>NC_135329.1:103710643-104335643 GCF_023851605.1 Tamandua tetradactyla
TTTGCCCAAGATAGACAAGGGCACCCTATTCTGCCAGGATTTTGCTGAACAATACATGAGGGTCAACCTGATGCAAACTACCCTGTAATTCCATGACGTCTCGGTGGGTGACAGAGACCCCAGAACGCTTAGACAGGCTGCAACCTTGGTCGCGCATGTATCACTCTCAAGGACTGAGCACAAGTTCAGTAGGGCAGGCTCTGGTAGAAAGTGCTACTAGAGGGATTAATTCAGTCGCAACTACACTTTTGGAGATCCCAGGGCAGCAACTCTCACTGCAACATGGCAGATGCCATAGCAGATGTACAAGCAGCTAGTTTCCCCAGCAAACATGGCACTTGTCCCAGTGCCAGCCACAAAAGAAGTCCATAAAACCATGCTCTTGAAAAGCTGCTCTCGAAATGTCATGCTCCAACAACTTCAAACCCAGGCCATGACATGAGCAGAAGCCTGATCTGCACCCAGCCTGAGTGAGGAAGACAATCTCTGAGTTCATGCAGAAGACTGAAAAAGGCCAGGAACTGGGCTGCCTGGAATACAGAGCCATACCTTAATGCTGCTAAAAGCACAGCAGGGAAGATGGGGCTCAATCCCAGCAGCCAATCTTAGGTAGCATGGGCAAGCACCTACTAGGTGCTTCCAATATTTAAAAAGGTTTAGTTTCCTATGGGCAAAGGCCCCTGGAAGGGCCATGCCCACCCTGAAAAAAGGCATCCTGCTTGCTTGAGGAGGATTCCTGGCCTTGCATGTGGATACAGCAGGCAGGAGACCTGGAAACCATGGCTATGACCCCATCTCGTAGTCCTTGGGGCTGGGCATGGAGCAGCATCACCTAGCACAATCAAGGCCAAGCCTTGGGGTACATGGCTGCAGTAGGGTGCTGGTTTAAAAGATCAGTTCCTGGGCCCATTTCAAACCCCAGGAGCCAGAGGCTTCCATGACGAGGACCGGGAGTCTCGGTTTTTAACTAACACCCCAAGCAATTCTGAAGCTGCCAGTCCATCTGGGACCTGCATCTGGGACCGCCCAGTTTTGCAGTTAAGATGCCAAATTATGGAACCCCCAACTTCCTCCTCCATGTTCAAAGGGACTCCAGCCTGCATACACACAGCCAGGGGATGCAGCTCCCAGGGCAAATGAGAATTAGAACCCGGTGGGGGGACCCTTCTCTTGTCGTCCTGAGAGACAGTGCAGCTGCTCAGCAGTGGGGAGTGGGAAGAGGATGGTGGCCACTGGGACTGCTGGCTTCCGGGCATGGATAACCAGTCCACTCATTAGGGGGTCTGCAGACCCTTCCGCCCCATGCCTCCAACCTGTCAGCATATCTGCCCCCAGTTTTGCCCACTCTGTGGATTCTTAGACCTGAGGTCATTCCCATGGTGGAAACATCTGACTTCCTGCCCACCTGCCCCCTGTGGAAAAGCCCAGGGTCCAAACTCAGCAGAGGAGCCCACACTGAGTCACCGTGCTCCAGTACTTGGGAAGGAAGAGCCCCCTGCACCGCCATCTTCCCCATTCGCTGCCTGACAGCAGCCACCCATTTGTGGCTACATTCACGTACTTTACATATGAAATCTGGGGGAAGAGGGGCATGCTTCTTTCCTGCTCTTTTTTTGTGTGCAGATACCTCCACCAGCCCACCTTCAGCTGTTAGCCTTCGATGTCCCACCCTAGTGTACAGGGGCTCACCCTTTACTCCTGACCTCCCGGAAACTTTACATGCCCAAGAGTGAAGAAAGCAAGGCAGCCAGGTGGTCCTATTTGTCAAATTTCTTGTCTCTATGTCACTGCATAGTTTGGAACCCAAAATGCTTTTCCTACTTTTCCAACAGCTTTCTTGCTCTCGTCCCAAATGTCCAACATGGAAAGTTCCTCCTGACCCAAAGGATGCAAAGAGGCTTCTCTGGCAGGTTGGGACTTGGAGCAGAGAACTCACAGATCATTTTCCAGCTAAGGTGCTCTGGTAATTGCAGTTTAATCTCCCAAGTGAGCGTCTCCTTGGCTGGAGGGGAAAATAAGCATGGAGAATTTATAAGGGAAACGTTTATAGAATCCAGAGAAGACACTTACTTTGCACTTGGAACCATGCACATACAATCCAAGGCTCCAGGAAGCCCTTTGTGCTTCATGATTAAGAGTGAAGAAGCCCTGGCCTCCCTCTGAGGAGGTAAGGTTGGAGCTGATTCATGAAGTGTTTATGAAAATCCTGATGTGCAAGACATCTGCCCTGATGTGGGAATCCTGAGACTCGTTAAATAAACTTGGGAGAGGGAGGTGGTAAGGCATGGATTCCAAAATGAGGAGCTCTCCTGGATGACAAACAAATGTAAGTGACTCAGAAAACATCTTCTCTCACTGCAAATTCAGCCCCCAGAGGTTAGCCATGCTGGTCTTACTCACCATCTGTTATGAGTGCTCTGCTGGTCAGAACCTTTCCCAGCATAAACTTCAACACGGCCAGGACGCTGCAAAGGATACCACTTAAAATGGAGACACTGAACAGGAAATCATCCTGGAAGAGAAAGATACAGATTTCAACAAGTCACCTCCTGCTAGAACAGATACTGGCAGGCCACTTTCCTAAAAGACCAGCTTTGTTCCAAATACAATTAATCAGTCAGGTACGCTGCCACCAAGTGGAAGTGTATAATTCTCCAACTCTGAGTTACCTGTGCTACTGAAGATTAGAAAATATGATGAAAAATAGGTCATGTAGATTTATATTTACTTGGAATCCCATATATATTTCTTTTCCTGTAAGAGATTCACCTTCCCACTATTTTGCTTAAATGATTGGCAATCATCGATCCATAACAGCATTGATCAGAAAGCTAAGAGCAAAGGGTCTCCTGTGTAGAGGTTTCACAAAGAAGCTGAATGAGAATTATGGAACACAGAACTACACCACTGGCCGGAGAACCCTTCAATACAGGGCCAACTGAATTTACCACAGGGCCAGGACCAGAGCTACTTATAACCATATTTTTCCCTCAAATTCACACAAGACAATCAGGAGTTCAAATATAGCTTTCAAGGTGGGGAAAAGAATATCTAAAAATACTTATAGTCTGCTACTGACATTCTCTTAACATTCCCAGTAAGTTGTAACCTGACCTTTGCAAGCAAATGAATGAGTCATTTATGCAAAAGCAAACACTATCATCTCCTGACATTAGGGCACAAAGCCCTAAATATCTGAGGAAGCAGCAACTCTTCAGCTTTGAGCTCCTACCTGCCCCACTTCCATGAGACACAGCCTCCAGATTCCCTGATATTAAAATGCAACTGCCAGCAGAAATCTGACAAACCATCATACAGAAGCAAAGAAACAGAATTCCTTATGCATTTTATTAAACTCACCAACCTAGTGATGGAAAACTGGGAAAGGGGAGACAACCTGTTTCCTGGGTTCAAAACTGAAAAAAGTCATTTGCAAATGCATCTTCCTGGAAACAGGAAATCTGCATAGCCTCTCGGTATCTCCTTCCAAAGGCTGATTAGTTTCTGTGGTAGTTTTAACAGAGGTCCACCAATTCTTTCCCACTTCCTCCAAGAAGCGGAGCCTGAAATCCATTCCCCTTGCATGCCGGCTGGACTTTGTGGCTCACACTGAACAAGCAGAGCATGGAGGAGGAAAACAGGAACGTCACAGTGGAGAAACCCAGCAACCAGCAACTGGACCACCCCTTCAACCTCATGTCACCATTACTAAGCTATGCTGGCAGCACGCGCCATCTGATACATTGTGACCAGAATGGACAGCCCACCTCTGTGGTATTCCACCCTAGAACCCATGACCTCAGTTCAATCATGAAGAAAACCCCAGATGGACCCAGACTGAGGGACAGTCTAGAAAATACCTGCCCACTATTCTTCTCTCGCATCAAGGTCACGAAAAGACAAGGAGTGACCGAGAAACAGTCCCAGATGGAAGACTAAGACAAAAATACAATGTGGTACCCTAGACCAGATCCTGGGAAGGTAAAAGGACGCTGGAAGAAAAACTGGTGAAATCCAATTCAGGAATTCTTTGTACTATTTCTGCAATCCTTTTGTAAATCTAAAATTATTTCCAATTAAAAAAAAATTTAAATAGTGACTTCTCTAAAGTTTCACATCCTTAGATTCTATTGGCAAGCATTGTGCCAAACACAGCCTCTTGGCAGAGCCTAGTTCCCCGCTGCATGCGAGATGACACAAGAAGGGCCCCAGGGGAGGCAGAAACCACTAAAGCAAAGCTCCCTCTGCAGAGGCTCACCGCCTCATTACAGGGGGATGCCACTCACAGAAATGATGGGAACGTGATCAAGGAATCACATAGCCACATGGTCCCCATGCTGACAGGACCCAGAGAGAGAGCAGAGGATCAGGGAACCAAGGCTGCCAATTAAGTAACTGAGGCCTCCAAATCTGGGACTGAATTCCTGCTTTGCTCTCTCCACACCTGCAGCCTTTCTGGCTCCATTCAATCTTTCCATCTGCGAACACATCCTTCCTAAATTTCCAGAAATGGACCAAGTCTGTGTGCAGCCTTTCTCAGTCCCAGGGAGTGAGGCTGGGGTGGCCCCACTCCCAGATGCATCTTGAGAAGAGCCGCTGTGGGTTTGAGGTTCCTCTCCTGTGGGTGCACTGATCTAGGGTGCCCACGGCTTCAGAGGGCTGGGCTGATGGAGGAGCAGTGCAGTGCAGTGAGACCAAGTTCAAATCTAGACAAATCTAGACTCCACCACTCCCTGCACAAACACGCTCTATCTCTCCAACCTCAGTTCCCTCTTCCCTAAACAGGAGTGTGGTACTCGACACACCTGGCAAGGAGATAGTGTGCAACAAAAGGTGACTGTTGTTCACAGACTAAAACACACCATCCACACACCAACTTACTCCATCAACAGCCTCATGAGATGCTAATGGTGAGTCCTGGATGAAGGACAGTAAGCATTCCTGTAAAAGAAACTTGGGGCACTTACTACCTAGAAAGAAGTATGTGCAAAAAACCCAACAAATAAAAAATAAATTTTAAAAAGTATGTACGATGAAATATAAAGAAATTCAAGAGACAGTATGACTTAACTCAAGACTGGGGACCCATGGTAGCTAGCTTATCAAGGGGGAAGAGGTGCTGGCAACCATTCTTCAAAGCCTGATATCAGAGATGCTCCCCGTGGATCTGATGGTCCTAAGGTCCAACTCCCAGAGGTAAGGGAGGGTGTGCTACTGATATAACCCAGTAGAAGCGCCGTGTGGTGGCTAACCGCACAAAAGACGGGACCCCACTTCTCAGCTGGGTGTCTCTGAGCACGTCACAGAACCCCTCTTTCTCTCTCCTTCTATTCCCCCATCTTAAAAATGGAGAAAAAAAAAATAGCTCAGCAAGAATATGGTTCCCCAAAGTCCCTTCCTATGTTCTGAGTTAAAGATGGTGTTACGGGTTGAATCATTTCTCCCAAAAAGAGACATGGTCAAGTTCAAGCTCCAGCCCCAGACCCATGAATGTGAACTCATTTGTGAGCAGGATCTGGGAAGATGTTACTCATTAGGATGCGGCCAAACTGGACTAGAGTGGGCCGATACGACGAGAGTCCTTATAAGGAGGAAATCTGGACAGAGACACAACCAATGAATGTGAAGACAGAGAGACACTCAGAGGGAGAGAGAGAGAGAGGGAGAGAAAGTGTGCACCTTATAACAGAGGCAGAGGGTGAGTTACCCATTGCCAGCCAGCGACCCTGAGAATGCCATGGGCTTCAGAGGCAGCACGGCCCTGCTGACACCTTGGTTTCAGCCTCTATTCTCCAAAACTGTGAGATGACATATTCCTGTGGCTTAAGCCAGCGGGCCGGTGTCACAACAGCCCTGGCAAACTCAGAAACAGTTAGTCACCGGGGAGATTGGTGTACCCTTTGGAAGGAAGCAGCGAGGGGGCAGCCTTCATTCCCCGGAGGTGGGTGCAGAGCCAGGGGCTGCTGCAGCTCAGGCATGTTTTGCTAATCTATGGGGGTGGGGAGGTAGGTGGCAGCCGAGTGTCCACTGGCTCCCTTCTTTCCTCTTCTCTGAGTCCTGAGCCTTTGTGGCAAAGGCACCAGCTGCTTCCGCAGGTCACCCAGTCATCAGGGCTGAGGCAGGGAGTCAGACATGAGCTACACCCTCACAGGTTACGGAGTGCCTCTGCCCTGCTCAACTTCACATCCAGCTTTCCGTCCTGACTGCCAGCCCCATGACTTACAGCCCAGTGCCAGACTCAGGCAACCACCCCACGTGGACTCCTTAACTGAATCCTACCCCTTTGCAAGGCGGATTCCCTATAACAGACCCCTTCTGTCCCACCTGTCGTGGTGCTGCTTCTCTACTGAGTGCTGACACGGCACCTCATGAGGATGCTGCAAAGCACCTAAGCAGTGCCCAGCACAGTGTAAGTGCTGAGCAAGTATCTGAAAAAGCGGTGAAGCCAAGCAACATACATACAACCTAAAGTTTCCCCTGCTTCAGTGGAGTTAATCACATTCTCAATATTGGGCTACCAGCACCAAGATCCATTAACCAACATTTTTACTATAATAAAAATTAAAAACAAAAAAACCATAGGACCATACAACGTAGTGAACCCTAGATAAACTATGCGATATAGGTAACAGTACAATTATAATATTCTTTCATTAATCATAACAAATATCACACTAATACAAAGTACATGATGGGGGAAACTGGGAACGCTGTATTTTCTGCCTGATTTTTCTGTAAACCTATAATTTCTCTAATAAAAAAAAAACTTTAATGAATTAAGAGGTAGAAAAGCCAAGATGCAAAACCCAAATTCTTCCTATCACGGATTATTTCTCCCAACCGTCTTTTACTCCCAGGATTCACTCTCTAGTCACAACTGCCATCCCACCTGGTACAAAAGAGATGGTGGCCTCCCCTGGAGCTACAGGGCTTTGTTCATTCTGGCTGAGCTGATCTGCCTCTAAAAAAAAAAAAAACAAACTCTGCTGAAGAATCCACAGAGGACCTGGGGAGATGCTGAGTTGCCAGAGTCCCTCTCCCAAAGCCACTCTTCATCATCCCAGAGGGCTCTGTGATTCACCCCCCACTCACCTAGCCAGCCCATCTGCCTGTCCCCACCTGCCTGCCTCCACACAGCCACCACTGTTTATTGTTAGCATAAATGTCACAGCAATGTCAGTCATCAGCCTGCTCAAGACCACCTGGACTCTAAGTTTAATAAAAAGGAGTTTCTGAGAGGACTTCTCCCCAAGAGGCAGGGAGCCAGACCACACACAGCTGATGATGAAAAAATGCAACCCACCCCACTTAAACATCTTTCAAAGCGTGGCCACACCTGCCATCTCACTTTATTCTCACCATCAAGACAAGTCGGCGTCAGATCCAGAAGCAGATGCAGAGACAGACGCAGAGAGGCTAAATGACTTGCCCGGGAAAGGCTCCATGAAAACAGGAATGGCCACTGTTCTAGTTTGCCAGCTGCCAGAATGAGATGTACCAGAAACAGAGTGGCTTTTAAAAGGGAGAATTTATTAAGTTGCTAGTTTACAGTTCAAAGTCTGCAAAAATGTCCAAATTAAAGCAAGGGCTATAAAAATGTCCAATCTAAGGTATCAGGGAAAGATACCTTGGTCAAGAAGGCCAATGAAGTTCAGGGTTTCTCTCTCAACTGGAAAGGCATGTGGCAAACCTGGTGACGTCTGCTAACTTTCTCTCCAGGCTTCTTGTTTCATGAAGCTCCCCCAGCGGTGTTTTCCTTCTTCATCTCCAAAGGTCTGGCTGCGTAGGCTCTCATGGCTCTCTAGCTTTCTCCAAAATGTTTCCTCTTTTAAATGATTCCAGTAAAGTAATCAAAACCCACCTGGAATGGGTGGAGTCACATCTCCCTCTAATCAAAGGTTAATACCCACAATTGGGTGTGTTGTATCTCCGTGGAGATAACCTAATCAATTTTCCCACCTATGGTACTGAATAGGAATTAAAGAGAAACAGCTGCCTCCGCATGATGGATCAGGATTAAAACATGACTTTTCTAGGTTATATAATCCTTTCAAACCAGCACAATCACTTCCTGGTTTAGTACTCAGTTTCCACTGTTACCAGCACTGGATTCCTATAAAGTTCTCACAGTTGAATCTTCACTGAATGGATGGAAGATCAAGTCAAAAAAGTTTAAGAAAAATGGCCACTAACTCAAAAGCCAAGGATGAATATATATTAAAGGTTAATGGTACATAAATTATTCCATGCTGGCGTGTTCCTTTATGTCCATGTAGTGGTAAAGGCTTTTTCTAACCACATCAAAATAATAAAAGATTGATACATTTGACTAAATGAGACATATGAAGGGGAAAAGTAATATTCAAAGACAAACTAGGAAAAACATTATCATAAAGGTTCATCTCCTTAATATGTAAAGAGCTCCTAGATGCTTTATGAAAAAGTACAACAAGCTAATAGAACAGGGGCAAAAGACAATTTAAAATATATACAACTCAACAACAGAAAGACAAACAGTCCGTTAAAAACAGTGGCAGAGAACCTGAATACATTTCTCCAAAGAATATACGTAAATGCCTAATAAGCACATGAAAAGATACTCAACATCACTAGTCATTAGGGAAATGCAAATCAAAACCACAATGAGACTCTACTTCACACCCAAAAGAATGTCTACTATTAAAATTTTTTTAACAAATGAAAAATAACAAGTGTTGGCAAGGACACAGATATATACATTGTTGGTTAGAATGTAAAATAGTATAGCCACTGTGGAAAACAGTTTAAGGGTTCCTCGAAAAGTGAAAAGCAGAATTACTGTATCATCCAGCAACCGCACTTCTAGGTATATATCCAAAAGAAATGAAAGCAGAGTGAGATATTCATGCACCAATGTTCACAGCAGGCTTATTCCCAAAAGGTATAACAACAAAAAAGGTGGAAACAAATGTCCATCTACAGATGAATGGATAAACCAAATAATATTCCACAATGGAATGCTATTCAACCATAAGAAGGGATGAAGTTATGACACATACTACAACGTGGATGAACCTCATAGCATATACCATGTTGAGTGAAATGAGCCAGACATAAAAGGACTGATATTGCATGATTTCACATATATGGAATAACTAGAATATGCTATTCATAAACACAGAAAATAGATGACAGGTTACCAGGAGTGGGAGGAAAGGGGGAATGGAGAGTTAATGCATAGTGGGTGCAGAGTTTCTGTTTGGGATGAAGGAAAAGTCTTGGTAATGGATTGTGATGATGGTAGCCCAATACTGTGAATGTAATTACGACCACTGAACTGCACACTTGCAAGTGGCTACAATGAGAAATTATATGTTTGTATATTTGTTACTACAATACACTAAAAAAAAAAAGAACAATAGAAAAAGAGGCCTTCTTTTTCCTTAAATATTTTTCACCTGGAACTTTAAAAATAAATATGTGGATGGTGATGATGGTAACACAACAGTGAGAAAATAATCAACAGTACTGGATTTTATATTTGAATTTGGCTAAAGGGACATTTTAGGTTGTATATATGTTACTAGAATAAAAATCAAAACAAACATGGAGGGCAGGCCACGGTGGCTCAGCAGGTAAGAATGCTTGCCTGCCATGCCCGAGGACCCAGGTTCGATTCCTGGTGCCTGCCCATGTAAAAAAAAAAAATGTGGACATAAAACAGTGAACTCTAATGTAAACCATGAACCATAGTTAATAGTACAATTATCATACTATTCTTTTATCAATTGTAACAAATGTGCCACACTAATGCAAGGTGTTAATAATAAAGTGGTATACAGGAACTCTGTGTTTATACATGTGTGTTTTTCTGTAAAGCTACAACTTGTAATAAAAAAAAGAAAGGAAAAATAAATTAAAGTGAAGGTTAACATATGTAAGATACTCAAACACACTCATAAAAGAAATGAAAACCAAACCTACACTGAGATGTCATTTCTTATCTAACTACTAAAAGGCTATAAGGCTCACATATAATTCTGCTGTCAGTGCAAAATAGTCCAATCCCTATAAAGAACAATTTGGCAATTTCCCTGAAAAGTACAAATGTATCCTTACTTTGAAGAAGCCATCCCAATTTGTGAATTTATGCTGCTGCTATACCTGTACATGTATGAAAATACAGAGGTATTCCATGTTAGAACTGAAAAGGACAGACAAATCCAAAATTGCAGATAAAGATTGTATTACACAATAATTGACAGAGCAAGTAAACAGAAAAAATCAACAAGCAGACAGAAGGCTTTGACAGCACTATCAATCAATTTGACTTAATTGACATTTATGGAACTCTATCCTACAGGAGCAGGACACGTGTTCTTTTCAAATACACATGAAGCATTCATCAGGATAGACCACATGCTGGGCCAGAAAACATCAATGATCTAAGCATCCTCCTTAAAATATAATTAAAAGAGGGTGCACGAATAAGTCAGTGGTCAGAATGCTCGCCTTCCACGTGGGAGACTGGGGTTCAATTCCCAGACCACGCGCCACCACCCCCCCAAAATATATATATATATATACACATATATATATAATTAAAAGAACAGAAAATTGAACCCAAAGTAAGCAGAAGGAAATAAATAATAGATTTGAGCAGAAATCATGACATAGAAAACGTATAAACAATAGAGAAGAATCAATGAAATAAAAATCTAGTGGTTTTTTTTGTCTTTTTAAAAGTTGTGGGTTTACAGAACAATCATACATAAAATACAGGATTTCTATATACCACCCTACCACCACCATCCTGCATTGGTGTGGAACAGTCATTTCAGTTGACAATGACACTTTTATAATTGTACTATGTTTTAATTTAGTACATAATTTAATTTAGTAATAATTTAGTGAGAGATTCTACGTTCCAGGCATTACCTCATTTAAAACATCTACTATGCAGGCCTGTAAAATATGTCCTACTATCTTTTGGCAATTGTGAATAATTCTGGCATGATCATTAGTATGCCAATACCTGTTTGAATCCCTGCTTTCAGTTCTTCGGGGTATAGAACCAGTAGTGGAATTACGGGGTCACGTGGTAATTCCATATATGGCTTCCTGAGGAACTGCCAGAATGTCTTCGACTGTGGCTGCCCCACAGCAATGAATGAGTGTTCCTTTCTCCAGATCCTCTCTAACACTTGTAATTTTCTATCGTTTTTTTTTTTAATAGTAGCCATTCTACTGGGCATAAAATGGTACCACATTGTAGTATTGATTTGTATTTCCTGAATAGCTAGTGATATGAGCAATTTTTTATTTGACTTTTAGACATCTGTACATTGGAGAAATGTCTATTCAAGTGTTTTGCTCATTTTTAAATTGAGTTATTTATCATTTTATCATTGACTTGTAAGTTTTCTTTTTATATTCTGGATATTAAACGCTTATTGGATATGTGGTTTTGTCATTTTGACCACTGTAGCTTTGTAATATGCTATAAAATAAGGAAGTATGAGTTCTCCAGCTTCATTCTTCTTTTTCAATTCTCTTTTTCCTTTGCCTTTGTTAAGGGTTTGTCAATTCTACTGATCTTTTTAAGAACCAACTTTTTTTGTTAATACTCACTATTTTTAAAAAATTTTCAATTTCATTTATTTCAGCTCTAATCTTTGTTATTTCTTTCCTTCAGCATGCTTTGGGGTTAGCTGCTGTCCTTTTTCTGTTTCCTCCAGATTTGTAGTTAGTACTTTTATTTTTTTCTTAGTTTTTAACATAAGCATTTAGGGCTTTAAGATTCTTCCTCAGCACTGTCTTCTCTGTATCCCATAAGTTTTGATATTTTCTATTTTCATTTTAATTTATCACGATATTTACTGATTTCCCTTGCAATTTCTTCTTTGACCCACTGGTTGCCCATGAGAGTGTTATTTAACTTCCATATATCTGTGGATTTTCCATTTCTCCACATTAAAAACTAGTTCTTGACAAAGATGAATAACACTGAGAAACCTCTAAAGCTGTCTAGAAAAAATGAGAGAGGACGCAAGTTACTACTCTCAGGAATAAGAGAGCTCCAACAGAAATAAAAAGGATAATAAGATAGTTATGTGACACATTTTATGCCAATGAATTTGACAACTTAGATGAAATGAACAAATCAAAGTTTACACAAGAAGAATTAGATAACCTAAATACTCCTATAATTATTGAAGATATTGAATTTGTACTGGAAACCTTTCTACGTAAGGAACTTCAGGCCAAAATAGTTTCACTGGTGAATTCCACCAAAAACTTAATCATAGAAGGAAGGAATAAAACCTATTTTAAAACAAACTTCCAGAAAATAGATGAAAGAACAATCCCCAACTCATTTTCTTAGACCAGCATTACCTGATACTACAACCCAAAGGAGTTATAAGAAAACTACAGACCAATATCCCTCATGACCACAAATGCAAAATTCCTTAAAGAATTACCAAATTTAATCCAGTCATATATAAAAAAGACAATACTTCATATCCAAGTTGGGTTTATCATGGAAATACAACATTGGTTAAAATTAGAGTATCAACCAAGACAATCTTTCATATTAACAGCCAGAAAAGAATATTCCATACAATCATCTCAATAGATGCAGAAAAAGAATTTGACACAATTCAACCATTTCTTTGAAAAGGAACTTCGTGAATCTAATAAAGGATATCTAGGAAAAACCTATAGCTAATATTAAATGATCAGAACAAATGAATATATCTCCCCTAAGATTTGAAAAGGGGCAAGGATGTCCACTTGCATCACTTTTATTCAACACTGACTGGGAAGTACTACCCAATATACAATTAGGAAAGGGAAAAGTGAAAATTTGAGACTTGACAAAGATGAATAACACTGAGAAACCTCTAGGACTATAAAGTAAAAATGAGAGAGGATGAAATGATATTATTTTGTATTTAGAAAATTCTCAGTAAAAAAAAAAATCTCCTACAACTGATAAGTGAATTAGGAAGTTTACAGGATACAAAGTTAATACATAAAACCCAAATATTGCCATATATAATTGAAACAATTGAAAGTCTTTATGAACACTATTTATGATAGCATAAAAATACAAAATATTTAGGAATAAATTTTTAAAAATCTAAGCAAGACTAGGAAATATTGCTGCAATAGATTAAAGAAGATTTAAACACATGGACAGAGAAAACAATTTTTGATATTAAGATATTAGTTTTCTCCAAACTGATTTAGATGGGAAGCCATCTAGATGTAAATCTGATCTAGATGTAAATACCAGCAGACTGTTTTGTTTTGTTTTTAAGGAAAATTGGACAAGCTGAATCTAAAATTTATATTTAATTGCAAAGGCCTGAGGATAGGAAATGCAATTTTGAGAAAGAACTAAGTTTGAAGATCTACAATGCCTGATTTCAGAACTTACCATAAATTGATAGTAATCAAGACAATCTGGTATTGCCATAAGGACAGACATCTACAGGACGAAATAGAGAACTCAGAAATAGACTCACTCTTATGTCAGTCTTTTCAAAAAGTATTCTGATGGAGAATGAAAAGTCTTTTCAACGAATGGTGCTGAATCATTGGATATGAGTATGGAAAAAAATGAATGCTGCTCTCTACTTAACACTGAACTGAAATCTTAATTTAATACGTATTGTAGATCTAAAAGAACTAAAACGTCTAGAAGAAAATATAGGAAATATGTTTATACCTTGGATTAGGCTGAGATTTTTCAGGACAAAAAAGAGTGCTAACCATTAAAGAAAACAAATGATAAACTGGATTTTATCAAAATTAAAGACTTTTATTATTTGAAAGATACTGTGAAGAGAATGAAGGCAAGACACAGACAGGGAGAAAATATTTACAAACCTTATCTGATAAAGGACTTGGGTATAGAATGAATTAAGAATTTCTACAACTCAGTAAGATGACAATAGACATCCCCTCCCTCTGTTCAGGGTTTCCTGACGATGCATGCTCATGAGAATGACCACCCTAGGCCGTGTTCTCCCAGTCCTGTGAATGCCCTTGCACTTGTTTCCTAATTTGTCTCCTTTTCCTACACTGTGAGCATCCTGAGAAGAGGGAGCCCTTCTCTTCCACCTCAGTACCCCACCCTATTGCAATAAGAAATGTCTGTGAGATGAATTACTACACTGACTAGAGGGAACATCAAGATCACAATAAACCAGTCTTTTACAAAGGGTTTCATGGAAGATGCAGAAATGTTTATTCATTGAGGCTTTCATCATCTTGACACTCAATAAAAAGGTCATAAGGTTAAAATCCTAACTCAGTTCACCAAAAAGCAAATAAAATTCTGATGCACGCTACAACACGGATGACCCCTGAAAACATTATGCTAAGTGAAATAAATCAGACACAAAGAGGCAAAGATCGTATGATTCCACTTATATGATTTATCTAGAATAGGCACATCCTAGAGACAGAAAGTAGATTAAGGTTACCAGGGATGGGGGGTGGGAGTGGGGCTGGAGTTATTGCTTAATGGGTACAGAATTTCCATCTGGGGAAATAAAAAGATTTTGGAAATAAATAGTGGTAATGATGGTTGCACAACATTGTAATTGTAATTAATGCCACTGAACTGTACATTAAAGATGTTTAAATACAAAATGTGGTATTTACATATGATGGAATATTATTCAGCAGTAAGAAGGAATGAGGTCCTGAAGCATGTAACAACATAGATGAACCTTGAGGATGTTATGTTGCATGAAAGAATCAAACACAAAAGCAAAAATATTACATGTTCTAATATGAACTAATTATACTATATAAACCCATAGACATAAAACCTAGAATATAGGTTACCAGGAGATAGAATGAGGCTAGAGAATGGGGAGAAGTTGCTTATGATGTGCAGAATTTTTTAACTAGGTTGAATTTAAATGAGTAGAAATGGAAAGAGGTGATGTAGCATATTATTGTGACTATAATTAACAGAGTTGAATCGTGTGTGAATGTGGTTGGGAGGGGAAGTTTAGAGTCATATATGCCACCAGAAGAAGAGCCAGAGGTTAAAATATGGGACTATATAACTCAGTAAATATTGCGGTGAACGATGACTATGATTAACAGTGCAAATATAAAAAATTTTCTCCATGAACTAGAATAAATGAACAGAACTATTACAAAGAGTTAAGAGAAGGTATGTGGGGGGAAATGCATCTATTGCAAGCTATGAACTGTAGTTAACTAATATTTTAATAATCTGTCATCAGCGATAACATTTGTACCACATCAATGATAGGGATCAATAATGGGGGGATAAAGGGGATGGGATATTTTGGATTTTCTCTCTTTTTCTAATTTTTATCTTTTTTTTCCTGGAGTAATGAAAATGTTCTAAAATTGACTGTGGTGAGGAATGCACAACTACAGGATGATACTGGGAGCCACTGATTTTATATTTTGGATGGATTGTATGGTGTGCAAATATATCTCAATAAAATTGAATTAAAAATCTTTAAAATGGAAAACTGCTATATATATTTTACAGTAATTTTTTTTTCTTTTTAATGAGGGGGCTGGGCTGGATGAAGGCTGAGGGGCCTACGTGTTGAGACTTCAGGCCTGTGCAGGAAAGCATAACAAATTCAGTAAAGAGGTTCATGGTGTTAAAGCTAGTCAAGAAGGTTCAGGTAATAAGGTCCAACTGATTAGTTTTCTAACAATCAAATGAATGCTGGAATGAAGCTTAGAATGGGAAGAAATAGTGCCCTAGGGACAGTCTGCTGGATCATCAGCTGTTTCCATGGACCTTTGGAGGGAAGCGGGACAGCTATAAGGGCAAGGCTGAACTTCTAGGAGAACCAGGAGGATCCTGCATTGGACAAGAGCCTCATGGTCACATTCACACTCCAGGATATCAGAAATGAGCTGGAACAGGCAAGGCCTGGCTCCATGGCTCTCCCAACACTCAATGCTGGGACCCAGAGTCTTGAATTGCTGAGCTCTCCCTACCCTTCCTGGTCTTCCAACCTAAACTTCTGGAAAGTTTATGAGATACTACCTCAGCCTGGTCCCAACATGTCCTCTACCTTCCCAACCACATGTCATGAAGGTCAATGGCATGTCCATCAGAGTGGAGTATCATTTCCAAGAACTAGTAATGCCTTAACTCTGTATTTTCTAATTTTACTGGTCCCAAAACATGGGGAGCACCTACTTAACAGAACAAATCACCTACAGAGGATTTCTGCCTGATAGACTCTTGGATTCAAAGAGCTTCCCACTCCAAACCCTTTGGTCTATGCTAAGACTATTCCTATCCTACCTAAGAGAACAGGCCACGGAGACACATATGCTGAGGCCCCCAGCAGTAAAGCCCTCCAAGGCGGGCATACCACCAGGGAAGGGGGTCATACCTTATGAATTAACATGAGGTGGTCTTAAAATTGTTGAGTAGTAGGATTGCAAAAGGGCTTAGAGACCATCTAACCCAGTGCCCATCAGGCTGCAGATGAAGAAACTGAGCCCCCAGGAGGGGAGGCAATGCCTCCAAAGGCAGCAGAGGGGCAGTGGCAGAGCTGTGTTCCATGCTCAGGGCTCCCAACACTCCTCTACCCCTGCCTCAGCAGCCTGGCACTACCAACACCTGGGACACCCTCCCCTTCTAATTCTCTCAGCCCCAGCTGGAATGTGGTTGCAAGCCACAAGGCTAAGTTTAGGATTTAAACTGCAATTAGCAGACAGCTGACCAAACCTGAATTGGGTGAGGATTCTTGTGCTGAGGTGCGCTATCATCTACTGCACCTTTCGGGAGGCCTCGGTCAGCCCTATCTAAGCCTCGACCAGTTTTTCTTTGGAGACCTGGTGGATAAGGGTCTCTGTGACCTGATGTACAGTGATAAGACCTTGATCTTATCCAGCTCCTCTCAGAAAAGTGAAACCCAATCAAAGCACCTGGGTGAAACTGATCCTTCAGCCTCACCACTTACCATCACCCCCCCCCCCCCTTTCACTCAGTCCAAGCCATGCTGGCTGCCTCCCCATTCTCAAAAAATGCACAGGCTGTTTCCTCTGTCTGGAGGCCCTACACATCCACAGGGCTCCTTGGTCATGTCTCTGTTCAAATATCACCTTCTCGGTAAGGCATCCCCTTATCCTCCTCTTTTCTTCTTTTTTTTTTAATAGCACATTTCACACTTAAACTCACCTCTATTTAAATTTAAATTTAAGATTCAGTTCCTCATTTGAAGAGACACATTTCAAGTGCTCAATCGCTGCATATGGCAATGGCTTTCCATAGTGGAGAATGCAAAGAACATTTCCATCATCACAGGAAGCTTTATTGGAGAATGATTTAGAAACAAGTAGGTCAGTCCCTCTGAACTTGGGATAAAGAATAAGTGGCTACACAGGTTCAGACAAGCGCAAGACAGGAGAGCTAGAGATTATGACTTGGCAAAGGGTCAAAAAGTAGTTAAAGTAAAAAAATAGACAAGGAGATTGGACCATGAGTTCAGCAAATCTTAGTGCTAAAATTCATCCTGATGGACTAAAATGCACCTGCCTCCAAAATGCACCTAAGAATTAGTTTTTTTAATTACTATATACTTTTAACTTTTTTAATTGTACAGTATAACATATATACAAAGCAAAGAAATAAAAAAGCAGTAGTTCTCAAAGCACTCCTCAACAAGTAGTTATAGGACAGATCCCAGAGTTGCTACCACTCAATCCTCTAGTATTTTTCCTTCTAGGCAGCAAAGTCTACCTGAAGCTTGCATAAGAGCAACCTCCAGAGTAGCCTCTCGACTCTATTTGAACTCTCTCTGCCACTGATACTTTATTAATTACACTTCTTTTCCCCCTTTTGGTCAGGATGGAATTGTTGATCCCACAGTGCCAGGTCAGGATTCATCCCTGGGAGTCATCTCCCACATCACCAGGGAGACTTTCACCCCTGGATGTCATGTCCAACGTAGGAGGGAGAGCAATGATTTCACTTGCAGAGTTGGGCACAGAGAGAGTGAGGCCACATCTGAGCAACAACAGAGGTCCTCCAGAAGTAACTCTTAGGCAAGCCTATAAGTAGTCTAGGCTTCTCTGCTACCTACATATGCACAAAAGTAAGCCTCATGATCGAGAGCATGGCCTATTGATTTGGGTTTCCCTAAAGTCTGACACAGTATCAGGGGATTTCCTCCTAGTAAGGTTTTAATAGTTCCATATTCTTTCTCCTATCCCTCAGGGGACTTTGCCAAAACTTTTTGATTATCTGCTTAATATGCATCTAGGATGTGTACAGGCATTACAATAATCTATATAGGATTAAAGGACCTCTTCCTTATTTTGTGCTCCCTGTGTTTCAATTGTTCAAATGAGCTATACACTTATAGCATGAATTAGATTATGCACTACAGAAAATTTCAGTTCCAGACTAAATAAACCTTTCTTCCACTGGTCTCAAAGAGTATATGTGGCTCTAAAATACAGACACTGTCAAAACAACAACAATTTATATATATAGACACTATCTTCCTTACCCCTCTGTTCTGAAGTACTTTAACCCCAACCTATTCAGCTTCATTCTTATCTCTAAATATCAGGTTATATATATATAACAGCCTCTCAAAATCCAGAAATAACAATCACCACTCTGGACTTAATGTGTCTGCTCTAAAAGCCTACAATTTAGGCCCCTGTTTTCTTATAAGCATTTTCTAAAGGTGATCATAGCATTCTTGTTCTTTTGTTTCTGGATTATTTTGTCTCATCAAGTGTCCCACATGTTCATTCACATTGTTGCATGCCTAATGACATTGTTCTTTTTGCAGCAGCACAACCTTCATTCATAACTACAGTCGTTCACCAATCTACTTCTCCTTCAGTGCATACTTCAGCCACCTGCATTCATAGGGCCCAAAGCCCACATTCCATCAACATTCTCAATTTTAGATAATTTCATTGTTCCCAAGAAACAGAAAACCAATAAACACACCCTTGCCAAATAGGAAATCTAAATCTCCTCTTAACTCTTGTCCCTCCCCCCTGCTGTTGCTGGGGTAGTGCTGATGGTTTCCTTTTGAACATAGCTCACAGCATGCAATAGTTGTTTTCCGCCTACACCCTTAACACTTAAACACTCTTTGTATAAGAATCATATCTTTGAAGTAATCCTTGTGAGAACTAATTCATACTTCTAGTGTTAATCAATGGGACACGTAAGTCTATACAACCCTTTTAATCTTGTTCATCTTCAATATGGTAATATTACTTATAAACCCACTAGAGAACCACATTCACTCCTATCTATTCCCTAACATCGGAGTTCAACCTCATTTGCTAATGGTTCACCCATCTCTAGCTTCTACTATTATCTCTAAGTCCCCTATATTTTGTATTCTAGGCCACTGATTATAACTTTATGCTGGTCATAAGAGTGAAATCATATAGTATCTATCCTTTTGTGTCTGGCTAATTTCACTCAGCATCATGTCTTCAAGGCTCATCCATCTTGTCATGTGCTTCAAGACGTCATTTTGTCTTACTGCGGCATAATATTCCATCGTATGTATATACCACATTTTATTGATCCACTCATCTGTTGATGGGCATTTGGTTTGTTTCCATCTTCTGGTAATTGGGAATAATACTGCTATGAACATCAGTATGCAAATGTCTGTTTGTGTTGTTGCTTTCAGCTCTTCTGGGTTTATATCAAGTAGTGTTATTCCTGGGTCATAGGGCAAATTGATATTTAGTTTCCTAAGGAACCGCCAAACAGACTTCCATAGTGGCTGCATCATTATACGTTCCCACCAGCAGTGCATACATATCCCAGTTTCTCCAAATCCCCTCCAATATTTATAGTTTCCTGTTTGTTTAATAGCAGCCATTCTTATAGGTGTGAGGTGGTATCTCTTTGCAGTCTTGATCTGCACGTCCCTTTTTATAGCTAGTGAAAATGAGCATCTCTTCATGTGCTTTTGAGCCATCTGTATTTGCTCTTCAGAAAAATGCCTATTCATATTGTTAGCCTATTTTATAATTGGATTATTTGTTCTTTTGTTGTTGACTTGTATGATTTCTTCGTATATTCAGAAAATCAAACCTTTGTCCCATATGCGATTTACAAATATTTTCTCCCAAGAGGACTTGGTTGCCTCTTCACCTTTTTGACAAAGTCTTTGAAAGTGAGGAAGCATTTGATTTCAATGAGTTCTCATTTATCTATTTTTTCTTTTGTTGCTTGCACTTTGGGTGTAAAGTTTAGGAAGCCACCTCCTAATACTAGGTCTTGAAAATGTTTCCCTACATTTTCTTCTAGAAGGTTTATGATGCTAGTTCTTACATTTAGTTGTTTGATCCACTTTGAGTTAATTTTGTGTAGGGTATAAGATAGGGGTCCTCTTCATTCTTTTGGCTATTGATATCCAGTTCTTCCATGCCCAATTATTGAAAAGACTATTTTGTCCCCATTCAGAGGATTTGGGGGACTTGTCAAAAATCATGTGACCATAGATTTGGTGGTCTATTTCTGCACTATCAATTGATTGCATTGGTCAATGCTTTTATCTTTCTACCAGTACTATGCTGTTTTGACCACTGTGGCTTTACAATAGGTTTTAAAGTCAGAGAGTGTTAATCCTTCCACTTCATTCTTCTTTTTTAGGATGCCTTTAGCTATTTGGGTTCTCTTTCTCTTTCAGATGAATTTGGTAATTAGCTTTTCCAAATTTTCAAAGTTATTCTAGGTATTTTGATTGGTGCTGTGTTGAATCTGTAGATCAATTTGGTGAGACTTGACATCTTAACTATATTTACTATATTTAGCCTTCCTATCCATGAGCAAGGAATGTCTTTCCACCTATTTAGAACCCCTTTGATTTCTTTTAGCAATGCTATGTAGCTTTCTGTGTACAAGTCCTTTATGTCCCTAGTTAAGTTCATTCCTAAGTACTTAATTTTTTTAGTTTCTATTTTGAATGGAATTTTTTCCTTGACTGACTCCTCAGCTAGGTCATTGTTTGTGTATAGAAATGTTACTAGCTTTTGCAGATTAATTTTATATCCCACCACCTTGCTAAATTTGTTTATTAGCTCAAGTAACTTTGCTGTAGATTTCTCAGGATCTTCCAAGTATAGTATCATATCATCTGCAAATAATGAGAGCTTTATTTTTTCCTTTCCAATTTGGATGCTCTTTATTTCTTTGTCCTGCCTGATTGCTCCAGTTAGAACTTTTAGCATAATGTTGAAAAATAGTGATGACAGTGGGCATCCTTGTCTGTACCTGATCTTACAGGGAAGGCTTTCAGTCTCTCTCCATTGAGTATGATGCCAGCTTCTGGTTTTTCATATATTCCCTTTATCATATTGAGGTAGTTACCTTTGATGCCAGCACTTCGGAGTGTTTTTATTGGAAAAGGATGTTGAATTTCGTCAACATCAAATGCTTTTTGATGTTGCTTTTTCAGCATCAATTGAGATGATTGTGTGATTTTCCCTTTTGATTTAATTAATGTGCTGTATTATATTAATTGATTTTCTTGTGCTGAACCATCCTTGCATTCCTGATATAAACCCCGCTTGGTCATAGTGTATAATTCTTTTAATGTGTTGTTGGATTCGATTTGCTTATATTTTATTGAGAATTTTTGCATCTATGTTCATTAGGGATATTGGCCTGCAGTTTTCCTTTCTTACATCATTAAATGAGCTAGGTAGAGTTCCTTTTTCCTCATTTTTTGGAGAAGTTTGAAGAGGATTGGTGTTAGTTCTTTTGGGAATATTTGATAAAATTCCCCCATGAAGCCATCTGGCCCTGGGCTTTTCTTTGTAGGAAGATTTTTGATGACTGATTGAATCTCTTTACTTGTGATTGGTTTGTTGAGATCCTCTATTTCTTCCTAAGTCAGATTAGCTTGCTTGTGTATCTCCAGGAATTTGACCATTTCATCTAAGTTGTCTAGTTTGCTGGTGTATAGTTGTTCATAGTATCGTCTAATGATGTGTTTTATTTCTTCAGGGTCTGTGATAACGCACCCCATCTCATTTCTGATTTTGTTTATTTGCATCCTTTCTCTTTTTTCCTTTGTCAGTCTTGCTAGTGGCCCATCAATTTTATTGATTTTCTCAAAGAACCAACTTTTAGTTTTACTGATTCTTTGTATTGTTCTTTTGTTCTCCCATTCATCTCTGCTTTACTCTTTGTTATTTCTCTTCTTCTATTTGTTTTGGGGTTAGATTGTTGTTCTTTCTCAAGTTCCTCCAGTTGCGCTGTTAAGTACTCAATTTTTGCTCTTTCTTGTTTTTTTTTACATGGGCAGGCACTGGGAATCGAACCTGGGTCCTCGGGCATGGCAGGCAAGCATTCTTACCTGCTGAGCCACCGTGGCCCGCCCATCTTTCTTGTTTTTTAATATAGGCATTTAGAGCAATAAATTTCCCTTTCAGCACAGCCTTTGCCACGTACCATAAGTTCTTATAAGTTGTATTCTCATTTTCATTCATCTCCAGATAGCTACTGGTTTCTCTAGCAATTTCTTCTTTGAGCCACTGATTGTTTAAGAGTGTATTATTTAATCTCCATATGTTTATAAATGTTCTCGTTCTTTGATGTTAATGAGATCCAGCTTCATCCCATTGTGATCAGAGAAAGTGCTTTGAATGCTTTCAATATTTTTAATTATAAGACCTGTTTTGTGCCCCAGTATATGATCTATCCTGGAGAATGTTCCATAAGCACTAAAGAAGGATGTATAACCTTGTGCTTTGGGGTGCAATGACTTATATATGTCTGTTAGGTCTAATTCATTTATCAAGTTATTTAACTTCTCTATTTCCCTGTTGATCATCTGTCTGGTTGTTCTATCTATAGAGGATAGTGGTGTATTGAAGTCCCTTACTATTATTGTTGAAATATTTATCACTCCCTTCACTTTTGCCAATGTCCGTCTCATGTACTTTGAAGCTCCTTGATAGGGAGCATAAACATTTATGACTGTTATATCTTCTTGGCGAATTGACCCTTTAATTGACCCTTCTTTGTCTCTTATGATGTCTTTACATTTAAAGTCTACTTTGATATTAGTATAGCTACTCCTGCTTTCCTTTTGGTTGCAACTTGAATGGAAAATCTTTTTCAATCCTTTCACTTTCAATCTATTTGTATCCTTGTGTTTAAGATGAGTCTCTTGTAAGCAGCATATAGCTGGTTTATGTTTCTTAATCCATTCTGCCAATCTGTATCTTTCAATTGGTAAGTTTAGTCCATTAGCATTCAAAGTTATTATTGAAAAGGCATTTCTAGAATCCATCATCTTTTTTATTTTATTTGTCAGATCTTTATTTCTTTTCCCTCTTTCTCTTTGTATTCCTTAAATTACCGTTAGTGGTACTCTTCAATTCTCTGCCCTCCTCCAGACCTTCCTCTTTTGTCTTTTTTTTTTTTTTTTTTTTTTCCAACTGGCAGAACTCCTTTTAGTATTTCTTGTAGGGCTGGTCTCTTGATGACATATTCTTTCAGGGCTTCTTTGTCCATGAAAACTTTAATCTCTCCCTTAGTTTTGAAAGACAATTTAACTGGTTACAGAACTCTTGGCTGGAAGTCTTTCTTTTTCAAGATCTTGAATATATCTTACCACTGCCTTCTCACCTTCAGGGTGCTAGTTGAGTAGTCTGAATTCAGTCTTATTTGGTTTCCCTTGTATGTAGTAGATTGTTTTTCTCTTGCCACTTTCAGGATTTTCTGCTTCTCTTCAACATTTAACAGACTGATTAGTATGTGTCTTGGGGAAGGCCTATTTGGATTTATTCTGTTTGGAGTTTGTTGGGCTTCTGTGACTTGTATATTTATGTCCTTTATAAGGGTTAGGAAGTCTTCCCCCATTATATCCTCAACTACTCTTCCTAGCCTTTTAATCCTCTCCTTCTGGGACACCAATGATCCTTATTTGCATGTTTTGTTTTGTCTATCATTTCCCTGAGATCCAATTCAATTTTTTCCATCTTTTTTGTCATTGGCTGTTTTGAGTCTTTACAGTCAATTATCCTGTCCTCTATATCACTTATTCTTTCTTCTGTCTCTTCAAATCTGGTCTTGTGTGCCTCTAGTACATTTTTTATTTAGTTAACAGAGTCTTTAATCTCTGTGATATCTGCTATTTTTTAATTTATTCTTTTAAATTCCTCTTCATGCTCTTCTACTGTCTTCTTGATTTACTTTATGTCATTTGCTATCCCACTTATTTTAAGTAGAGTTGTATGAACATCTTTGGTTAGTTGTTCCAACATCTGTGTCTTCTCTGGTGTTTTAATTTGGTCATTAGGCAGGCCTATATCTGTCTGCATTGTGATATGCTTGTGATCTTCTGCTGTCTTTGTGGCATGTAAATACATCGATTTACTTTGGGGGTTGATTTCTTTCAGTCGTCTAAGGTCTTGTGTTTGCAGGATGGTTGTACATCAGGGAGTAAGGTACGGGGTGGGGCACTCAGTGCAGTGATTTGTTTCAGGGAAGGTATAGGTACAGGTTGGGGATGTTATGCTGATGCTTGTGAACATGGGTGCACAGTGGATAGGGGGGAGGATGTAGTTGTACAGGTGCACCCATCTGGGGAGAGCGTAACCCTGGTATGTACTGGTCTAAGGCATGGGGCCCTTTGTGTGCATGTATAGAGCTATGGCAGCAAGTCAGCATTATGCCTTCGTGGACTGGGGACAGCTGTGACCCAGCTGTGCAGGTCAGCACTTTCTCAGAGCTGGGAAGTGAGGCTGAGGGCCGTGTGCATGTGCAGCTCTAGGACCACTGTAAAGTGTGATTCCCATAGCTGAATGATGTGATTGGGGGCCATGCACATGCTTGGGCCTAGGACTGCTGTAAACTGATGCGCAGTGATGGGGGGGGGCAGGATGAAGCCGTGCAACATTATGGGTGGGGAGTGGAGGTAGCCTGGGTATGGAGATAAGTGCCTGCAGCCTTTATGTGCTGGCAACAGCCTGAAGGGAACAGTGAGAGGGAGGTAGTGCTCAGGAGGGTGCAGGAGAGGCGAGTTGGGCTGCACTTGGGGTGGGGGTGGGGGGCAGGTACATGGGCTGGTGGGGTGGGGGCATCTAGAGCACAGGGAATGGGAGCAGGTGATGGGGTTCAGGTGCATGGGCTGTGGGGTGAGTCGCCAATCATGGGGCTGCACCCAAGGAACGTAGCCTGGCTTACTTCCTAGTCCCTGGCCCCCGTCCGTGCACTCCTGCAGGCTCTGTGTGCCTCTGTGCCAAGCTCCAGCTTTCTGCCTCTCATTTCCTTGGCCTCTGCAACCAGGGCTGCACTATGTGGTACAGAAGGCTCTCCCAGGTCAGCCGCACTCCTGAATCACTACCTCAGTCACCCTCCTGTCCCTTCTCTAACTTTTCTGTGGAGCAGAGCTAATCTCAAGGTCCTCCATTCAGCCATCTTCCTGGAATTCTTAATTACTATATACTTTTTAACTGAGACATAATTCACATACATTTTAAAGTACAGATTTTAGATGTTCAATTTGATGAATTTTGTCAATGGTATTCACGTAACCACCTCAAAATAAAATACAGAACATCTCCATAATCCCAGAAAGTTTCCTCCTGTCCCTTCTAATTATTTGCCCCTCTCCCCATCTCCTGCAACAGCTTTCTGAGTTCAGTGATCATAGATTAATTTAGTCCATTCTTCAATTTTATACCAGTGCCATTATATACTATGTACTTTTTCTCAGGCTTCTTTTGTCCACATGCCATTTTTCAGATTCATCTACATTATTGTAGGCATCAGTAGTTTGTTCTTTATTGTTGCTGAGTATTATTCTAGCAATTAGTTTCACCGCTTTCCCTGGAAGAGGTTTTTTAAAACTGCAATTTACTACTAGTGATCAATGAGGAGGAAGGGTAAGGGGTATGGTGTGTATGAGTTTTTTTCTTTTTATTTATTTTTCTGGAGTGATGCAAATGCTCTAAAAAATGATCATGGTGATGAATATACAACTACGTGATGATATTGTGAGCCACTGATTATAATGATATATGGAATGTTTGTATGTTAGGAATGTTCATGTTGCATGTTGTTTTGGTTTGTCAATAAAAATTTTTTAAAAATTTTTTAAGTAATTTAATATAAATGCCATGTGCTGGTCCCAGGCTCACTTATTTAGGGTTCCAATGAAAAGAGAACTCATGAGGAAATAGGAGGGAAGCTGATGGTTCTAATCCCCTTCCCTTACTTAGGAGTCCATCTGCCTTTATCAGAGCTGTACCTTCAGGATAAAGTATCAAAATGAAATGACCTCACATGGAGGAGTTGCTAGAACAACTTCCCCCATCAGGACTGCGGGGTGGGGTGGGAATAAAAACAACCCAAATAAGTACAGACAAAGGTTATTTATTCAGAGCTTGCCATTGTAAGAGAGTCAGCCACCATCACGTGCATTTGGCAGAGACTCAAACGCAGGCAGGGGAGTGGGAAAGCTTCACAGAGCATACAAAGGGAAGACTTTGGGGATACCCTTATTGGAAGCTGCTGGCATGGAAAGCTGGAGAGGGCATCCTATGTGATTGGGTAGGGGGGCATATTTGACTTTTGCTCACTGGTCCTAAAAGCTGGGAGTGGGGGCGTAAATTAGGAAAGCTGTCAGTTATTGATTAAATCCAGGCTATTTTGGGTCAATTGTTGCCAGGTTTGTGGTTTGACTCCCCAGGGTGTTTACTGTACATAGTGGCTGGCTCCTGGACCAATTGTTGCAGAGTTTTCTGGTCTGATTCTTGCTGAACGTGGGTCAGAGTTTCCTGCTCATTGCACATTTGTGCATTTAGCCTCTAAGAGGGCAGGTCCACTCAGTGATCAGGACCTCAGCTCTCAGGATGTCTCAATGCCACTTCACAACTCCTTGAGTGCTAAGTATGATACCCACCTTCTCTCCCCATACTCCCACCCAATACTATGTGTGCCACTATAGAGATGGGGTGAGAGTAAAACACCCGTAAATCAAATTCCACTTTCTGACTAATTCACACTGAAATATAAATAGACAACCCTCACTTCAAGCTGGCTAGCAGCTAGCAGCAGATTCTATCATTGGGGCACTAAGTTTCTCTGTCCACCCTCCCCCAACCTCACTTTGCCATGCAGTCTCATCTGGAATCTTTTCTTTTTTTTTTTTTTTGGTCTGCTGTGTGGTGGGGTCACATTTCATTATTTTCCATGTCAGTATCCTGTTATCGCAGTGCCATTTGTTGAATTATTTTATTTGTTTGTTTTGCTTGTTTGTTTGTTTGGGAAGTACCTGGACTGGGAATCAAACCTAGGTCTCCCACATGGCAGGCGAGACTTCTACCACTGAACTACCCTTACACTTCTTGGGATCATTTTTATTCTCCGTGTTGCTCATAGGAAAACCTTTTATAGAAATGAAATACATCTTTTCTACAGGATCAGCCGTCACCCATCTATTTGTTTTATGTTCACCTTACCGTAGCCAACACCAGCATTTGCAATTCCCAAGTGCAATGAACTGTCGGCCACTAAAACCTGACAGAGGCCATTTCTGAATGTCCACCCCACTCCTTCCTGCAAAGACCAACACTGTCCTTTTTGGTAAGATGCCTGACAGCAAAGGGAGGACTCTGGAGGCTTGCTTGCTGACACTTGCAAAAATGGCATCCTTTGCCTTCTTAATGAGGACAAATTTCAAACCATTCTAACACTACATGTGTTATACTATTACCTAGGGAAATGCTAGTGCTGGCTACATAATAAATGTGTATCGATTTATGGCCCCACATAAAATTAAAAGTTACTTTCATCCTCAGAGCTCTTTGTCTCCCCACAGCAGATGAGGAAAGCTGACAGATGTGGAGGAAATTATGCCAAGCAAAAGCCTTCAATTTCCCTCAGTTATTAAATTATATTGACAAATTGCCACGGAATCACATTTAATGGCATCCAACTTCTGAATTAGCATCAAACCATTCCCATGTCAGGAAGGTCAGGAGTTGGTGTTTAGACTATCAGGAAGCGGGGTAGACTACCTACCCCTGTAGAAACCGGGGTCCTAGGTGGGACTATGGACACACTGGGAAACCTTGGACCCTGGTGGTTCCCAGCAAGACTGGAAGACCATAGTGTTGAGACCCTGCAAATGTCTTGTGAAGGGAACAGATGCCGGCTCCATGGACACCTGAAAACGGAGGCTGACCGGGTCGAGGAATGCCATAGGGGAGGGCAACCAGGGGCAGCTGAGGTACCATGGGGACAGAGAGGGTGGTTTGAAGTGCTGAGCTGACACCCCCAGACACAGTCTGGCCACTGCTACTGTAGGACACTCTTGTTTTAAAGGAGGCATTGGTCAGATTTGTGGTTTCTGATGCAAGACAAGCAGTGTAAGGGTCTCTGGAGCTGGGAGTGTGAAACCCATTGGGGAACAAGCACTCTAATTCCTGAGCATTGCCATGGAATCTGAGATGAGCAATCCTGGCTGGGTACAGATACCGTCTTCATAGTTCCTTGGAGGCCACCTCAAAAAAGCCCAGAGCTGAGGTTCCAGGTGGACCAGAGGCCCAGCAAGCATGGGGCAATTAAAGGAACCAACACCTCCAGGGGTCCCTGAACCCCAACCCAGGCATAGCATCCCCTGGGCTAAAGTGTCCTAACACAGAGGAGCTGCTACCCCTGAAGAGCTCTGCTCTGCAACATGGTGGAAGAAAAGGGCAGTGGTCAGGGAAGGACCTGCTGTCCACTGCCCTTTTCTCCCTCTATTGGTACAACACCCACTAACGCCCCAGGACCAGACTAGAGCATGCCTAAAGGAACAGTGACACTATTTGTTAACACTGATCAGAGATGAGACTCTCTTCCAAAGGCTAACAGTTTTATTTTATTTGAGATATAGCCACTGCAGGATCCCCGTTAAGTAGAAATAGGGATGCTAAACAATCTGTTGGGTTAGGTCACACAGCTAGGCAGTAATGATGAAAATTTTCCAACGTATGTTTATCTAAAATGCATTGCCCTTGCCTGATGGCCCCTAACTTAAATTTTGCCAATTAAAAGTAAAAGAACAAATAATTCACCTCTTCATATATTTGAAAATGCCTTAAGAAAATCAGAACAGATTCCAGTTAAAGACAGTGGAAGGAACACACACATCTCAGCTTTCATAAGCCCACTAACATGGCAGATAGGAATTATTGTCTTTGAGAGTGTATACCTAGAAAAAGAAAAAGAGAAAGAACAGCAGCCTCCAAATTGACAGAGCTGCGGAGATCAGTGGAGGAGTGGGGAGTGCCAGGACCCCTAGGGCAGAATGGGCAAAGCTTGAGAGGTAAGATGTCAGGGCCCCTGAAGGCCCAGGAATTGGTGCCACTAAGTACCCCTGGAGTCTGGGTGAAAAATTTGAGACTGAAAACAGGAGGTTTAACTGACCATGCCTTTAAGAAGACCAGAAGCCCTCTCCCACTGCCCAGATTGTACCAATTACTGTTCCCCAGGAGCACAGAAAGCTGGAGGCTGTGCTCACCACAGACTGTAAAATAAACGTCTTGGTGCCCAGGCTTAGCCAAGGGTGGGGTGCTCTAGTTTGCTAGCTGCTGGAATGCAATATACCAGAAACAGTGGCTTTTAAAAAGGGGAATTTAATAAAATGCTAATTTACAGTTCTACGACTGAGAAACTGTCCCAATTAAAACAAATCAATAGAAATGACCAATCTAAGGCATCCAGGTAAAGATACCTTGGATCAAGAAGGCCGAATAAGTTCAGGGTTTCTTTCTCAAGTGGAAGGGCACATGATAAACACAGTCAGAGTTCCTCTCTCATCTAGAAAGGCACATGGTGAACACGGTCAGGGTTCCTCCCTCATCTGGAAGGGCACATGGCGAACATGGCATCAGCTGCTAGCTTCTTCTCCTGGCTTCCTGTTTCATGAAGCTCCCGGGAGGCATTTACCTTCTTCATCTCCAAAGGTCGCTGGCTAACGGACTCTGCTTTTTGTGGCTATGTCATTCTGCTCTGCTCTCTCTGAATCTCTCATTCTGCAAAATGTTTCCTCTTTTATAGGACTACAGAAACTAATTTAGACCCACCCAAATGGGTGGAGACATGTCATCATCTAATCCAGTTTAACAACCACTCTTGATTAAATCACACTCCAGGAAGATGACCTAATTACAGTTTCAAACATACAATGCTGAATAGGGATTAGAAGAAACAGCTGCCTTTACAAAATGGGATTAGGATTTAAAACATGGCTCTTCTAGGGTACATACATCATTTCAAACCAGCACATGGGGTGAGTGGAAAATGGGAGGATTAAAGGAGTTTACCTACTGCCCTAGGAACTTGACTAGCTCAGGAGAATAGATTCTATAGGCTTGTCTCAGGAAAGAGCCCAGAAAGTGACTTTAAATGCATAAAATAAAATATACAGATTTATAAAGGACACCAATTATATTAACATAGTTAATAAAATATTTAAAATTGAACTACAGTAATATAAGTGCTTCTAAATTAATGCATTAAATAACAAAATCTAACAGCAGCGCTAATCAGTAATTTTGAAGTTGTTGATAAGCACAAGTAATATTTTGAGATATCTGTCAAAACTAACCTCGGATGAAAATATCTGATTCTTATTGATGACAAAGCCTCAAGTACAGCTAATATTACTACTGGGCTTGTTGCCTAATTCTATAATTGAAGAAAATGCTATATTTCTGATAGAGGTTAAGAGAAAATAAAGATGCAAATTCTTTTTTCAATGCAAGTTCATGGAATCCCCTAAGATGCTACACATGGACCCAAATGCCAGGTTAAAACCTCTGCCCTAGAATTAAAGTCACAATTGGCAAGCCTCACCCATACTCAGAGCTGCTTCTTACATACACTCAGACATCCAATAATCAACAGACTTTGGGGAAGCCATGTAATGATAGGCAAAAACCAAAACACACCCAAAAATTTCATTTGGTATAAATGGCATGCAGGGAGAAGAAGACTTTCAAAAACTATCATTAACATAATCAGAGAGAAAAGATATTGTCCTTGCCAGACAAGGAAAATGTGTTATACAAAAGGAACAAAGAAAGAAAGTGTTCTTAGAAATTAAAACCCTAATAAAAATCAACAACTCAGGAAAAGCATCAGAAATAATATCAAGGAAATCTCTCAAAGTGGAATAAAAAGACAAAAAATGAAATATAGAAGAGAAAATTGGAGGACCAGGTTAGGAGGTCTCTCATTTCAATAATAGGAAACCCAAAAAGAACAGAGAAAACAATAGTGTAAAAAAATCATTAATGAAATAATTCAAGCATATCTTCCAGGACTGAAGGACACACATTCCATAGTAAAGGGTCTGGGTACCAAGCACAATTCAATTAAAAAATAAGAAAGAAAGAAAATCCTGACCAATGCTAATAACTTTAAACCTTCAGAACACTGAAGACAAAGAGACTATTTTACAAGTTTCCAGAGAGAAAAAACAGAGTTGCGTTTTGCTTGTTTTTTTTTTTTTATTTTGCTTTGTTTTGTTACAAAGGACTGGTTACTAGAAGGGCAGTACTCAAAAGCAATACCAGAAATCAGAAAACAATGGATTAAGGCCTTCAAAATTCTAAGGAGAATATTGAAACTGTTGAGCTGTGTTCCAGTAGCCTTGATTCCTGAAGACAACTGTATAACAATATATTTTTTACAATGTGACCATGTGACTGTGAAAACCTTTCGTCTGATGCTCCTTTAAAACAGGGCTTAGACAGATGAGTAAAAATATATAAATAATAGGGGGGTGATAAAGGGTAACAAATATATGAGTTTTTTCTTTTTTCAAATGTTCTAAAAATGATCACGGTGATGAATACACATTATCGTGAGCCAATGATTGTATAATATGATTGGACTGTATGCATGTAAAGATTTCTCAATAAAAATACTAAAAAAAAAAAAAAAAAAAAAACGTTCCAAGGGGAAACGCATTTTCACCCAGGTAAACTACCCAGTAAGTGTGAGGACAGAATACCCACATTTCCAGGCATACAAAGCCTCAAAAGAATGTTGCTTCCCCCATACCCATTCCTAGGAGGCCACTGGAAGACACGCTTCTCCAAAATGATGGAGTAAGCAGGGAAGGTAACAATACGGATTCAACCTAAGAAAAGGGAAAGAAGTTCCCAGGATGTGAACTAATGGGATCCCAAGTTGGCAGCTGTGGAGCCAACCCAAGCACGCTCAGTCCAGACCAGAGCCCATGGCCAGGCTCCAGGGGGACCTCACAGATGAGTGTGTACTCACTGGTAGCATATCTACGGCGGTTACATGTATCCAGAGGAGACTTACATAGCAAGGCCCGAATTAGGCCTTAAATTAATAGCACATTAAAACTATATATTTTTTTACATTTATGTCTTAAATTCATTTGTTAGTGCCAGGAAGCCCAAAATGTAGGGCAATAAAGGAAGGAAAAAAAAAACAATTCATACAAGACTACAGTGCTCAGCTATAAAGCAATATTTATAATCATAATAAAAGTAATGTATTGATCTAGTCAAAATAAAAATGGAAGTATACCAAAAGGGTGGGATAGTTTGACAATAGAGGATTGTTACAGGAGCCAAGCAGATGGGAAGTCAATAAACAATGCCTATAATTGAAAAATAAAGAGGCAGCAACATAAGCATTTTTATTTTGACATGTGGAGAGGGAAAGGAGTTATAAATGGTTGCCTCTAGGGCAGGAGCTATTTTTATAATGGGCCTTGTAGGACAATTGACTATTCAAATTATATAAATGTTTAACTTGGATAACAATTAATACTAAAGATAATGAATACTATTTCAGGGCAGTCATTTCTGGGCCTATCGGTCAGGCTTCAGCCAGAGAAACAGAACCGGTAGGAGGTATGTGCGAAGTGATTTACTGTAACGAACTGGCTGACATGATTGTGCTGGCTGGCTAGGCAAGGCCAGGATCCGCAGGGCAGGTGAAGTGCTCAGGCAGGAATTTCTTCTTTCTTAGAGAAACTTCGGTTCTGCTCTTAGAGCCTTTACAACAGGCTGATCTCCCATGTTAAAGGTCAATTAACTGAACTTTATTCACATCTATAGAATACCTTCACAGCAATACCAGGATATGTGGGGTTTTCCCCCCAACTTCATTATTTTATTCACTTTTTAAGGCCAAAGCTTTATCAATGTGGACAATTTTTGCTTATATAAATATATATACACTTATGGAAGCATATATACAACACAAATTTACCATTTTAACCACTTCAGGTATACAATTCAGTGGTTAATTACACTCATAAGGTTGTGCTACCAGCTTTTCCATGATTCCATCACCAAAGCTTTTCCACAACTCCAAACCGGATTCCTGATTGAATAACTGGGGACTACGGCCTAGCCCAGTTCACACCCAAACCTGCCCATCACCCAGGGCAGCTCATGTATGTCCCTAATCTGCTCCATGGGGTAGTTGCCCTGAAAGCACTCATGGGATTCAGATACTGAAGAATTTGAATTGCTTCAGTGACTTATAAACAATCAGAGCTGGTTCAGTGGTGCTTACACAGCAGAGTACATTTCTGGCCAGAATCTGAAAGCTGCCCAACACCTAAAAGATACAATGTGGAAAAGTGCTCTTGCCACTTCCAGGCAAACTAACTTTGCCACCCCTTACAAAAGGAATACTTTTTTTTTCTTTCTTGTAGTTTGAAAACAAACAAACCAAAAAACCCCAACAGCAAAAAAAAAAACAAAAGAAGCAAAAATGAATAAATGCAAAAGCTTACTCACCTATCACCCAAAAAGAAAGTATACACAAAGTAGAAGGAAGGAGTTATGTAAGGTGAGAGGAGCTTAATGAATCAGGAAGCAAATCATCAGACTTTATCAACAAAATCAAATGCTGGTTCTTTGAAAAGACTGATAAGATAAACCTTGACATATCTGACAAGATATATTTTGGTAAGGTAGATGGAGAGACATAAAGCAAAAGCACAAATAAACACCACTGACAATAAAACAGCACATAATTACAAACTGATTAGAGATTTTGAAAACTCATATGACAGTAATATGTAAAATTTTATTGCAATATATTCAAAAGCCTAGATTAAATGGGAAATTGTCTAGAAAAACAAATTTTGAAAACAGTCCCAAGAATATAAACTATAAAAATACGTGAAATGATAGGGCAAAAATCTCATCAATAATAATAGTAGTAAGAATAGAAGCTGCAAACACAGATCATGGCATTAAGTGCCAGATAATTTTTAAAATGCTTTAAACGCATTAATGAGGTTCAGCCTTACAACAACTCTAGGAGGTAACTACTATTGTTATGTTTATTTTCCAGATGGGAAAACTGGGACTTGTTCAAGTTCCCACAGGTAATAACTCAAGAAGTCTGGCCCCAGAGTCCACTATCTTAACATATAATATACCCTCCTGCCTCTCCAAAAGCAACAGTCCAATTGTGCACGTATGTTCTACTAAAACTTTTAAGAAACAGATAATTCGTGCAATATAACAAAGCATTCCAAATCACAGAGAAGCTATTTAACTCATTATATGTGGTATACAAGGACAGGGCCATATAAGCATAGATACAAAAATCCTAAAGGAATTATCAATAAGTTAAATCCAGCAATGGATACTCAACATTTTCTGATCAAATAGGGTTTATCTCAAGAATGCAATGTTAGAATATCAACTAATTGTAAACATTAACATCCTAAAGGAAAATAAAGGTTTCAGCACACACACATAAAAAAACATGTAAAATTCAATAAGTATTTGATATTCAAATCAAAACAAATCTTTCAAACAAGGACTGGAAAGGTCTCTCCCAATATCATCAGCAAATCATTCTCAGTGATGAAATGATGGCATTTTAGAAGCATTTCCACTAAAGTAAAAAATAACACAAGAACACATATCACCCCCACAATTCAATATTGTATTAAAGTTATTGTCTAATAAATAAGAAAAATAAATATTAGAATTGGACAGGAAAAGATGACACTGTCATACACATCCCAAATACAAGTGATACACAAAACTAAAAAGTCAGTAGGGTCACTGTTTAAAAAGATAACTATTCAAATTCAAAAGCTTTTTATGCTATATTAATTTAGAAACTTAATAAAACAGAAAGCATTAAAACAGCAGTAAAACAAAATAAAATGGATTGAGCCTGTGGTGGTTTGAAGCTGTACATACCCCAGAAAAACATATTCTTAAAATCTATCCTGTGGATGTAAGCCCATTATAAGTAGGTAAGTATGTTGAGGCTACTTTGGTTAGTGACCCACCTCATTTAGGATGGGTCTTAATCCTACCTGTGGAGTCCTTAGAAACAGAATGAAGGGAGAGGGAGAGAAAGCCACCGATGCAAGAAGCTGAAATCAACAATCCCAAGAGAGAAGGAAGAGCCAGCAGACTCCACCATGGGCCTTGTCATGTGGCAAAGGAGCCAAGGATTGCCAGTAGCCAGTCTTCAGGAAGAAAGCAATACCTTGATGATACCTTGATTAGGACATTTTCCCAGACTCTAATCATGAGCAAATAAATTCCCATTGCTTAAGTCAAACCCATCTCATGGTATTGCTTTAAGCACCCCAGTAATCTAAAATAGTCCTAATAAACACAACTAACATCCTTACAGGAGAAAATCACAACATTTCACTAAATGACATAAAGGAAAACCTGAATAAATGGTGAAGGTTGACATGGAAGGGAGGACTCAATAGGTGAAAAAGGCCAATGCTCTGAAAGGTTCATCAATATACTTAATGTCATCCCACTTAAAACCCCAGCAGGATTTTTCATGAAACTTGGTGAATTGATTTTGAAATTCGTATGGAATACTATAATTGCAACGTTAGCCAAGAAAATTTTGAAAATCTAAGAAAATGGATGAATTAGCTTATGGAACATTAAACTTATGGTAATCACAGTAATTAAAAATCACGAGGGCGGGCAACAGTGGCTCACTGGCAGAGTTCTCGTCTGCTATGCTGGAAACCTGGGTTCGATTCCCGGTGCCTACCTATGCAAAAAAAAAAATCATGAACTGTAACAGAATGTACCAACAGATCCATGGAAAGGAACCACAAGTCCAGAGACTGTCATGCATCTATGGGAATTTGTATATGAAACATGGGCGGTAACTTTTGAATTGGTGTTAGGAAAGTCATATGTTCATCTGGGAAAAACAACAAGAACAACAAAATTGAATCTCAACCTCTATCAAAAACCAAAATCAATTCCACATTAGGGGCCTAATTTTCATGTTTCATTTCTTTACATGCATTAAAGAAAATATAGCTCATGGCACCAGGGTATGAACTTCCCAAATCCCTCAAAGCACCACAACCTCAAAAAGAAAAAGATTAATAAATTTAATTTCACAAAAATGAAAGGAGAAAAAAATCATTTTCTAAATAGCAAAAGTTACACACCATTAAAGAAAAACAAGCTATTGGGAAAAATTATTTACAACTTATCTATCACAAGCCTGGCTCTTAGAATGTATAAATAACTTCAGAACCCAATAAGAAAAAGGCAACTGCTATAGAAAAATGGGTAAAGGAAAAAAGCAGCACAATTTATAAAAAAGCCAACCCAAATGACTATACAAAAGTATAATAAACCTCACCAGTAATCGGGGAAAGCAAATTAAAATTTTTTTACCCATTGGACTGGAAAATTGTGAAAGCTTGACAATGACAATATCAAGTATGGTGACATTCTTAGACTATAAATTGTTGCAGCCACAATGGAGGGCAATTTGACAGGCAGTTACTATTAAAACTAAAAATGTGCATACATTAATATCCAAAAATTCCATTCCTAGATATTTACCCTAGGGAAACACCATCTGCACATTTCACCTGGCCATAAATACAACAACACTGTAGCATCTTCGTAATAGTAAAAAACTGGAAAACTACCTGTTTTCGTTTTCTAGCTTGCTCAAGCAAATAACCATGAAATGGTTTAACAATGTTTTTTGCTAATAGTTTTGAAGCTGGGAAAATATCCAAATCAAGGCATCATCAAGGTGATGCTTTCTGCCCAAAGACTGTGGCATTCTGGGGCTGGCTGCTGATGATCCTTGGTTTCTCTGTCACATGGAAAGCCACATAGCAGGATCTCCTGGTCTCCTCCTTCTCTTCTGGGTTCTATTTTAGCTTCTTGCTTCCTGTGGCTTTCTCGCTATCATGTCTGAATTCATTCAATTTAATTGCCTTCAGAAACAGGATTAAGACCCATCATGATTGAGGTGGGAGATCATGTCTTAACTGAAGTAACCTTATCAAAATATCCTATTTACAATGGGTGCACACCCACATGAATGGATTACATTTAAGAACTTTGTTTTTTCTGGGATACACAATAGCTTCAAACCACCCCACTACTCAAATGCCCATCAATGAAGAATGGCTAAAGTACCTGGATACATATGATGGGCTGTATACAGCAACGGACATAAAACTTATTCTAGATCTTAAAAACACATTGAGTAAAATGTTGCAGCCTGGTATGTATAATATCCATTCATATAACAACACAGTATCTTTAAGGATATAAGCATGTATAATACGAAAATTAGAAACATACATATGTATACATAGGATTGAATTCATATATCTTTGATATAATTTTTTTTTACATTAGCAAGAAAAGACTAAAAAATGCCAGAATTTTAACAGTATGCAATTACTATGCAAATATGGGTAGTAGGAACAAATATGGAGATCAGTTTTTTGTTTTCTACTTCCTAACATGTTTTTCAAATCTCTGTTACCATTCTGGACCGTGAATAGCAGTAGATGATATAGGCTTAGAGGCAGTCTTTAAGAGTTTTTCTGAGGCTGAGAGAGTAAGTAGACTTCTGCAGGGATGGTACCAAGATTCAAACCTAGGCTGCCCAATTCCAGAGCACTGCCCCAACCACCACATTTTATTTGATGTGCTCTAGGAGAAAACAGGTAAGGGGCGTGTTCTAGGTTGCTGGAATGTAATATACCAGGAACAGAATGGCATTTTAAAAGGGGAATTTAATAAACTGCTGGTTTACAGTTCTAAGGCTGAGAAAATGTCCCAATTAAAACAAGTCTATAGAAATGTCCAATCAAAGGCATCCAGGGAAAGATACCTTGGTTCAAGAAGGCTGATGAAGTTCTCAAGTGAGAAGACACAAGGCGAACACATTCAGGGTTTCTCTCTTGACTGGAAGGGCACGTGACGAACACATACAAAATGCTTCCTCTTTTATAGGATTCCAGTAAACTAATCAAGACCCACCAGCATGGGTGGAGACATGTCTCCACCTAATCCAGCTTAACAACCACTCTTGACTGAGTCACATCTCTAGGGAGATGATCTAATTACAGTTTCAAATATATAGTACTGAATAGGGATTAGAAGCAAAGGATGCCTTTACATGGGGATTAGGATTAAAACATGGCTTTTCTAGGGTATCAAACCAGCACAGAGTGGGTGTGGGCTACACTGTTTCTTAAGCCCTTCACAGACCTTCCCAGACCACAGGGCCCAAGCAAGATGACAGTAATTTCAAGTGCTTATTTGAGCCACATGACATCATTCATTCAGTGATTCTCTATTGCTCTGGGAATGCAGTGATGTACAGCACAGTTTCTGCCTTCCAAGAGCTCACAACCTCACCTTCTTTATGGTGACCCCAGGAAGAAGGGAGGACCCATGGGGCCTGTCAAATTGGAAACCTCACAGGTTAGGAGGAAGATGTTGCAAAGATCAAGAGATTTCTGCATCAGGTTCCAAAATAATCATGCATTTTTGTAATCAGGAAAAAATATGCATTAAAAAAGTAAGGCCTCCCCCCTCAATAAAAAAAAAAGTTACAAGAGAGCAGTCTAGCAAAAGTGGTTTGTCTGGGCTAGAGGTTGGGCAAGTTTGTGAGAACTTCCCCTAGAAAAGCTAGGAGCAAGGGTAGCAGAGGAAATCTAAAAAGGCAAGAGGTGGAGCCTAAGAAATTCATTCAGAGGTAAGGAGTTCAAGCATAAGATTCAAAACAAGGAGCTAAAAGACCCAAACCAGGAAAATGGACGAGCAGACAGTTCCTACGGTCAAAGTTAGTCACCCTGAGCAGAAGGAAGGAGAGAAGACTGTGGCACAATACCCAGAGAGCACCCATTCCAAACAAGACTCACTCCTTCACTCCTTCAGGAGGTCCTTCATTTCTTCCTTCCTTCCTTTCCTCCAGAGCCTGAGAGAGGGGGCCCTTTCACTCAGCCTAGGAGGAAAAGCAGGGGGCCCAACAAGTGTGCCCTTGAGGGTCAGGATGGATGGGACTGTGCTGGAGGGAAGCATGGAAACTTCTGGATGTTTATAACCTGGCCAGGCCATATGATGAGAGTTGCCTCACCTGCATAGTACCTGTTCACATGCAGCATTAGTACCATAGCACAGAAGAGTAAAGAAGTGAAGGTAGAGAATATTGGGGGGGGGGGGGGGGGGGGGGCGTGTTCTGGGGACAAATCTTCTTTGCTTTCTATCTGTCTCCCACAGGGGAAGAAAGATTTCTGCGGCCTCTATTTGGAGTTCCTGGAAAGATAAGCTCCTTTTGGTTACACCTCTTCAGATGCTGCCCTAGCTTATCCAACAGAGACAATGCCCCAGGTATGCATTAATTCATTCAACAAACATTCACTGAGTTCTGCTACATGTCATACCCTATTTCAGGAGCGGGACGGACAGCGAGTCTAAGTTCTTTAAGAGCTGGCAGTCTGCTCCGAGGGGACAAGTGGGCAAAAAATGACACTGCGGTGTACTGAGAACTTCCACAGGGACCAACGTGGGGTATCATGGGAGCACAAAAGATGGACACACATCATGGGGCCCAAATGTGGTGGGGAAATGCCAGAGGGGATGGCATGGAGTTAGTGAGAATAGATGGAAGCAGGCAGCCCAGTGCAACAGAGACTTTCACCCAACATCATCTTCTCATCAGCAGTGGGGAGAAGGATCCAAGGCCATAGCACTTAACTGTAAGAGCATCCCCTCAGCTGTTTTTTCCTTTAAACAGCCAGTCATTCAGCAAACAAAGGAGAAAGTCTGGGGAGCCCCCCTAAAACAGCTGATCTTCACAAGGACCCACTGCCAGCATGGTTTTCATGTTTTGCTTCTCCTTGAAAAGTTCTTCAGGGTAAAGATCCCGTATTCAGCCCACCTTGGTCTCATCTGCTTCTCAACTTCCCCAGGGGCTGGGATGAGCAGAGTGCCCACTTCAATAGGATGATTTAAGGATCAAGAACGTTTACCCAGTACTCCAAAACTGCTTCCCAGAGCAATAGCTAATGTTTACCTAACAACCCTGTGTCCTTTTGTCATCAAATACTTCTATTCTGGTTATAGCAGAATATTTCAAATCACCAGCAACAAAGCATATGGGCAGGATATAGTACAAGGAACTGTGGGGCCTTCCTCACTGGAAGAACTTATCTCCCGGCTGCTTCGCTGTACTAGGACATCCAGTGCGTACCAAATACACAGGGATGCTTTAGTCAAAGCCTGAGAAATAAAAAAGCATTCAGTGTGATTCTCTCCATTTGTTAAATAGGAAACAGAAAAATAGAGAAATGTTAGAAGGATCTTGTTGTTCATATTATACTTGGGGAAGGGAATGAAAAAAATAAATACATGTACCTTAAACTGTTAAATAAACACCTTTTACAATTTTTTTCTTTCTCCAAAAGATAACAAAGTACTCTTGAAACCTCACAAAAGACAAAGAAGTGATGTGCTTGTTGGTTCTCACATTCCAGATGGAAAAGCAAGTACTAAGAGATCAAATAATTTTCCCAAGGTCAAGTAGAGACATATGAGAAGAGCAAAGCACTCAAACTTGATCCACCAACACCCGTATTTGATAAACACTAGTGCCCTTAAATACACAGACACCCTAGGGTAGGCTGGGACGGGGAGGGGGCAGGAACAAACACGTCTCCCTCCCTCCCTTTCTCTTCTGCATTTGTGTTACTTTGACCCACCTAAGCTAGGTTTTCATAGTCTCGGTCTGGTCAGAAATGTCAAGGCCATGAGGCGGGTGTGTGGGGGTGGGAGGAGCTCACTCCCATTAGGGGGTGGAAGAATCCTAGGCTTGGAATTTATTCAGAACCTTCTGTGAGACTGAGTCTCCCTTGGGCAGTATTTCCTCCATTGGGCAATGAGCCAGGTGTATTAGCTTCTCTTGAAGGCTGACTTTCGGATCTCAAATTCTGTGTACTTCAAGATGCAACCACAGAACAGAAAGAGCCTTTGACCACTTGTCAAGAGCCCCTGTTTATGCATCGTGTGTCTCTCACACTGAATTTGTGCCATCTGGAAGAGCTCATGTTGCTTCTTTACCTGAGAATTCATTTCCTTATTATAAAATGGCAGCGACTCTAACGCCACCTACTTCAGAGACACTGCGAACGGCTGAAACAACAAGCTGAAAAGCACTTTTTTTTTTTGAGGTGGAAAACACAGGGCACATTACAGACCAAACAGGGTGACCACAGCAGACTGCTCACAGACATATCATGTTCTTATTAAAACCCAAGACTGCCACAGAGAAGAAAGGAGAACCAATCAGGGACTCTCATGCAGTCATTTCCTAGGTAACAGTTGAACTGAGAAACAAATCATACTGTATGCAAGAGACCAAAGGGATAAACTGTCCATGCTTTCAGAGGTTTAAAATGGTTAATATTCTCAAGAGCCCGAGCCCCCACCAGGTACTTCCTGGTGTTTCTGGAAACTGCACAATAGCTGTCACATTTCAGCAAAAGCAACTCTTTCTATCTGCCTCTGGTAAGAGCTGTTATATTTAGCCTACTATTCACATTTCCCCTTCTTATCAAACACGTTGCCTTAATACTGCTCTATTTATAATTTGACTTTTAGTAATGCTGTCAATACCTCAGGTATTGAATGTATGGATTATAGTCAAGAAAATAAACCCTCACTTCTTAGCAACTTAGAATATTTATCCTGTTTGGATCTGGGCAGGATTCTTATCTGGCTTAGTAATGTAAGGTCATCTGTGGCCAAGTACAGCCCTTGGATGCTCTTAAACTGCACATGTTTGAAGAATACAGTTTGGTCATTTTTATGTATGTCTATATCTGTGAAACCATCACTAAATGAAAGATAACATTTCCATCACCCTCAAGAGTTTCCTTATGCCCGTTTAAAATCTCTCCCTCCTTCAACTCCCATCCTTGGGTAAACACTGATCTGCTTTTCACCACTATTAGATTTGCTTGTATCTAAAATTTTATATAAATGAAACCAAACAGTATATAACCTTCCTGGCCTAGCTTCTTTTACCCAGCTTAATTAATTTGAGATTCATCCATATTGTTTCACAGGTCAAGAGTTAGTATTCCATTGTATAATGTACCATAATTTGTTTATCCATTTATCCTTTGATGGAATTTATGCTGTTTCTAGTTTTTTACTTGAGAGTAAACATTGCAATACATCTTTGTGTATATATATTTTCAATTGTCTTAGGTAAATATCTAGGAGTAGAAAGACTGGGTCATATGGTAAATATACGTTTAACTTTTTAAGGAACTTCTGAACTATTTTCAAAGCAGTTTTCCCACTTTACTCTTATTATCAATGTATGAATGTTCCAGATGCTCAATATCTTTGCAAACTCTTGATATGGTCAGTACTTTTGTTTTTAAATTTTAGAATGGGGACATAGTGGTGATTTCAATTTGTAATTCCATAATGACTAATAATGTTGAGCATCTTTTCATGTGCTTACTGACCATTCATATTTTCTCTTGTGAAGTGTCTATATAAATCTTTTGACCATTCTCTTACCAGGTCATTTGTCTTCTTTGTCTTAGGTTGTATTACTTCTTTATATATTCTGAATACCAATTCTTCGACTGATGTATGTGCTATCTCATAATTTTCTTAATAGCATCTTTTGAACAGAAAATATTTCTTTTGCTGAACTCCAAATTATTGGGCTTTTTAAATGGCTCATGCTTTCTTTCAGTGCCACATTTAAGAAAATTTTGCCTGTCCCAAGGTTTCAAAGATTTTTTTCTTATGCTTTTTTCTGGGAGTTTTGTGGTCTCAGGTTTTACATTAAGGCTTATACTTCATTTCGAGTTAGTTTTTATATAAGTATTTTTTTTTTGGCATAAGGATTTTTATTTTCTATATGGATATCCAGCTGACCCAACATCATTTGGTAAGAATTTTTCCTTTCTGTCACTGAATTGCCTTTGCAACTTTGTTGAAAATCAGTTGACCATACATGGGTTGGTCTATTTCAGGACTCTATTCTCCTTGAACACATGCTTATTCAAGCCAGTTATAATCTGTGTTCACCAGTACTCAGTCCTCTGCTGTTAAAAGCTGGTAGATCCTTGCACTAGGATGAATGAAGAGGCCAATTTTGTTGATAAAATGGAATTATTCTGTCTGAAGTAACAAGAGTGGGGTACCATCAATAGTCTGACACCATGAATTTCTGTCTTTCTTGTGCTTGTTAGGGAGATGGTAAGGACAGAGGATGTGGCCAGCCTTGACCAGACATCATTATTTATGAAAAAGGGTCAGTCAATACATCTCAAGTTAAAATCAGAGTTATACTTTTCAGCAGGTCATACTGGGAGACAAATCTCTCCATTACTGATGGTACATTCAGGAATTATAGGTTACTGCATAAGAAGGAATCCACAGCATTACCCAACCCAAGCTGAGAAGAACATCCTGGGGACATTTCCACATGGGCTAAGCTTCCAGAACTAAAGGCATCAAGGATATCCACCAACTTCCTGAGACGCTTCTTCTCTAGCCTGACAATACTATCAGCCAACTACTTCAACAGTTAAACACTAAGCATGTTACCAACATCCTTTCATCGTATTTTCCTGACAGACCAAAAAGGGGCTGTTAGCATTTCTAATTTTACACATGAGAAAGACTGAATAATCTATCTTAATTCCCCCAGTTAGGAAGTGGCAGAGCTAGGGGTCTGTCTCCACTTTCACTCCCAAATCCCCAACCCCAGCAACCGCTGCCGCAGGGCTCACTCAGAATGAGAGAACCCTTTAGAACCTCACTCCCATGGATGGACACGAACCTCAGGAGACCTAGAGGCTGACAAAGTGGGGAGCACCTCTGTGCACTCTCTCACCCAGCTCCAAGCCTTTACTGTTCACATCTCCATTCTCCCTCATTTTATTCTTTTAGCTATTTCCTACCTTAAAAACTACGCCATGGGGAATCTACTGCCAAAGGTGCCTGAGAAGAGGCAGAGCCTGAATTTGAGGTGGCAAAAGGAATGGAAAGGAAAAAATGAGTGTCTTCAAGTAGCACACTTTCAAGACAGGTAGAGGCTAAAGGGGTAGGGAGACCTTGAAATTAAATGCCCGGGTAGGACATGGCAGGCAGAGAATGACTGACGATAGTAGAGAGAGAAGCAATGTTTGTAGAAGTGATGTTTCCATGACTGTGGGCAAGGACGGGGCTCAGGAGGTTAGCTGTGGGGAAGGGAGAGACCACGAGTGGGAGAGAACAAATAGGACATTGTACTAAAAGTGGAAGGATGGGAAGAAGGCAGTCCAGGCTGCCTGCATCCTCCCTACAAGGTAAAGATACACTGAGAGAGAGCTAATAAAAGGGCTAAAGACTGCAGAAATCGCTCCGACCAACCCAAGCTAAATGTCGAATGCTCAACATCCTGCAAACACCAAAAGTCTATAAATCCAAAGAATCATAGTCACTCCACACGTAGGAAGATGGTCAAAAAAGTTTCTTGCCTAGCCTCGAAAATACAAGCTTAAAGGAGTTAATAAAACTCCCAAAGAGTTTTATTTCTCTTTTGCTCATGAGAGTGGAATCCCATCTGAGGCACTTGTGGGAATAACACTGACCTCTGTGGGGTCTGCAGAACTCAACCCATCCTTCAGGTGTGGAAGACACTCAGCACTTGATGTTGGATAGATGCACTCAAACAGCCTGTGAGAAATCACCCTCACATTCTGCAGGGAGTAGAAAGGAAGCAAAGCTAATGACTGGCCTTCTGCAAGAGAGTGAGCCATCAAGAGGAGCTTCCTTTTGTCGCTAGGGTGGGAATTCAGTGGGGAGATGGGTAAGGGAAGGCCTGAAAGACAACCCTCCACCCTCCCTTCCCCCAAAAAAATGAAACAAAATTTTGCTAAGCAATCCTTTCTAACTTAAAGCACAAATTGGCAATGAGAAGGAGGGTTAAGGAGTAGAGGATGTATGATTTTTTTCGTTTTTCCTTTTACTTCTTTTTCTGGAGTAATGCAAATATTCTAAAAATGATTATGGTGATGAATACACAACTATATGATGAGGATATAGCCACTGATTGTATGCCATGTATGGACTGTATGTGTGTGAAGATTCCTCAGTAAAAATATTAAAAACACAAAGTGGCCCTTCCTTTTTCCCTTTGGCCTCCTCCTCTTTGTTTTCTTCAATTCCCAGGTCTCTGGCATGGCAGCAGAGAGAACTCTGCCTGCTGAGCCACTGGCCCACTGCCCCCCCACACCCTTTTTTTTAATTGCTTCCTCCTTCCAGTACATAGAGATTCTTATATAAATAGGAAACAAAAATATGTGAGAGAAAGAGCCCATTTCCACAGAATCTGTGGCTCCCACTGCTTACTCTGCCTGGAGCAGCCTTCTCCACCCCATGCCTTGCCTCTACCCCTCTTCACCTCAGCCACTTGCCTTGCTTACCCCCACTCTTCTTCCAGATGTCAGGTTGAGGGGCTCCTTCTCCAGAATGGCCCTGACATGCAACCTCCACCTGCATGCTCAAAAACAGAACCCCCGCTGTGTTCTTCTGGGACTGCCTGTCTCAGAACTTCTATCACCATGTACTGAATGTATCTGATTATGGGTCTCTCCCCAGTTGTGAATGTCTTGGGAACAAAAGCCAAGGTCTCTGAGAAGTAAAGTGTGCTGAGAGCAGTTATTGCTATTTGATCTTGAACATCCAGTGCCTAGAGTCTGGAAATGTGCAGGCATTCAAATGGTAGCAGTTATCATTAGTATCAACACGTGGCTGTGAATTACTTATTCATTATGGAAATGACAACTGTATTCAGCATTACATGATTGCTGAAGCGATGGGTCCAGACACTGGCCAAAAACTCAAGGTAAAGTCATGGTCTAGTCAAGGCAGAAGATGCTAATGAGCTGGTCTAACTGAAAAAGATGCTGAGAGAAAGATTCAGGGAAAGGATGGGACTTCTAGGGCCTTGGAACCAAAAGCAGTGTCATCACAGCTCCTTTCTTTTGTAAAGCACACAAACAGTGTATAAAGCATACCCATGTCCATTACTTCCTTTAATTCTAACAATATCTGCTGTGCAGAGGGTAATACCACACCATTTTACAAATGAAAAAACTATTACTCAGAGTGCAAGAGGGCTTTGCCAGAAGTCACACAGCCAACAAGTGGTGAGTTAGGCTTAGAGGTCAGGGCTTCTGACAGGTGTCCAGTATTCTCCAAGGCAGAAGCCCACAGTTAGCTATGGCTGCCTGAAGTCCAAGGGAAAGCAACCTCTTCCCATCCAGGGAGCCAAGGCAGGACACCCAGAGTCCAGAAGATTCCTCAGCGGGCATCAGAGCAGCCAGACCAGGATGTCTCGGGCCCAGACCAGGGGCAGGGGGACAGGGGCAGGCAGGGACACCAAGAAGCTGAGTTTGAAATTGCCTCAAGCCAGCAATTGGGGTAACGTGATTAGTACTTTGGAAACCTCAAAATTCAGAATGTCGAGAACAACAGCCACCTCAGTATTATGGGGTTCTAATGTTCATCATTTTAAATAAAGTGCTCACTTGATCTCTACCCTAAACCTATGGGGTAAATGTTGACTCCATTTACGTCCAAGGAAACCAAGGGTCAGAGAGGCCGTAGGACATGCCTGCGGTTATGCAGGTAAGAAGAGCCAGAGAGGAGAGTCACACCTCTGGCACATTTCCCCAGAAAGCCCACATCCTTTCCACCATGCTAAGTAGCTTCTCAAAAGCATTTCCTTACTTGTGATTCCATCCACCCATGTCCACCTCCTGTCCTACCTGTCCTACCACATTTTCCATTGCTTCTTGGTTAAACAGCTTATGAGCTTTCCAAGAGGCAAAGCACGGACAGCACACTTTGGTCAGTACACGGAATGCAGGGGATATGGGTGGTGAGGGACAGGGGTGGCAGGAGTAGCCAGAAAGGCCAGGGGTGGGATGAGCCTGGACACTCTCCCTCTGGGAGCATGAGAAGACAGGTAGGCAGATCCAAGAAGCAATGGACTGCAGGACCTTATAGCCCTGTGGCCTATAACCCCACACTAGAAGACAGGGGTTCTGTCTGGCCACGAGAGCCAGCTGTTGAATATAGGTAAGCCACTTTAGCATTGAGAGCTCTGATGTCCTAACTAAGGAGGGGCCAAGAATACCATCTGGCCTTCTTACCAATGGGAGGTGTGGGAATGGGAGGCACAACAGGAAGAGAATGGTACTCTTTTTTTTCCCCCTATAAGTTTCAAAGTTCTTGGAGTTATCTAGAACTCCTTTATTTTTTTACATTTTTTACTGTATAGTATAACATATATACAAAGTAAAAAAAATAAAAAAGCAATAGTTTTCAAAGTATTCTTCAACAAGTGGTGACAGGACAGATCCCAGAGTTTGTCATGGGTGACCATACGATCCTCTCATTTTTCCTTCTAGCTGCTCCAGACTATAAGAGGCTAGAGGGTTGAAATACTTTTTCATCATCACAATCAATTTTTTCCCTCTTTTTTTTCGTGAACAATAACATATATACAAAAAAGCTATAAATCTCAAAGCACAGTACCACAATTTGTTGTAGTACATATTTCAGACTTTGACATGGGTTACAATTTCACAATTTTAGGTTTTTACTTCTAGCTGCTATAAAATACTGGAGACTAAAAGAGATACCAATTTAAGGATTCAGCATTCATAAGAGCTTGCATAAGAGCAACCTTCAGAGTAGCCTCTGGACTTTATTTGGACACTCTCTGCCATCGATACTTCATTAATACACTTCTTTTCCCACTTTTGGTCAGGATGTAATTGTTGATCCCATAGTGCAGGTCAGGATTCATCCCTGGGAGTCATCTCCCACATCACCAGAGACACTTGCACCCCTGGATGTCATTCCCACGTAGTGGGGAGGGCAGTGATTTCATGCATACAGTTGGGCTTAGAGAGACTGAGGCCACATCTAAGCAACAACAGAGGTCCTCCAGATGTATCTCTTAGGCATGCCTATAGGTAGTCTAAGCTTCTCCACTACCTACATAAGCTTCACAAGAGTAAGCCTCATGATCGAGGTCATGGCCTATTGATTTGGGTGTCCCTAAAGTTTGACACAGTATCAGGTGATTCTCTGATGGTAAGGTTTAATAGTTCCATATTCTTTCTCCCCTCCCTCAGGGGACTTTGCCAATACTTTTTGATTATCTGCTTAATATACTCTAGGGTGTTTCCAGGCATTACAATAATCTATACAGAATTAAAGGACCTCTTTCTTATTCTGTGCTTCCTGTGTTTCAATTGTTCAAATGAGCTATACAGATAGGTTGAATTAGATTATGCACTACAGAAAATTTCAGTTCCAGATCAAATAAACCTTTCTTCCATTGGTCTCAAAGAGTATGTGTGGTTCTAAAATACAGACACCGTCTTCCTTACCCCTATATTCTGAATTACTTTAACCCCAATCTGTTTGGCTTCGTTCTTATGTTTAAATATTAGGTTACATATATAAAACAGCCTCTCAAAATCCAGAAATAATAATCACCACTCCAGACTTAATGTGTCTGCTCTAAAAGCCTATAGTCTAGGCCCCTGTTTTCTTATAAGTATTTTCTAAAGGTGACCATACCATTTTCGTTCTTTCTTTTCTGGCTTATTTTATCTCACCAAATATCCCACATGCTCATTTACATTGCTGCATGTTTCACATTGTTCCTTTTTGTAGCAGCACAACCTTCCTTCATAAGTATACACAACGTTCACCGATCTAATCTCCTTCAGTGCATCCTTCAGCCACCTGCATTCATCCAGCATCATACAGAGGGCCCAAAGTCCACAATCCATCAACATTCTCAATTTTAGATAATTTCATTGTTTCCAAGAAACAGAAAATCAATAAACACATCCTCACCAAATAGGAAATCTAAACCTCCTCTTAACTCTTGTTCGTCCCCCCATTATTTACATCTGCTGTTGCTGTGGTAGTGCTGATGGTTTCTTCTTGAACATAGCTCACAGCATGCAATAGCAATTTTCCCCCTGTATCCTTAACACTTAAACACTCTTTGTATAAGAATCATATCTTTGAAGTAATTCTTATGAGAACTCATTCATATTTCTAGTGTGAGTCAGTGGGACACGTAGGTCTATACAACCCCTTTCAATCTTGCTTATCATCAATATGGTAATATTACTTATAGACCCACTAGAGAATCACCTTCACTCCTATCTATTTCCTTACACTGGAGTTCAACCTCACTAGATAACAGTTCACCCATCTCTAGCTTCTATGTATCTCTAAGTCCCCTAACTTCTGTATTATAAGCCTTTGATTATACTTTTATGCTGGTCATAAAAGTGGAATCATACAGTATCTACCCTTTTGTGTCTGGCTAACTTCACTCAACATCATGTCCTCAAGGTTCATCCATCTTGTCATGTGCTTCAGGACATCATTTTGTCTTACTGCAGCAGAATATTCCATCGTATGTATATACCACATTTTATTGATCCACTCATCTGTTGATGAGCATTTGTTTCCAACTTTCGGTGATTATAAATAAGGTTGCTATGAACATCGGTGTGCAAATGTCTGTGTTGTTGCTTTCAGCTCTACTAGGTATATAGCAAGTAGTGCTATTGCTGGGTCTTAGGGCAAATTGATATTTCGTTTCCTAAGGAACCGCCAAACACTCTTCCATAATGGCTGTACCATTATACATTCCCACCAGCAGTGCATAAGTGTCCCAGTTATTCCACATCCTCTCCAAAATTTATAGTTTCCTGTTTGTTTAATAGTAGCCATTCTTATAGGTATGAGGTGGTATCTCATTGTAGTCTTGATCTGCACTTCCCTTATAGCCAGTGAAAATGAGCATCTCTTCATATGCTTTTGAGCTATCTGTATTTGCTCTTCAGAAAAATGCCTAGTCATATCTTTAGCCCATTTTATAATTGGATTGTTCGTTTGTTCTCGAGTTGCATGATTTCTTTTTATATACAGGAAATCAAACCTTTGTCTGATATGTGATTTCCAAATATTTTCTCCCATTGAGTTGGATGTCTCTTCACCTTTTTGGCAAAGTCTTTTGAGGTGCAGAAGATTTGATTTTGAGGAGTTACCAATTATCTGTTTTTTCTTTTGGTGCTTGTGCTTTGGGTGTAAAGTTTAGGAAGCCACCTCCTATTACTAGGTCTTGAAGATGTTTGTCTACATTTTCTTTAGAAGCTTAATGGTAGTAGGTTTTGATCTACTTTGAGTTAATTGTTGTGTAGGGTGTAAGATAGGGGTCCTCTTTCATTCTCTCAGCTATTGATATCCAGTTCTTCCATGGTCAATAATTGAAAAGACTATTTTGTCCCAGTTTAGAAGATTTGGGGGCCTTGTCAAAAATCGCTTGACCATAGATCTGGTGGTCTAGTTCTGCACTCTTGACTTGATTCCATTGGTCAGTGCTTCCATCTTTGTACCAGTACCATGCTGTTTTGACCACTGTGGCTTTATAATACATCTTAAAGTCAGGGAGTATTAATCCTTCCATTTCGTTCTGCTTTTTCAGGATGTTTTTAGCTATTTGTGGTCTCTTTCCCTTCCTGATGAATTTAGTAGTTAGCTTTTCCAAATCTTCAAAGTAGGTAGTTGGAACTTTGATTGGTACTGTGTTGAATCTGTAGATCAATCTGGGGAGAACCGACATCTTAACTATATTTAGTCTCCCTATCCATGAGCAGGGAATGTCTTTCCACCTATTTAGATCTCCTTTGATTTCTTTTAGCAATGTTATATAGTGTTCTATGTACAAGTCCTTTACATTCCTAATTAAGTTCATTCCTAAGTATTTGATTCTTTTAGTTGCTATTTGGAATGGAATTTTTTCCTTAACTGACTCCTAGCTAGGTCATTACTTGCATATAAAAATGTTACTTATTTTTGCACATTCATTTAATATTCCTCCACCTTGCTGAATTTGTTATTAGCTCAAGTAACTTTGCTGTAGGTTTCTCAGGATCTTCCAAGTGTAGTATCATATCTTCTGCAAATAATTAGAGTTTTATTCTTCCTTTCCAATTTGGAGGCCTTTTATTTTTTTGTCCTGTCTGATTGCTCTAGCTAGAACTTCTAGCACAATGTTGAATAATAGTAGTGACAGTGGCCATGCTTGTCTTGTACCTGATCTTACGGGGAAGACTTTCAGTCTCTCTCCATTGAGTATGATGCTGGCTATTGGTTTTTCATATATTCCCTTTATTATATTGAGGTAGTTACCTTTCATGCCTATCTTTTGGAGTGTTTTTATCAGAAAAGGATGCTGAATTTTGTTGAATGCTTTTTCAACATCAATCAAGATGATCATGTGATTTTTCCCTTTTGATTTGTTAATGTTCTGTATTACATTAATTGATTTCCTCGTGTTGAAACATCCTTGCATTCCTGATATAAACTCCACTTGGTCATGGTGTATTATTCTTTTAATGTGCTGTTGGATTCAATTTGTCAGTATTTTATTGAGAATTTTTGCATCTATGTTCATTAGGGAGATCAGTTTTTAGTTTTAGTTTTTTATAGCATTGTTACCCGGTTTTGGTATTAACATGATATTAGCTTCATGAAATGAGTTAGATAGAATTCCTTTTTCCTCAATTTTTTGAGAAAGTTTGAGCAGGATTGGTGTTGTTCTTTTTGGAATTTTTGATAAAATTCCCCTGTGAAGCCATGTGGCCCTGGGCTTTTCTTTGTAGGAAGATTTTTGATGACTGCCTGACTGGTTTGTTGAGATCTTCTATTTCTTCCTGAGTCAGTGTAGCTTGTTTATGTGTCTCCAGGAATTTTTCCATTTCATCTAAATTGTCCAGTTTGTTGGGAGAATGGTACTCTTTTAAAGCAACTTACAGACAAAGACAAAACACCATTCTTGCTCAAGATGCAACTTTGGCCACTCTTCCTTCTACTTTTGGAGCCATGGCTCATATATAGCTTTACAGGTAGCTCCTGTTTCATCAAGAACCCAAGGAGAGCTGGTGTATGTTGTGAGGAAGGGAACTACTACCATGTGCTCATGAACCCCTGACAACACATCCTGGTTTCACAGTCCAGGACACCCAGGTTTTGGGGCTGGCCTGGCTTTTCCACAGCAAAACCCCAAGGATGGTCACCACCACCAGCAAGGTTTAGCACTGACCAGGTTCACCTTTTGGAAATTCCTAACTGTGCTCTGTCTTATGCAAAATTTGAGATTGCTCTCACCTTCACAACTGTGCAGATGAAATGAAAAGAACACAGCCAGGGAAATGAGGTTGGGGGAGGAAAGATGCCACTTCTGATGGAGCCCCTGGTAACAACTTGACAGATATCACATATGCAAATGGAATTCAGCAGTTGAGAGCAAGGATGCAGATGCAACTTAGAGCTAAATTCAAGAAGACCTCAAGGTCCTGAAGACCAGGCTCCCCAGTTTTGACCAGAGATCTTGAATTCACTGCCTGGTTTTGACCAAAAATATCAAAATTCACAGCCTATAAGCCAAATGCAACCAATTTAGCCTGTGTGACACTGTCACCTACTCCCCACCCCAACCAGGGCCTTTTAAAATATTGAATCCATTGCCAATTTATTTCACATCACACATAGACTTCCACTTTCACATTAAAAATGGGAAGATCTAACAGACTGGGCCCACCTTGGTACAGGTCAACACTGCCAAGCACAGATGAGGCCACCCACCCAGCCGCATGTTCTGTTGGTGCTTCAGGTCTGGCCAGCTCAGGACTGGCTTCTGCAGGCATATGGGCATGTGGCTCCTAATTTGGAGGCTGCATTGTGGACCAAGGCACATTCTGAATTATCAGCCACTGATGGGGGCCAGGCAGTAGCCTGCTGGCTTCCATAGACCATGCAGCAGAGTCAGGAGACTGGACACCCTGGGATTGAAACACTGTGGCTAGGACCTGGTAGCATTTTCCTGGCCCCCATGCCACAGGGCAAATTAGAAGGACTACCCTCTGAGACCTGAACTCACCCAGCATGAGACTCCTAGGTTAGCCTTTCATATCCTTGAAGGCTTGAAAAACAAAACCAAACAAAAAGTCCCATGGCTTTTCTTCAAATTTAGGACAAGAAGACCTCAAAGGGCTGTGATTTTTAAACCCTGCATCAGAACTTTTAAAGATGCAGTGGGTGTGGGTTCAACCTCTCCAAACCTTGCCTTGGGCAGAGCATTAGACCTTTACACTTGGATGTGGAATTTAAGTCTCTCTCTTAAACCATAAGTGTCTACTAGACCACTCCCAGTAAAAGTGCTTTAGCTACCAAGAGAAAATCAAAGGGGGCTTTTGCAGCTGCCTGTGGGCACAGTTACCCATTCCACATAAATTTAGCTTTGCTGCAAATTCATTTTTAATGTCGAAGTAAATGAATGCAGCAGCTATCATAGTGCTGAACATTCCCGACAGTAAACATTTCTTAGGGTTGAGGCACATTTTCCATCTCTTTCAAAATAAGGAGATGTTCCCTGATATTCATTGTCTACTCACACTTAATACCTTCATGACTCACCCGAGACAGGCAAGTTTGGTGGAGGAAAGGAATGCAAAAGTCCAATGCCCCAGATTAGTAGGGTTATCAGGGATATCACACTGATAAAGACAGTGCAATAATTAGGAGGAGATGAAGATCACAAGAGCATAGGGAGTGGTGATATTTTGGAGCTAGTGCTACTTCTGAAAAAGACTGAAAACCACAGATAAGTACATTTCTAGCCTGGCAGCTGCCTTTCCTCCCTGTCACTAAGTATTAGAGAGTAAGCTCCTGACTAAACATAGTGATAAATAAATTAAGATACTGATGGATTATTAAAGAAATGGCTCTACTCACAGTGTAAAAGGTGGGGGGGAGGGCGAGGGAGGCAATTTAAAGAAGTTGCTTTAATACCTCTCCTAAACCCAAAAGAACATACCACATCATTTTCTTCTTCCCCACAAAATTATACACACACACAAATGAACTACATCACCATCACCACCCCAAAAAAGACTAACATATATTTTTCTAAAAGTGAAGTTAAAAATCTAATCATTTTGGCCTGCTATGATAAGGTGCTCAATCATCTGAGCAGGTAGCCAGGCTCAAGTCAAATCCTATCCTAAGAAAGGAGCCCATGTTTTACATCTAAATCATTGTGCAGATTCTGTTAAAAAAGAATGATTATAATGGTAGCATCCTCATTTCCTGGTAACTAAAGTGGCTGTCTGCTATGAAGATGGCCTGACAGGAGGGTGTTAAAGTATTTCTTTTCTCAGGCATTCATAAGGAGAAGGGGGAATACCAATATTAGAGGGCAGGTAATGGCTCTCACTCACTGGACAAGGTGGTCAAAGGCATATTTTAGTATGAAATCATGTTCTCCAGTTCCTGCATCCAAATGTCAGTGGTGCCAGAAAATCTAATGTGAATAGATTTATGTTTTGAATAAAGATGCACAGGAAAAAAATATATATACTTCTTATTACAACAATCTGCGAATGGACACAGAACCACACATGCAAACAACACAAATAGGATCACTCTGCTATACAAAAATAACAATGCCTCTCTACATAAAATCTAGCTTCAAAAACAGTCAAAGGACCTAAGGAGAGGGACAAAGAACCCAGTACCAGACCAACTATCTGGGGGTCATTTCATCACTCCCAGTAAGTCTCTCTGCCAAGTCATCAGTGCCCAACTCACTCCCCTCTCCCAGTAAACTGGTGGTGAGGCAGCACAGAGGTTGGCACTGCTAGGAAAGAATGTTCCATATAAAGAAGGACCTTACCACTTCTGGCAGCAGCCTCGTCGAGAGGTCGTGGATTGCTTTGACCACGATGCATATGGATGACAGGAGGAATATCACCCCCAAGATGACACAGGCTCTGCAAAGAAATAAAACACTGAGAATCATACAACTGGGGGAATGCCACCCTGCTGAGGAGTTAATACAATGACAGTGACTCCACCTAGAGCACTGGGATCCAATCATAATTGTCACATTCCCACAGTGACCACCCACAGTCCCAAGACTGATTCTGAGTCATCTCTAGGACAATATTGTTCAGTTTTATCACCAGAGTCAACTCCATGGGAAAGAGGCTCAACATCATACACAAGCTCCCAGCATCCCATGAACACTGGGGTGGAAGGGTCTTTGAGGCCTTGAAATCCATCTCCCCTGCCCGGGCAAGCACATTAGATGACCCCTCCAGCTAGAGGGTACAAAGTTTAACAGTGAAAAGTGGAAGCTCTACTATGAGACATCCCCCAAGCTCTACCATTTAATTTATGCAGGATCTTGATTAAGGTACTGAATCTTACTTAGCCTCCATTCCCTCACCTATCAAATGAGAATAAGAAAATTATACACACACACAAATGAACTACATCACTAGGCTAAGGAGAAGGGGGAATACCAATATTAGAGGGCAGGTAATGGCTCTCACTCACTGGACAAGGTGGTCAAAGGCATATTTTAGTATGAAATCATGTTCTCCAGTTCCTGCTGAAGATGAAAAGAGACCTTGCAGGCACCAAGCATAAAACTTACCCTCTTCATGTTTGCTGAAACAAAGGAAAAGAAAAAACCTACTCTGGATGTCTCTTTCTGATATGAACTGACAAACACCTTCAGATTTTCCCAAAGATGAGATGAAAACACTTTTGGTACTGACAAAAGATTAACTGTTTAGGGCAAGATGGAGCAATTCAATAAAAAGAAGCAAGGGGAAAAGGGACAAGATAGCAGGCATTGGAGGGGCAGGAATGAGTTAGAAATGAGGCAAAGGGCGAAGCCAGAGGAGTCACACACAGCAATATGGTCAGGTGGGGGCTGGCAAAGAAGTCTGTGGGGCTCAGGACATAGGGCACAACTTGGAAACCCAGATACAGTAAATAGCAGGACAAAATGAGATGGAAAATGAACGTAGACATTGGGAAATGATGGTAGTAAGACAAGGGTCAAAATACCAAATGCTGACAATGAAAAGGGAGAGGAAAGAGGAAAAATACACGAGTGACTATAGTTAGTGCTCAGCCTTCCTGCCCCAGCTTGGTATCTTCCTCCTTCCTCAGCCTTCTTAGCTAACTTTCCCCCAGCTATTGGCCCACCTGTACTGAAGGGTTATCAAGACAGTTAAAACATTATGTTGGACTAAGCCTCATTTGGGGTCAAGGACAGCCCCCACCTTTGCCCCCACATAGGACAGTCATGTAATCCAAAATCAAATAAAATGCATTTTTTATTACCCACCTTCGTTTCCTTCCTCTGGACCAACAGCATAGCCCAAATTGCCCCCAAAACATGGAAGTGGCACCTTCATTCTCTGCCAAGTACTTATAATTCTAAATAACCTGTGGTCAGACATGATCCCCCCAATATTACAGTCAGAAATCAAAGCCAGTAGATAAGTCCACCAAAGCTTCCTAACCCACACTCCAGTTGTAAATTGTATTCTTTCGAAGCAGAGACATAAAGAAGGAGTAACTGTAGCCTGGGGCTAAACATAAAAATGAAGCCCTGAATACAACAGAGAGAGAGAGAGGAATTTGGTATGGGCCGGGGATCTGTGAAAAGACCTGAGCCAAAGGATAACCTGCCCTGGGTGCTATGCATCCTTATGAGTCCCGAGGAAGGAAACAATCACTCAAGGGATTAAAAGATAATTGAGGCAATAAGTACAGCCTGAATCAGCAACAGGAGTGGACAATGCTGGCAGGGGCTCAGGGGATGGTGGGGGCCACAGCTGAGAGGGGTGTCCTGCAAAGAGGTGAGCTGCCCTCACTGGGAAGGCCTGTCAGTGACCTGACCTGGGAGCAAGAGCAACCACTCCCAGGGCCTGGGGGAGCAATGCTCTCAAAGCTGCTGGCCCCTGAGCTCCAGCTGTGCCCACATGGAAGAGGGCAAGCAGCCAGCTCTGTCCAGCACTGAAGTAACCATTTCTACCTGCAAGTGATTTGCTTCCGTTCATTCAAAGGAGCAAACAGGACAGGGAGAGGGCTCACTTCAGGTTCTGTAGTACATTTATTTACCCCATTCACAAAACTCCTGTGTGACAGATGGAGGTTTTGATTCACCCTTTGCACTAAATCCAACTAACTACTCAACCCTGGTGCCATATAAACCCTGGTGCACTCACCTGGGGATGGGTATATATATATATACATATATTTTTTTTCCTGCTCCAGTTCAATGTTATCAGAATCTCTGGGAGATAACCTGGATATTTGTGCATGTTTTTTTTTAAAGCTCCCCCGACAATTCTAATGTACAGCTTGGGCTGGTCATCCCTGGCCTTGGCCCAGGTGAGATCTTGTCCTGAAAGGGTTTCCACTGAGGAAAAAAATGCAGGGTGGTGGGCATCACCTGAGCTAGAGAGGCTGGAATGGAGTCTAATGGCACTCAAGAGGCCCTGCAGTACATCTGTTTACTAACCAACCTCCCTTCCTGAGAAACCAGCAGGGCAGCCACTGTTTGTGGACCCGACCTTCTACAGGGTCAACTCTGCCCCACCCCCTGCCTGAGGAAAATGGAGCAGATGTCTGAGCTCCTCCCTGACAGGCACAGCCTGCAAGAAATGCTGCAGCAAAGGCATCTACCTTCCACCAGACCACTGCAGGTACGCCTCAGCAATGCACTCCAAGAGGATTTGGATTTTGTGAGCATTATTCAAGGAGACGAGGGTAGAGGATGCAGTGGCCTCTGTGCAGTTACTGGCTTATATACCCTTAGTCAGAATTCCACTACAAATTCCTGACAGGCAAGATCTATATTCTTTACCTCTTGGTGTCTATCACGGATACCCCAGGTAACAGGTGCTCAATACACATCTAATTATCTACTAATTGATCACTAATGGATTTGTAAGTCCCCAGCCCTTGGAACTTGAGAGGGCATCACCATTTCACCAATGAGGGGGAAAGAGGCTCCCAGCACATAGGCCAAATATCCACATGGTAAAGCCACTCTGAAATGTCATGAAAATCAACAGAAATTTGCAGTTTGGTTTGTTAAAGTTGAATTTTACTGAACCATAATCATATTTTATTCACAAATATATCATGAATAGGTTCAAAAATATCTTAAAAGTTCATTTCCATGTTCTTTTAAATAGTTTTGCAAATTCAAAGGCAATAAATAGTCAATCTTCCTTCGACACCACTGGAGTCTGTCAGAGCTGCTGCGATAGCCCAAGGCAGCTATTATTAGCTGAGGGTGTGATGTTATTTTTTTTAACGTTTTATTAATAATATATTGTGTTTACAAAGCAGCTTTCTCCTTAGGCACTCAGATTTCCCCACATCAGCTCATAAATTCCCCTGGAGGTACTCAGCAGACCCAGCCTTTTGATGTTCTCCTATTTTATGGAGGAAGGAGGTATGTTTCACCAACACCAGTCATCAAAATGGGGAACCAGGAATTAGGAGGCTGGCCCGAGGTCATCCAAGGTGTTTGAAGCCCTCCCAGAAATAGAACCCAGGTCGCCTGACTGCAGCTCTGTACCCAGTCACGGGGTCAACAGTCTGGCCATTGGAAGGCTCAGCATCACATCCTCACTCCACCCCCGCCTGGGGACTGCAGCAGTCTCGGGATGCAGCCAAGATGAGGGTCAGGAGCAAATGGTGCCATCTGGGTGATTGTGAATCTGCAAGTGCATTCTGCTTCCAGGTGTGTTTAGGACTGGGGCTGCTCCATCAGCACTCAATGGCCATCACCTGGAGAGACTGGGCCCCATCCCAGCCCCAGGGAAAAAGATGGCACGGAGGAGCCAGGTTCCCAGAATTAAGGCAGGTTCCATCTCCCTCCTGCCCAAACCCCAGAGGAGGAAAACTGAGAGCCAGAAGGAAGCACATCAACTGCTACCCCCTTCAAAATAATACCCCAATCTGCCCAGACTGAAACTGAATTTATATTGCTGCTGAACCAGTGGCTGTCGAATTAGGGTCTCTTGCTCAGCAGAAGCAGCACCTGGGGGCTTATTAGAAATGCAAATTCTCAAGCTCCACTCCAGACCTGCTGAATCAGAAACTCTGACAGCCATCTGAGTTTTAACAAGCCCTCCAGGTGATTCTGTTGCACACTTGAGTGTGAGCAGCACTGCATCGGTCGTGACAAAGACACATTTAATGTTGTCTGAAAGATGGCTACTAAAAGCCAAAGTAATGGTTAAAGGAGGAAAGAGGCTCCCAGCACATGGGCCAAATGTCCACATGGTAAAACCACTCAGAAATGGCATGAAACGCAACAGAAATTTGCAGTTTGGTTTGCATCTACCTTTTTTTTTGCTGCTGCTAAAGGCCATAAATTACTAATTGTGCACATACTATACATCTCTAAATAACCTAAGCATGAATTTTGCCTCTGAAATCACATGGGCAAAGCCTCCTGACACACACTCTCACATCCAAAATGATGTCAAGTTGAAAGTTCAACCCCTTGTCAATTATGGCTGGAGACTTAGCTTCCCAATTCCAAGTTACTTCCCACCAGATCCCAAAGCCGAGGATAGAGGCTGCTTCTAATCATCCTCTAATTGAGGCAGAGTTACCCCAGCGATTAACTAATTCAGTCCACAGCTTAAAGTGTAATTGTTTTATTTATCATCTTTCACCCTCGTCTCCAAAGCACTTATCATCTGCAACAGTGTTCAAATGTGAGGCAAATAATGTAAAATAAAAGACAGGCAAGGGTTGTGCAGTTTCTAATGTTTTATTCTAGCTAAGCCCTCTTTTCCTCCATATGGTCTACTATTTTAAATAAGGCCACAAAACAAAATCAGTTTAAAGGGAAGGAGATATTTCTGAGCCACTTCCTATTCTCCACAAAGCTATGCTGGCCACCATTCTGAGACTCTACCCCTTCCTCACCCCATCACCGTCAACACTGGCCATCTCTCCAACTTCAGGAGCTCCCTCCATTTCTCTTTGTATTTTCAACCACCTTTATCCCCTGCCCTTGACTTTCCTGGCAGCTGGACCCTATCTCAGCTCTCGCCCTCCATGTTTCCATCTCCTTTTTCTATCTTCAACCTCATCCACCTGCTGCATTGTGAACAGGTTGGTTAAAGTGGGGGTGTCTTGGGGGTGACTTGGACCAGTGATGGTCATCCAGGCCAGGAGCTCTCCAAACAAGTGGCCCATACCCTCCCCATGGTAAGATGTCCACCCACCCTCCAATATGCTACCACTTAAAATCTTTCCTTACTCAGCAAAATAGCCCTTTGCTTATATCTGAAATAGGAGGAGTGGAATAAAACCCATCCCACTGAAATCTCACTTAGATAGGACCTTTTCTTTTTTTTCTCTCAAGTTTAGAGACAAAAGTAAACATGAGGAATTCCATAAAGACTTGAACCCCAGGACAACACAGTTCAACAGAATTCTGATGATGGAAATGTTCTATTGGGCACTACCTAATATAGTAACCCCTAGCCACATGTGATAATTGAGCATGGCAAATGTGGCTATTGCAACAGAAGAAGTGAAATTTTTATTTTATTTAATTTAGTCAATTAAAATTTAAATACCCACATGTAGTTAGTGACTCTTATATTGGACAGTTCAACGGTAAAGTTTGAGCTGAAAATACAGATGCTCGCCAAAGGGAATTTCAGCCCAGAAGCCACTCCCCCGATTGGGTAGATTTACATGGGCTAGCAGGGTCTTCTATAGGAAACCCAATAAAGGGGCACTGTGGCTTTGGTACCTCCCATTGACCAGTGCATCATTCCCTCCCTCCAATAAACCCAGCAAGCCCCCCAGGTTTATATGCCCAGCCTACACCTGCTAGCAACTAAGGTCAATCAATCCCAGCCACCAGTTACCCCTGGTGGAGCACCAATACTGCTCCACCAGGGGTAACTGCATTTTAGAAAGGGACTTAGAAGCTTCAGTCATTCATGTCTTAAGTTCTATATGCCAAGGCCCCAAGCTAAGGCAAATAAAAACTATTCCCAGACTCCAGGCAGCACACATCTAAGTGGTGAAACCTGAAAATCATTACAGGACAGTCACTGCTTACAAATGTGACCATAGGAATGAAGTGGACAAAGGGGTGAGAGTGATAAAACACAACCTGGGGATGGAATGGGGATAGAAAGGTAGCACTGCAGAGTGTGAACTTTAAGCTGGGTCAGGAGCAATGAAGAGGAATCATTAAGCAGAGAGACCAGAAGGCTGTGGAGGATGCTCGAGGCAGAGGGAATGCCATGAACGAAAGCATGAAGAAACCACTCAGTGAGGCCCTGTGGCAGTAGAAACTCAAAATGGAGATGCTGTTTTGTGAGCATTTGTGTTGAGGGGAGAAGCAGTGGGCAATGAGGCTGGGAGGCAGGGTCAGGGCCACCCAAAGAAGGGCCCTGTGTGTCCTGGGAGTGCCCTCAGGAGAGCAGGCACACAGTCAGTCTGGGATGGGGAATGGACCAACATGCTGTATTTTAATAGTTCTGTATTTTAATGTACATGAGAACGAGAACAACAACAAAAAAATGATAAAACATTCCATGACTTCAGGGGATTTGCTGTTAAGGGAAAAATGTAAATGCAACTACATTTAAATAAATAAGTAGGTGATATGCAGATCATCAAGGCTGGAAAACCCTGTGGGGAGGGGGTGTCAGAGGGTGTCAGGAAGTCACTAAAGGATTTTCAACAAGGGCTTCCCATAATCTAATCTGGGCTTTAAGAGACCCCTCTGGTTGTGGTTATGGGTTGAAAGGATTGAAGGGAAAGAAAGTAGAGGCATGGAAATCAACTGGGAGGCAATGCTAGCAGTCAAGGAAAAACAATGATGCCTCTCCATGGGGGCTGCACCCTGAGGGGGATTGAGATATGAAAGAAAGATTGATGGGTCTGGCAGCAGACTGAATATGGGGGCAAGAGGGAGGAGAAGGTTGCAAGGACAGCCCCAAAGTCAAGATTGTCCCAAAGGGAAGAGGTAGTTGTACATCCCAGGAATGGGTGTCATGCAGCTGGAGTGGGAAGCTGCAACATGCTAAGATTGAGGAAGAGTATCCAGACAGCCAGATACCCTGAGCTGGGGCCAGGGAGGCATCTCTGAATCTGTGCTCCCAGAGCATTTTCCTAGGGCCCCCGGGTTCCATACTGCTCTTTCTGGGGTATAGAGAGAGGGCAGGGAACGGCACATCTGAAAGTTGTACCCAACCCCAACCCTACCTCCACTTCCAATGTGCCCAGCTCCCACTCTTCCAATCAACCAATAAACACCATTTCATGCCTTCTGTGAACAAGGATTCAACAGTAAATGAGAAAGACCGATTCCCTGCTTTCCTGGAGTTTACATGGGGGGAGACAGACAATGAATGGGCGAACGAGGAAGCCCATGAGGTATAGAAACAGAGCAGCATGAAAGGAGAGACTAGTGGGAGTGCTGCTTTATAGACAATGGTCAAAGAAGGTCTCCCTAATGAGGGGACACTTGACCTGAAAGGTGAGAAAGGAAATGCGGTAGCTGGCTGGGGAAGCGCTCCTTCAGCACAGGGAACAGTGAGTGCAGGGGAGAAGCAGCACGTTCAATGGACAGCAACCAGGCCTAGAGCTGGAACACAGCGATCACAACAGGCCTTCCAGTCACCGTAAGGACATGGGCTTTAAGACAGGTTGGTAAGGCAGGAAACAAATTGAGGACCCGAGCAGAGAAATGCCATGATGTGACTCATATTTAAATAGGATCACTCTGGCTGCTGTGGTGAGAACAGAGGAAAGAGGGACAAAGGTAGTGTGGCAAAGAGATCAGTGAGAACATTTAACTGCAATGTCCTGGGAAAAACAACACTAGAGCAGCTGTGGGGAGAAGGGGCACCATCCTACAAGTTTCTAAAACGTGCCCACAACCCCAGGCAGATTTCCTGATATTCAGCGTATTGGACCTACTGAAATAATAAATGGACTGCTGGGTTTTAGAAAGGATTACAAAGGCCTGCCAAGGTCTTTCTCTGGGAAATTACAACACCCAGAAATCTTACTACTTAAGAAAACTGGTTATTTAAAGAAAACCATTTAGGTATTTTCAATGTCAAGTCAATTACTCGGTATGAATTTCAATTTTTTCTCTATGCATACAATATATCTAGGCAGGATTCCCAAAGAAACTGCTAAGAACTTCTGCAGAAAACACAAGGGAAGAGAGGCCCTTCTATAAGGCCTATTGTGTGTTCTGTTTTGTTTTCACAATGTACATGCATCACCTATTCAACATAAATAAACATAACCCAGTGTTGAGATTGACGGGAATATTCACTGAGGGTCTACCATATGCCAAGAAACCTGCTATGCATTAAATAAGATGACAAATAAGATACAATCCTTTCCTCAGAAAGTAGAGAAAGGGAGCGTTTAAATCACACAAGAATCTTCCTAGAGAAGTTGTGATTTGAGCTAAATTCGAAAGAAGTTAGCGTGATAAGCAGGAGTGGGTAGTACATTCCAGGGTGAGGAAAAAGCACGTGCAAAGGCACACTGAGTTTACTCATTCAGCACACTTTCACTGCAAACCTACACTGTGCCAGGCGTTGTTCTGAGGAGCAGCTACATAGATATTTGGGGGAAGAAGGAGAACACGGCTCTGAGGTAGACGTCTGCCCGACTTTCTCAAGAAACATCAAAGCAGCCTGTGGGCTGAAGGGACCAAGCAAGGGGGACGATGATGATGTAGTCATGAGGAAGGGAGCAGATGTGCAATTCTCAGAGGCCATGATAAGGATACAGGCATGCCCAGAGATGGGGAGCCATTGCTGGGCCCTGGCTGGGGAATGGCATGATGTGACTTGGGCTTCACAGGATCACCAGCTGCTGGACAAGGGCAGAAACGGGGAGACCAGTTAGGAGGCCACTGCAACGAGGTGGTGAGAGAATGGCAAGCACGGTGTCCTGAATCAGAACGGTGGCAGTGTAGCAGGTAGGCCTTTAGATATAGTCTGATTTGGTGTTTGTGTCTGCGATGTGGGTTAAATTGGGTCTCCTGAAAAGATATGCTAAAGTCCAAACCCTTGGTAACCTGTCATTGTGACCCTCCAGGACACAGGCTTAATACCATGACTTGTTAATCGAGTCTTTTGTTTATTTTCATCTCAATGAAAATACTCTATCATTTCCTTGGTAACCTCTTCTCCAGTATTTCTATCCCTCTTGATTATAGTATTTCCAGGCTTAATTTGTTTAGTCGGTTTTATATATGCCTGTGAATCTAAGCCTAAGGAAATGCTTTTCACGGAAGAATGTTCACAGTGGCATTAATCATATTTAAAAATGGGAAATTTAAATGTGCCACAATAGGAGTGTTTAAGTCACTATGATACATGAACTCAGTAGACCATTAGATGCCATATAAAATTGGTTTTGTCAGTAGAGGAAAGAAAAATATCCTAAACACATAGTATTAAGTGAAAATTCAAGATATGAAATTTCAGGTATATAGACTAGAACTATGTAAAAATAAATCTAAACTTAGGAAATAAAATTTTGGAAGGAATTACACTAAAAAGTAGCATTGATGAGAGAATGGACTTCCTTTCCTTCTACTTTTAAAATGAAAAGAATTTTTCTAAAAATGCCTTCTTCTGCGACATCATTTTTAACATTTCCTTGTATCTAACAAGACTCAAACTAGATGACATAAATTCATCAATTTTAACTGAGCACCTACTGTATTTCCTATACCCTGAAGTAGGGGACAGATGTGGAGGACATGGTTTGTAGCAAATTATAGCACTGGTTCAGAGGCAATATAATAAGCTTATGCCAAGCTCAACTGTTTTTATCTCCTTTTCCAAGACTCAGTTTCCTTATATATAAAATGGAAATGATAATAGTATTTCCCTCCTCAAATAAATGTGGGCATAAATAAGATGGTGGATAAAACGCCATGCATTATCAAGATGATATCAAGCATATATAAATACTAAAGGTAACATTTCTAGTTAACTCCTGTCACATTTTCTACCATCATTATGACTTCTGATAAAATCCAATATTAAACATGTCCTTTCTGAAGCATTCTTGTAGTCAAGTTCTATGGCCATGAATTCCCCAGAGCAAATACTCGTGGCATGTGTAAAGGAATGCATCATTTACAGAGGACTCTCACAGACCTTTTAATGAAATGAAATGCTTTTCATTAACGCTGCATTGTGGAATATGAATCATCTCTCCCATCTGAAAAGTTAGAAGGGCGAGGAAAGAAAAAGAGAGATGGGGAAGGCTATGGAAAAGTCCATGACCTTCCCAGGTTTACAAAGCTAGTCAAGAGCTGAGCTGAGACTCAAGTCCAAATTGGAGGCTTTAAACATAGACAAGCTCCAATTTTCCTTATCTGGGTGTTCTGTGGATTTAAACACACACAAATACACAGGCACAATATGTGTACAAAATGTTCTAACTTCAACAGCAGTATAGCTGTAGTTATTGGTAATTATTAGTTACTAGTATTTCCCCCAAACCTTACACTCTAAAATTCTAACCTAAAGTGGCAACAGGCAATCTGGCTCATTAAAGATTTTTATTTTAAATCAACAGATTTGAGGCACAGATTTATTTGCATACCCAAAACATAAGAATTGAACAGTAGGTATTATTTAACCGCTGGCAAGTTACAGGAAAAAATATGAGCTTTCCCAGAGCAACCCACAAATTAAAGGCTCCCTTTCATATCTCACTACAGAGTTGTCAGATTGCAGAAAAGATGGACTTGGATTTGGGCTGTATCCTACTTACTTTCACAACTTCTCTATGACCTTACATACTCTACTATTTTAAAGGGCTGACATTTCCCAGAGTAAGAAAGAAAAAGTAGATCAACTAAAACAGAAAGCTTTTTAAAGGAAGATGTTATTTATCCATTGAGTTTGTAAGCTGGTTTTCTAAGCAAAAAGTGAGTTAAAGTCATTTGAAGAAAATGAATATACAGGAAGCTCATTGTATTATGGACTGGGCAGCACACTACTGATCAATCCTAAACCCTTCACACTTCCTAAATCCTGGAACTTTGTTTTGTTGAAATCTCTTATTAGATGCACAAAATGCTAAACCTCCCCTATAAATTACGGGTATGCATGTCTACCTGTCCCAGAACTTGCCCTGTGGGTGGAAGGTGGTTCACTGACCTCTCCTACGGGAGAACAGTCAAGTTGTGCCACCTGGAACAGGAGATTTCTGGCTGTAGAACATATAGTATGGATAAGTCCAGGACTGTGGGGAAATGGTTAGCTAGGGAAGGGGAGATACTCATATCCACATAAATGGAGGAATTCCTAGGGCTAGATGCAAATGCCCAAGACAAGCCTAAAGGACAGATAGGATCAGGGAGACCCCTATGCTTTGGCCTGCAGTTATTCTCCAAGGTCATTGTATGGATAAACCCTGAAGCAGAGCATAGGTTAATCTGCAAAGACAGGAAAAAGTGTTTTCTTTTCTTCCTCCTTCTTCCTCCTCCTCCTCTTTTTTTGGTTAGCCCCTGACTTTCAAGGAAAGCCCTGTCACAGCACTAGCTGGATAAAAGCTTAAGGAACAGATGCCTCAGAGTCTAAATTCAAGTTACAGCAGTTTAAAATACAAAATGTCCAGGTTTCAACAAAAGATTGCAAAACATACAAAGAAACAGTCAACAATGGCCCAAGCAAAGGAGAAGATTAAAATATTAGAAACCATCAAAAAGAAAGACCAGACCTGGACACACCAAACAAAGACTTTTAAAAAATGGTCTGGAATATGCTCAAAGAACTAAAGGAAAACATGAAGAAAACAAGGACAAAGAACTACAGGAAATCAGGAGAAATGATAGAGGAACACAAAGAATATCAATAAAGAGATGGAAATTATTGAAAGGAATCAAACAGAGCTAAAAGTCACAGTTATAGAAATTAAAAGTCCCCTAAAGAACCTGAAAAAGAGGTTCAACAGCAGATTGGAGATAGGAGAAGGAAGAATCTGTGGACTTGAAAACAAGGCAATTAAAATCAGTCTGAAGAGCAGAAAGAAGAAAGAATGAAGAAAAGTTGAACAGAGCTTGAGGAATCTGTGTAACACCATCAACTGCACTGATATATGCATTATGGGAGTCCCAGAGGAGAAAAGAGGAAGGGGCAGAGAAAATACTCAAAGAAATAATGGCTGAAATCACCCAAATTTAACAGAAGACATGAATATACACATCCAATACACTCAACAAATTATAAACAGGATAAGCCCAAATGGACCCATACTACGGTATATTATAATCAAACTACTGACTGCCAAAAATAAAGAGAATTCTGAAAACCACAAAAGAGAAGCAATGTGTCACATACAAGGGAACCTCAATAAGATTAAATGCCAATTTCTCATCAGAAACTATGGAGTCAAGAAGGCAGTGGGATGACATATTTAAAGTGCTGAAAGCAAAATTTTAAAAAGTGCCAAATAAGAATTCTATGTCCAGAAAAACAGTCTTCAGAAACAAGGGAGCAATTCCAATGTCCTGTAGCAACTAGAGGAAAAATATGAGAGGATGGTATGGTAGCCCATGACAAACTCTTGAGTCTGTCCTGTAAGTACTGGTTGTAGAGTGCTTTGAAAGCTATTGCTTTTCTCTTACTTTGCTTCATATAAATGTTATAGTATACAAAAAAAAAGAAGTTAAAAAAAAATGAAGGTGAGATTAAGACATACCTAGGAAAACAAAGGTTGAGAGTATTCACCACCACTAGACCAGCAGTACAAGAAATGCTAAAGAGAGCTCTGCAGGTTGAAAGGAAAGAATAGACAACAGACTGAAGACACACAAAGAAATAAAGATTTCTGGTGAAGGTAATGACATGGATAAATATAACATACCACTACTATTATATTTTTGGTTTGTGACTCCACTTTTTACTTCCTACAGGATCTAAAAGGCAAATGCGTAAAATGTAATGATAAAACAGTAGTTTTCAACTCATAATGGATAAATATGTAATTGTGACAAAAACTATATAAAGATGGGGGGATCAGAGCACAGTTTGTGTTTACTACTGAAGTTGAGTTGGCACTAAAGCAAATGAGATTGTAATAGTCTTGGGATGTTAAATTTAAGCCCCATGGTAATTACAAAAATATCAGAGAACATGTAAGCTCATAGACAAAGAAATTAGAATACAGATTTCCAGGGGCAGGGGAAACAGGGAATTAATGCATAATAGATATTGTCTTTCTGTTCGGAGTGGTGGGAACTGTAAGATTGTGAATGTAATTAATCCCATTGAACGCTATGTTTGGGAGTGACTGACATGGGAAAGTTTATGTTGTATATATGTTCCCACAACTAAATAAATAGAAAGTACAATTTAAAAACAATGACAATCAAATGAAATGTTTGATCCTGGGCAGGATCTAATGAATAAGGAGAAAGGTCTCAAAGAGACATTACTGAGACGAGAAAAAAATCAGAACATACACTGTAAGCTTTATATCAGTGTTAAATTTCTTGAATTTGACAATTACACTAAAGATGGTTACATAAATGAATATCCTTGTTCTTAGGAAACATACATGGCAGAATTAAGTGTTCAAGGAGTGTGCTGTATACAGCCTACACTCAAATGGTCATAAAGTGGATTGACAAATAGGTAGACAGGCAAATAGAGAGGTAGATAGATAGACAGAATGACACAGCAAATATGCCGAAATGTTAAATTGGTGGATCTTGATATCTGGGGGTGGGGACATACACTGAAGTTCTCTGTATTGGGTTTGTTTTAGTTTTGTAACTGTCCTGTGATTTTGAATATTTTTTAAAATAAAAAGGTTTTAAAAAATGTATACTCATATGCACATCCTCCAACATACATACACCCCACCACCACCCAAAACAAACAAACAAATGCAAAGCAGACTTTGGGACAATAATCGTAGGGGCATATAGTCCCATATTTAAGAAATTCAAAGACGTATATAAAAGCAAGGCCATGCATAAACCAACTGAAATCAATTAGGTTAAAGAGCCAACAAAAGTGAAACTTTTCCTCTTCAAATTATTAAATTTGGCCCTCACAGAATCTATCAAATTTCCTCTCTATTGGGGCAGTCTTTAAATTCTTCTGCAGCTCCTTAAAAGGAGCTTCTTAAGTCCACGAGGAGGTTTGTGTCTGTCTCAAATCAGCACATTAAGCAAAGATCCCATTTGAGGGTGAACAGGGAAGGTGAACAACTCTGGAGCAGAAAAGACTTGAGCTTCCAGCAGCCAGCTGGCCACCGAGGGGGAGGGCCACTGGTCCTTGGGATGGCAGGCACTTCCCAGGATGGTAGTGCCCCTCTGTCTTGGGGAAGGGATGATCTGAGTGTTCAGTCATCTGAACAAGCTCTGTCAGAAAGGCAGAAAAGGGCAGCAATGGGTGCCATCTTTAAAATCCAATATGTCCCCCCACCTTAATGTGAATTTGAGCATGGAAGCAAGAATGAGCGACCGTGCCAAAGGCATCCAGGACCCTGTTCTTCGGCACAAGGTAGAAGCAAAGGGCATTCACATCGCTAGTCCCACCTCCCCAGACTCATCTGTAAGCAAAGCACTCGTGCCAATGTCAAGGTGAAGTGGCAGGAGAGGAAGAAGACGTGATTTGCATTTATCTAACTGCATGCCCTATCACCTGACTTTAATAAGATAATTTGTGATGCTACATGTGATATATCTACACATTCCCCCAGAGAATCAAATCAGTGCCCTATAAATGACTGATTTGTCCATTCATTAATCATGGATGTGGACACCCCTTATGAATAGTATCTTCCTCAATAATTTATGTGAAATCTATCATAATGCCCGTATTCCTGGCACCGACAGTGGAAGCTCAGACTCAGCCTTCATCAGGCTTATGAAAATAATCATCCAGTGCACTAGTCATAGCACAGGCCCCAGAACCACAGTGTCCGACTACCTCATTATGGGACCAGCACTTAGGTCAAGAAAACTATCTAACCACTTGCTGCTGCAATTTAATTGTCTATAAAACAGGGAGAACAGAATTATTGAGAGGATAAAATGGATTAATTCACATTCAGAGCTTAGCCTGGTATAGAAGAAGAGAGAAAAAAAAAGTTATCTGAACAATGCATGAAATGTAACTGATCCAAATACACAAACCCTGCCCATTTTCTTGGACCACACTTCCATGATCCTATTACAAGGCCTATAACATACCACCTGAAGTTTAAAATACCTTCTCCTCTACAACCTCACTTCTCCAATAACAACCTGGTGGCCTGGCAACGGCAGATATTAAACTCATCAACAGAAAAAGACTATAGTAGAAAAGTTCACCCAGAGCTATTTGCAAAGGTACCATGACAGGGTAAGGTTTTTAGTCTCTGCTGTGGGTTAAATTGTCCCCCCCCCCCCAAAAAAAAAAAAAGTTCAAGTCCCAACACCTCTGCCTATCATTGTGATCTTTTTTTTGTAAATAATATTTTTACAGAGGTAATTAGCTAAGATGAGGTCACACTAGATTTGGGAGGTGGGAGGGAGCTAAGTCCAATATGACTAGTGTCCTTATGAGAAGAAGGAAATTTACACACAGAGCAGAGACTCTCAAACACAGAGGGAAGACAGCCCTGTGAAAACGAGGTGGAGGTTGGAATTATCCTGCTATAAGTCAAGGAACCAGAAGGTGGAAGAGGCAAGGAAGGATCCTCCCCTAGAGAGAGGACAGCCCTGCTGACACTGTGATTTTGGACTTTAAGCCTCCAGAACTGTGAGAGAATAGATCTCTGGTGTTTTAAGCCATCCAGTTTGTGGTCATTTGTTAAGGCAGCCCTAAGAAATGAATATAGACCCTAAACTGGCTGTTCCTCAGAACTATCGGTGGGGTTCTTAGAGAATTCAGATTACTAGGCTCCAAAAGTTTCTGACCCCAAAGCTGGAAGAAGGCCTGGACAGACAATATTTGTTTTATTTGTATTTTCATAAAGCTCTCCAGGTTTATCTTATGAAGTAAGAGGCTTAAGAACTTCCATTCTAAGGCAAAGGCATCACTCCAAGTCAGTGGTCCTCAACCAAGGGTGATTTTGGCCCCAGGAGACAAGAGGACATTTGACAATGTCTGGAGACACATTTAGTTGTCAGAACTTAAGGGCAGGTGCATCTTAGTGGGTAGGGGTCAGGGATTCTGATAAACATCTTACAAAGTGCAGGACAGCTCCCTACAACAAAGTACTACCTGGCCCAAATGTCACTAAAGCTGAGGGTGAGAAACCTTGCTCTACTCCAATATTTTGGAGACTTGCAAACCTAAGTGTAGTCCACAGACCATCACCTAACAGCTCATTAGAATCTCATGTCCCTCCTAAGGCCTCCTAAACTGGAATCTGTACTTTTATATCCTAAGGTAATTTGCAAGCCATTAAAATGTGAGCAGCACTACTTAGAACAGAGTCAAGAGGACCAAATTGTATAACTACATGTTGGACTGACGAATGGGGAATCATTTCGAAAGAGCAGGGACAAATTCACAAAAAGGCCACTATAACCTCTGGGCCCCCAGAGTGAACATAAACTTCATTTAAGGACCCTGCACACCAATAATGAGAAGAGGTAGATGACAAAGACACTCCTATTAACCATTAGTATCTCCTTCACCTGCTAAACACCTCCTAAGTACCAGGTACTCTGGTGAATGCTTTGCATACCCTGCTGTATTTATGCTGCACAGCGGTCTGGTAAGACAAAAGTCATCAACCCCTTTTAGCAGTTGAGGAAGTCAAGTTTCAGAGGGTTTAAGAAACATATTTGGATATAGCTTCACAACATGTCTGTGTGATTGTGAAAACCTTGTGTCTGATGCTCATTTTATCTGCCTTGTCAACAGGCGAGTAGAACATATGGAATAAAAATAAATAATAGGGGGAACAAATGTTAAAATAAATTTAGTTTGAAATGCTAGTGGTCAATGAAAGGGAAGGGTAAGGGGTATGGTATGTATAATCTCTTTTTTTCTGTTCTCGTTTTATTTTTTTTCTGTTGTCTTTGTATTTCTTTTTCTGAATTGATGCAAATGTTCTAAGAAATGATCATGATGATGAATATGTAACTATGTGATGATATTGTGAATTACTGATTATATATGTAGAACGGAGTGATCATATGTTAAGAATGTTTTTGTTCCTTTGTTGTTAGTTTTTTTTTAATTAATAAATAAATTAATTTAAAAAAAAAAGAAACGTATTTAAAGCAGTCAAGCTGGGCTGTGAACCTCGTCCATCCTTACCACTTGAAGCCATGCTCTGGCTGCCTTCAGTTCTGTTTATCATCTCTATGTCTCTGTTTCCTGCAAGCATGATTCCAGGCACTTGCTATAGTGTACATTACAGGTTGCATCCCCAGATGTGCTGAATCAAAATTTCTGGAGGCGGGTAGGCACAGAATCCACAATTTTCATCGACCTTTTTTGCCCAGGCATATTATCGACAGGCCTGCGGATGAGGGGTTGTTTCCCACAGAGGGCAGAGGCTGGCTCTGATACATAAGGACCAGCATTGGGTTCCCCTTAAGAGAAACAAAATGCAACACTGACTGATTTGATCAAATAGAAAGAGAGCATTTGAATTTGCTTTCCTTTATCTGGGGTAGGGACAGCTCCTAGAAGAGGATGAGCTTTACCCTAAGCAGGTTAGTTGGCTGGTACAAATGGTGTTGGAAATGAATAATGTGCCCTCCTAAAAGTCCCACAGGTAGAGGTTACAAGGGCAGGTTGGTAAATAATCCACTGTGCCTGAGTCAGAGCCTGAGATCTAGCAGAGACTTTCCAACTGCATGCTTTATTTTGCCAACAGAGATGGCCTCGTAGGGACAGGCTGCCAGCAGAGGGGATGACTGATTATGAGAGCAATAAAGAGGACAGTCATTTCTCATTCCCACTATAATTATTGTACTAGCTTATCTAAGGCACATTACAATTTGCCCTGCTCTTGCAAGCACCCCATTTTGCTCTAATTTGTTTGCCCAATGGTTTTGAATTAAAGTCACTTGCCACTGCTTTTTTTCAAATGGGGGTAGGGGGAGTTGAATCCCATGCATACTGAAAGAAAAATGCTTTGTGGCTTTAAGCAGCCCTTTCCATACCCATTCCCTTCCCAATTACCAGCCCATTGGCTTTCTGACAGATGGGAGAAAATGACACCACCCCCAACAGGGCTTACACATAATGAGGCCCTGGGTGATCACAGCTCAACATTCAATCTGCACCATTAATGACAGAGGTGGTTCCACCAAATTAGAGAATTAGGGTCTTGTGTATAAAGCCGGTGCATGTATACACAGTGATTTTATTAACCATTAACTTTGTTTACAAAGGCCTCCAATTCAAAACAGTGAGAGAGAGATGCCATTTTCAACCCTCCCAGATTTAGTAGCTTGTCTGTAGATGTAAATAGGTGGAGGGTAGAGAGTGTGTGAGTGTGTGTATGTGCGTGAGAGAGAGTGTGTGTGTGTGTGTGCACGCTATCAGTGAACTGTGACGATGCTACAGAATAAAAACATCCGCAGTCAGAAATTCTGGGAATTATTCATGGGCTTGTTGAAAGGTCACATGCCAAAAACTTCATTTAACAGAAAAAAGCTGAGGCGTAGTACTCAATTTCTCATTTTAAACGCGGCTGATTGGAAATGGAGACAAGCACAATTTCATTTAGAAATATATGTAAAGCTATTACTGATGCTTTTCAAAATCCACTTCGGAGGACACCTAGAAAGGCACTTTGTTCACAGCTCCATTCCAATCTCCACTCCTCGGGCAACTACTGGCTGCTTTACCCCACTCTGTCTGCCACCTTCCTTTGCCTTAGGCAGAGGAGCTGATATTTAATTCATCTTAGTATGAATTACTCTAGTCATCGTGTGGCCTCCTCCAGGTTTTTAGGACCAGTCTAAATGTGAATAAATGGTTTTTCTCCTGATCAAAGGACCGAACATTTTATTAAACAGCGACATGTGAAGAAGGGGGGAAAGAGTCCTGAAATCCAGCCTCAATATGTGACTCTCCTCCTGTGCTTCTCACCCAGGGGAATTTTTGTCCCACTGGGGACATATGACCGCCTCTGGAGATGTTTTTGTTGCCACAATTAGGGAGGAGGTTTCTACTGGCATCTAGCGAGTAGAGGTCAGGAATTCTGCTTAACATCCTATGCTGCACAGGACAGCTCCCCACAACAGTAAATTATCCACCCCAAACACCTAAGGAGCTGATATTGAAAAACTCGGTTTCACTTTAATATTTGAGCTCGTGATTCAAAGTGAGGTTCGTGGACCAACATCCCGTGGGAGCTCATTAGAATCTCAGGTCCCTCCCAGAGGTCCTGAACCCGAATCTGCATTTTAACATCCCAAGGCGATTTGTAAGTGATTGAAATTCGAGCAGCACTGTCTTAGAACATTGGTTCTCAAAGGTGGCTGGCACCCTAGAAATATAGGGTAGATGGACATGTAGGTCCCACACTCAGACGTACAGGTGCGATGGGTCAGGGGGCAGCATGAGCATCAAGACTTTTTAAAGCTCTACAGGTGATTCTACATGTGGCCAAGTGCAAAACCTACTGTCTTCAAGTATATTAAATAGGTGCTACTCAAAATGTAGTGCCACAACTACCAGCCTCAGCATCAGCTAAGAATTTGTTAGAAATGCAAATCCTCATCCTCACTCTAGACTCAAGGAATGGGAAAGGCATGGACGGGGTCCAGCAATGTGTGCTTTCACAAGCCCTCAGCTGATTCTGGAGCCTCGCTGAGTCGGAGCAGCACTCAATGCCTTAAAGGATATACCCTGGACTTCCGGCAAGTGCTAATAATTTGGGATTATATCATTGTGTTCTTCAGCCTATGAGGATTACAATGATCTCCAGATTAAAGGAGATTTCATTTTGCGGAAATCAACTACAAAGCCTATCACCCGCCAGCATTGTGAGGGTCCTGATTTCCTTTGTTGTGACACTGGAAATATTGTATGAAGACAGCACCCGATGGTACAGACAGCCTGCTTTTGACGCTGACCCCGGGCTAAAGGAAGAAGTCCACTACACAGTTTGGAACTTCTCAAAGGATTTGGAACTCTAACTTTATATTGGAAAACAGGATCTGCCCCCTGCCCCCATCTCACACAACCGAAGGCAAACTGGGCACCACTTGCAAACTGCTGCAGGAGGCTGCCTCCAACTCCAGGCCCAAACTTCATAGGGATATGTCCCCTTGACAGATCTCCTAGACCTACTGAGTACACAGTGGTCTCGAAAAGCCCCCCAGAGTTGAGCAGGCCTTGCAGGATATCATGGGTTGAACTGTATCCCTTCCAAAAAGATATGCTGGGGTCCTAACTCTGCAGTAGCTCAGAATGTGGCCTGACTTGGAAATTGAGTTCCATTTCAGATGGACTGAGTTAAGACAAGGTCAAACTGGAGTAAGGTAGGTCCTTAATCCTGGGTGAGTGGTGTCCTTATAAGAAGGGGAGAGGATACGCAGACATAAGGGACAAAGCCATGTGACAATGGAAACACACACCCAAGTGCTACAGCTGCAAGACAAGGAATGTCAGAACTGCCAGCAAACCACAAGGAGCTAGGAAGAGGCAAGGAAGGATTCTCCCCTATAGGTTGCAAAGAAAGCGTGGCCCTGCTGACACCTTAATTTCAGATATCTAGACTCCAGAACTGAGAGATAATAAATGTCCATTGTTTGAAGCCACCTAGTTTGAGGTGATTTGTGACAGCAGCCCTGGGAGACTGGGTTGACATCAGTGGAGTATGTGACAAAGGAAGAAGCACAAGGAGCAGGACTGCTGTGGGCATTTAGCCCACACAACAAATTTGCCCATAAAGCTAGCAGATGGGGGTGGGGGGGGGTGAGCAAGGGGAATAGAGAATAAGGCTGGACAGATGGTCTGGGCCAGGGCTCAGGTATGTCCCAGGTGTGAACTGCATGGGTTCCAGGGCCAACTACAACTCAGGGCATAAACTTTGCACAGCAGCTTCAAAGCTGACTCTGATCAGTTCACGGCAGGTCAAAACATGATTACTTTCACTCTTTGTATGTCACATTATCTTTTCTGAAGGCAACGGGGAATAAGAAGGACTTTTTTGCCCTATTTTATTGAAAGAAAGGGGAAGGGCACATTAGAACATATTTACTATGATAAAAGAACATCATAGAACCACTCAAGTTTGTGAAATATTTTAAGTAAAATAGTTATCTACATCAAAAGTCTCTCAAGGCAAAACTGAATTCAAATCTACCCTATATTTTTCTGTAAACTGACAACTGCTCTAAAAAATAACAAATAAACCAGCCTACTCTATAACTACATTGGCCTAATCAACTGCTTGACATGATTCTTTATGTACATAATGAAGTTTCTCTATCTGGATCAGCTACTTTCAGAAACCAAAGCTACAGCTACTTGAAAAACCACAGTGAAAACAGTCCAACAATGCACTGATAGGTCCTGCAGTGAACTGGTTCCAAAACATCATTGTTTCTGAAGTTCAAAGTCTAGTTGTGTCCTATTTGGATATTATAATTTATTTTACGAAAGACATGGTAAATACTCGTCCTTCCTTTTACAAACCCCAATAAAATTTTCAACAAGAAAACTTAATAATATAAACCTAAACAACATACACTTAAAAGGCAGGAAGGCCATTTCTTCAGGGTGGCCAAAAGGGGCCACAATGTGAAAGGATGTGCATTCCCCTAGCTCACCAGTGTCCTGGCAGCAGCAAATGGCAATAGCAGCAGTAGTAGTAGTAATTTTTATTGAGATCTTAACTAACATTGTGCTAGGTTCCCAGGATTTAAAAGCAAATGAAAAAATTAGACCTGCCTTCTTCAGAAAACATGGCAAAAGGGGCAACTACAAGCAGTCACTAATTATGTGTACACAGACAGCTGTGGCTGCTCAGACAGGGGAGGGTATCTAAGTCAGACCCCAGGTTCCAGCAAGATTCCCTGCTCTGAAGTACATAGCCTGGGAGGAGTTGGCAGGGAGAAAATGGAGGTAAGTCATTTCAGGTAGAAAGGCTGCCAAAGAAGCATGAGGCGACAAGATCCATCCCTTCACCAGAATATACTACACAATGTCAAGTCTGTGGTCTTTAAGAAAATGTTTAGAATAATGAATAATGAATTTCACCTCCAGCCACACAATAATAATCTTTCAAATCTTTAGGATCCTGGAGAGAAGATATATAGTAGCTTTTTTTTTTGGAGAAAAAAAGAGGCAACAAGGCCCAGTGTGTTTTGGTCAAGATGGGTGAACAGATCCGCTTTCTCTTCCACTGTCTAGGTCTTGGCCACATAACTCAGACCTTATAGAGATGTCTCACCTCAAAACAAGAAGGGGCCAAGAGAAAGGACTCTGGTAAAAGCTATCAATGATCTCTGGTAATTCTCTCTTCCAGAGTCTTCATTTCCTTCTGAAACCTAAGAGACTATTTTTCAGACATGACTACTAAATATAACTAAGGACAAATGTCATCTTCTTAGTAACTAAAACACCCCTTGCTCATCTCCTTCCCCTCACTCTCACTTGTCCTCTACAAATCTATAAACATGCATGTATTTATGTATGTGTGTGGGTCTACATACATGTGCGTGCATGTCATGTGTGTAAACATATACTGTGTCTGTACATATTTGTATATACACACACATTAATCATGTACATGTATAAATACAGAGGAGAGAGGAAGGGAGGGGAGAAGAGTGGGGAGGAACTTTTTAAAAACTCGTAAAATATCTTCAGAGATATCACAGAAAATGTTCTAGAAGGAAATACAACAAATTCTTAACATTTGAAAAAGATACTTGCCAAACAATTGCTCTAGATTCAAGAATCTTGCTATAATAGTGCTTGGAGTTAAGGTAGGAGAAGCTGGTATGATGGGATGTTTTAAAGGTGAAAGGGTTTTAATGCCACTGAACTGTACACTTAAAAGTCGTTAAACCGGAAAATGTCACCTTATATGTACTTACCACAATTTTTTTTTAAAGCATAAGAGCTTTTATGGCAATGAGACCAACAAACCAGGGATCTACTACAGTTTCAATTCCAGCTTCTCTAGTGTGTTCTCAGCTAGGCTACAGGAATTACCTGTATAACCAGGGGACACACCATGGTTCTGTCTTAAACCATGAACAATGGCTTGGAAAATGATAAGATTGAAAAAAAGGACACTGAAAATAATTCCATGTGATTGCACAGGAGGAGCTCTCTGATGAGGTGGAATATAAGAGGAACACAGGAAAATAATCAATTCATTAAAAGACATAATTAAAGGAGCAGCACACAAATATATATTAGACATAGGCCCAAAAGGGGATAAGCCTTGCAAATTACCACATGGTATTTAAGGCAAAAAAGAAAAAAAAAAAACAACAAAACTCTTTTCAAGTACACTTCAGAGCAAAACGCTCAGGTTGGCCACAACCTGAGAAAAATGCTCAATTTAAACAGGAGTCAAAGAACAGAGAACAGCACCATTTCCTCATAGTTTCTTTCCCCTGGCCTTTCAAGTGGACAAGGCAAAGAAAATAAAATTTGTTAAAAGGACAAAGAAGTTCCACAAGAGAAACCTGAATAGAAGCACCTGATTACGCTAAAGCATCCATATTCCCAATCTCAATATCCTAAAACTGAAAGATCATTCAGTGTTGCTGGGGGAAAAGTGGTGGCAGCCTTTGCAAAAGAATCAAGGCGAACAGGAAACAATTCTATAAAGATGGAAAGATGTCTTAATATTTTAAGCAGTTCTTTGCAATTAAAGGCTCATAAAAGCATCGCTTCAAATTCTTAGATGGCTCTTCAACAGATTATTATCAACATTCCAAAACAAAGAAGATTTTGTCCAACTAACACGGGTTCACCTGAAATAAAGTGCACTGAACTAACCTGGCTTCCTTTACAGATGGCTTTACTGGCCTAGTAAACAAGGACAAATTGCCTTGGATAATACCTTTTTATTTTACAAAGGTATCCCTAAGACTTTCTCATAATATCCCTATGAACAAATAGAGAAATGATGGTACAGTTTGGCGAACTAAAATCCGTTTACCTAAGTATACTGGGAAAAAATTCACCAATCAATTTGAAAATCAAAGTTGCAGTGGACAACATCTTAACCCTCAAACTGCCAAGGCTTTTTTTTTTTTAAAATGAATATACCCAGGGCCAACTGGAATATAAATTGTTATAATCTTCTCACAGGCTAACTTAGTAATATGTATTACATCTCTGACTTAGAAATTCCATTTCAAGAGATTTTCTTCCTAAGGAAATAATCAGACACATGCAAAAATGTGCAAGACTCTTCACTGCTATGTCATAATCTTTTTAAACTTCAATATTTAGTTGGAGGGGAATGGTTAATAATGGAGCATCCATAAGATAGAGCATTATCAGACAGATATTAAAGTATCTCGTTTTTTTTATTAGAGAAGTTTAGGATTTACAGAGCAATCATGTATATGTTACAGGATTCCAATATATAACGCCACCAGCAACACCTTGAATTGGTGTGGACTTGATGACAGGCCAGATTTATAGTTGTACTATAACTAAAGCCCATGGTTTAACTTAGGGTTCACTGAATTATTTCTTAAAATGTTTTATTCTGTTTCCATATATACTGTGATGGTTAGGTTCTGGTGTTAACTCGGCCAAATGATGACGCCCAGTCGTCTCATCAGGCAGGCACTGGCCTGACTTTTGCTGCAAGCACATTTTGTGGCTGGTTGATAAACCAGAAGGTTGGTGTATTAAGTTATCAGTCATCTGATCGTATCTGCGGCTGAGTATATCTGCTGTCTACTAAAGCGGCCTCCCACACTGAGATACTCCAATCAGTTGATGGCATCTAAGGGAGAAGAAAGACTCTTTTACTGCTTCTTCAGCCAATGAGCCTCTCCTATGGTGTTCGTCTGGACCCTTCATCAGAGCCACCAGCTTCACAACCTGCCCTAAGAATTTTGGACTCTTCCATTCCTATGGTTGCATGAGACACCTTTATAAATCTCATGTTTACAGATCTCTCCTGTTGGTTCTGTTTCTCTAAAGAATGTAAACTAGCACATATACAATCTGACTTTTCCCCTTTTAATCATATCAGATATAGATTTCAGTGCTGTTAATCGCATCTGCAGTTTTGTGCTACCATCACCAGCATCCATTACCAAAACAAAACTATTTCCATTATTACAAACAGGAACCCTGTACATTTTAAGCCTTAACTTCCCATTCCAGACTCCTCCTCATTGCCCCACCCTGGTAAAGACTATAACTCTGTGAGTTTGCTTATTCTAATTTGTTTCTAAAGAATGAGCTCATACAATATCTGTCTTTTTGTATCTGGCTTCTTTTACTCAACGTGATATCCTTGAGGTCCATCCATCTTGTCCCACGTATCAGCACTTCACTCCTCTTTACAGCTGAAGAATATTCAAATTTTATGTACATACTACATTTTGTTTATCCATCCATCAGCTGATGGACACTTTGGTTGCTTCATCTTCTGGCAACTGTAAATAATGCCGTTATGAATATTGGTGTGCAAATATCTGAGTCCCTACTTTCAGTTCTTCGGGATATATATATTTATAGTAGTGGATCTCCAGGTCATGTGGTAGTTCTATACCTTAACTATCTTAGTGTATTAGTTAGAGTTCTCTAGAGAAACAGAATCAACAGGAAACACTTGCAAATATAAAATTTATAAAAGTGTCTCACGTGACCATGGGAAGGCAGAGTCCAAAATCCACAGGGCAGGCTGTGAAGCCAACGACTCCGATGGAGGGTCTGGATGAACTCCACAGGAGAGGCTCACCAGCCAAAGTAGGAACAGAACCTGTCTCTTCTGAATCTTCCTTAAATGGCTTCCAGTGATCAGATTAAGCATTACTCATTGCAGAAGACACTCCCCTTTGGCTGATTACAAATGTAATGATCTGACATGATCATGATTTAATTCTATGAAATGTCCTCATCACAACAGACAGGCCAGTACTTGCCCAACCAGACAAACAGATACCACCACTTGACTAAGTTGACACACGAACCTAACCATGACACTGAGGAACTGCCAAATCTTCCACAGCATCCATACTTTAAATAGTGGCCATTCTAATAAGTATGAAATGGCATCTCATGGTTTTGATTTACATTCCCTGGATAGGTAATGATATTGAGCATCTTTTCATGTGCCTTCTGGCCATTAGTATATCCTCCTTGGAATGATATCTGTTCAATTCTTTTGTCCATTTTAAAAATTGGGTTGTTTGCCTTTTGGTTGTTAAGCTGAAGGATTTCTTCACATATACTGGATATTAAACCTTTATTAGATATATGATTTCCAAATATTTTCCCCCATTGTGTAAGTTGTTGTTTCACTTTCATGATAAAGTCCTTGGAGGAACAAAAGATTTTAATTTTGAGGCAGTCCCATTGACCTATTTTTTCTTTTTCTGCTTGTTCTTTGGATGTAACCATTGCCTTATACAAAGTCCTGAAGATGCTTCCGTACATTTTCTTCTTGGAATTTGATAGCTCCAGCCCTTATATTTAGATCTTTGATCTATTTTGAGTTGATTTTTGTATATAATGTGAGGTAGGGGTCCCCCTCTTTATTTTGCAAAGAAATATCCAGTTTTCCCGGTATCATTTGTTGAAGAGACTGTTCTTTCCCAACTGAGTGGCCTGCATCACCCTTTAAAATATTAGTTGGCCCTATATGTAAGGGTTAATTTCTGAGCTCTAAATTCTATTCCACTGGTTTGTATGTCTACCCTTGTGCCCGTACCATGCTGTTTTGGTTACTGTGGCTTTGTAATAAGTTTTAAGATCAGGAGTGATAGTCCTCCAACTTCATTCTTCTTTCTCAAGATGGTTTTAGCTATTCAGGGTCCCATGCTCTTCCATATAAATTTGGTGGTTGGTGTTTCCATTTCTGCAAAGGTTTTTGGACTTTTGATTGGAGTTGCATTGAATCTATAAATTGCTTTGGGCAATACTGACAGCTTAACAGTCTTCCATTCCATGAACAAGGAATGTCCTTCCACATATTTAGGTCTTCTTTAATTTCTTTTAGCAATGTCTAATAGTTTTCTGCGTACAAGTCTTTTACATCCTTGGCTAGATTTATCCCTGAATATTTGATTGTTTTAGTCGCTGTATTAGTTTATAAGCTGCCAGAATGTGATATACCAGAAATAGAACAGCTTTTAAAAAGCAGAATTAAATAAGTTACAAATTTACAGTTCTAAGCCTATAAAAATGTCCCAACTAAGGCATCCAGGTAAAGATACCTTAATTCAAGAAAGGCTGATGGGTCTGGAACAGCTCTATCAGCTGGATAGTCACATGGCTGGCATGTGCTGGTCCCTTGTTCCTGGGGTCCATTGCTTTCAGCCTCTGTTCCTGTGGGGGTTCCTCATTTGGCTTCTCCAGGTCTGGTTTTCATCTCTTGACTTCCCTTGAGTAAAAGTCCAAGTCTAACATGATCTGGTGCCATTATCATTCTGACCTCATCTGCCTTAATAAGTGGAATTTATTAAGTAACAAGTTTACAGTTCTAAGGCTATAAAAATGCCCAAACCAAGGCATCCATGGAAAGATAACTCTGACTCAAACATGGTTAATGGGTCTGGAACACCTCTATCAGCTGGGAAGCCATGTGGCTGGGTGTCTGCTGGTTCTTTGGCTTCTGGTTTCAAACAGCTTCCACAGGGCATTTTCTTTCTGCATCTTCAAATGTCCGTCTGGGTCTCGTGATGGCTCTGAGCTTTCTCCAGAATGTTTCCCCTTTTAAAGGACTCCAGTAAACTAATCAAGGCCCACCTTGAATGAGCAGAGTCACATCTCTACCTAATCAAAAGGTCACACCCAAAACTGGGTGGGTCAGTTTCCAAGGAAACAATCTAATCAAAGGTTTACACCTTAAACATAGGTCTGACACCAAATTGGATTAGGATTAAGGCTTGGCTTTTCCGGGGTACATAACAGTTTCAAACCAGCATACTTTGTCGGTACTGGGCCAATCCAATACTATAATGCTTAAGATCAAAGGGGAAACTGATTCAATACTTTTCTACTTTTAGTCAACTATTCTTTGATTCTTTCTTGCCTGAGCTCCAATTCTTTTATCAGCTTATATCATGGTCTGGTTTTGATGTAGAGAAGGGAGAGGGGCAGGGCAGTTATACTTGTTCTACTTACCATTAAACCCCGCCCCCCGCCCCTTTATAAGCCCATGTAGATATATTCTTTGACTAACTAATATTCTAAAGAGATTTATGCAGGTGCCTGCCTGGTAGTGGATGGGCAGAAAGAGGCAGTGCCCAGAGGTCAGCCATAGTGAGGAGGGGTAGAGCCAGCTGGCTTCAAAACAAAGCTCAGGTGTGTACATTCAACACAGGTCAACATTACTGCCTCCTTGATAAATCAAAATACAGCCCAAACACACCTAGGAATCGCATGATTAGGCAGAGATACCCATCTGGGCCAAATTCTTGGCTCTACTAGATCCTAGCTACATGACCCTAAGTGAATTCCATTGGCCTTTCTGAGCCTTAATTTCCTCATCTGTAAAATGGAGATGAAATTTCATACTATTGAAAATTCAACAAGGTCAGGTGTAAAGCACCTAACACACAGCCCAGCCCAGTGCATAGTAAGGAGCACTTATAAAGTGAGAGTTTCCTCTGCTTCCTCCACCTTCATTTCCATATATTTCCTCTTTCCTCTCCCCCTCCCCCTCCAACACACACATATTCAGCATCTTCAAATGGTGTTTTATGGCATTTTCCTCCTTGATGCAGCCCCTCCCAAAGGATCATTATAGCCTGATTTACTTGGTAGAATTCTGACTGAGGAGTGAGGGTGAGGAGGGAAGGGAAGGGGTTAAAAATACACAACGTAATTACTTACTCTTCTCTGTGCCTTGGTTGCTTCCTTATAAAACAGGGATAGAAACAGGTACCTGATCTTTACTATAATGACGAAATGAGTAAAGTAAGTAAAACACTTAGTTCCATGCCAGCATCTAGTAAGCATCTACAAGCAGTAACTGCTGCTATTAATACTAATTATTGTTGCTATTGTTAATATCTCCCAAGCAGTATACTAGTGAATATGTCATCGCCCAATGGGATTGAGTCCAGTTGAGACCCACCATTGCTCAAATCCCACCATCTTTCAATGCCCCACTTAGTCCCTCTCCTTCATAAGCTTGTTTCTGGCCATGGAGCCCCCCAGGCTTCATGTCCTAAAATAACCAGTGACTGCAGGTAATGCCTATTATAGCTGACATGGACACAGGCTTGCCCTGTGCCAGGAACCTGCGAAGCTACCCTGCAGAACCAGTGGGTCTCCTCTGGCCACATGCCTTTCTAGTTATCTTGAACTGCTCATTGAGGAGGAGACCCCACATCTAGGGCCTCGTTCACTCAGTGCTGGGCACTTAATAAGGCACCTAACAAACAACCTGCAGATGAAGCAGTGCTGTGGCAGGACATCTATATGACAGCTCATATTTTTGTCATACTTCAGTGAACTCAACACCAGCTAAGCACTTTCAATGTCCCTAGAAACCTTATGGCATCAATGCCATCATTTTCCACTTTATCTATATGAGGGGAAAGGTTAAGTATTTTACCTAAAGTCAGGTAACTAAGGAGTGGGGAAGCTATGGTTGGAGCCAGTGGTGTGCCTCCAGAGCTGGGAGAAAAGGCTGCTTTGGCCAGGGGTCCTGGACCCAGCCAGGTCACTGTGAGTCTGCCCCACCCCTCTCAAAGGCTCCACTCTATGATTAGAGCCAAAAGGAGTCTTTCAACAGTTGACTCTCCTCACACCCCCTCTAAAGGAAAAATTCTGCTGGGATGTGGCCAGTTGAAGTCTGCACCTTTTACAATGCCAGTTTCTCCCTTGTTCTCCTTTCTCTCTGCAGTTACCACTACCTTCTCCTGCTACCTTGTCCTCCCCATTGCACCGCATCTCCCTCCCTGTTTTCCATCAACTCTGTGTTATTCCTCTCATTGTTCCTTGGTCATCTGCAGAGTCACAGCTCTCTTGAAACCAGGAGCTGCCTGAAGTCAAGGACCCTGGACAAAGCAGATATGTGCTGATGCTGTCTTTCCCCTGGGATCATTCACCTGACCTTGGCCTCCCAATAGGCTCAGCTGTTAGAAATGGCTGCACCATGAACAAACAAATTGCTCTCCCAAATCTCCACATCAGACCTCATGTCCAAGCAATACACAAGCCCCAAATACTATGCATTCTTCCCAAACTTGTTCCTCCCCGAAGATCTCTGTAAGCCCAGCTTTCTTGGACTGTCCTAAGGTTTCGGGTATAACAGCACATACAGAAAAATTACTCGAAGTGGTTTCTTTCTTGCAAGCCCTTTCATCAGCCAAATCCTCCTCCCTAAGCTCCTTTGTTTTAATAGGATGTGATATTTGCAAAATGTAAATCGGATAATAAGGAAATGTGTATTTGATCCCAAGTGTGCTTGCCACTGCCTCAGACAATCACGTTTCTCGAAATGCAGAATCATGGGTTAATTATGCAAAGGGCGGACTGGATTTGTGTAGTCTATTGTTTGTCAGCCTGTCCCTGGCTGTAGTTACTCCTGATATTCAGAAAAGCAGCCCAATACAGACCACAGCTGGGCCCACACGGTGAAGGGTGCTTGGGGAATGCTGTCCCTGTGCCAAGCATATGAAATTGGTGAACTTACCAGTCCCTGCATATGCTCCTCATTCTCTGTGTATTTGTGGCTGGCAGCATTTCCAGTCACAGCAGCCATTCAGTGAACAATCGAGATCACAGGCCAGTGGCAAACAACGGCCCCACCATCCTCAGGGACTGACGGGTCTCCCATATCAGGCGTACCCTTACCGACAAACCAGCTTGCATCCTCACTCAGAATACAGATTTGCTCAAGGATTTTTAAACTCACTGTTCACTTGCTTCTTAAAGGAAAACATATCCTACAGCTCAAAAACAGACCTTAACAGAATAAACAAGGAAGTGTGCACAGATTCATGAGCACGCATAGCTACACTATAGCTTAAAATGACAAAATCTAGGACAGCTCAAATTTCCTAATAGGAGAGTATTAAATAAATTATGGTACAGCCAACAGCACAACTTCCTGAGGCACTAAAAAGAACAGGTTAGATATATAGGCAGGAGCTTTAAAAATATCCTTAGTTTTTCATTAAGTGAAAGAGGCAAGTTCTGGAACAACATGCCCAGAAAAATCCTTTCATTTATACCTAGTTATGCGTGTATGTGTGAGTGTGTAATGCAGATAGCTATGCATTATATTTTTTATTTGCATAGAAAATTCCTTGGAAGCTCTGATGCCAAATTGTTCATTAAGATTATTTTTTATTGGGGAGGGAGGTGAGGGTATATATGAATGAGGGAAGGCTTCCATTTTAAAGTTTATATAAAATTGTTTTGTTCTACCAATATGCACCATAATTATAATCAGCGAAATGAATGAAAATATTTTCATTTTTAAAGAAACAACATAGGGCCTCACAGATTCAAGAGGATGGCAGAATTCCCTTGATAAACCATCTGAGCTCTCTGGCATTAATTATATAATCAAATCACTTTATCTCCTGGCTTAATAAGTCTCCAATGGCTTCCCACTGCTCTTAGAAAGAAGATTTCCTCCCCAGTCTCATTTCCCCTTTGTCCTCGTTAACTGTGGTCCAGACACAAGAACCCATTTCTCTGACCCTCAAAATACCAAGAAGATTCCCACGTCAGGGCACCTGTAGCCCCGAATCTCTTTGGCCAGGAGCCGTTTTTCTCTGGGCTCCTTTCTGCTGGGCAAAGCACTCCATTCAAGGACCTTCTTTAGCTCCCAGCTTTAGGGTAGCCGATCACATACTCTCTATATCCCATCACCCTGGCTGATTTCCTTTGAAATTACTATATCCCCCATCTCCTACTTTTAGGTACATGAGACCAGGGAGCTTCTTTGTCTTATTTCTCCTAGATCGATAGATAGTGCAGGTAAAAGTACCCGACATCTAAATGAATATTGTTGGATGAATGAATGTATGTCAATCAGGTGTTAAACAATGCTTCTCTTGATAGGAAGCTGACCATTAAAAGTACTTTTTTCAAAACGAGTAACTCAGATTTTTACCTTCTCACACCTGAAACAAAACGCACGTGAAACTGTGGGAACACTTATCAACCAAGACACCAGAATATGCAGATAATCATTCACCATTTCAGAAGTACAGAAGATTACCCAGAAAATCCACAATGAGGATGGAGTTGAGATATACTCAGATTCTGCAGAAATCCCTCGAGAGTTATTTAACCATTAATTCTTACTATGTTCAGATGATACGGTAACGGGAAGCTTTCCGTTGTTGCTTTTCCTGACTTGTCAATCCAGACAGTAAAATGTGTCCTCAGAGAAAAGCAGATATTTAGCCAGATTGTTCTTGCCAGAAGCCAATAAAATATCTCACTCAGAATAGAGGTGAAGGGACGGGGGGCGCGGGGGGCAGTATTGAGACACAGGGGCCTAAATGCATCATTTTCCAAACTTCCATCTGTTCTCTCAGCCCCTCACACCGCTGCTATTTTGAAGAGGACTCAATTTCAGATTCCAACACACATGCGCCTGCCTGCTCAGGAAGAATTACACCAGTAATAACCCGGTTTTCCACGATCTCAGCCTCTGCCACCCCAGGAGAGGAGAAGAATTTGAACTGCGGTTTAAAGAGCAAGGTCCATGAACTGCTTGTTTTTAGGTGACTCCCACGCCGCTGACATATCACGAACACATCTCTTCTGCATAAAAACAGAAGTATAGTCAGAGCAAGAGATTTTCTTGGTTGAAAATGCCAAGAAACAAATTTGGGTGGGCGCTGACATCCATACTACATGACCCCATCATGGCAGCAGACACTCTAGCAAATAGAAAAATGGCAGTTTTGCCTGTTCTGTTGCCGAGGAGAGCCACGGAAAGAGAAGGTATGGAACCCTTCTATCCAAAGCTTAGAGGAGCCTTTTTGCCCAGGTGCAGGACTCTTAAATACAAGCTGCTAGAAGGGAATGTCCTGTGAAGTCATGGGGTATTACTGCAGGAGCCAACTGTGTTTGGGGCTGCTCACACTCAATCCACCCATGCTCCTACTTACACCTGTCTTCAGCACACCACACATCACCAGGCATCTCACCTGAGCAGGTAATGGTACTCACTAGAAAAGAAAGCAACTCCTGGCTTTGGAATTGGGCATGGCTAGAGTTCAAATCTTTGCCCCATCAGCCTAAATCCCAGCTCTGCAACTCCGGGCAAGTCACTGTGTCTCTCTCTGCCTCTGTTTCCTCTTCTCTGAAATGGAGACTGCAAAACCTCTATCTCATAGGATTGTTCTGAGGGTTAAATGTGACAAAGCATGGAAAGCACTTAGCACAGTGATGAAAACACAGAAAGAAAATAAGTAATTAAGACTATTCTCAGAGTTAAACGTTCAGAGCAAAACCTTTCTGATCACAACAAGAATTATCCTGAATCCCTTGGTTTCCAGGCTGTTCTCTGCCAGACTGTATAATCCACAGCTCTATTTCTAGGACCCACAGACATTCAGAAAATATGGAACAAAAAAAATGAATAGGAAGCTTCAATTGTTAGCAGTGAGGGTATTATCATAACCAAAGAAAAAGCTCATAGAGCAGAAAGAAGTGGGTCCTCTTGGGAAACACAAAAAGTATATATTTTTTTGAGTAGTTTCCTCCAAACACCGCTCGCTACCCAAAGGCAAAGGAAGTTTAGTCAGTGTCCTCTGGTCTCACTGGTCACCCCTTCTAGACTTAACAGCCTCTCCGACATATAGCCTGATAGATTGGGCTCTCAAAGCCTGATGCCATTCAACAAAGTGGTCATCTAGCCCCTGCTTTTCTCCCATTCTCACAATACCCACATGTGTCTACCTACCAGGAGGAAAATGGAAGAAATTCATGGACATGCAGACAAGTTCTTAAGATGAAAATATTTTGCATCCACTAATAAGTTAGCCTATTTTAGCACATCCACTTCTATGAGCTTGATTAACCTGATACCTCTGTCTTGTACCATTATAATCAAGTCTTGGTCTGTAAACGCAAAAGCCATATTCTGCATAGGCACAAAGAGACCAGGAGGGTACGAATTAGTGGCGTAAAGAGCCTCTCAGATGAAGCTTTGTGCCTCAACAGCCTGGTTAACAGAAGTTCTACAGTCTGTGATATTCAAGACCAGGAATCAGACAAGGGATGAAAAAGGCAGATTTTTTAAAGCATAAAAACACTCAGGTATAAATGAAAATGACAATGAGATACCACTGGGGTGGCTAGAACCAAAAACACAGATAACAACAAGAGTTGACGAGGAGGTAGAGAAATTAGAACTGATAGGCATTGGTGGAATTGTAAAATGGTGAAGCCACTGTGGAAAACAGTCTGGCAATTCCTCAGAAAGTTACGCATAGCATTACCATAAGACTCCACAATTCGACTCATGGGTATATAGCCAAGATAAAAGAAAACATGGATCGTCACAAAACTTGTTCACAAAGGTCCATAGTAGTATTATTCATTGCCTTCTCGTGATTAGTAAATCACAAGATTTAATAATCTTTTAAATTAGTAAATTAGTGGTTCCCTAGGGCTGGGTGAGAAAAGATGGAGGAACTGAGGGTATTGAGTAATGGCTAAAAGATACAGGGTTTCCTTTTTAGGGGAAACAAAAATGTTCTAAAACTGATTGTGGTGATGTATAAACAACTCTGTAATTATACTAAAAGCCACTGATCATACAATTTAATTGGATGAATTGTATGGTGTGTGAATTATTTCTCAATAAAATTGGCTTTCTTTTTTTTTAAAAAAAAAAAAACTTTCTCTATTATGCCTGGAAAGCATACTATTTAAAATTGGCACCATTTATTGGGTTCTTACTACATGTCAAGTACCATGCCAAGCAAATCACCTATAGCGTCTCATTTGTTTCTTTTAGTAATTCCATGAGGTAAGTAGAAGCAACTTTTTTAAAAAAAAAAAAGACCCTCAAATATTCTGGCAGATACCTGCTATTTAATAATAAGCATAAGCTGAATCTTGCTTTTATTAACAAAAATAGTAATATATTTCAATTCATACCACAACAATTAGTTATAGAAGAGATTTCAGAGTTTGATACAGGTTACAATTCCACAATTTTAGGTTTACTTCTAGCTGCTCTAAGATACTGGAGACAAAATGAAATAATATGATTCAGCATTCAAACTCCTTTGTTAAACCCTACCTTCTCCATATAACTCCACCATCACCTTTTATCTTTCTCCCATTCTTTAGAGGTATTTGGGCTATGCCCATTCTAAGTTTTTCATGTTGGAAGGGGCTGTTGATAATATGGGATAGGTGGATGGAACTATCTGATGTTCTGGAAAGGCTGGGCCCTCTAGGTTTCAGGTTTTATCTGGTCCAGGGAGCCATCTGGAGGTTGTAAGTTTCTGGAAAGTAGCCCTCATGCACGGAACATAATGATATAAAAAGCTGAATCTTGATGCAGGGAGATGCTGATACAAGCCATGATGACCAAAAGCTCAATGGGCACAGTTACTTAGAGAAAGGGAGGAATGGAGGAAAATAAATTACCCTAATTTCATTCAATACCCTTTTAAGAACTTCACCACCCAATGGAGGCTACATGGTAGTTCTTTCATAACTCAAGTAATTGTCTGAAAAGTGATTTCAAATGTGTGAATAAGCACTCAGCTTTTTGGGCTGATGGGAAATATACCAACAGCCAGGAGGATAATCACCAAAAGGCAATGTCAATGTAGAGAAAAGAAAGGCTTGCTTTTCTCTAATTCTCCAAAAGGGAAATAAAGGTTTCTTGACATGATTACCAAAAAGTCTCATATATGTACTTTATAAAAAAATTTCAAAAAGTATACTTAAGAAAGTACACATTAGCAATAATCAACATCGACATTTTGGTCTTGATCAGGAGGTCAGTAGTGAGTACTTTGCAAAGTCAAACTGAGTTAAAAATATTCAATAGCTAATACATAGGGCAAATCCTAGAGACTAAAGTGAGAAGAAATATGCCCTCAATTGGTCACAAAAGAGAAAGGATCTCATCCTCAACTGTCTTCCTGAAATCTCACCTCTTCCTGGAGGGCTCCTAAACTAAGTCTGTTCACCTGGATGCACAGGCAGCTTCATTCTGCAGCTACAGTTTGAGACACCATGACTTTCAGGCTTCAGGTGACAATCCTCAGGGTAAAAGAGAGGCACCTTCCACAGTGCTGGGTCCTGGCTCACATAGGGCTAAAATGTTTTCCATTTAGCAAGGCCACAGCCGTAGCCAAAGGCAGAGTCCTGTTCCTTGGTGGCAAAGCCACAGAACTCAGCTGGAAGACCCTATGGGCCCTACTTGGCTGCCAGCATGGCATGAAACTCAAAACCAAAGTTTCCAAGAGCATGCTGAAGACAAACAGTCCTCCTTCTTTGCTTGGCTTTAGGGATATCAGAGAACTGCACTGCCCCCCGTGGAAGCCATTAGCTAAAGGATCTGAAACATGAACAGCAGCTTCTGGGAAAGCCAATCTAGCCGAGGCTGCCCTGTGGTGGCCCAAGAATTTGTCCATGTCTGGCTAGCAACCAAACATTTCTTCACCTGTAGAGTAAAACCCAAAGCCAAGGACTGCACTTCAGGTCAGATAATTTTATAGTTCCTAGTTCTCCTGGACCCACAACTACTTCCTCGCTCTCTCCCATAAATTTTGATTCTAGCTAACTGCTAGGAAGGGACATTTCCAGGAGGAAGGAAGGAGGCCTTGTAAACCTAGGACATGCAAGTGATGATCTGGAGCAGTAGAGTTGCAGAATGGTCATGAACAAATTTCAGAGCATGTCAGATGTAGGTTAGAATCCCAACTCCATCCACCACTAACCATGAGTCTTCAGGACCAATATTTACCTTCTCAACCAGGTAGTAAATAACACCTCTACCTAATGCAGAGTCCAGCTTGATATCTGGTACCAAACAGGTTATCAGTTAATGGTTTGAACAGGGTTTCATAGTTCAATCCTTCTTTTAAAAACTCTTTATTGAGTACTTGCTAAGTGCCAACCATCATCCTAGGGATTGAGAATAAAAAGAGTAAGACAGTTAATACTCCTTGCCTTTATGAACTCCAAGTCTTACAAGAGAAGTAATCAATAAACAAATAGATCAATACACAAATTAAATACAGGTCATTAGATCTGTAAAAGAAGAAAAAACAAAAAAAGAAAGATGATGTAAAACGTGAATATGGGTGCTGAGTGTGAGGCTGGAACTCCCTGGTATGTTATTAAGTTGGATTTTCCTAATCACCTAAGTTCTAGTAGCTAGAGTCTGGGAACTGTCCCAAAACAGAAATAAAAGGTTTCCCATTCCCATCTGAAAATCTGGCAACCCATTTCCCAAAAGAAATACAAATGCCAAAAAAGCATATTGAGAATATATTCAACTATACTGGTAACTAAAGAAACTGCATATTAATATGGAGAATCCAATTTTCCACCTAGATAACTGGCGAAGATCAAAAAGAATTATAGCACTTAATGCTGGCAAAGGTTAGTAAACAGGCACTCCTATCTCCTGCCAGTGGGAAGATAAATTAGTATAATTCTTTTGGAGGACAGTTGAACGCTAGGCATCAAAATGATCAGTTTGCATATTCTTTGACCCAGACTTCTACTTCCAGTAATTTATCCTAAAGAAATAAGAGGGCAAGCACTGAAATACAAATGTGTAAGGACAGTTATTTCAGGGTCGTTTCTAACAGTAAGACATTGGAAACAACCAATATCTTTCAGTAGTAAACTGCTTAAACAAAATACACTAAATCCATATGTAGAATACCTCATAGCTATCAAACAATAGCATACCTCTATTTATCCTAAAATGGAAATATGTGTAAAATATGATAAGTAGAGAAAAAGTTTGCAAAAGACTATATAAAGCCTATCTGTATTTGTTATTTTTTGTAAGTGTGCATGTAACTGTGCAAATGTGTGCACCCCCCCACACACAGCATGCACTGAAATATGAACTGGGGTTATCCCTGGGAGGCCCCTTAACAACTGAGTTTTACTTTGTTCCTCATACCACTACAAATTCCCTAATTTTTTTACAATAATCCTATGACTGTCTAGTCCCATGAGAATCAAATTTCTTTGGGGCCAAGAGGAGACAAGGAATAATCTTTTATCACCTCACTGCACAACTAACCCATGATCCGAGGTCAAGTTAGCTTTCTAAATATGCCAAATGTTTGTTTGGTTGTTTGTTTTTCTTTGCAAACTCCCTAATTCTAAACTCTTGAAAAGCAAAATAAAACAATAGGGTGGACAAATTCAAACTATCCCAGGATGACCAACTCTAATGAAAAACATTTTCAAAATTCGAGGAATGGGAGAGGTTCCAAGATGGCGGCTTAGTGAGGTGTGGAATTTAGTTCATCCTCCAGAGCAGCTAATAAATAGCTAGGATCGGTAAAGGACAACTGCTGGGGCCACACAGCATATACCAGTCTGGACAAGATGGACGAGCTGCAATCCCACACAGAACTGTTAAGTCCCCAAAAGCCCTGGAGGCTGGTGCCCCACCCTCACAGGTTGGTTTCCAGAGGGGAAAGGAAGGAGACTTTGCTAGCAGCAGGGGCTTAGCTCAACCAAGGTCCAATTGCAGAATTAATTAACAAATTCTGACTACTGAAAATAGCCCCCCCCCTCAGATAAACCTCAAATAAGAGCTAAAGGTACTAAGATTTTTGCCCTGGCAGAGAGGACAGAGGCTTTTTGGATTGGACAGCACATAATACTTGAAAAGGGCTGGACCCTAAATAAAGGTGGGGGCACATAGAACCTGGAGATTCACAGAGCAATTTACCAACTTAAACTCTTGATTAACAAACCTGAGGAACAGGGGTCCTGCTCTGAAAAGGACTTTTCTTTTTTGCTTTGTTTCTACTACTTAACAACCATTAGATAGAACTGCAAGGCATTTTAGGCTCCAACTGCCCCAGGCAAGGGCAGAATTAAGCTTGTCTGAGAGATAAAGAGGCTGGTCAGGTGAAAGGAGTTAATCCCCTAGAGGCTGTGCCTTCCCCAGGAGAGAGGCGAGACCCAGCTCAGGTGGAATCCCTCCCTCAAGGAATTCAGAATCCAGGGACTGGAAAACTGAAACATTAAAAGCCAGTCTGCAACCTCTCCTCTGTCTCAACCAGCCCCAGCGGAGAGTCTGCTGAAGTTAAAAGCACTGCATCATTTTATGCTGGTAGAAAACCACAGGCAGACAAGTACCACATATGGGCAGGATAGGAAAAACACAGAGTCTAGAGGCTTCATAGGAAAGTCTGTCAACCTGCTGAGTCTCACCCTCAGGGAAAACAGATGCAGGTGACTCTTTCTTCCTGAGAGGAGGTCAGTCCGGTCTGGGAAAATCTGATGGGTGTTCAGATATAGACCCTCTCATCTGTGGATAATTGACTTTTGATAAGGTAGTCAAGCCAACTCACCTGGGACAGAACAGTCTCTTCAATTAATGGTGCTTAGAGAACTGTATATCCGTATGCAAGAGAATGAAAGAGGACCATTATCTCACACCTTGTACAAAAATTAACTCAAAATGGATCAAAGACCTAAACATTAGAGCTAAGACCATAAAACTGTTAGAAGAAAATGTGGGGGAAATATCTTATAAAACTTGTAATAGGAGATGGTTTCCTAAATCTTACACCCAAAGCATGAGCATCGAAGAAAGAAAGAGATAAATGGGCACTCCTCAAAAGTAAACACTTTTTTACATCAAAAACTTGGTCAGGAAAGTGAAAAGGTAGTCCACGCAATGCAAGACAATAGTTGGAAAACACATATCAGATAAGGGTCTTATAGCCAGAATATATAAAGAGATTCTTCAACTCAACAACAAAAAGACAAATGACCCAATTAAAAACTGAACAAAATACATGAACAGACACTTCTCAGAAGAGGAAATACAAATGTCTAAAAGGCACATGAAAAGACATTCAACTTCACTGGCTATTAGGGAAATGCAACTCAAAACCACAATGAGGTATCATATGATATGCAGTAGAACGACCATTATAAAAAAAAAAAAAAACAGAAAACAACAAGTGCTGGAGAGGATGTGGTGAAAGAGACACACTTATCCACTGTTAGAGGGAATGTAAAATGGTACAACCACTGTGGAAGGTTGTCTTGCAGTTCCTCAGGAAACTAAGTAGATAGAATTGCCATGTGATCCAGCAATACCATTGCCAGGTATCTACTCAGAGGACATGAGGGCAAGGACACAAATGGACATTTGCACACCAATGTGTATAGCAGCTTTATTTACAATTGCCAAGAGATGGAAACAGCCCAAATTTCCATCAACAGATGAGTAGCTAAATAAGGTTTGGGATATATATACAATGGAATATTACACAGCTGTAAGACAGAATAGTCATGAAGCATTTAGCAATGTGGATGGACCTAGAGGACACTATGCTGGGTGAAATTAGCCAGAAACAAAAGGACAGATACTATATGGTCTCACCGATACGAACTAACATTAATGAGTGAACTTGGAGAATTTCAGTAAAGAACACAGGTTATTAGGAGATAGAAATAGGGTAGAGATTGGGTAATTGGTGATGAAGGGATACAGATTGTACAAGAGGACTGATTATAAAATTTCAGAAATGGATTGCACAATACTACCTGGTTGTAGCACAATAATGTTAAGTACACTGAATTAAGCTGAATGTGAGATTGATAGAGGAAGAAGGGCTGGGGCACATATGAAACCAGAAGGAAAGATAGAGGATAAAGATTGAGATGGTATAATTTATGAATGCCTAGAATGTGCAATGTTAGTGATTAAATGTACAAATTAAAAAATGTTTTTGCATGAAGAAGAACAAAGGAATGTCAATATTGCAGAGTGCTGAAAATAGATGGTCATCCATATTTTAAAACTTCAACTTCTGTATCAGACTAAAGCAAGAAATGTTTATTTGGTGCAAAATTTTTATTTTGACTAGTGCATTTAATATAACTTATATGGACAGTTTAACTGAACACCATAAGTATATGGAACTTTGAATAGGGCATCAGATTTTGTGGTTTATCCAGGTTAGTGTGATGCCCTGATAAATCCCAGAGTGATTCAAATAGTGAATACAGAAGTATTTGCAATGTCCCTTTGGGGGAACTGGGAGACAGGGGAAAAAATTCAACTTCCCCATTTGGAGAATTTCTGATATTCTCACAAGCAGTGGGGACAACCAAATCAATAGGCCGAGCCCTCAATCTTGGGGGTTGTCCCTATGAAACTTATTCCTGCAAAGGATAGGCTAAGCCTACTTAAAATTAGGCCTAAGAGTCACCCCCCAGAAACCTCTTTTGTTGCTCAGATGTGGCCTCTCTCTTTCTCTTAGCCAGTACTGGCAAGAGAACTCACTACCCTTCCTCCTCTACATGAAACATGATTCCCAGGGGTATAAACTTCCCTGGCAATGTGGGACAGAAATCCTAGGATGGGCTGTGACTTGGCATCAAGGGATTGAGAAAACCTTCTCGACCAAAAGGGGGAAAAGAGAAATGAAGCAAAATAAAGTGTCAGTGGCTGAAAGATTTCAGAGTTGAGAGGTTATCCTGGACAATCTTATGCATTATATGGGTATCCCCTTTTTAGTTTATGGTGTACTAGAGTGGCTAGAGAGAAGTGCCTGAAACTGGAGCTGTGTTCCAGTAGCCATGTTTCTTGAAGATGATTGTATAATGATATAGCTTTTGCAATGTGAATGTGTGATTGTGAAAACTTTGTGTCTGATGCTCCTTTTATCTAGGGTATGGACAGATGAGTAAAAAATATGGATAAGAAATAAACAAATAATAGAATTTACAAAGGTTAAAATAAATTGAGCTGATTAAAATACTAGAGGTCAATGAGAGGGAGGGGTAAGGGGTATGGCATGTGTGAGTTTTTCTTTTTTCTTTTTTATTTCTTTCGCTGGAGTGATGCAAATGTTCAAAAAAAATTATCCTGGCAATGAATACACAACTATGTAATGATACTGTAAGCCACTGAATGTAACCATGTCAAGAATGTTTGTATGTTTTTCGTTGTTTACTGTAAAAAGTTTTTAAAAAAAATTCTAGGGATAAGAAATAAAATTATCTAGTATTTTTTTTTTTTAGCACATACTGGTGTTTCATTTTCACTACAGTTTGGTAGCTCTCAAGATATCCCTTTCACGGATGAGAAAACTGAGGTTTTATAAGATTAATAAATCCTTAGAGTCACAGAGCAGGTGAGTGGCAGAGTACAGCTTTGATGGAGGGCTCTTGTGGAAACCACCCACATTCTTCCACTAACGTGTGTTGCCCGCAGAGCCACAACCTGCCTGTGTCACGTCTGGGTCAGTGGTGGGCTTCATGCATTATTTTCATGACAGAAGAAGACAACCCCCTTCGGCCTTCAGACAAGACTAAATTCAAGTATTTCAAGGCAGATGAGCCCATGTCCTGCTACAAAGGCTCCAGTTTCTGCCTTGGAATTCTTCCACTGAGGGAATCTCTGAAGTCATTTTTTCTTCTAGATTAGGTTCTATTCTTGAGTGAAAATACATTCAAGAGCTTTGTAAAGTTAAGAGCACTAGATAAATGTAGAGTGAACGGGATTTGCTTTTCCAGAGCCTCTGATTTAGGCTCAGATTGAATACTTCTTCTCCCCAAGAGAAGAGAGGGAAAATACAGTACTATTTTAATGTTCTTCGTATAACTCATTGCCTTTGCACTCCACTTAGATCACACATTCAATGCATATTACCAATCCATCAGTTCTTGACTGAATCAGTTACTTCCCTTTTCCAACTTCTGAAGCTATTTCCAAAAGCAGCGAAAGTGTTGCTGAAGCCAGTAATCAAAAGGCTATCAAGACATCCTGTCGACTGGTAGTTTTCAGGCCAAGGCATATGGCTCAGCAAGTTGGAAAAGAAAGCAGAGCAACCTCCCTGGATGAAAACCTGCAGCCCCATTTATTTCACATGAGAAGACACACAAAGGATGTATACCTAAGAATATCCATCCCAGCATGCTCAGATTCCCTTTCCAATATGCTGCTGAGCTTAATGCCATTTGGAGGCAACATTTGGAACATGAGGGCAACCTCCTGCGCTGTGTGTTTGCTTCAGTGTGGGGAATTAGAAGCCTGCAAAGGTGAGCATCACTTCCCACCTGCCTCCACCTCTCTGTCTCAAAGAGCTGACGGATGGCCCAAAGACACAGCTGGGACTGGGGAGCATCTGCGTGACCCCACCTGTGCTGCTATCATGTATAAATTGTAGCACGCTCCCAACCAAAGCCAAGCTGTACCTCTTGTGGCAAGCATCCCATGGCCACCTCAGCCCACAGCAGCGGGAAGCCGCACCTCGGCCAGTACACAGAACTATGAGCTCCCCATGTCATCTGGTCTGGTCCAGGTCCCCTTACCCTGATTTCTCCCCACACCCTCCACCTCCAACACCTCTGCCCTTCCCTCACTCTTCTCCCATTTCCCAAACCTCTGACCTTTGGTGTATTAACAACTTTGTTTTTTAAAACATAGATAAAAATATTGAACTGTTTAAAGCTATACTGTTCAACACAGTGGCTACTAGCCACATGTGACTATTAAAGTTTTTAAATGAATTGAAATCAAATAAAATTTAAAAGCTCATTCCTCAGTCGTTCCAGTCACCCGTCAAGCTCCCAGTGGCCCTGTGTGGCTAGTGGCTGCTGCACTGGGCCTCGCAGATGTTGCACATCCATTGGATGGCTTCTGGGTATAAAGAACATGTTTCCTCGCCTTCCCCAGCCCCCAACCACCCACCCAGAGGCGATCCTGATGCCAGTGTCCTTTGTATCCTTGCAGAGATCTTTTATATGCCTTGACAAGAGTATATGCATGTGAAAGTCCTTTGTTAAAACAAATGTGAACATAGCATAAACATTGTTTTGCTCTGTGCCTTCTTCAGTTGACGTGGCTTGGAAATTACTATGTCCGTGTACAAACTGTTCCATTCCTTTGAGTGACTGCAGAACAATCCAAGGCAGCCAGGCCAGTTGCGACCATCCACCCCTCATCCATACTCCTCTGAAAACCCCCCAGCCCCCTTCCCTCCCAAACACTTTCACCATATATTCAGTCTCCGCATCCTCAACCTCTTTTCTGACTGCTCCTTTCACTTTACTACCCTAACAAGAGCCTGGATGTTCTCTGAGGAAGCTGCTTTCCCTCCCTTTGAGTCAGAGGTATTTTTTCTTTCATTCCACATTCCCAAAGCCTCCTTGTCCTTGTGATCACCTCCAAACAAGTTCTCCAGCTTTCCCCCCTCAACACTCCCAGCTGCCATCAGTCTAAACCACCTACCATGCCTCCCTGTTACCATGAACCCCCAACCTCCTGGCCCCTACCTTCATTTATTGAGGACAACTGCACATGGTCTCCCCCAATTTGTACAGACTCCTGATAATCTCAGTCCCAGATGGAGTAGCCAGGCAACACCTTACCTCATGCATGTCCCTGACCTTATGTGCCCACCCTTGCTCAGCCATCCACTCCCACTAGAAAGCTACACCAATAAATAAACCACCTGTAAAATCCTGATTGTCAGCATCCCACTGTTAGATTAGTTCCCCAAAATATACAACTGTTGACCTAATCAAGACTTCTAATCAACAGTCTCTAAAACATCAACCCTGCGATTGTCCTCCCATCCATCTCTCCCCACTCAGTTTGGAGATCCTGGTCTTTTCTTGGAATCCCTCTCTTGCAAATAAACTTGACTTCCTTGCACCTATTTCTATCAAATTCACCTGCTGAAAACCTCAACCATGAGTAAACCTCATGTTCTGCCTTACTCACACCTGTATTCTTTACCACTGGAAGGCAACTGATAAAATTTGGAGCTTTTTATAAACAACTCTCAGGGCCATACTCTGCAGTGGCATACTCTCTCTTCCAATGAGCATCAAGCATCCCATCATCTCCAAGGCAGGACAGTCATCAGGGTGGCAGAGCTGAGGAAGATTTTTGTTCTCTTTGCACTGGCAATTCCAAGCTCAAGATTCATTATAAGGTTTTGTGTCTGTTTTTGTTTCCTAGGCTGCTTAAAACAGATACCATGATATAGATTTACTTAAACAATGGGAATTTATCAGCTTACACTTTGAAGCCAAGAGATTGTCCAAATCAAGGCATCACTTTCATCCCAAGACAGGCTGCTGGCGATCTTTGTCTCCTCTGCCACATGGCAAGGTACATGGCAGTATCTGCTGATCTCACTCTTCTTTTCTGGGTTTGATTTCAGCTTCTTGCTTACACGGCTCTCGTTCTCTCTAGCTCTCTCTCTTCTCTCGCTCTCTCTCTATATATTCATTCTGTTTATAAAGGACTCCAGTGATAGCATTAATACCCAACCTAAATGAGGTGGGTGACACCTTAACTGAAGTAGCCTCTTCAAAAGGTCCTGCTTATGATGGGCTCAAACTCACAGGAATGGATTAGATTTAAGAACATGTTTTTCTGGGGTGCATGCAGCTTCAAACCATCACAATGTTCAATTCATAAATATAAGAGGAATTAACTGAAGGCCAGTTGGGTATTTTCATATTTCCTCTGACCAAGATTACCTTAACTTCCCTTTAGCTTAACTAAACTTTAGACAGGCTTTTCCTGACTCCAGATCCCAGACTTCCCTCTCAAGCCAGCCCTTAAACTCTCCATGCACCTGAGAGGCTCCTAACTAGATTTCCTCGTCTCCTACCCTCACAGATTCCTGAGGGCATAATTACTACAAAGGAAAAGATTCCAAAGCAAGGGGTCCTAATACAACCTCAGTAAACCACTAGCCTGTCCCAGGGATCAACTCCCTGACCTTCTGCCAGTGCTTTACCTCCTACCCACCCCCAGCCTTAAAAAGCTGGTCATCCTTTGTTTCAAGAGAGTTGAGCTCTACTCTCTCTCCCCTGCTAGAGCAGTCCTTTCATAAAGTCATCCTTGTCTGCTGCAGTTTTTTCTTGACACCTCTAATATCTATTCTTCAGTCACTCACTGAAAGTCAATGACTTTTCTAACTATACCCGTCATAACTTATTCATGCTCATTAATATGCAAACATCAACTGCTCAGCTGGCAGTGATTTCATAAATTTTTAACTTACAATAGGATGAGCCAGAGATTAAAATTTTAAACTATAGCCAACTTTAAAGTGAATCATGAATGTCATTTTAACCCATAGATGAAGAATCTCCAAATGAATTCATTGGAATCTGATCACCTAGGAATTATATGAGCAACTCTTCGGTGAGTTTTTGCCTTTGGGGTAAAAATATGGATATGCACTTATTAAATGGTACCTGTTTTGGGATTATTAAAGTTTTCATGTCTCCAATCTTGATTTTGGAAAAACTCCAGGCCACCTTGAGAATGCCCCCAGAGATCCCAATGCCAGAGAAAAGTCACACTACTTTGCACCCAGGATGACAGGGTAAGAAACGCAGTTCAGAAGAAAGGAAACCCAAGAGAAAAGCAAATTCCAAGAGAGAAACTGGGAAATGGTAAAATCAATTCTTTCTGGACCTACAAACCAAAATTTCTAAGAGGACTTTCAAATTATAGATTATTAACTATAAACTAAGAAAGAAAAAGCCCGGAGAAAAACTTTCATTCTTGAAGATATTGACCAATAGAAATATTATGTGAGCCACATATGTAATTGTAAACTTCTAGAAGCCATGCTAAAAATGGAAAAAAGAAACAAGCAAAATGAAAGTTAGTTCTTTTAACCCAAAATATTCTGAACACCATGTAATCGATATTTTAAAAATTATTAATAGGTTTACATTCTTTTTTTTCTTACTAAGTCTCTGGAATCTGGTGTATACTTATGACACATATAAATTTGAGTATTAAAATAGCCACTGTAGCTACCCTACTGGACAGTGAGACAAAAGAACCAAGGATTATATTATATGTTCTTCTGACAGCACAGGGGCTAGCTCTTGAGACATGGGAATATCTCTACTTTGCACTCATTATATTCCTCAAATACCAGTCATCAACAGAGTGGGTGACTGTATTAGTTGTTCCTTCAGCTAACCCACTGTTAACTCAACTTTGGTCCTTATGGTACTATCACATTTTCACAATTTTTCACTACTATTTCTTAAATTTCTTTCAATCATAAAGTGGCTCATCTAAAAAAAATTAATCTTATCCTAAACTATATCATCGATGATATAATGGGTTTGCCACTTTAATCATATCCTTTAAAAGAAAAGAATGTACATTGAAATAAATATTTAGCATTTAAAAGAAGTTTTTACATACTATCTAAAGCCAGCTCTGAACTAAACTACAGTTTGTTATCACGAGCAAGCCAGCTATGGCATCAGCTCTCAAAAGCTTTTCATTTGGCAGATAAACCTCAGAAACATTACCATCTGAATCCCTTGGCACCAAAGAGATTTCCAAGCATTTATATGTTTGAGTACAACTTAATATCCCCATCAAGATTACCTTCTGTTTAGATACTCCAACAAACCACAGCAGTGGGACAAAACTCTTGCCCTGATGACCTGATGGGAGTTCAGCCCTGGGAAGGCCACTCAATAACAATGGCTACTAAGGTTTACTAAACTACATGCCAAAGTAAGTTCTATGTGCATACAAATACACATAATACTATGTATATTAGCTCATACAATCATTGCAATAACTGTATGAAAGGAGGAATTGTTGCTTTCCTAGTTTTCCAGATGGGGAAACTTGAGGCATAGAGCATTTTCCCATGGTCAGAGAGCCTGCAAGCGGTGGAGCTGAGACTGAAACTCCAGAAATCTAACTCTAGAACCTGCGCACTGACTACCCTAGGGTTACAAATGGCATAAAGAGATGAAAGTTGGAAAAAAAAAACAAATGTTTTATGGTCACAAACATAAATCCCTCAAATATAAAATCATAACCTACTGGGAATGGAGACTGGGTCAAGCCACATTCTAAGGAGAATGGGATGGAGGACAAATCGAATAATTTAGAAGACCCTTGAGGCATCTTATGTAAATTACAGTAGAGAACTCATCTTATTTAGAAGAAAGAAAAAACATGAAAATGCAAGGGAACAAAGATTCTAATAACAGAAAAAAAGGATAGATAGTAGATGGGTGTGTGGGTGGGTGGATAGATGGATGGATGAAGCGGTGGGTGGGCAAATGAATGAGCAAACAAATATTCAGTATGACTCAAGAAGAGAGTATAGGGAATATCGCCATCTCTGACTAGAGGGACCTAGCACAAGGCTGATATCACTCCAACTACTATCAAAGACAAGTTGGGGGGCGGGCCGCGGTGGCTCAGCGGGCAAGAGTGCTTGCCTGCCATGCCGGAGGACCCCGGTTCGATTCCCGGCCCTAGCCCATGTAAAAAACAAACAAACAAACAAAATATAATAAAACAAGAAAATGTTTAAAGATGTTTCCCTTTCTTCCTCCCTTCCTTCCTTCTATCCTTCCTTCCTTCTCTGTCTTTCCTTCCCTTCCTCCCTCTCTCTAAGAAAAAAAAAAAAAAAAAAAGACAAGTTGGGGATCTTATTCTCATCATTGGGGCTGGAATATCAGGATGGACTGTACTGACACCCTAATTACATGGCCTTCATTGGCAAGGAGCCTTTACTCTGGAAAAAGAGAAAAAGTCACTTACATGTATTCCCTGTGGGCTGAATGTACAGCAGCTGCATTGCTGTAACGCCACAGGACAATTGCCGATGACAGGACATCGAGGATGGCATCAAACTAGGAGAAGGAGACATGGCATTAGTGCTTTTCCACAGTTAACAGGGCACGACTGTGAAGACACAGGACAACTGTGCCGTGACCCAGAACATCTGAACGGGTTACTTCCATGCAGAGAGGCTTCCCACCTTCACAAGGCAGGCCCCTGTGACCTTACAGAGGGTCTGGAGGCTCTGTAGCCCAGGCACCTGACCAGCACCCCTCGCTCTCCAGGATCTGAGAAATCACACTCTGCCACGTGGTGGGTTCTGCGCCCCCAGCCCCTGCTTCCTGGCACTCTGGAGATACTGGGGTTAATCCTGTTCTGAAACATATGACACTGGTTTCCCTGTAGCAGGAAAAATTATTTCAGCATTTCCCTGCATATTCTGAATTAAAGATTCAGGGTAAGGATTCTTTTCTCTCTCTCACTGGGACTGCACTTCCTGGGGTTCAGGGAGAAGGGTGGGGGTCACCCAAGAGCTCCCAGAAAGTTTGCCAACATTTTGAGATTGTATAAAAAATTAAACGTTTTTGTTTGAGCGAGTGAGTGAGCAAGTGAGAGGGAGGGAAAAGGAACTGTGTATATAGGTATATATATGTACGGGTGAGTGTGGTATACATTTTTTCTGGGAAAAGAGTCCACATCTTTCAGAATACCCATAAAACATTAAGTCTTCATAACAAAGGGAATAAGTATGGGAACAGAAACAAATACCCGCAAGCACAAAAAACCCTCAAACTACATGGGGGGACTATACACTTTCACCTGGAGAATGAAGAGGAATGGGGAAACTTCACATGACTCTTTGAATATACATTGTCTGCAAAGCAGTTTGCAAGAACCATTTTCTCTGACCAAGTCCCATCAGGAAGCCGGCTTGGAACACGGGCTCCCCCTAGCCAAGCTAGAGACTGTATGAACAGCCCCAATCTTGACTCCCAAGCACTTCTGCCTACACAGGCCAAAGGCTTTGTTCCAGCATGAGCCCATAAATCCAGAGGAATAAAGAGGGCTAAACTCCTAAAACAGCCTGGCAACCAGTTCTGGAAAAATGTGGTACCACTGATCTGAGCTTAAGAATTATACAGTCCCATTGCAATTTATTTCTATTCAATAATAATTTGTCAGAGCAGCTATTTCCATAAAAGGTATATTTCTAATGCTAAGTTCTCATTTGCTAACTGCCCTCTTTTATATGAGGGCCTGGGGTGAGATTGGTTGGCTCAGAAAAAAACGTGCAAAACTTCATAAAAGTGCATAAAATGTACATAAGAGTACATTACTTACTGCAAACCCAAAAGCAGAGGCGCTGTACCTCATAACGGAGACAGCTAAAAGGAAAGAAAATAGTGTTCAGAATATTTTAAAACCTCATGGATATTTTCTCTCATTTGTAATATAGTATTTGTCTATCTCAAAGGGCCTTTTCAACATCGATGGAAAAGTTCTAAGAGAAAAAACATAAAAGTTAACTGTATGTGCAAATTCTGATAATTAAAAAAGGGAAGTGCAAAGTGAAGATTCCCGGACTCCACTTTCAACAATTTCCCTTACCAGTGCATTTGAAAGCACCAAAAGGCCAACTTCAGAACAAAATGCTTAAGTGGGTATCAATCAAATGATTTCTTAGATGTTGAAAATTTAACAAGTGGGACTAGATGAAACTCTCAAAGTGAAAACACAACCATCACAATTCCTCCAATATTAAGTAATTGGTGGGGGTATGGGCATGTGCATGCCATTACTAAAAGCAGAAAAAATTTCTTGCCCACTAGAGCTAAAAATCAAGTGTAAATCTCAATAAAGCTGTTTAGGAAAACAGTAACAAATTATCTTAGATTAATCAATAGAGGTCTATAGATGTAGATGCATTTTAATTTCAAAATATTTTATCTATATTCAAAAATTTATTGACCTTTTTGAGACAAATCACTTATGTGTCACTTGTGCCTAATTTTGTGACGTGTTCCATGCCTAAGTAATGCCCAGCTCTAAAAACTATTATCAGTGTGACAATACAGGCAGATGTCCAACTAAAAGTCATCTTTAACAATTATTAACAATCATTCATCCTCCAACACCTGAAAGGTCAGCAAAGCTTTGAAATGGGTTGTTTCTGGGCACTGGCACTGACCTCTTCATTCTGGTGTTGCAAGTGATAACTCATGGGACAAGAGAGGTATTGGGAGGGAGGGTGAGGCATAGGGGTCATCCCTATTTGGACTCCCATTCAGCTCGCCACACTTTCCTTTCTGCTGTTTGGCTGTCCACAAGGTCTAGCAACCACAAATTGATTGGACCAAGGGGTCTCCAGATACAACGTGGACCCAAACATTTCATGCTCTCTGAATTAGGAATTAAGACTGAGAGTGTCTAATTGATCCATTTACATTGCTAGAACCTGAACTTGGGAACAACGGAGCCAGGATGGGTCATCATTTGCTACAGGGACTGAGGAGCAGAGAGACAAGTCTGGGATAAACACAGCCCTCGGGCAGGATGGAACCACTGGCTTCCCAATGTGGCCCAGCCCCTTAGAAACTCAGCTAGGTTCTGGTCCTCAGCCTGTGTGATGAGGACCATTAAATCCATTAAATTCCGGAGCTTTTTGAGTTTTCATTGGGTTTGGGCTCCAGTGGTCCCAGCACAGGGGGAAAGGTAGAGCCAGCTATGTGCAGTGATCAGCTGTAGCTCTCATGGATTATACAAGTATGATGGGGAGAGGGGCACAGGATCTTCCCAAAGATCCTCAACTCATGGGCCCTGTAGGCTATGCAAAAAGGGAGCTGAACTCTTGCAGGTGTCCTGCATTCTGTGATGCCCTAGCAAACTCTGAGCCTGGCCATGGCAAGTATCAGGTGACTGTTAACCAAGCATGATAAAATTTCATAGAAACAAGTCAACATGAGAATCTGCTTTTCCCTTTATGACCGTGTTTTTAGAATATCTTAGCTCTGGGCTTTTTGTGACTTGTTTGTTGATCAGCAGTGGAAACCTTTTTAAATTGTAGTAAAGTCATGCATAGATGACCAATACAACATACATTAAAAGCAAAGATTCTGCTTTTGTCTCCATCCATACTTCCTTCCAGCCTGGGCACAGTACCCCATGGAAAGGTCACAGCTGGAAACCACTCCATGTGCCATCATGGAGAACCGTCTGCTTTGCAAAGTTATCTTTACAAGCAATAAACCATTACTTTAAATCCTTCTGAGTTATTTCATAATGGGCATTTATATCATAAGTAACAGATTTCAAACTGGTTGTCTCTCGCTTCTGTATGTTGAGAATCAGGAATCTTGTCTCAGATCCTAGAAGCAAATATAGGGGTGCAGCCACTGAATGGTTTCCTTGACTCAATCAGAGTCAAATGTGCAGGATGACAAACACTCTCAGAATTATGCTGACAAGTTCCTGCTTGTGTGAGTTAAGCATGCCAAGCGGAAGAGGTAAGCTAGATGTGAGCGGAATGTTAATATTGTTTCATTGTCCCCTGTGTACCAAGGAAAATATACCAAGTGGGCTCCAGTTTAATACAGGGCCCTTAACAGAAGGGAAGGGTTAACAAGTGAATTTACTTATTAATTGGCTCCATCTAAAGTCCTTGATGAGCCACAAATTGCCTGGGGAGGGGGGGGTCAAGGGTTTAGGGCAGGGCCTAGCACTGCCTCCTTTATTGGCTGACTCCTCAGGTCTTGCTACTAAATAACTGGCAAATAAATAGTCATTAGCACAGGACACAAATGAAAGAAGTCAGCCAGCCATCTAGGAATTTCTGAAGAGTATCAAGTCATAACTTGTTTTCTTTTCCATGACACAAACTAATTCTGGGATAAGAATGAACTCAAGAGAAAGGGTCAAACTGGCTTAGACAGCTCCTATCTCCAAGGACTATGAAAATCCAGGCATTTCCAACATCCTCATGGTAAAAATGAGTTCCACTTGGACAAGAGCAGGCCTGGGCCAGGATGCACTCCCCACAGCTGAGATGACATGGTAGGAACCCCTTGAATCCCACAGACACTTGGCTGAGCATGGCTAAAAGCCACCATAAACCCAACAAAAGACCTGAGGAGCATTTAAGGTAGTTTCTCTACTCAACAGACAAGAGGCCAGGACCCTTTCGACCTCAGATAATTATGCTGTAAGCTGAAAACATCCAGGAAGAGACAGGCAATCAGTCAGGGTGAAGCAGGGCCCTTGGATGAACATTGCTTGGGTCAAGGCAGGGGGGCACAGAGCTGAAGGTAATGAAGCCTCCATGGCTGTCAACACACAGGAGCAGAGGCCGGGGAATAAATACTGTGTCACTCTGAATGCAGCACCTGACTGTCAGCAGCCTCCAAGTTTATCTGGAAAGCACTGTTATGGAAATTTTAAAAATATTTCTATTTCTCCTAGTATATCACCAGTTTTCACTGCTCATAGTTTAAGCATGCACCAGGGACCTGGTGGCCATCACAGGCTGTGGGAGCCTCACCAGGTTCCCAGGGAGCTCTGGCCTCTGCTCCCCACCTCTTGCTCCTCTTACTGTGGTGAGAGCAGGTACTGTTATTTGATTGGGCCGGCCTTACCCACCAACAAATGTTTAAGATGCAAAGGTGCTTAAGATGCAGCTAAGCTCCAATCTCTCCCTGCTTTCTTTTTCTTTTTTAACTGGGACACAGAGTTCATAAGCAATGAAGATCTTTTCTGTGGGGCCTGCCCAGTACCCTTTCCCCCACCCTGGAAGGAACACCCTGATTCTCCTCTGGGGCCTGCCCAGTACCCTTTCCCCCATTCTGGAAGGAACACCCTGATTCTCCTCTGATTCTTCCCCATCAGACAATATTGTTTGGGTGAGATGACATTTCCCCAACTTGAGTCAATCCTTATCCCATGACCAAAGTTAATGACTCAAGGTTGGGCACAAGTCAATTTGAGCCAGTAAGAACTTGTCCCAGGTTTTTTTGTTTTTGGCAGAAAATACTGGGAAGGCAATGTCTTTCTAAGAGGGAAATGAAGAGCTGGTAGGATGAATACGGGTGCAGCAGGTAGCGATGTTGCCCTAAATGCAGAGAGACTGCTTCAGAATAAAGCAGACACAGAGAAAAGCAGATATTAAAGATAAGGCAAATCAGACCCTTGATGACATTGACTGAACCTCTGGAATCAGTCCTGCCTGGAGTGAGCCATGCAGGGACATAGAGGAAGAACTTTCCAGAAAGTGGGCGGAATCCATACAGAGGCCCCAGGCGGGTGCGCCTGGCATGCTGGAAGTCATTCTGGCTGAAGCAAAAGGGAGCAGAAGGAGAGCTGTGTAAGGTGATAAATGTCCTTGCATTTTAAGCAAAACTGTATGTATACCAGCAGCAGGATACAGATGATATATGCAATATGAATGACCTAGAGTCCAATAATTTAAAAATTCGCTAAAAACTAAATTAGGATTTAAGGGATGATTTTGATTACTGAATCATTATATAGACATTCTTTTTTGCTTTCTGGTATATTGAATAGAGAGAGAGGAATACCTGAAATCCCTCAACTATGATTCAGGTGTCCAGATACCTGAAATGACTATAAAAGCCCTTATCTTGTGTCTCTGTGATTCTAAGAGCTGTTACCCCCTTTACTGGGTCATTTTCTTAAAGTAACTTGTAGGGCAAAGACCTTAAAGCTTATGAGGAATTTGAAGTCAGCTATTAACCAGTTTTAGCTCCTTATGTTTGTAAATTGTACAGGCCTAGCCTCTGAAACTGAAAAGATAATTTGTCTTCCTTCCTTTCAGCTTGTATCATTAATATTGAAATGATAATGTAACACTGTCCTTTTCTGCTTAGAACTTGCTATTTGAAATTGTAATGACCTTATCTCCCCTTGCAAAATGCATAAAAACCTTGAACCCCCTAAACTCAAGGACACAGATTTTGGGCCGCGAGGCACCTGCTCTACTACTATGTGCCTAGTAATAAACTCTTTGTGTCTTTCAAACCCTCGTGTTTCAGCAACTGGTCATTAGATTGCATCAGGCAAAAGAATCCATGGCCTTTGTCTGGTACCAAAACTAGAAAAAATGCTCAAAAATGATAATAGTGGTTAATCTTTGGGGGGTAGAGATGTTTGAGGCAATTTCTTTCTACTTTTTTCTATTTTCCAAAAACAATTATATATAACCATTCAGATCAGAAAAACAACCCGTTTTACTTGGAACCATTATCTAACAAAAAATATAACCAAAGGTCTAAAACAGAATAGCAGAAACTGGATTTATGATGTACATTTAGGAGGAGGTTGCATTGTGAGCTCATAAGTACTTCTGGCTAACAGAAAAGCACACAGCCACACAGCCACATGTCTTTATTACTTCTAAGTTTCTGAAAACCATCTTTCTACACCAAATCACCTACCTGAGGCAGGACTAAGAGTTCATGGGAGAATGCCGGAGGGGGTAAGCTAGGGTGTGGGACACAGGCAAAATCTCACTGCAGTCTAAGGGACCTGCTGCCTTCCTGGGTTTTGCTTGGCCTACACTCCATTTTCATTCATGTGCCAAGGGGGTAATAACAGCTACATCCCCAGAAGCACACACACTATAGAAGTCGTAAATAAATATTTATATATTTAACCTTACCTTCTTTAACTAAGTCCACTCACACCAGGCCAGAAAGCACATCATCTGAAAATTCAAACTCAAACAGCAAGACAGCTGGGAATTGGAGGGGACTGGGGCAACCTATTGTTAGGTGGAAGCTAAATGCAAATTGGGCAGCTGAATAAGCAGGCTTCCAGGGAGGGCTGGGAGTAGCTGCAGGCTGCAGAAGGTTCAGACAAAGCCCCTTGGAACTGTGAAGAGAGATGAAACCGAGCTAGCAAGGCAACTGAGGATCAATGCAGAGATCCCTCAACAACAACACTAAACAAAGAATGCCATTTCAATTGCATGCTAGATTTAGAGCAACAATGAGGACCCATCTGTCAGTCTCTCCAAGTCAGGCAGTAATTATCTTGTGCCTTAGCACTCTGCACCAAGACCCCAGGCCCCATAACACCTCCAAGTTGCTAAATTATGAGACCAGTAAAGCTCTGTTAATAAATCAATCCCACTTTAATTAGACCGCCTCCATCACTCAGACACCAGGCGACAACTTCACCACCAACTATGCTTCTGACCGAGGCTGGCGTGCTAACATTTGCCAGGACCAAGGGGGGTGGGGATTAAGAGGGGTCAAAATTCATAAATTTATCTCTAACTCACTTCAACAGAATCACTCTCCCACTCAAACACATATACAGATACAGAGTATACCACAAAAATTAGTAATAGGAATATAGAATGCAGTCATACCTGAAGGGAGAGGGGGAAAGGCAGTTGGAAAAACAAAAGCAACCAAACTACTGCTTAACCCACTCAACTGCACATCTTCAACTGCAGCACTGTCACTTGGTTGTTCTTTTTAATGTATTTTTTTAATTAATAGAGAAGTTGTGGGTTTATAGAACAATAATGCATAACATACAAGTTTCCCCAAACACCACCCTACCCAACACCCTGCATCAGTGTGGAACATTTGAAACTATTGTTGATAGCACTTTTTTATAATTGTACTATTTTTTTTTAATAGTAGTAGCCACATGTATTGAGAGAGTCTATGTTCCAGGCACTGTGTGAAGCATGAATTACCGTATTTAAAGCTCCCAGTACCCAAATATTATCCATTATCATTATTTTTAATTAGAGAAGTTTTAGGTTTACAGAAAAATCATGTAAAAAATATCTCTTTCCCATATACCCCCGATTATTGACACTTTGCATTAGGGTTGTACCTTTGCTACAATTGATGAAAGTATTAAAAGAGTACTATTAATTATAGTCCATAGTTTACATTAGGTATATTTTTTCCTATATACCACCCTATTATTGAAACTATAGGCTGCTTGTGGAGATATCATCTGTTCATGTACACTTTTCTCCTGAGCTTGTTTGAACTGCAGGTCATGTAACCTGAGCGTGCACAGAAAAATCCTCTAGTTTAGATGATCTTCGAAACACCAGGAAAAGAGGTCCCCTCCCTCGAAACCAAAATTGCAAGGACAGGGAGACATCAGAAGTAAATCAAAGGTGAGAGGTCCTTCAATAGGGAACATCCAGCCTAAAATCCACTCTACCACATATGGACAACTCTATAATTAATCAGCTGGACCAAGCTAAATCAAACCTTCATACTTCTATCCCCACCTCTCACTTCCCATTCCCATAAAATCTACCTTAACTCTCAGATCTTGGAGAAACATTTGAGCCTGGACTTCTGTCCCCATGCCAGTTGACATTACATTAAAGCGCTTTCTGTTTTCAAAATCCTGATTTCATAGTATTAGCCTCTGTGTGGTCAGACAGCAAGCCCTTCCATGGTAATATTACTAACACCATGTATTAGTGTCAGACATTTGTTATAATTTACAAAAGAACTTTCTTATACTTGCACTATTAACTCCCATACATCATCCACAAAAAAGGTCCACTGTCTCATACAACCCCATATGTTATCCTCTAGCTTTCATTCTAGTGACATACATTACCCAAAACTTCCCCCTTCGACCACACTCACATACATAATTCAGCAATGTTAGTTACACTCACAAGCCATCACCACCATCCATTCCCAAACATTTCCAATCAATCTAAATGGAAATTCCACATAAATGAAGCATCAACTCCCCATTGTCTACCCCATCTATCCCCTGGTAATCTATATTCTAGATTCTAATACTATGAGTTTGCTTATTATATTTAGTTCATATCATGAGATCATACCATATTTGCCCTTTTATGTTTGGCTTATTTCATTCAATATGAATATGGCTCATCCATGTTGCCACATGCATCAGAACTCCATTACTTCTTGTAGCTGAATAATATTCCAACATATGTATATACCATATTTTGTTTATCCATTCTTCAGCTGATGGATATTTCTATTGCTTCCATTTTATGGCAACTGTAAATAATGCTGCTACGAACTTCAGTATGCAAATATCTGTTCTAGTCTCTACTTTCAATTCTGGGTATAAACTTAGTAGTGGGATTGCTGGACTATAGATTACCATAAATTATCAAATGGTACTTTATGCATAGCGTCCTGAAGAACTGTGAACTTGTCTTTCACAGCAGTTGCACCACTTTATATTCCCACCAGCAATGAATGAGTGTTCCTATTTCCTTGTATCTTCTCTAACACTTGTAATTTTCTGATTCTTTAATAGTAGCTATTCTAGGGGATGTGAAATGGTATCTCATTATGGTGTTTTCATTTGCATTTCCCTAATAGCTAGTGATGTTGAGCATATTTTCATGTGTTTTTTTTTAGCCATTGTATATCCTCTCCAGAGATATGCTGATTCAAGACTTATGCCCACATTTAAATTGGGTTGTCTTTTTATTATTAACTTATAAGATTTCTTTATGTATTCTGGATATTAAACCCTTATCCAATATGTGTTTTCCTAATATTTTTTCACATTGAACAGGTTGTCTTTGCACTTTCATGACAAATTCTTTGATGCACAAGTTTTTAATTTTGAGGAGGTTCCATTTATCCATTTTTTCTTTCATTGCTTATGCTTTGGGTGTAAAGTCTAAGAAGCCACTAGCTAGCACAAGATCTTGAAGATGCTTCCTTACATTTTCCTCTAGGGGTTGTATAGCTTTGGCTCTTAAATTTAAGTGTTGGATCCATCTTGAGTTAATTTTTGTATAACTGTGAGATACAGGTCCTCTTTTATTCTTTTGGATATGGATATCCAATTCTCCCAGAACTATTTGTTGAAGATACTGTCCTTTCTCAATCGGGTAGACTTGACAGCCTTGTCAAAAATCAATTGGCTCAAGCCAGATGAGAGCAAATTTTTTTTATTGAACAAAGAAATGAACTGCTTCATCCTAAGCCAGAACCACTGGTTTCATGAGGCCCTGCACAAAGCAATCAATTGAAAAATAAGAAAGTAAAAATTTTAAAAAGCAGCCCCTGACATTCAGAAACTGGCCTTGGCACTCGCAACCAGGCCATGTTGTTCTAAATAAAAGCAATCTGACAGAACACCAACCTCAGACAAAACTGATAAAATGAAACAAAGCAAGGCCATTTCATGTAAGCATTAACAAAAACGAGATCACAAAATATCAAACACCCACAAAATATCTAACACTCTCCTTTCCATGGCCAAAATGAGTGACAGGTACTTCTCTACTAATTATAGCTTTATCTTTGGTGATTGTCTCCCCTCCTACAGAATACAATTAACTGAGTTACCCAATTATCAAATTGCCACCATTTTCTAACAGCATCCAATCCCCGCAACCCAACCTCCTTAGTCCCTCCCCACAATCACCCAACCAGAGTTCAAATTTTATAACCTAACCAGTTCTTCCCAATGCCCTCTGAGATGCCTCAAGGTTCACCAAGGTTTGTGTTCTCTCCCACTGCAAGGAATAAGAAATCCAACCTGCTTAAAAAGAAAAATCAATTGGCCATAGATGTGAGAGCCTATTTCTAAACTCTCAATTAATTCCAATGGTTAATATATCTATCCTTGTGTCATATATTTTTTTAACCAACGTAGCTTTGTAATGAGCTTTAAAATCAGGAAGGTGAGTCCTCCAACTTCACTCTACTTTTTTCAGTGATGTTTCTGGTATTTGGAGTCCCTTACCCTTTCAAATAAATTTGATTACTGGCTTTCCCATTACTGCAAATAGGCTGTTGAAATTGGATTTGGACTGTATGAATCTGTAAATAATTTTGGGTAGAATTTACATCTTAATGATATTCAGTCTTCCAATTCATGAACATAGAACATCCTTCCATTTATTTAAGCACTCTTCGATTTCTTTTAGAAATGTTCTGTAGTTTTCCGTGTGCCAAGTCCTTTACATCCTGAGTTAAATTTATTCCAGATATTTAATTCTTTTAGTTACTATTATAAATGGATGTTTTTCTTAATTTTTCTCCTCAGATCACTTGTAACTATATGTAGAAACACTACTGATTTTTGCTTGTTGATCTTATACCTCACAACTTGCTGAATTTGTTTATTGCCCTCCAGTAGATTTGCTGTAGATTTTTCAGGAATTTCTATATATAGGATCACATCCGCAAATAGTGAAAATTTTACTTTCTCTTTTCCAGTATTTATTTTTCTTGTCTAACTGTTCTGGCCAGAACTTCCAGTACAGTGTGGAAAAACAATGGTGACAGTGGACATCCTTGTCATGTTCCAGATCTCAAAGGGAAAGCTTTCAGTCTTTCACCATTGAGTATGATGTCAGCTGTGTTTTTTTTTTAATATGATCTTTATGTTGAAGAAGTGTATTTCTAGCCCTGTTTTTCTATGTGCTTTTATCAAAAAGATTGCTAGATTTTGTCAAATGCCTTTTTCTGTGCCAATGGAGATGATTATGCATTTTTCCTTTCATTTTATTAATGTAGTTTATTACATTAATTGACTTCCTTATGTTGAATAAAACCCACTTGATCATGGTGTATAATTCTTTTGATGTGCTGCTGGATTCAATTTGCAAGTATTTCATTGAGGATTTTTGCATCTATATGCATAAGGGGATGTGGTCTGTAATTTCCTTTTACTGTAGTATCACTATCTGGCTTTTGTTTTAGGGTGATGTTGGCTTCATAGAATGAGTTTTGGAAGGTTGCCTCTTAACTTTTTTTTTAGAAGAGTTTGAACAGAATTGGAGTTAATTCTTCTTGAAATGTTTGACAGGATTCCCCCTGTAAAGCCATGTGGTCCTAGGCTTTTCTTTGTCAGGAGGTTTCTAATGACTGATTGAATATCTTATAACTGGTCTATTGAGGTCTTCTATTTTCTCTAGTCAGTGTAGGTTGCTTGTGTGTTTCTAGGAATTTGTACATTTCTTCTAGGTTGCCTAATATGTTGACATACAGTTGTTCATAGTAGCTGCTTATGCTTCTTTTTATTATTTATTTTTAATAAAATATTAAAAGAAATAAAATATTCTTTTTATTTCTGGGATCATAGAATTTTATTTATTTGTATCTTCTTTTGTTCTTTGTCAGTTTAGCTAAGGGTTTGTCAATTTTATTGATATTTTAGAATGGTCAAATGTTGGTCTTGTTAATTCTATTGTTTTATTATCCTTGATTCCATTTATTTCTACTCTAATCTTTGTGATTTCTCATCTACTGCTGACTTTGAGATGTACTGTTCTTTTTCTAGTTCTTTCAGATATGCAGTTAAGTCTTTGAGTTTTGGTCTTCTTTTTTAATGTAAGCATTTAGGACTATAAAAATTTACTTCTCAGCACTGCCTTTGCTGTATTCCATATTTTTATATATTGTGCTCTCGTTTTCATTTGTCTCAAGATATTTACTGATCTCTCTTGCAACTTCCTCTTTGACAAACTGATTGTTTAAAACAGTATTATTTAACATTCATAAATTTGTGGATTTTCCAGGTCTCCACCTGTAATAGATTTCCAGCTTCATTCCATTATGGTCAGAGAAGATGCTTTGTATAATTTGAATCTTTCTAAATTTATTGAGACTTATTTTGTGACCCGCCATGTGGCCTATCCTGGAGAATGATCCATGTATAATTGAGAAGAATGCCTATCTTGCTGTTTTGGAATACAATGCTCTTCATGTGTCTGTTGGGTCTAGTTCATTTAATCATATCCAAATTCTGTTTTCTTAATGATATTCTGACTAGATGTTCCATCTATTGAAGAGAGTGGAATATTGAAGTCTCCAAACATTATTGTAGAAGTGTCTATTTCTCTCTTCAGTTTTCCCAATGTTTGCCTCATGTATTTGGGACACCATAGTTGGGTACATAAATATTTATGACTTACTTCTTCTTGATGAATTGCCCCATTTATTAATATGTAGTGTTCTTCTTTACCTCTCACAATAGCTTTTGATTCAAAGTCTATTTTGTCGGAAATCAGTCTAGCTACCCCAGCTCTTTTCTTGGTTACTATTTGTATTCATTTGCAAGCTGCTGGAATGCAATATACCAGAAGTGGAATGGCTCTTTTAAAGGAGAATTTAACAGGTTACAAGTTTATAGTTCTAAGGAAATGAAAGTATACAAATTAAGGCACCCATAAGAGGTTACTTCATTCAAGAAGGGTCAATGAGTCAGGAACACCTCTGTCAGCTGGGTAGTCACATGGCTGGCATCTGCTGGTCCCTTGCTGCTGGACTCTGTTGCTTTCAGGCTGTTCCTGTGAGGGTTCCTCACTTTATTTCTCCAGGGCTGGCTTTCATCTCTTGGCTTCCCTTGGCTCTCTCCAAGTTCTGGCTTGCTGAACATCTCATGGCAATGTATGCTGGTCTCCAAGAATCCCCAACATCTGTGTCTCTGTTCTCCACATGTCTTGCATATGTGTCAGCTCTGCTGTGAAGTTTCTTATCAACTTGGAGGCTTCTGTTGTTTCTATCATTTCTAGCTCTCTCCAAAACACGTTTCCTCTTTTAAAGGATTCCAAGAAACTAATCAAGACCTACCCAGAATGGGAGGATTCACATCTCCCTCTAAACAAAGATCACAACCACACTGGGTATGCCACATCTCCATGGAGATAATCTAATCAAGAGCTTCTACATGCAATATCAAATCAGGATTAAAAGAAATGATTGCCCCCACAAAATTGGATCAGGATTAAAACATGGCTTTTCTAGGGTACATAATACTTTCAAACAATACACTATTCTTATGGAATATCTTTTTACCTCACTTTACATTCAACCTATTTTGGATCTAAGGTGAGTCTCTTGTAAGCAACATATATAGTTGGTTCATTTTTTTTTTAATCCATTCTGCCAATCTTTGCCTTTTGATTGAGGGGTTTAAACCATCGACAGTCAGTGTAATTATTGTAATGGCAATACTTCCTTCTTCCAGTTTGTCTGTGGTTTGTATGTCATATCTTTTTTTTTAAACTCTGTTCAATTATTGCAATCTCTTTTCTATATAGGTGATATTTTGTGATGTATCTGACTGGTCCCTTTCTCATTTCTATTTCTATATACTTCTTAAATACCTTCTTTGTGGTTACCCTGGAGTTATATTACACAACCCACATCTATAGCCTACTAATTTGAAAAGATACTAACTTAGCTTTTATAGCATTCACATTCTCTGGCCCCATAACCCTGTTTCCCCTCTTTGTGTTGTTCTGCCCCATTTTACCATTTTATATTTTCCACATCTATATCAGGAAAAGCACTTTCTTATTGTTTAAATATATTCTGATTCTTATTGGAATTAAGAGTAGAGCTGTATAGTAAAGATATATTACTCTTGGATTGTGCATTTAGCCTTTCAATTATCCTTACTGACGGTCATTTCTTCATACTACTCCAACCACTCTCTCCTTTCTTCTCCTTTGAACTAGCATAACTCCCTTTAGTAATTCCTATAGCAGAGTTCCTTTGTTGATAAACTATCTCAATTTCTGTTTATCCATGAATATTTTAAACTCTCCCCTATTTTTGAAGGACAGTTTTGCTGATAAAGAATTTTTGGATGGCAGTTTTTCTCTTTCAGTATCTTACCACTGCCTTCTCACCTCCATGGTTTCTGATGAGAAATCAGCACTTAATCTTATTGAGGATCCCTTGTAAGTGAAGAATCACTTTTCTCTTGCTGCTTCAGAATTCTCTACCTTTACCATTTAACATTCTGATTAATATGTGTCTTAGCATAGATCTATTAGGATTTACTGTTTGGTGTTAAATGAACTTCTTGGATAGGCATATGTATGTCTTTCAAAATAGTTGGGAAATTTTGGCCATAATTTCCTCAAATATCCTTTCTGCCCCTCTTCCTTCCTCTTTTCCTTGTGGGACACCCATGATACATATGTTTTTGTGCTTTGTGCTGTCTTATTCTTGAGAGACCACTCAATTTTTTCTATTCTTTTCTCTGTCCTTTTGCCTATATGGTTTTGATTGTTCTGTCTTCTAGTTCACTGATTCTTTCTTCTACCAATTCAATCTGCTACTATAAGCCTCTAGTGTATTTTTATTCTCTACTGTTGCACCTTTCATCCACATAATTTTTGTTATGTTTCTTTTTATAGCTACAAATTATTCTTTATGCTCACATTGTCTTAATAACCTTTAGCTGTTTATCCATATTTTCCTTCATCTCCTTGAACGAATTTAGGATATTTATCTTAACATCTTTGATTAGTTGTTTCAGCTTCTGAGTCTCCTCTGAATTTTTTATTCCTTTCCTTGGCTGAGCCATATCTTTCTATATCTTAGCATGGATTGTAATCTTTTCCTGATGTCTAGGCATCTGATTATTTTTGTCAGTTAACTCAGAAGATGCATTTCTCCATCTTGTCTAGAGTTTTATTGCTGATTGGCTTCATATTAAGGCTCTTCTTTGTTGCCTGGTCCACCTTACTCTAGTCTTTCCAAATAGCCTGTGTTTAACTATTAAGATTTTCTCAGCTTTTCATCTGGTTCTTGCCTTGGATATGTGGTATAAGTTTTAAGATTGTACTTTTTGTGCAATTATTCCATCTCCAGGAAAAAGTTTCCTTTCCTCTGTCCCTTCTCTGGAAACTTAATCTATCCTATTTGTTTCTGTACAGAATTATCTCCCAGGTCCTGTGACTTGTTTCTTTCCCTCACTCAGTACTCTGTTTTCCCTACATTTTTCTTCTGGGAACTGTCCTGTCCTAAAGCAGTTCAGTTTAAACACCCCTCTTTTTTTCCCATGAGACTTTTTGCTTCTAGTTTCTTCACTGTTAGGGCATGCCACCCCAGTGAAGCCAGATGGGATCAATCCAAAAAAATATGTCACTCCAGAAAAGTCCATTTTGGTTAGGTATCCCAGACAACAGAAACTGGATTGAGTGAGGGCACAACATTTCTTGCCAGCATTTCTCCTATGGTCTCATTTTCTTTATTTCCCCTGGCAGCTCTTTTTTTTATGTAGCACTCTTCAGTGCCTTGTTTTCCACCCTGAGTCTCTGAGTCACCTGTACCTGGATATGCATGGGGGTATAACTGACCATTGAGTTACTCTATAGTCTCTCTCAGTGGAAGGAGGGAGTCATGCCACTGCTTCTGAGCAGCTACCAGGCTGCATAGGTCTAATTGAGGCAGAGGGGAACTGAAAAGGGTCTATAGTTCAAGGACAGAAATTTCTTATATAGTATTTTTCTTTTTCTTTGATTCACCATTTGTAGTGTCCTTCTCCAGTCTCTACCATCCTCCAGAATTCTAAGCAAGTGGAATTTGTCCTTTGATTCACTAAGTCTCTCAGGAGGCTTTTTCAAGGGTTGTCTTATATCACTGCATTGATGATGTCACTGCAATTTAGCTTTTATTTCCTGACACCAGAAATAAATAAATACATATGCAGATAAAACCAGCATGGTCAGAAAAGGGGGACTGATAATGTGATATTGAAAGGATCCTGTCATTCCACTGTATCTTCTTTTGTATGCTTTGATTTTTCATCGTATGTATGTATATGTGTTTCCAAGACAGGAATAGACAGTCATGTGCTAAAATCAATGAATCATATTGAACCACTTTTGATACTACTGCTATGAATCAGAATTATGTGGTTGCTGACCATCATAAACTCAGACTGAATATGGCCACAAAGCACTTGTGCACATGGAGACTTCAGTTGCAGAATTTTTAAACTTCCTGGGCTTACTCTCCAGTTATGCTTAAGTTAGAAATCTAAGATCTACTACATGTCAAACTCCACAAAATAAAATTAGAAAAAAAAAAAGTCAGGGATTTCCCAAAATTAAAGTCTCCAAGAAAACACATTTCTTCATTTACAACAAAACTTTTTTTTTTTCCCTATTTTGGGAAGACGCTAATGGAGAATCAAGAGGAAAAGAACAAATGTAAATATTCTCAATGATATAACTATCCTGGGCATTTGCTGAGAAGATATGAAGGTCAGAAAACATTTTGCAATGCTTAAAAAGGTCAGGTCTCTAGTTGGCTATATCATCTCCTCTGTTAGGGCTTGAAATTTGCCTGCTTTTTTGAAATCTGCCATAAAATCTGAGGTAGTTTATTGCATAACCTTAGCATTCTTCTCATTTAAAAAAAAAACTAGACTCATATAAGGTTTATACTAGACTAAGGCAATTTATTTAACAAACATGACTCACTTTACTTGAAAGGCTGTATTGATATGTTATTGTAGGGTGTCCTAGATCTATTACATTTCAGTAAGGTATCACTGACTTTATTAACCTTGGGCACGTGTTTTCAGATTCCACACATAGGTAGGAAAAGAGCAAGGGAAAGAAAGCTTAGGTATGGCTTCTAAGTCAACAAATGCATTAACTATATGCATGCCCTGTGAGCATTCCAAAGTTCGAAGAATAAGGGAGGCAAAAAAAAATGTCATGAGATCCACCATCCAACCAGTATAATTTCAAGAGAAATCCAGGGAACTGATGACAAGAACAAATATGAAAGATACAAACCTCAAGATGAAATTATAGACACTTCCTCATGCAATTATGCTAAAAAAACTATGTACAGCTGCTTAGATTGATACAAATCGAGTGCTGATAAGATTTTCAAGATGGAGAGCTATGTTGTTGGCACTTTACTAGAATCAGGACCATATTTCCGTGATATTGAGCTATAAATCAAAGATGAATCAGTGTTGATGCCCCAAAAGAAAATAAAAATAAAGAGTCATGGCTTTTCTTGACTCTGTGACAGTAATTTTTCCCTGATAGGACCAGCTTGCTTTCCACTCAATGCTGATAAATAACAACCAAAGACAATGAATTGAATGTTTCCAAACTCTGCCATGGTTAGCCCATTTACCTCAGGGTTTTTCAAATTAGTTCCTTAGACCCTGGAGGTTTAAGGCTTTAGGGTCCATGCTGGGTCTCCAATCCCATCCCCACCTTTTGAACCAGAGCAGCTTCCTTCCCATCTCTCTTAAGATTAGAATTCTGGCAAAGATTTAACTAAAAAGAAAGCTTTGAAAAACACATATGCAAATGAAAACTCCTGTGCTGGTTTGAAAGGATGTATGTCCCCTAGAAAAGCCATGTTTTAATCAAAGTCTCATTTTGTAAAGGCAGAATAATCCCTATTCAATACTGTATGTTTGGAACTGTAATCAGATCATCTCCCTGGAGATGTGATTTAATCAAGAGTGGTTGTTAAGCTGGATTAGGTGACAACATGTCTCCACCCATTTGGGGTGGGTCTTGATGAGTTTCTGGAGTCCTATAAAAGAGGAAACATTTTGGAGAATGAAGGAGATTCAGAGAGAGCAGAGAATGCTGCAGCACCATGAAGCAGAGAGTCCATCAGCCAGCACTTTGGAGATGAAGAAGGAAAACGCCTCCCGGGGAGCTTCATGAGACCGGAAGCCAGGAGAGAAAGCTAGCAGATGAGGCCATGCTCGCCATGTGCCTTACTCAGCTGAGGGAGAAACCGTGACTGTGTTTGCCATGTGCTTTCTCGAATGAGAGAGAGACCCTGAACCTCATCGGCCTTCATGAACCAAGGTATCTTTTCCTGGATACCTTTGATTGGGCATTTCTATAGACTTGTTTTAATTGGACATTTTCTCGGCTTTGGAACTGTAAACTAGCAACTCATTTAATTCCCCTTTTTAAAAGCCATTCTGTTTCTGGTATATTGCATTCTAGCAAACTAGAACTCCCAATCCACAATAAGGAAGATAACCTTCACACCACATACCACACTCTGTAGGTAGTACCAGTGTTCTACCTGCCCTCAGATTCCCACACCCTGGCCCAGATAAAGTTCCTAATACAATTATTGCTTATCAGGAGGATAAGGCAATATTCTCTTCACATTCTCCGACATGGTCTTCAGTGTCTCTCACCTACTACCCACAACTTTCAACTCCACAGATGCCACACAGCCTTTGCCTGGCACCCACTTGTACAAAGCAGCAATTTTTGCTCATTCAGCTTTTTCCTTCTTCTCTTTATTTTGAGGGACCTGTCCTTCCCAGTGGGGGGTGATTAACAATAAGTTGGTCACGCCTTCTTCCATTGGAGGAACAGATTTGCCAGTGTCTCATCCTCTGGACATGATGACTGGGCAATCAGAATCCTTTTCAGGAAACTGAGAAACATGGTGGAATAGAAGAGATATTCTTCTCCTGAAATTATAAGGGCTAAAGACCCTTTAGGGACAACTCAACATTGTACATGCAGACAGCCTGAGAATGAAGCTGGCAAAGAGAGAGCAGAGAGTGAGTAGAGAGAGAAAAGGAAGGAGGGAGAGAGAGAAAGGATATTCTGACAGCATTATTTGAGCCCACGGATCCAGCCACCCAGGTTTTATAATATGTTCTCATCTTTTGCTTCGGCTAATATGAGGGGTTTTGGGAACAGAAAACCTGTTAGAGTCAACTATTATAACACGTATATGTCTCTGATTGGAATACTAGACACTAAGGCTCATAATACTTTCCCATCCATGTTGGTATCAACTCAAAGGTAAATTAGGAACCAATTTTCATGAGGATCTCTTCAAACAATAAACTCCCCTTGAGCACTTCAAAGAGCTTCAGTCCTAAAAATCCAATTCAAGTACATAGAAGGACACACCAATATATAAAATAGACAGCTAATAGGATAATGGCTGAAATGGTGTTGCCTGTTACTGTCTCACTTTCTCATTCACATTCACCTTCTCACAATGAAAAATAAATGTTTCGTGACCAACAAGTTATGGTCTGACCTCAGAACAGGAAGGCTTCTGCTAACTCACTTCCACTTTCAGCCGCCATCACCTTCTTCCCATCAATAAGTTAAAGGGGGGAAAAAAGTCTAAGGTTTTCAAATAATTTTCACTTGGGAAAAGAAAAGTTCAAAGGTTTAAACCCATAATTAAAAATTTTCACAGCATTTTTAAGGACCTCTGTCAGGTCCCAGGATTGACTAGAACTCACAGAACTTAGCATCTAGTGCTATTCATGGCTCAGATTTATTACAGCACAAAGATACAAAGTAAAATTAGCTAAAAGGAAAAGTACATGAAGCAAAGTCTGTAGAAACCAGGTACAAGCTTCCAAGAGTCCTCTCCCAGTAGAGTTACAGGGATGCTTAATTCCTCCCGCATCAAGCTGGAGAAATGTTACCTACCAGGGAAGCTCATTAGAGTCTGAGTGCCCAGGGCTTGTATTAAGGGCTTACCATGTTGGCACCCTCTTCCCGGCATGTACTAAAATTCCAGATACCTAGAAGGAAATTAAGCATTCCGCGTAGATTACATTGTTTGTACAGTTTAGGTACAGTGAGCAGTCCTATTAGTTAGATTCAGTTTTATATCAGTGTAGGGAACCATTTGCTCAGTTGCCAGCCAAGGGCCAACTTGCAAGCAGACTTTCCTAAGGACATGCAGTCTCAAGCCTGTGATGGTCACCCTTTTTCTGCACAGGACCAAAGCTCGATTTCTCACATTAGAGAGAAAAATGAACCCTGAGAGGTGAAGTCACTTGCCCAAAATCACATGGCTAGGCTAAAACTATCACCCAGGTATCCTGATTCACAGATAGCAGCAAATACAATTGCACCCCCACCCTTAGCCACCAGGAGTATGCACCCACATCTTCCAAAGAAATTGGCCCCTCTCAGAGTAGAGACTGGAAACAAAGGGGCTACAAAGGCAGCTCTCATTCTCAATCCACAAATTCTCCATGGCAACATTAATTACATCCATCGCTTGAAAGTTTCACTGATGGAACAAATATAATTTTTAATATTCTACCACTATCTTAGGAAAAAGATACCCTTCCAACTAAATTAAATTGTATTTGAAAATACCAAGATCATTATCACTTTATTTAAATCATACATTTTTGATTAAGCTGGAAGGGTCCTCAGAGATTGTCTATTTAGTCCAACATCATTATTTAACAGGAAAGGCACTGGGGTCCAAAGAATGAAGCAACGTGACTGAAGCCCCATCATGTCTAAAAGTCAGAGCCAGAGCCCTCACCTCCTGACTTGTAAACATGTGCTCTTTCTAATACATCTTGCCATTCTCCCAACCCAGCTTCTCAGGGCTTGAGAGACCTTGTTCTTTTTATAGACCCTTAAGTGCTTGTTCTAGTTTGTAGGCTGCCAGAATGCAATATGCCAGAAATGGAATGGCTTTTAAAAAGGGAATGTATTAAGTTGCAAGTTTACAGATCTAAGGCCATGAAAATGTCCAAATTAAGGCATCGAGGGAAAGATACCTTAGCTCCACAGAAAGGGCCGATAAAGTTTGGAGTTTCTGTCTCAGTTGGAAGAGCACATGGTAACGTCTGCTAGCTTTCTCTCTTCATTTCACAAAGCTTCCCTGGGGCCGTATTTTAGTCTACCAAAGCTGCCAGAATGCAACACACCCACAGATGAATTGGTTTTCAATAAAATGGATTTATTTAGTTAAAAATATATACTTCTTCAAAGGAAAGGCAGCTTACAACTGAGGTTCTTTTTAACACAGGAAGGCACAGGGTGATCTCTGCTGGCCTTCTCTCCAGGCTTCTGGGTTCCAACAACTTTCCCCAGGGTGATTCCTTTCTGCATCTCCAAAGGCCTGGGCTAAGCTATGAGTGCTGAGATGAGGTATGCTGAGCTGCTTGGGCTGTGCTACATTGAGGTCTCTCATTTAAGCTTCTAGACAATTAAATCAAATATCATACATTGCAGCAGGCACTCCTCCTAGCTGACTGCAGGTGTAATCAGCGACAGATGAGGTTCACACGCCATTGGCTCAGGTTCACAACAATAGAACTAGGCACCTTCACCTGGCCACGTTGACACCTGAACCTAAGTACCACAGGGCATCTTCCTTCTATCTCTCCAAAGGTCTCTGGCTGCATGGGCTTTGTTGGTTCTAAGCTTTTTCCAAAATGGTTCCATCTTAAAGGGCTCCAGAAAGCAACCACACCTTGAATGGGTGGAAACACTATCTCCATGGAACCATCTAATCAAAAGTTACCACCTACAATAGGGTGGGTCACATCTCCACAGAAACAATCAAAAGCCTTCTACCCCACAATATTGAATGAAGATTAAAGGATATGACTTTTCTGGGGTATATAATAGTTTCAGACTGGCACAGTGCTTAATGATCTGAAATAAATTCCTCTTCATGAATGGTGCAAGGGAGTCTGCATAACCATGCAAAGAGCTGATATTCCTCAAATAGAGAATTAATAAAAATCATTGCTGCACAGAAAGAGATTTCATATGACATTTAAATACTATTTCTATGCATCCCCTTTTAAAAATAAGCAGTTACCCAGAAGTACAACACAGGGGTGAATCTGCAAAGATCCAAAATAGCCAAGATTTCCATGCCCCACAACCCAAAGCCAGGCCAGCTGTACTGACCACCACCGAGCTGTCTATATCCTGGATACCTCTCAAATGAGCTGTATGCAGCCCAAAAGAAAATAAAGGGTCTTGTTTATATGGCCAGAGGAGACAGATTCAGGTTTCTCAGCATGTTACTATTATTACACCATACAGAGATGCAAACGCATCCTAGTACAGACCAGTCATTTCACTACATAACTGTATCTCATGTAATCTGGTAACTGGAAGCAAAAAAAAAAAAAAAGATGAGAATTTTTTCATATTCTAAAGTGAAGAGCATGTTGAATTAAAAAAATCTGATAGCTACAATGGGCTCAGTCAAGAAAGTGACATTCAAGGTGTGTCTGAAAGGTATAAACCAGTGCTTCTCAACTGGGGGTACTTGTGTTTCCCCAGAAGACAATGGAGAATATTTGGAGATGTCTTTGATTGTCACATTTTGAGGGAAGGGTGCTACTGGTATCTAGTAAGTAGAGGCCAAGGATACTGATAAACATCCTTCAGAGCACAGGACTGGTCCTAACAACAAAGAATTCTCCAGCCCAAAATGTCAACAGTGCCAAGACTGAAAAACTTTGGTCTGAACAGATAAAGGCCAATTTGTAGTTCTTGAAAGTATGTAGGGAGATCGGTTATGAGAGTTCCGTGCTACTTCAGGACTAGGTACGATGATATATAAAGATGAGAAAATGGAATTAAAAACATAACTCAATAAACTAGAGGATTCTAGTTCCCATACATTTTGGATAGAGTTTATTTACTGGACCTGTTTTAAGGCTTGTGTCCTTTTTCCTGAAACACTTAAACTGTCTTTTGGTTAGAATTTGGTCATTATCCTTAGGATGCCAGTTGTAGTTATGCCTCCATTATAGAAGCCGAGGAGTTAAGGAGCCTCAGGGTAAATGCCACGAGGGCCTCCGGGCACAGAGCTTGCCCAGAGAGCCATAAACTATTACACAGCCTGTGTTTCAGCATCTCCAGCTACCGCCTAGCAGTTTGTATTTTTATTTTATATATATTTATATCCCTAGGAAAACACTGATAAATCAAGACAGAAATTAAGAGAAGTAAAACCCGTATTACAAAATAGTGACAAAGCAAATCCTGATAATTTAGGAGTGGGTGAACACACAATAAACAATAACAGCAAACTGTGTGTTTGTAGGGGGGAAAAAAGCCAAGCATTGAGAGAGTTAAAAAGAGCCAAGTCACAAACCATACCAAAAATCTTGGAAGCTGCATTCATACAATGGTATGTTTTCCCAAATTATTTAGTACTTATCAGGGCCAAGTATTACTGAAGAACATCAAGAAAATACTCATTTGGATTAAGAAATTATCTGAAGACCAAATGGGAGGGTTATCTCATTAACAGGATCCAGGTGCCTACCAATCTCCCCAGCTAAAGAGAACAATTATTGCAGTCAGGTCAGTTTGATGCAAAGTAACCAGGTAAGGCTTTTTAGGCTGTTCCTGGCCCAAGGGCTTCCAGCCAAGGGGTTGAGTGGGAGCTCAAAGTCAAGCATGGGTCTTGCACGCCGGCATGAGGATACATCCAAACAGAAGACAGGGGACTTTTTCTAACACTACAAAGGTACCCCATAGCCTAGCAAGGATAGCCCATGAATGTGGGGCTCCTGGGGGAAAGGGGCCTGAGCAGGGGTCCCCTACATGCAGAATTGGAGGCTAGATGGAAGGACGAGATGGGGAAAATGGCAACCCACTTGTCCCCATCTGATTTTTCTTTGGCACAGCTTTGAGGAGAAGAATCAAGAGGAAGGAAATCATCATAAAGCACAAGAACTGATAGCTGGGGACAACCATATACAAAGGCTTGGCCTTGATTTTTCTCATCTACAAAATGGGGCCAGTCATGGATATGAATCCATCTGAAGCACTTTCTGAGTTTCCTACAGCTGCTGTAACAAAGTACCACAAGTCTCTGGCTTAAAACAACAGAAATTTTTTCTTACAGAACTGGAGGCTAGAAATCCAAAATAAAGGCATCGGCAGGGCCAGGTTCCCTCTGAAGTCTGTCACAAAAGATCTGTTCATGCCTCCCTCTTGGCTTTCTGGTGGTGACTGGCAATCCTTCGTTATTGTGGAGTAACTCAATCTCGGGCCTCTCAAGCTCTTTGAGCTCATTTTAATGAATAGTATCTTCAAAGACACTATTTCAAAATAAGGGCACATTCGCAGGACCAGGAATGAGCACTTGAACATGTATTTTGGAGCAACAATTCAACCCACAGTTAGGATAGTACAGGAACTCTGTATTTTATGCATGTTATGGACCTGAGGTCCAGAATTGCCCCCTCTGCTGTCAGCCATGCCCCTGGTGTAACCCACACAGTTGCCTTTTTTACAACTGGACACCCCTGCTCTGAGGGCAGCTACGTGTCAAGGCTACAGGCACAGAAGTGAGACAACAATCTCCGCCTGGAAGCACATGGTTTAGTGGGAGGGACAGATACACTGGCAGTGCTCTCAGCTCTTCCTCTCCCTCCATGCCTTTTCTCTACATCTCATTCCCATAAGAAATGTCTCTCATCACACAGAAGGACAGCCCACTCCCTAGGAAGGAGAACAATTTTGATACAATAGCCCAGGGAGCCCAATTTTGTTGGGAGAGAACACAAAAGTTTTCCAAGACAACTGTAGTTCAAACTTTAGATGGGATTACAACAGCGGTGCTGAAAGAACTCCCTAAGTCTAAACAAGTCACCAAGTAGGGGTGACCCCCCTCACCCCCAACACCACCAGGAGGGTCCCTAGGGCTATGGAGGACCCAGTGGGGGAGCCAAGGGGAGAGGATGGGAGCTGCTTTTCAGGGAGAGAAGGATGAGGAAGGACCTTGAGAAATGCCTGTACTTAAGAGGTGGGAAAAGATGGAAGAGTCAGTGAAAGAAATGAATGTGTTTGGTGTTAGGCACGGAGTCATTAAGCAGTCCACAAGGGATAGCGAGTACCTATAGAGTTCTTTTCCTGAGACCTGACATTAAGTTTCTCAGGCTGTCGCAGAAAATACCATGAAATGGATTGGCTTACACAATAAGATTCCTCATAGTTTAGAGGCTGGAAAAACATCCAAATCAATCAAGGTACCATCAAGGCAATTCTTTCTTCCTGAAGACTGACTCCTAGCAACCCTTGGCTCCTCTGCCGCATGGCAAGGCATGTGGCAGTGTCTGCTGGTCTCTCCTCTCCTGGGTTTCATTGATTTCGTGGCTTTCTCTCTCTCCCTGCATTCATTGCATTTATAAAGGACTCCAGTGATAGGATTAAGACCCATCCTGAATAAGGTGGGTCATACCTCATTAACAGGTCCTACTTACAGCTATGTCTGAGGACAAGCCCCTGAGGTAAGGGCACTTGACCGGTGAGCTGAGGGTAGGGGGGGACATGCAAAGGAAGAACAGAGGGGACAGGAGGATTCTGAAAACTCTTGGAGGTCTTCAGGAGAAAGAGACTAAAAATTAGGCCGGGGATTGTGAACTGCCTGTGAAATTCTACAGAGAGTTTAGTCATCATAAGACCCGGTTACTGTTATATTGTCATCTCTCTTCCTAAGCCCTAAATTGGGAAAACCAAATGCCCATAAGGGCCTCTGTAGCCATGTTTGGGATAAGCTGCATCGCAGTTATGAGAGCTTGACCCACTAAGGCCTAATTTCAGCTTGCAAAATAAGCCTGCACTCCGCTCCTCCCCCCACTTCAAAAGGCAGTAAGAATTTTAACCTTGAGAAAATGGCCCAGCAGGATTCTACCGATCAGGCAGAATGCCTCTCGGAGGTCAGGTTTTCTTTGTAGGAAAGAAAGGTCTCCGCAAATAAAAAGAAACAGCAGGAGAAGCAGATAATAGCCTGGCCTCTTCAGAGCCTCTCTGCTTACCAAGCTGAGGGGTTGAGGGTCAACGGAGGTCACACCTTTCTCAAAGCCTAATGCATCTGCAGACATTTTCAAGTCTCAAACAGAAAAAAAGGACACCTTGCACCAGGCCCACCTGTATAGGTCTGAAGCAAAGGGATCCCTTCCCTCCCCTCCCCTCCCCGACCCCGCATAACCTGTATCAGGGAATGGAAGGTGAGCACACCCTTTAAATCTTCTATATGGAAATGTCATTAAAGAGAGATGCTAATATTTATTCCCTGCTGCTATGCTACAGAGCCAACGCTTTCTAAACCTTGTAAGTACCGTCATCTATGCACGATCACATCCCATACAAACCACTGTTCCATATTTTGATTCCTCTGTCCTGGAAGCACTCTAAGGGTCACAGCTGTCTCACTCCTATTTGTAAGTCCCTTCCCCAGCCACACCTTGGTGCTAGGTAAAGAGGTTGGCTTAGAACAGCCACCAAAAAATACTTCCTGAACTTAATGAAGGTGACTGCCATTTTCTGAGCATTTACTATAAGCTGATAGACATATCATATACATACACACATGCATGCACACATACACACACACATACACACACAGAAATATGTATGTCAAGAACTTTCAGTCAACTCTTGGGGGGCCAAAATCTTTCTCAATGGCCCCCATCATCTCTCTTCTAGATGGCCTGTTTTCTCCCATCAGGAATCCTCTGTGTCAAGCAGGGTCCAGGCAGGGGACAGAAGTCACCCTAGAAGATGCAAATGAAGAGACTGTCACTTACTGTAACCTGCAGGGTAAGGGAGCAAGGCTGGGATGGCAAGGTACCCAGAAAACACAAGTGGGGGTGGAGCTGGCGCCTCTCCCAGGGCTGGGAGGGACAAGGAGAGGAGGCAGTGTCCCCAGAGCCTGGGAGGAGGTGCCAGCCGGCAAAAGGGGTTACTGCAGAGCTGCTCAGCCAGAGAGGGAGCAGGAAGCAGTATTCTACCCTCTGTCCTCCCACGTCACCTGGGAGGTGCTTTCCAGGCTCTCTCCCACCTGCCATTGTGCCCTCCGGGCCCACAGGATATTCACTTCCATCATAAATAAGGGGAAATTGTGGCTGGATGATAAAGCTCTCCACCGCCCTACCTTTGGTAATACAGTTATGCTCATTCATAATTTAAAAATAAGAGAACTGGGTAGTTGGAAATACTAGTGGTCAAGGACAAGGAAGGGCAAGGGATATGGGATGTATGAGTTACTTCTTTTGTCTTTTTATTTTTTTTCTGGAGTGATACAAATGTTCTAAAAATGATCATGGTGATGAACACACAACTATGTGATGATACTATGAGCCACTAATTGCATACTTTGAATGGACTGTGTGTGAAGACATCTCAATAGAAATATTTTTAAAATAAGAACAAATTAAAATAAGAGAAAGAGAAACGGTAGTTTCCAATGAGATGTGCAGTATTCTAGCAGGCTTTCATACAAAGTTTTGATCAGAGGATCTAGCTGGAAAAAGAAAGGCCCCTGTATAGATTCTGCTCACTTTATTTTCTCTTCTGGGTTTTGCCCCCTTTTAAAACCATAAGGTGTAAACCAAAGAGGAGAACCTGGACATACCCAACTTAATGAACGCTGTAACATTTAGTTTATGTTAATGTCTCGGATGCACTGACACAGCCTTTCTAGAACCAGAAATGTCACGTCCAACATTGTCGTCAGCCAATTACCTTTCCGCCCTGCCAGGCACGTGAATAGCGAAGCATTTGCCATCATGGTTAGATTTGTGTGCAGCCACTTGAGAAGATTAATTTCATAATGGACTGCAAGGACATCAGACAACACTACCCATGGTGCAGTTAATATGAAAAATATTGTACACATCCAAAATAATATTAATATGTAGTGGTGATTATGCTCTGCTTATTTCAGTATCTGACAGATTCTGATCTGTCAGAATCTCAGAGCAGTAATTCTGATCATATAAAATCTCACAGCCCAAGAGGATAAGTAACTGCGTTGTGTGTGTGCATACAAGGCAACAACTTTCCTACAAGTACAGCCAAGGAGAGCCTGACCATGTTCTCAGGAAGGGGAGAAGTAAAAAGACACTGTTCTGTTCCTCAACAACTTTACTTTCTATACTCGCCATCCTCAAATTCTTTACTACAATGATACAGTCCTCCATTGTAGCCCCAGCATGCCTGGTGAGATAATGACAAAAAGAGAAAGGATGGTTCAATTATTCCCATAGGAGATCAAAAGAAGGAACAGAAGTTTCTAGTAGGCAGGGTACTTGGAGGGGCAGACCTCTGGAATCAGACCTCCTGGAATGGGAGGGAACCCTGAGCCACACATTGCACTTTTCTACAGCAGCCAGCCCCCAGTGCCACTCAAGTCCATTCAAGAGATGAGTATTACATATCCAAAAGGGGCAACCCTTCTCCTGAGAGCTTTCCATAAACATCTTGACAGATCCACTGAATTATGAAGCTCTCAGCACATCCAGGTTCTGAAGGTCCCTCGTAAGCAACTCCTGAACCACAGTCAAACTTTTTGCCCTAACTGTCCCCTCACCAGGGAACTAAAGGGAAGGGCTAAGCTTCCCTTCAGGCAGGGCTGTGAAGCTGGCTGCACAGAGAGGTCCACATACCAGCCATAAGGATGGGGCAAAGTGTCTAGCGCTTCTACATTTCAGTTATCTTATCAGAAGAGTGAGATACTAGCTTGTAAAGTTGTGATGAAAACTAGAAGGAATATATGTAAAGTACCGGTAATGTAGTAAACAACTTCCTGCTTACCATCTGAGTATTTCTTGCTAATACTTGGCCCTTGAACTAATAGTAATAAATGTTTCCTCTTATACATGACATGAAAGATCTCATACGATTCCAAATTGAGGATCTAGTTTTAAAAAAATAAAGTAAAATGATGACAAACGAACAAACAAAAGAGTACCTTAGATAAAATTCAGTACATGAAATAAATCTCAATCCCAAATTTCATGAAGAACACTACTAAATGAAGCAGACATATTTCACCTGTCCAATTAAATAATGATAAAGGAATTTTCTTAAATTGAGAAGATACATTTTCATGGCACATTAATTGCTTCCTGTCTGTATCTCAATGCCTTTCCCATTGAGGGGAACAAAGGTGAAGAGAGTTAGCATCCATTAAGGGCTGAAAATTAATTAGTCCATCTCAACCCCATAAGTTAGCCATCAATTTAAGAGACATAACACTATACAGTGGATTTTAATGAGGAAGGATGCAAAAACTGTTAAAGAATCAAAACCCAATGGTCAAGCCCAATTAAGCGGGTTGATGGAACATAGCATGTGGAGTTATAAAGTGTCCTTTTGCAAAAGAGGCGTGAAATAAAATCCTTGTTCAGGAACTCACCAGCTATCTACCCCCCACAAAACATAATATTATAAACATAATAAAATTAATCCATTCTTTTATTACACAAAGTACATCAGCCTTTGGACAACAATTCATTAATATGGAATTGGGCTGAAGACCAAAGCAATTAAAGTTCAACTGACAGCCTTGGGATGGAGGCAAGATGGGGATGGTAGTTCTGGCTTAGACTCAGTTAGGCCAACCGACCTCTCCAAGAGGAATTTCATGAGATGACCTCTGAGGCTTCATTCAGATCCAATATCCCAGAATGAGGAGTTAAACTTCTTGACTTTTTTTCTTATAGCTTCTAGTGCTGAAAAGAAAAGAGGTAAGGTAGAGGGGGTGCTGAGTTAAGGATCAAAGACACATTAGGTAAATTAGGTGGGGAAGAATTCGGAGTCCAGTAGAGATCATTTGCATCCTGGGATGCCATCTCGAGTTGACCCTGGTCTTTCCTTTTCTTTTAAACCAAGCTTGTATCACTTAAGGTAGCTATCTGAAAAATAACTTTTAACACTCTTCATCTCCTTAGAAAACCAATTAATTTTACTTAATTGACTAGAAAATACATACCACAGAAGTAATTTTCACACCCTCTTCAGCCAGAAGCACTTAATAAGTGTCAACATGCTAATAGCCTCAATGACATACCACGCTTCTCTCAGAAAATACCTAAAATTCTCCACTTTATTTTGGTGAGTGAAACTTAATATCAACATTCACATTCATCCCAGATCTGGATCCATTTCCAACTGAATACAAAATAGAAGCTTCCGTCCCACTCCGGCAACGTTGCTACACTAACCTTTCTCAGGTCCCCCACCCCAGCCCACAAGCCAGGAACATTCTTCACACTATTTGGGGATGGGGTTGCCTTTAATGAAAGTGATAAGGGAACAACTTTGGAAGCCAAGTCAGCTCATTTTGAGGGAATAATATTTTATCTGTTTCCATATTCTTTCCCACTGTGCATGCCAACACACATGTATCCACACATATGCTAGTTATATCTCATTAGTCAAAGAGCACTAAGGAACACAGCTTTACATGGAACATTAGAAGCAAAAAGTTAGGGACCCCTCAGTTCCCCTCCTGCCCTTGGACCACTGACTTTACATTTTTAATATTCCATGACTCAGAATATGACTAGCCCTAACTGAGGACTTTGACTTTCTTAGCGGTGTCATGAAATTTCAGGGGTAATTTTGTCACTGTGAATTTGGGTAGAAATACCAGAACTGCTTGGGTTCACAAATACACACACACACACACACACACACACACACGATGAAAAGCAAAGGACCATGAGAGAGCATATGAAATGCAAGAACTTGAGGAAACTTGCAGAGGGTTTCCTGAAGGTATGATCATTTCAAATGGGGAGAAAGGAAAGATACTCATGTGCTACAGAAAGATGCCTGATGAGACACAAAGGAACTACAGAGGAGCAAATTCTTAGGAAAAGGTAAGTTTTACAAACACATGATAGAAGTCTACCCAGACTAAAGAGAAACCCCAGACCAAGTTGGTGAATCCTGGCACTGTTTCCTGTCATACAATTATAATGAGCTGCATAAAAACAATGATTCATGGTTGTTCTAGTTTGCTAGCTGCCAGAATGCAGTATAACAGAAACGGAATGGCTCTTAAAAGGGGAATTTAATAAATTGCTAGCTTATAGTTCTAAGACCGAGAAAATGCCTCAATTAAAACAAGTCTATAGAAATGTCCAATCTAAGGCATCCAGGAAAAGATACTTTGGTTCAAGAAGGCTGAGAAAGTTCAGGGTTACTCTCACAAGTGAGAAGGCACCTGGCGAACAGGGTCAGGGTTTCTCTCTCATCTGAAAAGACATGTGGTGAACACAGCATTATCTACTAGCTTTCTCTCCTGACTTCCCTTCAGGAAGCTCCCCAGGAGGTGTTTTCCTTCTTCATTTCCAAAGGTCGCTGGCTGGTGGACTCTCTGCTTCTCATGGCTATGTCGTTCTGCTGTCTCCAAATCGCTCCCTTTCTCCAAATGTTTCCTCTTTTATAGGATTCCAGTAAACTAATTAAGACCCACCCAGTCTAACAACCACCCTTGATTGTAATTAGAGATGACTAATTACAGATTCAGACATACAGTACTGAATAGGGATTAGAAGAAATGGCTACATTTACAAAATGGGATTAGGATTAAAACATGGCTTTTCAGAGGTCCATACATCCTTTTAAACCAGCACAATAATAAATGCCCAGTCTCTGGGAGATGGAAGAAAAAAATAATCTTGCATCAATGATGTCTTATTTTGTGGTAACCTTAAGACATTGGCAGATGAAGCAGAGGAGGTGGAGGCTATGTCTCAGGTTGGGGATCCCAGGGCAACCTCTCCATCTTAAGAGGGTAGAAGGACAGAGAAACCACTTCCAGAGTTCAAAGCTCCTAAAGTCCATCTTATATGCAAGGAGCAGGAAGATACCCATTCATGGGACACACCCCACATGTCTCCGAAGGCATCTCTACTTCTGGGACCCCTCTTCCTATAAAAATGTCACAAAAACATACTTCTCTACTTCAAGAGAGATCTTTCTCTGTGCAACGATTGTTTGAATAGAGTAATATATTAGAATAACTTCATTTTTGCTTACTCCTGGGATAGAGGAATTCTCCTTTCATCATAGCAGGTACAACACCAGCTTCATAACCCTACTGCCTGGATCTGAACCCTCACCTTGTTAGCTATGTAACATGGGGCAATTTATGGGCCATCTTCATGCCTTGGTTTCTTCACTTATAAAATGGGAATCATGATCTCTAGTTCACTGAGTTGCTGTGCACTAAGGGAATTAATGCTCATAAAAGGAGTCAGAGCACATACTAAGCACCTCTTGTAAGCAAACAGGTTTTCAATAAATAAGCTCTCACCATCATCAACTCCCAGACTCTCCATATTTGTCACTTTCTGTGATAAAACTTTCAGAGGACAACAATCTGATAAGAAGCTCCTACAGCTTGAAGGAAAAGGAAAATTTTCTGGCAGATGAAGCAGACGTGGTGGAGGCTGTATCTCAGGTTGGGGATCCCAGGGCAGCCTCTCCATCGTAAGAGGGCAAACCAAGTCCCAAGCAAAGAAGTCTCTCACTACTTGAAGGCTGCCTTTATACTTTCTTGAAAAAGTCTTTTGAAGCACAAAAGTTTGAGGAGGTCCCATTTATCTACTTTTTATTCTTCTAATTGTAACAAAGATACCATACAATGCAATGTGTCAATAAGAGGGAATTATATGAGAATGCTGTATTTTTTTTGGCATGCTATATTTTTTATATGACTTTCAAATAAACCTACAACTTCACTAATTAAAAAAAGTAAAAATGATTTTTTAAAATACCATGCTAAGTGAAAGAAACCAAAGTACTACATATGGCATGATGCCATTTTTTAAAATATATAAATATAAATAAATCTATATAATTATAGAAAATTATAGATTTATAAAATTAGATCAGTGGTTATGCAGGGCTGGAGGATAGAGGGATTGAGAGGTAACTGCTAAGGGATATGAGGTTTTTCTTCTTGAAGTAATGAAAATTTTCCAAAATTGATTGTGGTGATGAATGTGCAACTCTATGATTACACTAAAAGTCACTGATGGTACACTATGGATGAATTGTATGGTATGTGAATGTATCTCAATAAAACTTTTTATTTATATACATTTAACTTATATATCAGGGCATCCAGAAATGTGACTTTATCCTAGCAGAAGAGCAAGGAGAATTTAGTGATGTGTTTGCTTTATCATTTAACCTTTATTTCTGCCAAGCAGTAGTATAAATTTACCGTACGTAAATCTTGTGTATATAAATCCATTTTTTCAGTACATATTTATTGAGCACCTACTCTATGCCAGGTACCAGTCTAGGTCCTAGAATGGAGACCTGGATTTCATGGAAAAGATCACAACCTCAAAACTGGGAAGTACCCAGTCTACAGTCAAGATGGAATCAATAGACAATAAGAGAGCTGAGGCCAATGGAATTCTGGGGAAAGGGCCTCACCAGCCCGAGTGCTATCTCCAGCCCACACTCTAAAACCTTTAGCAGACCTTTCGTACCCAGCTCGGAGACTCTCCACGACCTCACAGGACCTCATCACTACATTCTCCCTCTTCACCTCTTTTTGTTCCAGGTAAACGAACCACCTAGTGGGTCTGAGAAGTCTGCTTCCCTCATGACCTTTGCCCTTGCTCCTTCCTCTGAGTGGAATGTTTTCCTCCCAGATATCTGCACGTGTGGTGGAGTGAGCTGTGTACCTCAGTTTATACTTTTTCTTGGTCTTGGTCTGCATTCTGGGAGGTGTGGACCATTATAAATAAGATCTCTTCAAGATGTTACATCAGTTAAGGTGTGGCACCACCCAATCAGGCTTTAATACAGATTCCTGGAGCCATCCACAGACGGAGTGAAAGTTAAATGGAGAGAGAAGCCAGGAGAGACAGCCATGTACACTCCCATGTGACAGAAAAGCCAAGGACAGGGATCACTGACAGCCAGGCCCAGAATGCCACAGTCTTGTGGGAGAAAGCATAGTCCTGCTGGTGCCTTGATTTTGGAACTTTTCTAGCCTCAAAGCCCTGAGCCAATAAGTTCCTGTTGTGTAAGCCAACCCAGTACACAATATTTGTTTTAGCAACAAGGAAATTGAAACAGCATGCTTGTTCCCTTATATTCTTCATGTTTTTGTGAATTTTCTTCATACAGCTTTCTCAGACCACATCAGTTAACATTGTCTCTGCTGTATCTGTCCTGCTTCAGTCCTTTTCCAGCTTTACTATTCTCTATAGCACTACTCACTATCTAGCCTGCATTTTATTTGTTTTGGACTCATTAAGGGCAGAGATTTCTGTTTGATTTGTTCCCTCCTCTATCCTCGGGACCTAGAATGGTGCATAGAGTAGGTGCTCAATAAATATGTACTGAAAAAATGGATTTATGTACACAAGATTTACGTACAGTAAATTTATACTACTGCTTGGCAGAAATAAAGGTTAAATGATAAAGCAAACACAGCACTAAATTCTCCTTGCTCTTCTGCTAGGATAAAGTCACATTTCTGGATGCCCTAACTGATATACAAGTTAAATTTTCCAACTGCAGTCAGAGGCAGCTGATAAATGATGCAAACCCTTGAAGCAAATCATACTGCCTGGAAAGGGTTGGATCAGGGAACGGTATCCGCACAGAATAGAAACCATAAATTTACTGGCCAGCTGTCTTACTTTGCCAGGGCTGCAAACTAATAACACAGGTCGGCTTAAGCAGGTATTTATTGTCTCAGTTTGGGAAGCCAGAAGTCCAAAATCAAGATGTCATGAAGATCAGGCTTTCTCTGGAGTCCACAGCATCCTGGTGGTAGCCTGCCAGCAACATAAACCTCAACCTCTGCCTCCATCACCTGGTTACCTACATCCCCATCCATCTCCTATTTCTGCTTATAAGGAGTTCAGCCACATTGGATTAAGGCCCACCCTTGCCTTAACTATTAATGGCTTCACAGATCCTGTTTACAAATGGGTTCACATCTACAGGGCTGGGATGTGAACCTGTATTTGAACATGTATTTGTGGAGGACACAATTCAACCAGCCATAGTGTTCAAAGCAACATCCACAAAAGCATGTGCTCCCTGAGTGTCTACAAGGCATAAATCACAGGAGGAGTATCTGCTCGGATGCACGAAGAGTGCTAACTAGGGTTAGATCTCTCACAGGAAAATCACAAGCAGAAAATTCGCTCCCCCCCCCCCCAAGCTAAGTTTCAAGCAAGACATAATCTTCAAAGTTTATTTGGAAAGTGAGTTTGCTGACTGTTTCATTTTGGAAGACTTCTTTGAAGTTGACTGTAATGATGTAGTCCAGAAACACGGTATGAGGGTTCAAGATTCTTGCAAAGAAAAGAAGAAAGTGTGGGCAGTGACTTTCATTGGATTGAGACACAAATGCCTATTAAAATTAAAAGTATCTACTATGTGCTGGGCATCAAGCTTGGCATATAAATGTAGGGTAGTATTCTCACTTAACAGAAAGGGAGGCAGAGGCTGGCCACAGGCAGGGACTCACCCAGCGTCACAGAGATAGGGAGCGGCAGGGTCAGGGCTCCAGCTCTGAGCCAGACTGCACACTGGGACCTGCCCACTACCCACCCCCCAGCTGCCTCACAGCCAAGACAGTTCCTGGACACCAGGGCCTTGTTTAACTAGGAACTCGAGAGGAAGCCCCTCAAGCTGCAGGTTCTGCCCACAGACATTTTCATTCTGTTATAACCACATCACATGTACAGATGTTCATCAAATTTGTTTAGTAAATTTCTACCCCTCTCCAGAAATGGGTCGAAAGAGAGCAACTTTATACTCTTGACCTAATCTTCACGGATTCCCAGGTAATAGCTGCAAATTGCATTATCTGGGAAAACTCTTCAACTCACTTCCACTTCCTAGCTGGGTGACCTTGAGCCGGTGACTTATCTCGGTTTCCTCTTTGAGGACTGTTGTGAGAATCCATTGAATTAATGCTTTAAAAATTATTAGTACCAGGCCCACTCAGGGTAAGTACTCAATAAATGTTAGCTAATGTCATTAATATTCCTTATAAACATAATATAAAATCGGGATAGTCCATGTTATAAAAAGTAATAATGAAAGGTGGGCCACGGCGGCTCAGTGGCAGAGTTCTCACCTGCCATGCTGGAGACCTGGGTTTGATTCCCAGTGCCTGCCCATGTAAAAAGGAAAAAAAAGGTAATAATGAAAAGAAAGAAAGAGCTGTTTTTTCAAACTTTTGTTAAATATAAATAAAGCTACATTTTGGTATAAAAGGCTTATTATAACTGTTCCTTGGTATTTTGGGGGGTAGGTTGTATATAGGTTGTAGATTTTTTGAAAAAAGAGCTTCAATGAAGTTTATACTAAAGAATCCTTAAGCAAGGCTCCAAGGACTTTTGTGCACTGTTCAAAGTTTATGTTATCACCTGCAAGAAGTTTTACAGTTGATTCAAGGTACATAAATACCACTAAAAGTCTTAGGATGGTTACTTGGAGAAAGGGCCATTTCCAGGGCAACATTTTGCTCTGGGGTCCCTTGTACTCCAGCTGGGCTGATGACTAAGCCCAGGCCTGGTGAAAAAACCAGGGCCTCTAGGGGTGTGTGTAGGGGGTGACAGCAGAACTTATGGTCCCATTGCAAAATGGCCATAAGAACCACCATTGGCTGTGACTTGAGGGCTTTAATGAACCACAGAAATGTATCAAAGTGGAGTAGATATTACACCAAGTCATTTGTTATGGGTTAAATTGTGTCGTTTCCCCCCCCCCCACAAAATCCATGTTCCAGTCCTAACACCTAATCCAGTGAATGTAACCCTATTTAGAGACAGTGTCTTTAAAAAGACACAATTAGTTAAGATGAGGCCAAATTGGATTAGGGAGGACCCAAATCCTATATAACTGGTGTTCTTATAAGAAGGGGAGACAGACAGACAGACAGACATAGGGAGTGCACCACGTGACAAGTAAGACAGATACTGAGTTATGCCACAAGCCAAAGAGCTCTGAGGATTGCTAGCAAACCACCAGAAGCAAGGTAAGGCAAGGAAGGATTCTCCCCTACAAGTTTCAGAGGGAGCCTGGCGTTGCAGATACCTTGAGTTCAGATTCTGGCCTCCACAACTGTGAAACAATAATTTTCTGTTTTTAAATCCACCCCATTTATGGTACTTTGTTGGAGCAGCCCGAGCAAACTCAGACACCATCTTAAGCCAAGCATCACATATATTTGGTAATTTAATCCATCGGGCAAATCCAAACAGATCCTTCTATCCTTTTTTTTGGTAATAAGGGCTTACTTTAACCACTAATGTCAAAACCTGGAAGATTCCAAAGACATCTTCCTGGGTTGATGAAGAGTATTCAAATGAATGACAAGAAGGCATACACTTCAAACCCAATTACTGCAGAGTATTTATATTTAATTTACTTTTAGAAAGAAAGCAACTTCATAGTATTCCCTGTTGTGTTATAAAAAATAACTCTATCATTTACCGACTCTGTAAATCACCACATCCAAAGGAAAGTAAAATGTTACAGGAGCCCAAAAGAAATTTGGCTCCATGGACCAAAGTCCGCTTAACTGCTTGTCTTACAATGATACTTCCTGACGAGAATCCACGGTGTGAATGTGAGGATTGTTGTCGTCTGCCCCAAATCCTCCTCTACATGCAGAGCTCTGAGAAGAGCCTAGGAATCAGCCAAGCCACAGGCCTGGGAGGCTGTTAACTTGTTAAGGGAATTAAAAGCCAATCTCTGCCAACCCCACATGGAAAGAGTGAGTAGAGAGCAAGAAAGGAGCTGGAAAGATACAAGCAATTCTGCAATGGAGACCTGCCACCACCGTTAAACAATGCCAATCATGCCTCATCACATCATTATTCAGTCCACAGAAGCAAAGCCAAACAAAAAAGGCAATTATCTCCTTGAGGTCCAATCTGCAGTTCCTAAATCTGATGAAAATAGAGTGGCATAGCATCTGAAAGGCAAGACAAGGGCAACTCTAGGGGCGGGTAGAAGGCACTCAACCACCACCTGACATCAACCAAGGTAACACTACAGTTCCTCCCCAAGGCAGTTTTTCCATTCAAACATTTATTATATGCCTACTGTGTGCAAAGCAACATGTGTTAAATGGGGTAGGAAAGAATCAACATAAACATGGACCCTGATCCCAGGGAGCTTATTTCAGTAAGGCAAGGGTATCAAAGTGTGAGGTTCACCTCTCCTATGAGCATGAAGTGCTGCAGGAATTGTACCTTGACTGTGAGAGAATTCAGAAGGGCTGCATGGAATAGGTGGTATTTAGCTGGTATGGAAAGTGGACATGCAAAAACTGGGGGAGGAGGCAGATATTCCTGGTAGAGGCTATTAGGACCTGACTGAAGTGACTGAAGTGCACGGCCCCTGCAGGGTCACAAACAGCAAACGACAGAGTGTGGTCTTCATTTGGTAGAGAATGAGGGGCCATTTCAGATTAGAGGGAACAAGATGTGCTTTAAAACATTCAGTCTAATATCTGCAACCACTAAGAAGAATTGGAAGGGGCCTTCAAACCGAAGGCAGACATGCAATTATGAAACTATTACAATAATTTATACACAAGTTCCTTGATATTTGGAAGTTGTCGCCTGCAGGGACTCAGGTAAGCTCTTCTGAACAAACAGAACACACAAGACTTGAGAAATGAAAAAGGAACAAGAGAAGGCATGGATGAAAGAACAGGGCACAGACTTAAAGGAGTAAGATCCAGTCAACACTTTCTGAGAGTCTATTGCATAAACATCATATGTGGTGCAAATATGAATAAGACACACCCCTAACACCCAAGAAATCTGGGGAAACAGACACAGTACTTAGCATCAGCAGCTACGTGATCTAGCTTTAAGGATAAGTGAACTCGCTCTTTTTCATTACTCACTTAGACTTAAAATTCCCATCATCATTCATATCTCACCCACCCTCCAGTCCCAAGCTCACTGATTCTTATTTTTTCCACTAACAGCTATTGATGACTTACATTCAATCTAATCCTATGCTGTTTAAAGTTGGGTCACCATTTTCAGACAAGGAAATGGAGATACAGAAGAGTCAAGTAACTTGTCCAAGGACACACAGCCTATCATTGAGCAAGCCTGCTTGTCTTATCTCTAAGTCTGTATTTTTTAACTGCTTCCCTTCTCTGATATCTGTCACTCAACCCTTCTTTCCCCTACTGAGAGTCCCCAGCTCAGCCTGGCATCTGTCACTTGGCACCTGGACTGATCTGACTGCTCCTCATCATCCTCTGATCTCATTTTCCCCAGTTCCTGCACAGTGCTTTAGGGTAAATCTGCCTAAAGCCATGTTTGCATCACATCTTTTCCATTTACGCATGTTCATGGCTCCTCTTTGCTAACCAAATAAAGCCCCAGTAATATGGCCTGACATTCTGGAACTCCCACCACTGGTCAGATGCCACCACTTTCGTATGTTGCTACTTTCCATTTAGTTCTCAGAAGCAATAACCATCTTAGATTCTCCTGCAAACCTCATAGCTCATAAATGTGCACACAGAAGGTAGTCATTCAGTTATATATATAGGATCATTTATTCATATACATATATATATATATATATATATATATATATATGAGTGTGTGTGTATATATATACATATCCTATATCCTTGGAAATGATTGAATTAGAAAAGCAATATCATACTTATCTATTTTTGTACAGAGCTTGACTTGGCTTTTTTCCAGTATTATACAGCATCCTCAGCCTCCAGGAACTCCTGTTTCATTGGGAACACAAGATATGAAGTGTTTAGGAAGACCAGACAATGAGGGATCAGTAACTGGATTATGTGGCACATATTAAGCTTCTATGAGCTCAGAGAAGAAACTCATGTGAACTGATGTCAGAGGTGGATTAGAATGTGAGCTGTCCATTAAAGGTGAGGTGGAATTTAAACAGGTAGGAAGGAGGGAGAGAGGCACTTTTGTCTTCTCAGGGACACACAAAATCCCTAGAAGCTCCACTGTGATTGCACGTGCATTCATGTAAGATTATATCTAGAACCCCCTTCCTGCAGCACCCAGTCAGTCCGACAGCTGATGTGAGACAGCGTCCCCTCCTGAGACTGCTGGGAAAAAAGAGCAGCCCAAGCAGAGAGCCCTCTCTTCCCCCACTAGTATCTCCCAAGAACCAAGCAGGCCTGTTCAGGACACCTGACATGGCACAGTTCCAGCTCGGTGTCCGGCTCTATTGGGAGGCGCTCCCCCAAGCAATCACGAGACAAGGGGGTGGGGGGCGGGAGGGAGGAGAGGGGGTGGAAGATGAGCCAAGTACAGAAACGACTGCTGTTGTCTCCTGTCGATCATTTCACATATAGTCAGCTTGGAATGTGTGCTGCCGCAGGACGAATCATTTCGAGTGACTAAAAGCTTGATTCATAAAAAATTGAAGACTGCTCTGGCTCTGGGACTATTTTTACACGCAGAGGTTTAGCTTGGTTAGATGCCAGCACCTCGCCATGATTAACCCTGACGCAGACTGCTCAGGCACAAACCAGGTCATCTTCCCAGAGCATGAGTGCCACAGAGCAATATACCAGAAGGCACAGAATGGCCCCTTGCTGAGGTCCTTGGGTTCTCCCGGTGGAGAACATAAAAGTTTGGGAAACTACTGATACAAAGATGCAAGAAAAAAACATCCAGTTACAGGTACAACCCTTTAACAAAGGGAGAGCACAAACGGCAGAAGTACCTCGCCCCACCTAGCAGCAGAAAAGGTGGGCATTTGGCTCACTCCGGTAACACTTTTTAATCTGTCAACCCAATTTATGAGAAAGAAACGAAGTAAAGGAGAGAGGGATAGATGGAAATATTGAACATGAAGGCAATCCAAAGGTTATCTATTTCATCATCAGGTTTATTTTATTTGGCTATGTGTTGGCCTTCACTTGACTGAGAGTTTCAAACAAGTATTATGTGCTCTGCCTTCTGCTGGGTGGTAATTACATCCCATAATTTACTAAATAAGAAACCCTATTTCATAAAAAAGTCATTACCAGATAAAAATGGAGGCTAGTTATTTACATGCTGCCTGTCACCATGACCTCTCACACACACAGCGGATTCCAAACAAAGACATGTGACACAAAAAGCTACTCTGCCATTCCCCAAGAGCCCAAGATACAGCAGAACTATAAATGGGGGAGGCACACCCACTGGCAGAAATCCTGCTTGCTGAGTTCATTAATTTAGGTTCATTTCCATCTACCAGTTTCGATAATTAGTAAGTAAATATCATCTCATCAAGCACACAAATGAGCCAAATTCAGAAGTGAACCCAGCAGCCAATTCTCTCAATCCCACAGAATCTGCAGATTATACTCGAAGGTACAATGTGCAGCATGGACTCAACGTCAGTCTTTCTCTCCATCTCTCTCTCTCCCTCATTCCCTCCCTCAAGAGAAGAAAGAACAACAAGGGGGAGGTTTTGGCAAAGTAGCAAGATAATGGGTTTCGTTGAACAAAAAAGATGGAAAAATCTATTGCAGGCAGCTTGATGCACGTTCTGAATTACAGTATGTGCAAGTGTATGATCAATTATACATGGAGCATACACTCTTTTAATGACCTCCACTGCCCACATGCCAGAGGAAGGGTCACTCCACAGCCTCTGTAAAACACCCCGATTGATCGAGGCTACTCTCTCTGGGTACTTGCTCCATTTTACTTTCACCAATCATTAGTCAAGAGCCAGTGTTGTCTGCTCCCAGGCTGCTTATGTACTGTTAGCACAATTACATAATACTAAACATGTACAGTAATAACAATAGCTAGTACTTACTATGTACCAGACATTGTTCTAAGGATTTCGTCTGTATTAATTGCTATAATTCTCACAGCAATCCTATGACGTATATGTGAGCATTAGCTTTATTTTAACAATGAAAAGACTGAGGCCACAGCCCAGCTTGAAGCTGGCAAGTAGCAGAGCTCAGATAAGAATTTAGCAGTCTGGCTCTGTGGCCCGTGCTTTTAGCTACCAATCTTTGCAACCTACTTTATCAGGTAAATTGATACATGTGAAAGCAAAAAGAAAAAGAGTAGTTTCTATGAATTAGATTAAATACTTTGTAAAAACTCAATAAAGCCATCTTGATGAACAATAATTGACTTCAAAACAGGTGTGAGCAAGACAATTGTGAAAGACCAGCAAGAAGAAGAAAAGCCTCAGATTTTGAATTCGGGGCACAGATCACCTTACAAGCGTCTTAGGTGCATATTCAGCTTTAACCAAGCAAACCGGACATCTGAGACCCACGTTTTGGATACGGTTCATAACAAGAAGGACAATTCAGCATTCCTGTCACTGAATCCACATTCAAAGAAAGAGTTTATATGTTTTAGGTATAGACATATACAGTAGGAATATAACATTGAAGATGTCTGTGTTCCCAGCTTTCTTCTACTCTTGTAAAAACCAAAAACTACTGATTCCAGTCACCTCAGGTAAGGAAGCTTCTACTATGTGTAGATGTGCTTACACACACACACACAGAGCTTATCACAGAACCTCAAATTAGAAAGTCCCCCTGGCGATGCGGGACATAACTTCCAGGGATGAGCTTGGCACTGGCACCATGGGATTTACAATGCCTTTCTGACCAAAAGAGACAAAAGAAGTGTAACAATACAGTATCAGTGGCTGAGAAAGTTCAAATAGACTGGAGAGGCTACTCTGGAGGCTACTCTTACACAAGCTTCAGCTAGATATTGCTATTTATGGTTTGCCAAACCCCAACCAAAACCATTCCTGCCAACCCTAAAGAACACCAGGGCTTTATATGAGATTCTACAAAGGTTCCACATATTATGATTATTTTCCAGAAACCTACAACTTTCAGATGGGTTCCTGGACCAGGTAAGTCCTAAAACCCAGAGTGGCCAGCCAGTGCAGAACATCAACCAGTCCCATTCCCCTATCCCATATTATCGATAGCCCTTTCCAACATGAAAAAGATAGAATGGGCATAGCTCAAAGACCCCTAAAGGTTGGGAGAAACATCAGAAGAGAAAGTGGAGTTACATAGAAAAGATACAGTTTAACAAATGAGTATGATTGCTGAATCATTATATTGATATTTCTTTTAGTCTCCAGTGTCTTGGAGCAGCTAGAAGCCAAAACCAAAATCTGTGGAATTTGTAATCCATACCAAACTCTGAAATCTGTTCTACAACTAATTGTTGAAGTGTGCTTTGAAATGTATTGCTTTTTTTGTATATGTTATTTTTCACAATAAAAAAAATTAAAATAAATGAATAAAATAAACTGGGGCCAATAGCAGAGCCCCCTCACAAGGTTATTGTGAAAATTAATTTAGTTAATAAATATCAAGAGCTTACAATGTGACGACAGGAAAAAAAGAAAAAGAACCTTAAAATAGAAAAAATTATCTAAGCAGTTCTCCGGTGGCCCCCATTGAAATGCAACACCCCTGAGAGCAGGGGTTGAGTGCTGTGTTCACTGCTGTATCTTAGACCCTAGAGACCCTAGAGAGACACCCTCCCCATAAAAGATAAGCAATCATTAATATCAAGTGGATTAATGCATAAATAAATTAGTGCAAATTATGTAGAGCTATAATATTGGCTCAGTGAAATGAGTTACATCCAATCAAAATAGCACAGGGAATTTAAAAGGTTTCCAGGAAAAGATTCCTCTCAAGTAATGAAGGTAAAAGTGGTTTTTCTGTGACTTGACTGTTTAGTAATACAATTCTTCACTGGTCCAACAGGTAATGCATAAGTACTGGCATAAAATATAATGTATGCTCAAAAAATGTTGACTGATAAAAGGGGAGGACATAAATCAATACTTGAGACCTACTAAGCACCTAATGCCTCCAAATACATTTTTGCTTTAAAACACAAAAATTCGTAATGCAGGTTTTAACCCCTTTAAGATTTTTATCTACTTACCTAATAGCTCCTTACTCCCTTCAATACCTGGCTTGTTAGTACTAGGGACACTTAGGAAATTATTATCCAGAATGATTGAAGAATGGGAGGGAAGCTTCAAAGGCAATCAGAGGTAACCTCTTCACAAATGACTAGAGAATGAGCACGTATTGAATAATTAAGATAAAAAAGATAAACTTAGAAACTGCACTCATCCTAAGTTACTTGGTTGGAAGGTTTTTCAAGGGGAGGAGCATAGCATATGGCAAGAAGCATTAGCCAAGGGTTCAGAAGAGCCAACTATGACCTTCATGGTTCAATAGCCATGTGGTTTTCAGCTAAGTGCAGCCTCTCGGGGCCCCAGTTCCCTTATCTATGAAAGAAGGGACTAAATTTATCCCATGAACCCAAAGACAACTTTAATCCCAAGTTCATCCTATTCTGGGTGACCCCTGGCATGTCACAACCTGGTGGTACCATGACTTTCAAGGGCCCTGGGCACATTTGTCTTCACGGGTCCCTTCTTCCATCAAAAAATATTAAAAAGTATGTTTCACAGCCATGTTGGTATGAAGACAAGTATGTTAGTGTTGGGCAAAACTCCTTCTCCTATGATGTGACCAACCCCTAGCAAATATTCCAAGAAACTTCCCCAACCCATGATTTCCAGGAAACCCACCAATCCCACCCCAGCCAAGGCCCTCTTGCTCTCTGGCAGCTGTAATCTTGTGATAAGCTCCCCTTGCCCAACACCCACACTCTGGCAGTTGCAACCCTGTATAACTATGGTGGCATTTAGATTTTAAACCTCACCCAAAAAAGGCTGGCAGGTAAGCCAATTTTATTTCTTATAGAAACAGGGGCCACCAACTCGGCTCTCCCCAAGTATGAAGGGCCAACTAACACTTCTCTGGTCTCAATAATTGGGTTTGATGGCATCATTTCACAGCCTTTAGCTACTCTACTTCTACCCTGTTCATTGGACAACCATGCATTTATTCATTCCTTATCCTCCCACACTGCCCCACACCAATCTTAGGAAAGGACATCCTAGCTGGGGTAAAAGCCCAAATACTCATTTCTTCTCCACAAACCGCATCAGGCATCTTTCCTCTGTCTTTAGTCAACGCAACCTCTCTAACAGACCCTAACTACCCCTCTTCTCTCCCTCTCTTGTAGACCCTGAAGTATAGAACACAGAAAGTCCCATTGTCATAGGGCACCAAAAACTAATTGCTATTCACCTTAAGAACCCCAACTCCTTTCCTACCCATCCCTAATACCCCCTGAAGCCCTCCAAGGAATTGAACCCGTTGTTAAAGGCCTCCTTCTAATGCGACTCTTAAAGCTAACTAATTCTCTTTATAACAACCCCATTTTACCAGTTAAAGAGCCAAATGGGACATGTTGGCTAGTTCAAGCCTTGCACATCACTAACCAGGCCATCATCAATTCTTTCCACCCCATTGTCCCAAATTCCTATACACTCCTGTCGCGAATTCCACTTCTAATACCCTTCTCATAATTATACTTCTCATTTTTGAGTCCTGGCTCTTAAAATTCTTAACCAGTTTTATTTGCAGAATAGTCCAAACAACGACGAATCAGGCTGTCAGTGATATGCTACTCTGCCGACAAAAACATCAGTACCAGCCACTGCCCTGTGACTAAACGTAGCGACAGCTCTATGCCCTCAACCAGCCAGAAGCAGAAATAGAAGACAGACCTTCGCCCTTCAGCATCCCAAGAAAACTAAAAGGAAAAGGCTGGAATGTTAGGCAGAACCCTTCCCCATGACGTGACTGATCCCTAGCAAATATTCCAAGAATCTTCCCCCACCCATGATTTCCAGGAAACCCACTGAGCCTACCCCAGCTCAAGCACTCTTGCCCTCTGGCAGCTGTAAACTTGCCATAGCTCCCCTTAGCCTACATCCACCCTCTGGCACTTGCAACCCTGCAAGACTAATGCGGCATTTAAATTTTAAACCTCACCAATGAAAAGTTGCCAACTTCCCCCTTAGCCCTCCACTTCTAAACCAGCCAATAAGAACATGCCAATTTCCTGCGTCCAAACTAGAAAATGAAAATCCACCGCCTTCCTTTCCCTATTTCCTACCAACCATCCTATATAACCTGTACCCCTTCCCCTGCTCAGGGCTGTCGCTATTTTAAGGCTTCAGCCCATCTGTACATAGCCTCACAATAGAACTCCTTTGAGATCAAGCTTTGGTCTCTTCTCCCTCCCTCTTGGTCAAAAAGCCTATCTGTTAGTATTATATATTAAAAAATTTTCTTTGATTTGAAGCTCTTTTTTGTTGTTGTTCTAACCTGAAACTAAAATATTTTCATGGACACAATACAAAAGTACTGTGGGAGCCCTAGGCACCGTGCTACTGCACCCAAAGTAAGCCCCGGCCCCAACTAAGCCCAGATCACGGGAACAAGTAACACCAGCCCTCCCCCTTCCTTTCCTCCCACTCAAACCAGACCATACACAGGAGCTGTGTTCAAACAACATGTGACCATGAGATCAGAGTGGCACTGCAGGAAGGGCCATCTGGCAACATGTATAAGAGGGCAGGAGAAAGGCAAGGCTGGAGGCCAGAGGCCATGAGGTGGAAACCAACCCCAGAGCCCAGTAGGTACTAAACTAGAAACATGCCAGGAAACAGATGCCAAAGCAAACTGCAAAGACAATGCTGCAGGCTTGACCACCCACTGTCCTCCTGCCCCTGAACTGGTTCCAAGATATTCTGGTGTAAGTGATTCAGATTCTGTTGACTCAACAAAAACTGTAATTACAGAGTGCCTGCAATATTCTAGACACTGTTAAGACACTTGGTCTCCTCAGCAGGGCAACAAAAAACAAAGAGCCCTGACCTGGTACTAATATTCTTCTAGAGATGACAATGTTAAACAATAAACACAATAAATAAGTATATTATAGTGTATATTATAGCGTCCAACAGTGGCAACAGCTTTGGGGGAAAAAATGACCTAGAACAAGGTAAGAGTGATCAGGAATTCCAGATGGGGTGAATGCTACAGAATTAAGTAGAGCTGATAAGGGCAGGCCTCAGGAGGAAGATACTGAGATAGCTGACTGGGGGAAAAGCATTCCAAGAAAAGGGAAGAGCTTGAGCAAAGATTCAGAGGCAGGAATGTGCCTCTATGATTACCCTCAAACTTGCCCTTACAGGAGAAAATTCAAATCTGTTTACAAGCAGCTGAAAGCAGTATCTACTTAGAAGGAAGAGAAACTGCTTTAAGGTAGTCAAAGTCTAATTTGAAAAAGCTGAGTTTGGAATGCCCCGTAACTTGAGACAGAAGGTGCCACTAAAGATTCACTTTTGGTGCTCTTCACAGAGATGAGTTAAATGCTCACCAATTCCTTTTTCTATACTTGGCTTTTCTGTGCCATTATGTCCTGGTCAACAGAATTTGGATGGAAGTTAACTATGCTGCTTCCAGACCTGGCCATAAACCCTCACGTGCATTGGTCTCTCTTCTTCCACAACTGCAGTAACCTCATCTTTAGGACAGCAGCGCCTTAAGATAAAACCTGTCTGACTCACAAGTCACTGCTTGGAGGAAGACTGCCAAGGAGGACTACCTATCCCACAGAGGATGTGGTATGAGTTTGAAGCCATAACTTAACTGGGTTAACCCCCGGGGGTTTCTAGGGTTGTTGTTAGAGCAGCTAGTCTGAGTTGCCCTGACTAGTGCAATAGACATCTCTATAGAGGAGATACTTATACAGCTGAAAGGACCAATATCACCAAGGGATCAGTCCTCATTTGAAACTGCCTTGAAATTAAAATTAAAAGATTAAAAAGATGCTAATTAAACCTTTATCTTCTTTGATAAGTCTGAATTATTTCATTCCTCAGCCACACTCTTCCTTGGCACCCTCTCTTCCTGAGGCTCCTAGAACCCACTTGTCCCCAGTACCCACAGCCTTACCACCTCACTGATGTTACTTCTCCTCTTCTGCCTACTCCAAAGACAGGAATGCTCTGTCTCAGCTCATGGCTTGCTTTGAGTGAATGTGTTATCTCTCTACACATTCTGCCTGGGGATCCTCTGTGTTCTCAATCCTTCAGCTCCTACTTAACACATGCATGACTGCTTCATCTAGATTTTTGGTCCTTACCTCACTCTTGAGCTACAATCCCTCCTAGACATATCCACCTTATGGGGTCTGGACATTGCAAACTTAAATCCATATGTCCAATGCAAGGTTGATTCGGCCTCCAAAACATGCCACTTCATCTACAGTCACCACCTGGATCAATTATACCACTCTCCTTTCAGCCACTGAATGTAAGTCTCAGAGTTACTATTGACTCTTACTTTTCTTTCAGTACCCCATAGCCGATACTGAGTCATTTTGATTCTGCCTGATGCGCATAACAGTCAATCTATGACATAGAGGTTTAAAAGAAAGAAAGAGTTTAATGTTATGCATGAAGTAGGAGGTCAGATGGCCTATTGGCCCAAAAATCTGTCTCCCTCAGTCTAAGGTTTTAAGGGATTTTATGGATTCAAACAAGTGGTGGGGGTGTGGAGTTGCTATCATTACAATAGTATCAACAGGGTTGAAACTAGGCTAGAATAACCATTATAATAGTAAGATTAAACAAGGGTGAAACTAGTTGAGTTTGAGTAATTTCAGGTATTAATTTCTGCCTATTCTACAATATAGAAAAAAAATCTATATAATTATTCAGTAATCATACTTATTTCTTAATTCTTAATTTCTTGGTTACAGTTCCTTTCATTTTTTTTTTTAATTCATCCCTCAATCTTAACAGGTATCTGAGCAGTATTCTAACTTCCTCATGCTGAAAAACAGTGTCTATATTATGGGGTAGAGGAATGAAACTGGTTGACATTCTTGGAGAAACTGATACTTCTGGGTTTCAGAGCTTAAGGGGTTTAGGAATAATCTGCAGGCTTTAGGTGATAAATACGTTAAAAATTATAGGTTTAAATAAGGAATAGAAGCAGATGATTCATATATGTGAAAATAACTTTTTATATATTTTAGATAGGACCTGCAGTGTTCTGTAGGCTTTTCAGGAATAGTGTTGGCAGTATCTGGCCGAGACCTGCATAATAACAACTTTCAGAATAAGCTCCTTACCTTATTTGAAATCTTTTAGCCACTGAAACATTCTTTTCCTCCTCTAGATCACAAATCCATTCCTAATCCCACAGTGTTAGAGAAATTTACTCCTGAAAGTTATGTCCCATATAAGGGGGGAAGGTAGAGGGTTTATTTGCAGAGTTTAGCTTAGAGAGAGACCACATTTGAGCAACACAGAGATTTTCAGGGAGTGACTCTTAGGGATTATGTTATATCAGGCAGGGCTCATATATTTTAGAGTAAATTAGGAACCCTTTTTGCTTGAATTCCCCAGTGGGGAAATTGAATAGTTCCACACTTTCTTTCCCCAGTTCTTCAATGGAACTTGCATGTACTTTTTCATTTTATACCCAAAACACTGAAATATATCAGAATATGGAATACTAAGATCTCATTCCATAGATTCCATGCCACATAAAGCTGAGTTAGGTTGTTTAAATAAATTGACCAGACAGGTTAAATTAGAAAAAGTGTCACAGAAAGTGTTCCACAGAAAATTTAAATTCTGGACAAAATAAATATTTCCTCCTTTGGTCTCACACAGAAATTAAAGTTTTAAAATTCAGACAATAAGGTCAACATAAACATCAACAAGGACATTATTCTGATATGACACAGAATCCTTGTCTTCTAGACAGAGTGCTCACATGGTTTAAAAAAAAAGTTTTTTTAATCTTTCATTAAGAGCACACCAACAATCTGCATTATTTTAGCAGAGAGAAAAGTAAACTCTGGCTTTGTATGAATACACAGTTTAACACAAAAAAACTCTTACAAAATATTATAAACAAGCCTATCAAATTTTTGGTCGGCATTGACTATGGCAAACAGAATTCATTTTCACAACCCTTCTACAGCTTTCCATGTCCATTCAGGTCTTATCTTACACATTAAAATTAGTTGTTTACAAAACTACGCTCCCTTAGAGAAGCTTATCAAATTTTAGTCAGCATTGACGATGACAAACAAAATTCACCTCCACAAACTTCCACAACTTTCCATATTCACCCAGGCTTTGTCCTACACCTCCTTGAGGATAAATCTACACCTCTTCCTTTAATGCGGCACATCCTGTATACTTTACATACTCACGTACCTTAATAGTTACCAAAAAGAGCTTCAATACTGTCTTTAACGATCCTGCAAAGTATGATTATTTTAAAATAGTTTGCCAAACTAATGATTTAATTTCATTAACCATTGTTTCAGTTTGCTAATATTGCCCAAATGCAATATCCTAGAAATGAGTTGACTTTAATAAAAGGGATTAAGTTACAAGTTACAATTCAAGGTCATGGAAATGTCCAGCGTAAGGCATTTATAAGAGGATACTTCACTCAAGAAAGGCTGATCACATCCAGGATTTCTCTGTCACATGGGAAGGCACATGGTGATGTCTGCTGGCCCTTTGTTCCCAGGTTTCATTGCTTTCCACTCCTGATTCCACTGGCCTCCTCTCTGAGCTTCTATCCCCAAACATCTGTGTCTCATTTCACCTCTCTGCCTTCTGTGAGCTCTATGTTTTTTTGCCTTATATTCTGTTCAAACAGGGTCCCAACAAAAGGATGAAGACCTACCTTGAGTGGGTGGGGTCACATTTCCATATCACCAAAATATTCCACCCACAATTTGGTGGGTCACATTTCCATAAACTCATTCAAAATGTCCCACTCAAACAATAGGTCTGCCCCCACAAGACTGGATTAGGATGAAAAGAACATGGCTTTTCGGGGGTACACAACAGTTTCAAATCAGCACAAACTCAAACTTAATTTTTCACCATCTTAAAGTTCTAATAGATATAATAGATATACATAATGTCCTTTTTTCTGTTGGAGGTAAAAAAAAAATCTGTTTTCATAATGCACTAAAATTATGGACAATCTCAAAAGCATCAAACTCTGGAAAATATACAACAATTGTTTAATCTGTCCACAGCATAAATCCAGGAAAACTTTTCCATAGTGTTCAAGGATATTTTATCTTATTTAACTGAAATTTGGCAATTAGATCCTATTCAATTAGTTCTATCCCACAGGCTATTTATATTTTTTTAAATGATTTGTATATTGCAGTTACCCTTGCAAAGGTATTATTGGAAAAAAAAAAAAAAAAAAACTTTTAATTGGGGAATTCTCTCAGACCAGACATGGCTATTCCACATTTCCTTTGTGCCTACCATTTCTAATCTCCAGGTCCAGGAGAAAGAATTCTAAACCAAGCCTATCCTCCCACATCTTTCCACATCCAACCCTTACCCCATAGCTGCCTTAGATGGTTAGGTCCTGGGGGCAGGGATAGATGAAACAGAAAGAATGAGGCCTGGTTTTAAAAGTTTTAAATGAGGGTGGTGGGATTTAAGACCCCTAAGGAGGCCTTAGTGTTGATGAGTTACTATGCCCTTCTTTCTTTTGTCTTTGTTTTTATTTTTTTTTAACTAGGTTATTTATAATGTATCTTTTATGTGTGTGTGAAAAATAACATATACACAATAGCAGCAACTTTCAAAGCACAGCACAACAATTAGTCGTAGAACAGATTTCAGAGTTTGGTATGGGTTACAATTCCACAATTTTAGGTTTTTACTTCTAGCTGCTTTAAGATACTAGAGACTAAAATAAATATCAATATAATGATTCAGCAGTCATACTCGTTGGTTAAACCCTACCTTCTCTGTATAACTCCACCATCACCTTTGACCTTTCTCCCACTCTTCAGAGGCATTGAGCTATACCCATTCTAACTTCTTCATGTTGGAAGGAGTTGTCAATAATATGGGATAGGGAGATGGAACTAGTTGATGTTCTGGAGAGGCTGGCCTCTCTGTATTTCAGGACTTATCTGGTCCAGGGACCCATCTGGGTTTCTGGAAAGTTACCCTAGTGCACGGAACCTTTGTAGAATCTTATGCAGTGTGCTAGGTATTCCTTAAGGATTGGCAGGAACAGTTCTGGTTGGGGTTTGGCAAGTTATGATAAGCAGCAAAGTATAACTGAAGTTTGCTTAAGAGTGACCTCCAGAGTAGCCTCTCAATTCTATTTGAACTTTCTCAGCCACTGATACCTTATTTGTTACACTTCTTTTCCCCCTTTAGTTGAGGATGGCATTGTTGAACCCACACTACCAGGGAGGCTCATCCCTGGGAGTCAACTCCCATGCCGCCAGGGAGACTTTCACCCCTGGATGTCATGTCCCACGTACAGGGGAGGCCTATGCCCTTCTTTTAATTGTTTCCAATTATTACACCTATTTCACCTAAAGCTGTGAGCAGGAAAATTGGAAAAGTTTTTGCCATTTCCAGAGGTAGCCCTCTGACTGCTCTCTGCTGCCTTAGGGAGATTCCAGGGATGGTTTCTTTCCAATGTCGAGGTTTGTTTACAATAATCACAAAACTAAGTTTTTGAACCCTGAAGCCTACAGGGTTTTTCCTTCTTTTCAGGTCTCCAGAAATACTAATTGATACATATGCATATACCTATATGTTCTTATTTACCTTAAGCAAATCGAATAAAGCTCCTTCAAGAATTTCTATTTGCCAATTTGGTATTACCATCCGGAGATAGAAAAATATACACTGCACAAACAGACACACATAGAAAATTAGATACACAAAAAATCCACTAATTTGAACCCTACATTTTCATCTTCTTCTGGTATGCTTGAATATTATACATCCTCTCATGCCTCTCTGCTCATCTACTCCTACAGGCACTTGCCAGAGGGGCAGAAGTTTTGCCAGTAGCTCTGCTGCTGGTTTTAAACAGTAGCCTTGTCTGAATTGAGGACACTGGTGGGTATGGGAGGGGGACACTGTTTCTATCTCAGAGTCTTTCACCTCTGATAAGAGGGATATAGATGAGGAGGAGGAAGAGGTAGGAAAGCTTCCTCCTTTCCTGATCTATTGTCCCCTCAGTTACAGGGTGCAGGTGGCTGCTAATCTTTACAGGGAAAAGTTTACATTTTCTCAACAGTGATTGCTAGGAGAGACAAATAAAGGATTGAGTATGTATCATCACATCCCATTTCTACTCTCTCTTGAAGAGCAACTTCAATACAGCATTTTTTTTCTATAGATGCATCCTCAGGCCACTTCTCCCCTGATTCTAAATCATACTGAGGCCAGACTGTGTTATAGAAGTAAACAATTATTTTTTTCCATAGGCTCATAACTTAAACCATTCTAATTTTTCAAAATACTGCCCAAAGGTCTATCTTCAGGTACGCTATTAGAGTTTCCCATTTTTAAGCATTTCCGTAATCAGTAACCAATTAGGAACACTTGAACAATAGAAATGCAGTAACACACCAAGTAAGAAATTTAAATATACGCTTAACACTATGTATTTAAGTAACACACCAATTAATAACTAGCTTGAACATACCAATTAACAATTAAACAGGCATTAGATACTTACTATACCTAAGTAACACACCAGTTAACAGTTAAACAGGCATACCTAATTTCATTAAATACCAATTAATTGTTGAATTGCTTATTTTACAGGGGAATACTCAACAAACTCGAATCCTGTACAGAATGGCACCCAGGAAACAGAAAGGTGTAGAGGTCAGAGCAAGGCAGCCTGTTACTAAAACAGGATCCAGGCTGTCACACCCTGGTATAGGGACTCAAACTGCTGTATTAAGTTCTTGATGCACTTTTACCTTGATGATCCACTCCATTCAGATGTCTGGACATGGAACTGGAAACCATGTCTCTCTTTGAAGGCTTTTAAGATGCTGAAGGTCTGGAGTGCTAGCAAAATAGAGAAAACAGTTGCTGAGCCTCTAGATTAAAAGAGTCTAGCAGCTGCAAAAGACTCGATGACTGCATTTATCTGTCCCTCCGGGGCTCCAGGACTTCAGGTGAGCCTCCCACGGTAAGGGACTTCTGTGTTTTCTTGGGTCGCCAAGTTGAGACCAGATAAAAGTGGTGGGTTCTCTGCCTGATGTGCATAACAGCCAATCTATGACCCCAGGACTTCAAAGAGAGAAAGAGTTTAATGTTACGCGCAAAGCAGGAGAAAAAAAAATCTGTCTTCCTGAGTGTAAAGAGTTCAGGGTTTTTATGGATTCACATAAGGTGATGGAAAGGATGGAGCTACTACCATTACAACACCTAAGTATACACAGGGCTTGCGTCTAGGCTAAAATAGCCATTACAATAGTAAGTGTAAACAAGGGTGAGACTAGCTGAATTTCAGTAATTTCAGGTATTAATTTCTGTCTATCCTACAATATGGAAAGAAAAACATCTATATAATGATTCAGTAATCATAATCATTTGTTAATTCTTAATTTCTCAGTTACAATTTTCCTTTTATCACTCTCTGCTAGAAGCAAGCACCCAGAAGATCCCCCTCAAGGGGTGAGGGGAAATTTTACCTTTTATCAAGGCTTTTTGTTTTGGTTTCTAGACTGTCCCATAAATTAATCCAAGTTTAAATCTCCTAAATATAATCTAAAAGATGACGGAATTTCATTATTGTACAATAGTTTGTATTTGGCCACGAAGGCATGTTTATGAGACTGAAGATCTTGGTGGATTTTAGTGAAGCAATTTAAGAGGATGAGTGAAGCATAAAAGGCCCACGAAAGCCCAAAGGCCCCAGTAAAAAAAAAAAAATTTGTAAATGAAAAGACGATATCTTCTGGCCCTCTGCCAGGACAAGGTAAGCTAAGAAGACACACCCACTACTGTGGTACCTTCTGAAAACCACTAGAGAAAGTTCTTTCCCTTCTCTGACAAAAAAAAAAAAGTCATAAAGTGCTCTATGAGGACATGGGCACTGGTTCACCCACCCCACCCAACGCCCCCACACACAAGCCCACACCCAGTTTCAGCACATGCTGTGTCCTGCCTGACAGGGTCAAGTCTGTAACCTTCATTCTCCTGGACTCAGGACCCTCCCCTTCTCCTTAGCAGGGCAGGAGACATGGATTTAGCTGACATGATTCTGTGCACATCTGGTGGTCTATGTCGGAGCTCAATCAATAAGAAAGAACCTTTGTTTCAGTGTCTGAACTCTAGAAGTTAGTCTTTGGCCAGTCTGAAACACTCTGCAATTCTTTCCCATGTATCCTCTCCACCCACAGCATCAATTCAGGTCCACTTTCTCTGCCACCTGGGCTGCTGCAATCACCTGCTAACTGGTTCCAACCTAAGTCCCTTTCCTTCACTCTGCGGCCAGGGGGGCTTCTGACAGGTGTACCTGATCCTAAATCTCCCTGCTAAAATCTTTCCATGGAAAATACTGATGTACCCAAGGAGACCTGCGTAAGGATAAGTGGGGTGCTGTTTATAATACAGGGGAAAACTGGGGGGAAAGCACTGCCCACCATGAGGAACGGGTAAATAAATCCTCTTACACCCCCTAGAACACTATGCAGCAGGTAAAGGCAACCCTGGGTTTATATGTAGTAGCATAGAAAGATGGACCAAACGTACTATCAAGTGAAAAGCATGGTGTAACACTTACTAAAATAAAAATTGTCAAAACATGTAAAATGTTTTTTCTAGGTCCATATTTGTGTGTAAAGGAATAGAAAAGGTCCTGAAAAGTCTCTCCCCAAGCGGTATTAGGGAGGGGGTTGGGGGGAGAGGAATGTGATTGCGGAGAGAGCCCCAAGGGAATGCAAAACATCAGATTTACAAGGCATCAGTAGTCACATCCCAAATATGCAGCTGAAAATTTTAATTCAATCAAATATTTAAAATGCTAAATTGACATAAAAGAAAAACATTCAAAATATTTTGGGGGTAGATTTGAAAAGTTCATTTAATCTTTTATTGCAATAACATATATGTAATATACAACATCAAATATTTTTTAAATCCTTCACACTTCAGGAAGAAAAGCAGCCCGATTACAAAAACAAAAAAAAAAGAAAGAAAAAAAAGGATAAATAATATGCAGAGGCACTTCATGGACGAAATCACTGGAAATATATCAGCAATTTCACTAGTAAAAGAATTCCTATTAAAATATTTAAATGCTTATCTTCCAACTATAAGTTTGGCAATTATTTTAAAAGTCTGCACTGGGCATAATCCTCTCCCAGTACTGCTACAAACTCCTTGGAGGGACATTCTGGATGGGCTTAAACTTGGACAAGGCAATTTCTTCTTTGTGTTCTATCTTATAAAAGTTTACCTGAACAAGCACGCACACACACGAGCCCTGAGAAGTTTGTTGCCATGGAATTTATAATTGGGGAAATCTGGCAGCCTCAAAGCCCATCAACAGAAAACTGTTTAACCGAAATATAGGACACTGATTTCATGAAATGCCACAAATTTGAGAAAGAATAAGGCAGACACAGACATGCTGACATGGGAAGAAAGGCAGCAAGGTATTACTTTAGTGGAAGCAGAACAGTATATAGAACATGATACCATTTTAGAAACGCTTATCTTATGCATGCACAGAAAAAAGTCTAGGACACACGAAAATGGTAACAGAAGTTATGTCTGGGTGATTGTGGTGGAGGAGAACATTCACTTTGCGTATTAAATATTTGAGTATGACAGAAGAAGAGGTTTCTTTTTTGGAAGAGGGTATAATGAGAATGTGTTATTTTGGGTGAAACTTACACTGGCAACTTAAAATATGTCTTTTTAAACATACTGCTCTCAGAGTAAATTACAAATTTCTAAACACAGCATATAATGTCCTTATCTGGCACCCAGACCACCTCCAGTGCCGACTTCCCTTCCTTGCCTTTGTGAATCCTGTACTCTCAACTCTAGCATTTCTGCTCTCCAAAAAATGTCATGTTCTTCTCTCTGCTCAGAATGAATGTCTTCTTCCATGCTCTCACCAAAAACAAATTTCTGGGTATCTGTCTGCCCTAGACCCAAAGGCCCTTCCCTCCAGGACCTCACTTCTGAGCAGCGCTACATCATCACTCTCTCCAGAGTTTTCTCGGCTATGCAATGAGTGCCTTACACAGCCCCTATCAATCTGTAGGCGCCAGGCTGCATGACCGTGAGCTCTAGGAAAGCCAGGCTGTGTCGTGTGCAGCCATGTGGGGTGCAGAGCAAGCACACAGTGGGGGTTCAATATTTGTGGAACAAGCAGGCACAGGACAGAGCACCACAGAACAAGCAAAATAGGAGGCTAGGAGGGAAGTCAGTGGCCAATGAAATAGAAGGGTTAGCCAGAGGAAGGCAAGGAAATCAAGAGAGTACGTGGCAGTCAAACAGCAAAAAAAAAAAAAAAAAAAAAAGCTCATCAGGAAAGGGTGGGCAGCTTTACTGACCACCGCAGAAAATTCTGGGAAGACCAGTGAAGCAGAATAAAACTGGACAACTCTAAATCCCTGGTTTCCTATTCAGCTCTGAAAGAGTTAACGGACAACGCCAAGGCCCTTGCTTCTTACCTAGCTCCAAAGGAACTAACGCCGAGCTGCAAATGTCCTGGGACAAAAATTTCTCTCAAGTCCCAAAACCTCCCCAAACCATTGGAACCTCCCTAAACCATGAAAGCCTGTAGAAGTCTGGGCCCAAAGCAAAGTCTCAGTTAATGGTAGTAAGCATAGGGCCATAAAGATTGTTAATCATTTTCTCAAAGACAAATTTTAGGTAACAACAAGCCACGAATTCTGCTAGCTATCTCCTCCTTAGAACTGAGGAGACACCTAGTATTCAAAGGTTTCTACAAAATCCTGCCACCAACAAGACTTTCCTATAAAACAAGTCGGCCCACTCCAATCAGTGCGTGTCCCTCCGTTGGGCACTTCTGCGTTAAATTCTTTAACGTGTACTCTCTCTCCTTCTCTTTAACACATTTTACTATTTATTCCTATTGCCCCTCTCCTCTCTAGCCTCTTTTAGTTGAGACTAATGAACCTGGATTGGGCTCAGCTGGCACCATTGCCAGCCAGGAATCCGTTATATCAGGGTTGAGGAGGAGAAAAAAATCTTCACATTTGATGAACTTCCAGCTTGGTGAAATGCAGTTGCAAAAGAATGGTGATGCAAAGAGCTATGGTTGATCAGGTTTGCAAGTGGTGCAGCCTTCTGTGCAGACCCAACTCTGCTGCTGAAAAGGGCCCAGAAGGCTTGAGGGAAGGTTTTACAGGCTTTCTGGGAGACCGCGATTATCTACAGGCAAAGAGAGAGGGCAACGCAGAAAGAGAAAAAATTCAAGACCCTGTGTCGGCGTTAGAAAGGACAAGGAGGTTCTGACACCTCTTCTGACAGGTCAGTTATTGCAGAGAGGGGGTGGGGGAAGGCGGTGCAATGTGTAAAAACTGCTGAGAACAAAAATATCTAAGGATGGGCGGGCCTTCCCTTCTTATCAAGGCAGACTGAGGATACAGGCGTCCAGAGAAGTTCAGACTCAGAACCTGGGCCACTACCACCCTCAGTGAGGCAGCTGCTGCTCAGCAAGCCGGGCTAGCAGGACTCAAGTCGCCAAGCCTAGCTCCGAGGGCAGGGCCCTTCTTCTAAGTCAGTGTTTCATCCACTTTGGTGCACATCAGAATCACCAGGAGGGCTTGTTAAATGAGATAGTTGGGCCCCACCCCCTGAGTTTCTCATTCATCTTTTCTGGGAGGAGGCCCAAAACTCTGCATCCCCAACAAATTCCCAGATGATACTGAAGCTGCTTCTCTCAGAACCACACTTTAATTCAGCTGCAAAAAGAGGGTCCCACCCCCAGCAATTCAGAGGCAGTTTGTCTTGGGAGGGGGCCCAGGAATATTTTGTTACGCACCCTTGGTAGATCTAATGTACCAGGGTTGAGAATCACAACTTTAGGGGATCAGTAGGATGAAAGTCGAGTGTATGGAAATGACCCAAAGCTTGGAGTAATTAGGTCGATTAGGCAAAACCCTTACAATCCAAACAGCTTCCTTGCCAAGATTGCAATTTCCACCCCTAAGCTGTCCTTGGAAAGAGGCAGTTTCGCAGTTATTAGCCCAAATGACTAGCACGTAGGATGTTGTACACACAGCTGACAAATCAGATATAAATAATTGAAAGCAGATGCTATTTACTCAAGCATTTTTTTAAGAAGCAAAACAAATAAAAATAAAATTTAAAGGACTGTTGCTCTGGCTATATACCCTGTGACCAAAGGCCAGTTTCAACGTGTCTGCATAAAAAAGCATTACGATGTCCACCCAACTAGAAGCTGGGTTATCCCAGAATGGCAAAGAGCATACATCCATTTGTGGGCCTCACCTCATTTACTCACCCATTTATTTGCCATGTACTGAAAATCCACTGGACCCTCAGGCACAGGGCCAGAAATACTAAAATTAATGAGACTGAGAAATACAGTCTCTATCCAAGGGATTCACAGGCTGGGGGAAAGCCACAAATTTCTAACAATCAAAAGCACAATCAAGTGTTAAAGGTGGTGTGATAGCCTTTTCTATGAAGTCCAGAGAAACCCTAGAGGGCGCGCCATATGTAACTGGGGAGAAGGGGGTGGTAAGTGTGACTCAAGAGAGACAGGCACTTGATAGAAACCTGAAGGGTTCAGAGGTGTCCCTAGGGGTGGGGGAGAGGCAAGATGATCATAAAGAAGGGCGTTTCAGAGTAAAGGGAAAAATACATAGGCCTAAAATGATATTATATTATTCTCCTGAAAATAATGCCGGACTCAATCCACTCAACACATTTTTTTTGGAATTTCAAGGAGACCTGGAACAGTGAACTCTTCACACTTTCAATTTACAACATGCCCTTCCAGAGAAAGAAATGCCAGCCCATCAGGAACCACCAGCAGACTTTTATCAGTTCACCTGAGCAGGTAGTAACAAGCCCAGCACCAGTTGGGGTGAACCCTACAAAAGACCAACACCTGCAGAAAAGCAATTTAAATAGTAGCCCAATGATAGGCTCCAAAATAAACCCAGCATATCTTCAAAATAAGCCCAACAAATAGAACCTGCCCAGGAAGCTGATTAAAAACAAGCTGGAAAACATCATCCTATCGTTTTATTTCTGAGGGACAATGTAGCTCAAAGAAAAGAGCAAAATCATGGGCATCAGCAAGACCTGAGTGCTTGTAACCCAGGGCAAAGTGCTCAACACCTGAAACTTGTCAGAGATTATATATTCTGGATGCTACCACCTTATTAAATATATGATTTCAAAGTACTTTCTCCCATTCTGTAAGTTTCTTTTCACTTTCTTGAGGGTATCATTTGCATCATAAGCTTTAATTTTGATGAACTTCAATTTATCTATTTTTTTATTTGTTGCTTGTCCTTTTATAGTCATTTTAAAAGTTTTCCATAAGCCAAGGTCACAAAAATTTACACCTATGTTTTCTTCTAAGAGTTTCACAGTTTTAATTTTTACATTTAGGTCTATGGTCCATTTCAAGGTAATGTTTGTGCTTGGCATGAGGAAGGGGCTCAAAATCATTCTCTCTCATATGGATATCTATTTGTTTCAAAATTACTGGTTGAAAAGATTATTCTTTCCCCCACTGAATTTTCATCTCACCCTTTCAAAAACCAATTATCCATAAACATAAAGGTCTATTTCTGGACACTCAATTCTGTTAGTTGATCTATGCCTATCCTCATGACAATATGACACTGCTTTGATTAGAACATCATCCTATCATTTTATTTCTGAGGGACAATGTAGCTCAAAGAAAAGAGCAAAATCATGGGCATCAGCAAGACCTGAGTGCTTGTAACCCAGGGCATAACAGCTTTGTGATAAGCTTTGAAATTGGAAAATATAAGTCCACCAACTTTATTCTCTTTCCAAGATCATTTTGGCTATTCTGGGTCCTTTGCATTTTTAAGTGAATTTTAAAATCAGCTTGTCAATTTCTGTACAGAAGCTGGGATTTCAATAAGGTCTAGACTGAATCTGTAGATCAAGTTGGGCAGTAATACCATCTAAACACTTAAGTCTTAAAATCCACAAACACGGGGAATCTTTCCATTTTTCTAGGTCTTCTTTATTTTCTTTCAATGGTTTGTAGTTTTAAAGTGTAACTTCTGCACTTCTTTTGGTATGTTTATTCCTAAGTATTCTCACTATTTGTAATGCAATTGTAAGTGGAATGTTTCTGTTTTCATTCATTTTCAGTTGTTCATTGCTGGTGTATACAAATTCATTGCTTGGGTATAATACAGTTAAATTCTATATATTGATCTTGTATCCTGCAGTATTGCTGAAATCATTTATTATTTATAATAGTTTTTAGTGGATTTATTAGGATTTTTATATCAAAGACTATGACACCTGCAAATAGAGATAGTTTTACTTCTTTCTTTTCTATCTGGATGCATTTTGTTTCTTTTTCTTGCCTAATTGCTCTATCAATAGCCTCCACTACAATGTTGAAAAGAAGTGGCAAGGACAAACCTCTTATCCTGTTATCAATCTTAAGAGAACAGTCTTCATTCATTCACCATTACATATGAATGGTGAAGTTACCAGTACTTAGCACTGGGTATTTCACAAATGCCCTCTATCAGGTTGAGTTCCTGTCTATTCCTAGTTTTTGAATGTTTTTATCATGAAAGGATAGATTTTGTGAATGTTTTTTCCTATATGTATTCAGATTGTGTGTTTGTCCTTGATTCTATTGATATGGGAAATGGCATTCATTGATTTTCAGATGTTAAACTGATCTAGCATTCTTGGAATAATTCCCACTCTTGATGTATGGTCCTTTTCACACACTGTTGGATTGGGTTTGCAAATATATAGCCTATATCTCAACTTTTAACTTAAAGAATAAAATAATCTTGCCTTTTTGAGAAATTTTTTGGGTAATTATTAAAAATAGAATATTGCACTAAAGAGTGACCACTGGTCTTAGTGATTTAAAAATAATATCGACTATGCTAGGTGATTAATTTATGTCCCAACACTTGTGAATTTTAAAGCTCACAATAGCCTCAGCATTTTGCAAACATATGCTCCCAATTTGTTGTTTGTCTTTGATTTCCAGAGACCTGAAATGATTGTTTTGGATAGTTTTACCTACTTATATAATTGTCTTTTCTTTTATTTTAAATGCCTCATTTTCAACAAATTTTACAAGATATCCAAAGACACAGAAAAGTATGGCCCATGTGCAGAGAAAAAAAACAGTCAATATAAACAGTCTCTAATGACCTAGAAACTGGACTTACTAGACAAGAATTTTAAATCAGCTATTATAAATATGTTCAAATAACTAAAGGAACCCATGTGTAAAGAATTAAAGGGAAGTATCACAACAATGCTTCACCAAATAAAGAATAGCAGTAAAGAAGATTTAAATGATTAAGAAGAACCATTTACAAATTCTGGGGTTGAAAAGTACAATAACTGAAGTGACAACATCACCACAGAAGTTCAACAGCAAATTTGAGCTGGCAAAAGAAGCAGTGAACTTGAAGATAAGTCAATGGAGATTATCCAGCCTAAGAAATAAAAAGAAAAGAGTGAAAGAAAAATGAACAATGTTCAGAAACCGGAGGACATCAAGCCCACCAAGATATGTACAACAGGAGTTTTGTCCAGAGGAGTGAGACAGAAAACATTTTTTAAGAAATAACCCAAAATTTCCAAATGTTTATGAAAAGGCATTAGTCTAAAAAATCCTAAAAGCTCAATGAACTCCAAGCAGCACAACACAAAGAGATCTGTGCCTATAGACACAGAGTCAAAATGTTCAAAGCCAAAGACAGAGAGTCAGAATGTTGAAAGCCAAAAACAGAGAAAGTATGGAAAACAGCAAGAGAAAAACAATTCACCATGTATTGTGGTACAACAATACAATTAGTGGCGGACTTCTCATCAGAAATAATGGTAACCAAAAGGTAGTAGAGTGACATATTCAAAGTGCTGACAGAAAAAAAAAAAGATGTCTATCTAGAATTCTATACACAGCAAAACTGTTCTTCAAAGAACAAAGGCAACTAACAACAAACAGGTGGAAACCAATGCAATACCATTTGCAACTGCTCAAAAGGAAATGAAATAGGTGTAAATCTAACAGCATTTTCTGGATCTAGATGCAGAAAATTATAAAATGCTGACAAAAGAAATTGAAAAAGACAAACAACTGGTGAGTCTTACAGTGTTCATGGTTTGGAAGACTCAACATAGTAAAGCTGTCAATTCTCCACAAATTCACCTATAGGTTTAATTCAATTTCAGTCAAACTCCCAGTAAGGTACTCTAATATTTATATGAAAGAGAAAGGCCCTAATAGCTGTTAAGAATTTTGAGAAGAAGAATTAAATGAGAGGAATTACTCTTTCTGATGTTAAGGCTTATATTCTAGAGCTACAGAAATCCACCCAGTGTGGTACCAGCAGAGATATAGGCACATATATTAATGAAACAGAACAGAGGACCTAGAAATACACCTACATAAATATGCTCAATTATTTTGACAAAGTTTAAAAGCAATTCAATGGAAGAGTGATATAGTGCTGGAGAAATCAAGACAATTAACGACAAAAATAGCTAGTCTTGACCTCACACCTTAAATAAAAATTAAGCAAAATGGATCATGGTTTTAACAGTAAAATATAAAGCTATAAAGCATTTGGAAAAAAAAAAACAAAGAAGAACATATTAAGGACTTAGAACTAGGCCAAGAGTTCTTAGACTTGACACAAAAAGCATAAAATACACTATCCATAAGATAAAAGATTATATATTAGAGCTAATCAAAATGTATACCTTTACTCTGTGAAAGACTGTCAAGAGGATGAAAAGACAAATTACTGTAAGAAAACATTTGCAAATTACATATTAAACAATGGACTGTATTTAGAATATATAAAGAACTCTCAAAACTCAACATTAAAAAAAACAGAAAAAGACACACAATCAACTTCCAGGAAGATGGCCAACTAGAGTAGCCTGAGATGAGCCCTGCTCCACAGAAAAGTTAGAGAAGGGACAGAAGGGTGACTGAGGTGACAATCTGGGAATGGGGCTGACCTGGGAGAGCCTTCTGCACCATATGCAGCAGCCCTGGTTGCTGAGGCCAAGGAACTGAGAGGCAGAAAGCTCAAGCCTGGCGCAGAGGTGCAGAGCCCTAGAGACCACAGGAGTGCACAGACGGGAATGCAGGACTAGGAAGTAAGCCAGGCCCGTGACTGGTGATTTACCCCACATCCCACGCACCAGAACCCCATTGCCCACTTCCATTCTCCGTGCTCCAGGTGACCCCACCCCACCAGCCCCCATGCGCATATACCTGCCTCCCACGCTCACACAAAGTGTAGCCCAACCCACCTCTCCTGCATACCTCCTGAGTACTATCTACCCCTCCCTGTTCCCTACAGGCTATTGCTAGTGCATAAAGGTTGCGGGCACTAACCTCCATACCTAGGCTATGCCCTTGACCCACCCATAGTGTTGCACAGCCTCCCCTCCCCCTCCCTAAGGTCAGTGCATCTGTTTACAGCAATACCAGGCCCATGCATGTGTGTGGGCCCACAATCACATAATTCAGCTCTGGGAGCCACACTTTACAGCAATCCTAAAACTGAGCATGCACACAGATCTCAGCCTCACTTCCCAGCTCTGACCAAGGGCTGACCTGCTGCCAAAGCTCTACACATGTGCACAAAGGGGCCCATGCCTTAGACCAGCACGCACCAGGGTTACACCCCCAGACCCATGCACCTGCACAGCTACATCCTCCCTCGCCACTGGGCACCCACAATCACAAGCATCAGCATTAACATCCCCAACCTGCACCTATACCTGTCCTGAAACAAATCACCGTACCGAGTGCTCCACCCCAAGCCCTGCTCCCTGCTGTACAATCATCCCACAAACACAAGGCCTTAGACCACTGAAAGAAATCAACTCCCAAAGCAAAGCAATCAAGATATTTACATGCCATGAAGACAGCAAAGATCACTAAGCATATCACAATGCAGACAGATATATCCCTGCCTAATGACCAAATCAAAACACCAGAGGAGACACAGATGTTGGAACTAATCAAAGGTGTTCATACAACTCTATTTAATAAAATAAGTAGGATAGCAAATGACATAAAGGAGATCAAGAAGACAGTAGAAGCGCACAGTGAGAAATTTGAAAGAATAAATAGAAAAGTAGCAGAAATCACAGAGATTAAAGACTCTTTTTACCAAATAAAAAACATACTAAAGACATACAACATCAGATTTGAAGAGACAGAAGAAACAATAAGTGACATAGAGGACAGGATAATTGACTTCAAAGACTCAAAACAGCAAATGGCAAAAATAGATGGAAAACTTGAATGGGAACTCAGAGAAATGATAGACAAAACAAAGCATGCATATATGAGAATCACTGGAGTCCCAGAAGAAGAGAAGAATAAAGGGCTAGGAAAAGTAGTTGAGGATATAATGGGGGAAAACTTCCCAACCCTCATAGAGGACATAGACATACAAGTCAAAGAAGCCCAAAGAACTCCAAACAGAATAAATCCAAATAGGCCTTCCCCAAGACACATACTAATCAGTCTGTCAAATGCTGAAGAGAAACAGAAAATCCTGAAATTGGCAAGAGGACAACCTACTACATACAAGGGAAACCAAGAAAGACTGAGTTCAGACTACTCAGCTAGCACCCTAGAGGTGAGAAGGCAGTGGTATGATATATTCAAACCCCGAAGAGAAAGACTTCCAGCCAACAATTCTGTACCCAGCTAAATTGTCTTTCAAAACTGAGGGAGAGATTCAAGTTTTCACGGACAAAGAAGCCCTGAAAGAACGTCAACAAGAGACCAGCCCTACAAGAAATACTAAAAGGAGTTCTACCAGCTGAAAAAAAAAAAAAATGACAGGAGAGGGAAATCTGGAGGAAGGCACAGAATTGAAGAGCACACCAAGGGTAATGTGAATAATACAAAGAGAAAGAGGGAAAAGAATATATAGATATAACAAATAAAATTAAAAAGATAAGATGGTAGAATCAAGAAATGCCTTTTCAGTAATAACTTTGAATGTTAACAGAAATTGCCAATTAGAAGGTACAGATTGGCAGAATAGATTAAGAAACAAAATCTAGCTTTATGCTGCTTCCAAGAGATTCATCTTAGACAAAAGGATACAAATAGATTGAAAGTAAAAGGATGGAAAAAGATTTTCCACACAAGTTGTAACCAGAAGAAAGCAGGAGTAGCTATACTAATATCGGACAAAATAGACTTTAAATGTAAAGACATTATAAGAGGCAAAGAAGGACACTGGATACTAATTAAAGGGTCAATTCACCAAGAAGATGTAACAATCATAAATCTTTATGCTCCCAATCAAGGAGCTCCAAAGTACATGAGACAGACATTGGCAAAATTGAAGGGAGTGATAGATGTTTCAGCAATAATAGTAGGAAACTTCAATACAACACTCTCCTCTATGGACAGAACAACCAGACAGAAGATCAACATGGAAATAGAGAAGTTAGATAACTTGATAAATGAATTACAACTAACAGACATATATAGGTCACTGCACCCTAAAGCACAAGGTTATACATTCTTCTCCAGTGCTCATGAAACATTCTCCAGAGTAGATCATATGCTGGGGCACAGAACAGGTCTTTATAAATTTAAAAATACTGAAAGCATTCAAAGCACTTTCTCTGATCACCATGGGATGAAGCTGGATCTCAATAACCACCAAAGAATGAGACAATCACAAATATATGGAGATTAAATAACACACCCTTAAACAACCAGTAGGTCAGGAAAATATTGCTAGAGAAATCAGTAGCTATCTGGAGATGAAAGAAAATGAGAATACAACTTATCAGAATTCACGGGATGTGGCAAAGGGAAATTTATTGCCCTAAATGCCTATATTAAAAAACAAGAAAGAGCAAAAATTGAGGACTTAAGGGCAAACCTGGAGGAACTTGAGAAAGAACAGCAAACTAACCCCAAAGCAAATAGAAGATAAATAACAAATATTAAAGCAGAGAAAAATGAATGGGAGAACAAAAGAACAACACAAACAATCAGTGAAACCAAAAGTTGGTTCTTTGAGAAAATCAATAAAATTTATGGGCCACTAGCAAGACTAAAAGAGAATAAAAGGAAGAGGATGCAAATGAAATCAGAAATGAAGAGGAGCATTACCACAGAGCCTGAAGAAATAAAAGAAATCATAACAGGATACTATGTACAACTGTACACCAAAAAACCAGACAACTTAGATGAAATGGACAAATTCCCGGAGACACACAAACAAGCTACAATGACTCAGGAAGAAACAGATCTCAACAAACCAATCACAAGTAAAGACATTCAATCAGTCACCAAAAATCTTCCCACAAAGAAAAGCCCAGGGCCAGATGGCATCACAGGGGAATTTTATCAAACATTCTGGAGAGAACTAACACCAATCTTGCTCAAACTTTTCAAAAAATTGAGAAAAAAGGTACTCTACCTAACTCATTGTACAAAGCTAATATTTTAATACCAAAACCGGGTAAAGATGCTATAAGAAAGCAAAACTACAGGCCAATCTCCCTAACAAACATAGATGCAAAAATTCTCAATAAAATATTAGCAAATCAAATTCAACAGTACATTGAAAGAATTATACACCATGACCAAGTGAGGTTTATATCAGGAAGGTAAGGATGGTTCAGCACAAGAAAATCAATTAATGTAACACACCACCTTAACAAATCAAAAGGAAAAATCATATGATCATCTCGATTGATGCTGAAATAGCATTCGACAAAATTCAGTCTCCTTTTCTGATAAAACACTCCAAAAGATAGGAATCAAAGGTGAATACCTCAATATGATAAAGGGGATATGTGAAAAAATGATAGTCAGCATCATACTCAACGGAGAGAGACTGAGAGCTTTCCCCCTAAGATCAGGTACAAGACAAGGATGCCCACTGTCACTATTATTCAATACTATGCTAGAAGTTCTAAGTAGAGCAATCAGGCAAGACTAGGAAATAAAAGGCATCTGAATTGGAAAGGAAGAAGGAAAACTCTCGTTATTTGCAGATGAGATAATATTGTACTTAGGAGATCCTGAGAAATCTCCGGCAAAGTTACTTGAGCTAATAAACAAATTCAGCAACATGGTGGGATATAAAATTAATGTACAAAAATCAGTAACACTTCTATACACAAACAATGACCTAGCTCAGGAGTCAGTTAAGGAAAAAATTCCATTCAAAATAACAACTAAAAGAATCAAATACTTAGGAATGAATGTAACTAGGGACATAAAGGACTTGTACACAGAAAACTACATAACACTGCTAAAAGAAATCAAAGGAGCTCTAAATAGGTAGAAAGACATTCCCTGCTCATGGATAGGAAGGCTAAATATAATTAACATGTCAATTCTCCCCAAATTCATCTACAGATTCAACACAGTACCAATCAAAATTCCAAAAACCTACTTTGAAGATTTGGAAAAGCTAACTATCAAATTCACCTGGAAGGAAAAGAGAGTCTGAATAGCTAAAGCCATCCTAAAAAAATAAAAGGATGAAGTGGGAGAATTAACACTTCCTGACTTTAAAACCTATTATAAAGCCACAGTGGTCAAAACAGTATGGTACTGGCACAAAGACAGAAGCATTGACCAATGGAATTGAATCAAGAGTGCAGAAATAGACCACTAAATCTATGGTCAACTGATTTTTGACAAGACCCCCAAATCCTCTGAACTGGGACAAAATAGTCTTTTCAATAATAGGGCATGGAAGAACTGGATATCAATAGCCAAGAGAATGAAAGAGGAGGACCCTATCTTACACCCTACACAAAAATTAACTCAAAGTTAATCAAGTACCCAAATATAAGAACTAGCACTATAAAGCGTCTAGAAAAAAATGAAAGGAAACATCTTCAAGACCTAGTAATAGGAGGTAGCTTCCTAAACTTTACACCCAAAGCATAAGCAACAAAAGAAAAAATAGATAAATGGGAACTCCTAAAAATCTAATGCTTTTGCACCTCAAAAGACTGTCAAAAAGGTGAAGAGGCAGCCAACTCAATGGGAGAAAATATTTGGAAATCACACATCAGACAAAGGTTTGATTTCCTGTATATACAGAGAAATCATACAACTCAACAACAAAAGAACAAACAACCCAATTATAAAATGGGCTAAAGATATGAATAGGAATTTTTCTGAAGAGCAAATACAGATGGCTCAAAAACACATGAAGAGATGCTCATTTTCATTGGCTATAAGGGAAATGCAGATCAAGACCAATGAAATAGCACAACACACCTATAAGAATTGTAGCTATTAACAAACAGGAAACTATAAATATTGAACAGGATGTGGAGAAATTGAGACACTTATGCACTGCTGGTGGGAATGTATGATGGTGCAGCCACAATAGAAAACTGGTGATTCCTTAGGAAATTAAATATTTAGTCGCCATATGACCCAGCAGTAGCACTACTTGGTATATACCTAGAAGAGCTGAAAGCAACGATACAAACAGATTCTTGCACACTGATGTTCATAGCAGCATTATTCACAATTGCCAAAAGATGGGAACAAACCAAATGCCCATCAACAGATGAGTGGATCAATAAAATGTGGTATGTACATATGATGGAAGATTATGCAACAGTAAGACAAAATGACATCCTGAAGCCCATGACAAGATGGATGATCCTCTAGGGCATAATGGGCACTATAGGGTACTATCTAACACTCCACAAGTGTTCCAGGCACTAGAGTAACTTTCCAGAAACCTACAATGTCCAGATGGGTCCCTGGTCCAGTAAGTCCTGAACCCTATCCCAACCTCTCCAGAACATCAGGTAGTTCCATCTCCCTACTCCATATTAGTGACAGACCCTTGCAATACCAAAAATTTAGAATTGCCATAGCCCAAACAACCCTAAAAAGAGGTACAGAAAGATCAAAGGTGATGGTGGAATTATACAAATGAATATGAATGTTGAATCATTAAATTGATATCTCTTTTAGTCTCCAGTATTTTAGAACAGCTAGAAGTAAAAACCTAAAATTGTGAAATTGTAACCCATGTCAAAGTCTGAAATATATTCTATAACTAATTGTGGTGCTGTGCTTTGAAATTTATAGCTTTTTTGTATATTATTTTGCACAAAAAGAAGAATGTTATGAGATTTAAATGGAATGGTGGATTAAAAAAGATGCTATTTAATATTTAGAGGTCAAGTAACACTGATATCTATATTTATAGATTATTTTTCCTTCCTTGCTTTAATTTGAAATTGGTTTATGAAACATATTATACAAACAGGCTTTACAATAATTACTTAGATTTTTTTTAAATATGCCTATGGATAAGCTAATCAGGATATCCATTTTAGATGGTTAAGATTTTTATATGTTAATGGTAAAAATATTTGTATCTTCATATTTTCTTGAAATCAGGAAAATATTTAGAAGCATAGGCCATCACTATACCAATACAGTTATTTGTAAGAACTTTCTACTTGCTATGTTGAGAACATTCCCAGTTTTGACAGCTGATCAAATGGTATCTAAGCTAGTGTTTAATACTTAGAGTTTAAGAACTTTGCTATCTGAATATGGAGATTGTTCTCCTTGTTGTCTTATTTTACATTGGTTTATGAAACTTACAGTGCAAACACAGCCTTTACAATGATTATATGGATATGTTATTTAAATATGCCTATGGTTAAACTAACTAAGATATCCATTTTTGGTGAAAAAAAATAGTTATGATGTTTTTTCCTTTTTGACAAATGTACCATGGTTGTATAAGATATTAAGATTAGAGAAAACTAGGTGAGGTGTATATGAAAACTCTCTGAATTGTCTCTACAACTTTTCTGTGAATTTAAAATTATCCCAAAATAAAAAGTTTATTGTTAAAAAAAAAGTCAAAAATGAAAATAACTTTTCCTCTGAAAAGAAAAAAATCCTATTAGAGATGGGCAAAATATAGTAACACACACACACACAAGTTCATGTATAACTGGTAAAATCTAAATAAGCTCTGGAAGTTGTACCAATGTCAATGACTGGTTTTCATGTTGTACCATAGTAAGCCAAGATATTTACATTGGGGAAGGCTGGGCTAAAGTACAGAATACTTCCCTATATACTTCTTTGCGACTTTCAGTGAATCTATAATTATTTCAAAATAAATTTTGTTAAAAAATGAACACAAAACAAAGACACACCCTGCCAAATGAAGACAGAGAAGAAACATAAGTAGCAGACCTGCCTGAAGAAAAAAATCTAAGGAAGTCCCTCATACTGAAAGGAATTTGCTCCAGATGGTAAACAAATGCACAGAAATAAAGAGCACTAGAAACAGTAAGCATGAAGCTAAAAATATAAGACCCTATGAATATATATTTTTCTCTTTTTTTCTTTCAATTTCTTTAAATCACATAAAATTGTAAAAGCCCAATATTTGTGAGTTTATAAAAAATAAAGATATAATTTATAAGACAATAATGGCACAAAGCAAAAGAAGGAAATTGAACTATCTGGAGCAAATTCTATATTTTACTGAAATTAAGTTAGCATTAATGTTTAGAGGGTTATGATGTTTAAATCAAATCGTAAATCCCTAGGAAAAAAATCACTTTTAAAACCCAAAAACGTTGTTTGAAAATCTGAGGAATTAAAATAGTACATTGGAAAATATCTACTTAACACAATAAGCAATAGAGGATAAACAAAGAAACAAAACAAACGATATGAGACATAGAAAACAAATAGCATATGAAAGATGTGAAATTATCATATCAATAATTACATTAAATTTGAATAAACTAAACAATTCAGTCAGAAACAGAGATTGTCAGTTGGATAAGAAAACAAGGTCTAACTATACACTGTAGAAGAGACATACGTTCAATTTAAATATACAATAACATTGAAAGTACATGGATGAAAAAGATACACCATTTATAAGTAATCATAAGAAAACTGGACTGGCTATATTAATAGACAACAAAATAGGCTTTGAGAGAAGGACTATTACTAGAGACAAAAAGAGGCATTTCACCATGAAAAAATGTTCAATAAAGAATATATAATAAATGTACATGCACTTAACAAAAGACTCCAAAACATGTGGAGTCAAAACTTACAGAATTAAAAGGAAAATTAGATAATTCAGCAATTATACTTGGAGATTATGATACCTTCCCTTTCTCAATAATTGACAGAATGAGACAGAAAATCAGTAAAGATATAGAAAACTTGAACAACACTAACAGCCGTTACGATCTAACATTTACAGGACACTCCATCTAACAACAGCATAATACACATTATTTTCAAATGTATTTGGAACCCTGTCTAGGATAGGCCATATGTTATAGAACATAACCATATCTCAATAAACTTAAGAGGACTGAATTCATTCAAAGTATGTTCCCCAGCCACTTGAGAATCAAATCAGAAAACAACAACAGAATGAAGTTTGGGAAATCAGAAAGTATATAGAAATCACACAGTAAATTTCTAAATAACTCAGGGGCAGAAGAAAAGAATCACAATTTTAAAAATCTTTGAGCTGAATGAGAACAAAACTATAAAGCTTATAGGATACCAATGAAACAGGGCTTATAGAGAACTTTACACCTTTAAATGACTATTGGAAAAGAAAGGTCTCAAATACAAAAATCAAAGCTTCCCCCCTTAAATGAGAGAAAATTAACCTAAAGTAAACAAAATAGGAATAATAACAAATGAAAAAATAAAACCTAAGAAAAAAGAAAACAGAAAATCAATAAATCTAAGGCATGATCATTTGAAAGTTAATAAACTTATAAATCTTCAGACTAACAATAACAAGACTATTACATGTGAAAAGCTGAATTTGTAATGACAAATCTTTCCACAAAGGAAAGCCCAGGTTCAAGAGGCTCTAATGATGATTTATTTAAATAAGAAAGAACAGTAATTCTACACAATCTTGTCCAAAAAAAATGGATAAAAAGAGAGAACACTTCCCAGTTCGTTTTAAGAAGCCAATAATACCGATACCAAAGCTGGATAGACATCATGAGAAATGTACAGACCAATATCCTTCGTGAACTCCTTGAGGAATATTAGGAGAGACAACATATAAAAAGGATTATATATGATGATCAAATGAGATTTAGTTTTAGTTTTGGTTTAATACCCAAAAATCAAATAATGTAATATACCATTATATTAATAATATAAAGAACAAAAACTGTATGGTCAAGTCAATACATGTAGAAAGAGCATTTGACAATACCCACTCAGGTAAAAAAAAAAAAAAATCTCAAGAAACTATAAATGGAGCTTCCTCAACCTGATAAAAGAAATCTATGAGAAACCTAGAGCTAACAAACTACTTAATAGTAAAAGATTGACATTGCCTTCCCCTCTACGTGGGACATGACATCCAGGGGTGAGAGTCTCCCTGGTGGAGTGGAAGATGACTCCCAGGGATGAGTCCAGCTCTGGCACTGTGGGATCAACTATGCATTCCTGGACAAAAGGTGGGGAAAGAAGTGCAACAAATAAAGTAACAGTGGCTGAGAGAGTTTAAATAGAGTCCAGAGGCTACTCTGTAAGTGACTCACACAAGCTTTAGTTACCTATCATAGCTTGCTAAACCCCAACCAAAACCATTCCTGCCAATCCTAAAGAACACCTAGGGTAATGTATAAGATTCCAGAAATAAAAACCTAAAATTATGGAATTGTAACCCATACAAAACTCTGAAATCTGTTCTACAATTAATTGTTGCAATGTGCTTTGAAAGTTATTACTTTTTTGGGTATATATGTCATTTTTCACAAAAAAGAAAAAAGTCAACTGTGATGACAAATGCACAGCTATATGATGATATTGTGAACCACTGAGTGTGAGCTTTGGATGATTTCACGGTATGTGAACATAAAATATATATCAATAAAAAATTTAAAAATTAAAAAAGTAGTGAAAGATTGAATGCTTTCCCACTGAGATCAGGAATTAGTCAAAGATAAATACTCTTGCAACTCCAATACAACTCTGTATTGGAGGTTCTGGTAGTACAATAAAGCAAGTAAAAGCAATTAACAGGCATCCAGATTGGAAAGGAAATAAAACTATTTATTTGCAGACAATATGATCCTAAAGAATCTATAAAAAAAAGTTACTAGAACTAATAACAAGGGTAGTGGGTTGCAAGACATAAGATCAATGTACAAATATTAATTGTATTTCTTTATACTAACAATTAATCCGAAATTGAAATTAAGAAAACAATTCCATTCCCTGTAACTTCAAAAATAATAAAATACTTAGGAACAAAATAATCAAAAGAATTATAAAACTTGTGCATTAGAAACTACAGGCATTACTGAAATTAAAGATCTAAATAAAAGGGAGCAATTTCCTTTTCATATCCAGTAAGTTAAGGTGGAAATTCTCACCAAATTGATCTACAGATTCAATGCAAATACTAAAAAAAATCCAAGCAGTATTTGTTTGTTTGTTTGTTTTTTTTAGAAATTCACAAGCTGATCCTAAAATTTATATGGACATCAAAGGATCCAGAATAGCCAAAGCAACTTGTATTAGTTTGCTAATCCTGCCAGAAAGCAACATATCAGAAAAGGAACAGCTTTTAAAAGAGGAATTTAATAAGTTACAAGTTTACAGTTCTAAGGCCATAAATATCTCCTTAGGCCTCCAGAGAAAGATACCTTGGCTCAAGGAAGGGTGGCTGGGAAGGCACATGGCTGGCATCTGCTGGTCATGGCTCTGCCATCTGGTTTCATTGCTTCAGCTTCTAATGCTAGTGGTTTCCTCTCTAAGCATCTGTGGGCCTTCACTTAGCTTGCTCTGGGACAAACTCTGGGTTTTATCTCTTGGGTAGGAGATTTCTTCTATTTAGGTTTTGTCTATTTCTCTGATTCCTTGCTTAGCATCCAGGCTATTTGTCTCGATCCCCAAATGTGTTCATTGGCTCTGAGCTTTCTCCAAGACATTTCCTCTTTTAAAAGACTTCAATAAACGAATCAAGGCCTACCTTGAATGGGCGGAGCCATATCTCCATCTAATCAAAAGGTCACACCCACAATTGGGCATGCCACATCTCTGTGGGGGAATAATCTAATCAAAAGTTCCCACCCTACCATGTTGAATCAGGATTAAAAGAAACGACTGCCTCCACAAGATTGGATCAGGATTAAAACATGGCTCTTCTGGGGTACATAATAGCTTCAAACTAGCACACAATTATTAAAAAGAAGAATGAAGTTAGAGGACCTAGTGATTTCAAAACTGTAAAGCTTATAATAATCAAAACAACATGGTATTATAATAAAGACAGGCATATTTATCAATGAAACAGAATTGAAAATCTGGGAGAAAGCATCCTTACATTTATAGCAAACAACTTTTGACAAAAGTGCCAATGCAATTCAGGGGGGTAAAGATTAGTCTTTTCAAGAAATGGTGCTGGGACAACTGAATACCCATATGCCAAAGGAGAAAAACAAACTTAGACTCTTAACTCACACCATATAAGCAAAGTAACCCTAAATAGTCATCCTCAGCCAAAAATTATCAAATTATGAAACTATAAATCCTGTGGAAGAAAATCCTGTGGAAGAAAGGCAAACATATTCATGACCTTGGATTAAAAGCGAAAATATTTTTAGATACGGCACCAAAAGCACAATCCATAAAAGAAAAAGTCAAACTCAATCTGAATACACATTTCTCCAAGAATATACAAATGGCTAATAAGCACATGAAAAGAAACTTAGTATCATAACTCGTTAGAAAAACACAAATTTAAACAAAAATAACATACCATTATATATCCATTAGAATGGCCATATTTAAAAGACAATGTCAAGTGTTGACAGCTGACAAGCTGGAACCCTCATCCACTGCTGGGGGGCATATAAAAATGGTACTGCCACTTCAGAAACCAGTTTGACAGTTTCTTAAAAGGTTAAACATAAGGCTTATCATTTAACTCAGCAATTCCACTACTAAATATATACTCAAAAGAAATTAAAATATATGTCCACACAAAGCCTTTTATGCAAATATTCTTAGCAGATTCATAATAGCCCCCAAACCAGAAGCAATCCAAATATCCCTCAACTCAATCAAATGTGATACAAGTATAAAATGGAATATTATTCAACAATTAAAAGGAACAATCTGCTGATACATGCTATGATAAGGATGAAGCACAAATACTTGATGCTAAGTGAAAGAAGCAAAACGCAGAAGATTACATATTGGATGGTTCCATTTACAGGAAATTTCCAGAAAAGGCATATCTCTAGAAACACAAAACCCATCTGTGGTTGCTTGGGGCTGACAGCAGGGATTGAATGCAAACAAAGATCAGGGAAATTTGGGGGGTGATGAAAATGTTTTAGAACCAGATCAATATTACAGCAGATAAGTTTCAGGATTTGTAAATTACATCTCAATTTAAAAACGATAGCTTAGTGGATACAGTAAAAATATTTGTTGACCATCCCCCTGTCTCTGGAATCGATGGCTTCACTTCTGTCCAGAGTCAAGTATACCAGGGGCTATAATGAATCATTTCAGGAAGATCTCTTTGCTGAATGACAGGAAAGGCAACATTTTTATACAACCAACAAAACTGGGGTGAAATTGTACAGTACCGAAGTATTGGGCTTCAGCATGCAAAAGACACGAAGTGAACAGAGTCTCATTATTCTGTGGTAGGACAAACACAAACTGGTTTCGCCTTATCCCACTGACTTATATGTGAGTTCCTAACAGAATGTATGAGAAGACAACTAAAAAAGTAGTATGGACAAGTCCACTTAATTAGAGTGTATACTGATTTCCGTTATTTTAAATCATGTGTTTTTCTCAAGTCTTGAGAAACTTTCAGCCGACTCACTGAATGGGGTACTATGTCATTCATGGAAGCACAGAATAGGCTCTTGGGATACTTCAGTTGAATTCATTTGCCTAATATTAAACAAAATCTCCACTTCTTACCACAGGGTGAAAGTAGGAAAAAAGATAAGGGCAGAAGCAAGAGGATGGTATCTAAAACATACAATTGAGTTAGCAATATTCTCTAGCCTCTGACGAAAGCCCTGTTTATTTCCTAAAAGAGATTTTTGTGGATGGCACCAGTTCTTCCCTTCCATCCTATTTGTCATTTCTCTTGTCTCTAAGTTTCTAATGGCGGTTAGAAGAGAAAGATAAAAGGACAGAAACTTCATTTTCTTGAATAAACTTCAACATTGACTTAGTTTGTCTTTTTTTCCCTCTTTACATAACAATGCAGACCTCTAGCGAATTCTAAGGTGGCCACTTCACTCTTCTACAGGCCCATTCTTAACTTTATCTTATGACATCCATTTAGAATTCGTCAAGCATTACTTGCATTCAAGGGCCAGGCTCATCTAAGGATTCTAAATCTTAGACATGGAAAGGACCAGGAAGTTCACAATGTCCCGATTCAACTATTTTATGATATAGGCATTGGGACCTGGAGGGATAAAATGACTTTCACAAGGTTCAGCTGCAATAGTGTTACAGCAAGAAGTATGGCCTTCTGGATCTGAGTTGAGTACTCTTTTCATTTCTCCATGCTGTGCTTTTGCAGCAGAGAGAACCATCTGAAACCAAAAAAAGACAACTGCCAATTAAGATGACTATTTGTCCTTGCCAATAAACACATAGAAACATTTCACTCCACAATTAGAGTTTCTTGATCCATGTCAAGACATTAGCATGAGGTAGTTACTGATTGAAGACAGCAGACAATCCCTGGTCTATATGGTACTTCTATGATTGCTCAGAAATGAGAACTCCCAGGCACCACCATCACCCTCCTCCATAACTTGGGGTGGGCACATAAAGGCAGGTCTTGAAATAAATACCTATGTCCTTCCAACACTGAAGGGATACATATTGCTGAAAACTAAGATGGTAGAGCTACATAGAAAGAAGCATTGAGTGCGCATAGAAATGTCTCTTCTTTCTTTAAAAAATAAATGCAGTGCTATGTTTACAAAATCAAAACATATTCATTGCCTCAAGTAGGTTAAACAAAAGAGCTCAGTCAAGAAAATAGAAATCAACCCTAACTCCACCATCCAGAGAGGGTCACCAGTCTCTTCTGCTTAGAATGACACAGAGCCATTTCTTAATGGAACCATGCTGCACAGACACATTTACTGCCTTTGATGGGGAAGAAGGGTAGATATGATTATAAGTCACAAGCAGCAATGAATCAAGACTCAGGGAAAAGAGGGTTCCTTGGCCGGATAAGCCCCAAAACCCAGAGGGGCCACCCTCTACAAGAATATCAACTAATTCCATCCCCCATCCTTTATTATCGACACCCCTTTTCAATGTGAAAAAAATCAGAAAGGGCATAGCCCAAAGATCCTTACAGAGTAGGAAAAGGAACAAAGGGTAAGGAGGGCTTATAACAGAGAAGATAGGATTTAACAAATGAGTATGACTGCTGAATTACTGTATTGATTTTTCTTTTAGCCTCAACGTTTTGGAGCAGCTAGAAGAAAAAACCTAAACTGAAATGGCAACCCATACCAAACCGTGAAATCTGTTCTTTAGCTACTTGTTGGAGTGTATTTTGATAATTACTGCTTTTTTCTTTTTTGTGTGCGTACATGTTATATTCCACACACACACACACACACACACACACACACACACACACACACACAAAATGTAAAAATAAGAGCCAGGGAGAGGGGCATTTGAGGATAACAGGAAGTTGGAAGCAGAGGTACCTGGGTAGTGATTCTGATTTTCCCTTCACTTAAGATGGGGCCTTGGTGATGCTAAGTTTGGCTTGAAATCCAAGTTGGTGCTAAATGGCAAAAAACACTGCCTCTTGAAGACATGGACCATTTCTTATGTCCTTCCTGAACAGTGATACAAAAGGTACAGAAGAAACTGTGATACGTGACACAATTAAGTATTTCTAATCTGGTAAGACTGCACTTTTAGCAGACAGGATCCCAACTGTGATAATATCCTGTCTTCCTAACCCACTTATTGGAGGTGGGCTTTCCCCTGATGTATTAGCTTCCTATTGTTGCTATAACAAATTACCACAAACTCAATGGCTTTAAACAAAAATTTATGTTCTTAAAATTCTGGAGGTCAGAAGTCAAAAATCAGTCTCAGTGAGCTATAAACCAGGTGTCAGCAGGGCCTGTTCCTTCTGGAGGCTCTATGGGCAAACCTGTTTCCCTGCTTTTTCCAGCTTCTAAAGGCTGCTCTCATTCCTTGGTTTGTGGCCCCATCATCACATTGCCTTCTCTGGCCCTGATCCTTCCCCCTCCTTCTAGAAGCCTCCTAGTTATATTGGGCCCCCTGGAAAATCCCGGCTTGTCTTCCCCACTCCAATCATCCTCTTAGTTACAACTGCAAAGTGCCTTTTGCCATATAAGGTAACATATTCACAGGTTATGGGGATTGGGGTCCATCACTCAGCCTGCTAACTTATTCATAAAACAATCTTCAAGCATGATTTTTAAATAGATGCTTAATATTCCATCTTATTGGTGAGACAAACATTCTATTGTTTCTTTTAAGGTTGCTTCTAAATATTTTGCTATTATAAATACTGCTGAAATAGATAGATACTCTGCTATGCAATGTTTAAGCACTTCTGCAGTTATTTCCAGATCCAGAGATCTGAGTACATTGATAATGTCTTTGATAAATGCTTCCAAACTGCCTTCTGGAAGTTTATATGTTGAGTGGCAGCATCCAAGAGTGCCCATTTCATATCACTCCCACCAACAGTGATTTTTTTTTTATTTCAATCTTTGCTAATTCAACAGGAAATATTAGTTTAATGTTTAAATCTGCATTTACTTGCAGTCATGTCATGCCCTCTATATTTTATTTACTAATAATTTGCACCTCTTCCTTTGAAATTGTCCAATCATGACCTTATCCTGTTTCTCTAATGCAATAGGCATTTCTTCTTACGTGTTTGAAAAATATCTTTCTTTAAAGCTGTTAAACTTTCCATTTTATTCCCTTAAATATATTACAAATATCTAGTTCTTCATTTAATTTTTGTTTTTTATTTGTGTATGTTTGGGACTAGATAATTAAACCTTCATAAAAACTTTTTTTAGCTATCAGCTTTTTTCCTTTGTACATATTTTGCCTTATGTTTTCACCCTTAAGTGCTTAAAGACCTAAACTTGGATGTTTGGGTTTTACTTATCACAAAAACATTCTCATATTAAGATCACAAGATCAATTAGAACCTCATAAGATACAGATGACTTATTTTTTTTGCCTTTAATCATTTAATCAAGGGCTTGGCAAACTATGACCCCCACTTGTTCTTAAGAGACAGCCTAAAAGTTGTTTGGGAAAGAAAAAAAAAAAAAACAAAGAAAGATATGCAACAGACAGGATACGTGTCCCATGAAGTCTAAAATATTTACTACCTGTCCTTTACAGAAAAAGTAATCCATATGAAATGTACTTTAGATTATGGGGGAAATATATAAATCTATTTTTCAAAGTAATCTAACCAACTGCCCAGCACAATTAAATATTTCTCTTCTTTGGATTTGAAATGCCACTTTTCAACACAAAGAAGAAATACAGGTGGCCTGTACAGGAATAAAAAATGTACACTCTTTCTACTTACGACAAATTGAAAATTACATTACTAGGATATCACTTTTTATCTACAGATTAGAAAAAATTACAAAGGTTTATAATATACAACATTGGAGAGAAGGTGGGAAAACAGCTCTAATTCTCTTGGTGGGATAGAGCAACCGTCTTGGTGCAATAAGAAAAAACTATTAAAAGTTGAATTCTATAGGATTTTTGACCATTTAAATTTTAGGAATTCATATTTCTAAAACTCTCACAGAAGTTCACAAAGGAAGTGTACACAGTTACTTTAAGAACTGTTTACAGTAGCAAAAAAACTACAAAATTCCTAAATGCCTACCAACAAGGAATTGTGATAAATCAATAGTACATCGTACAATGACATAGTATACATCCATTAAAAGAATGAGACACATATATATGTATAAGCATATATTCAAAGATGGATGTCTATAATATATTGCAAATGATCCAAGTTCATTCAAAACATAGGATTGATAATGACCTTGTATTGTTTATAGCTAACATTTTATTTATAATGTGCCAGAGCTTAGCTAAGAATTTCACATGTATTTTCTCATTTGATCCTCCTGACAACCTTGTGAGAGAAGCACTATTTTCATTACCATTTTAAAGATGGGATTATTGAGGTACAGTTTAAATAAGTCATCCATGGCCACACAGACAGGATTTGACACCTGACTGTCTTGCTTACTTAAATAATACAGCACACTGCCTCTCTCCCCAAAACTATGCATGTCTATACATTTATACTGTACCTCAAAAATACATTAATAGTAGTTTCTTAATGGGAATGGGATTACACTAAGGAAAGCTATAACTTTTAAATTGCACTTTCACATGTATGGTATTTTTGATGTTTTGGCAACAAGCATGTATTAATAAGAACTTCGTCTAAATTAGGAGATATACCTTATCATGCATGTTTTTATAGATACACTGGAGCTTGTTTTGTGGCCTTTCAATGTCTTTTCTCTGATCAGCCCCTAGCACCATTCTGCTTCCATTTAAGGTCTTCTATTTCATTAAACTTCACTATAATTCTGATTATATAGTCCCTCCTCGCTAATCTCTGCCAAACACTTGGTTATTTTTACATATTGATTTTTCCAAATATATCTTAGCATCCCTTTATAAAGTTCTCAAATAAAATTCCATTAGTACATTAATTGGAGTTACGTGCACAGGTTCCACACAGATACCTGGACTCGTTAAGAAAGAGAATGCCAATTCAGAATCCATGATTCCAAGGGTACTGGCTTCTGCCAGAAGGTTGACTTCTGCTGTCAGTGAAGAATGGGTTTGATGAACCAAGTGTGGATCAGGCTTTCCAGAAGGCCATGTAAACTCATGGGAACAACCACATCTAAACACCCCTGGTCTGCTTTTCTAATGAGCTGGCGAAGGCCATGCTGAGTATACATCAGGATCAGCGTCCACAGGTCCTGAGGCCCCCGTGGGTAGAGGCTGAATTCATCTGTGCTGCACAAATGAATTGCTGCACACCCACCACATGCCAGGGCCCTTCACGGTGCTTGATCACCTAAAGCTCTGGGCATAAACCCTGATGCTCAGCAGCTGTGTGACCTTAGGCATGTTACTTAATCTCCCTGAGCCTCATTTTGCTCATATGCACAGTGGGAATAATAATTACTCACTCTGTCACAGACAGGAGCACCCTCAGGCTCGCATGAGGCCTCACATGGCCAGTTTTTAGGACACCATAGATATCTAGGAAATGAGAGCAACCACCATGGATGTCACACTGCCACGTGACCGCCATATTTCATCCGACCACCTTATTTCAAAGAAATAGCTCATTTCTGAAAAGAAACAAAACAAAACGCCTCGGGCTTTTTTTTTTTTTCTTTTGGCTTTTACAAAGGAGATTTATTAGGTTGCAAATGTACAGTTCTAAGGCCAGACAAATGTCCAAACTAAGGCATCAACAAGAGGATACCTTCACTGAAGAAAGGCCAACAGCATCTGGGGCTCCTCTGTCACAAGGGAGGCCACATGGTGACATTTGCTGGTCTGTTTTTTTTTTTTTTTTTTGACTTCTCAGGATAAAATTTTATGTAGATAGAGTTTTGACATTTTTTTATTTTTTTATTTTAGTGAAGACTTAATATATCTGAATCCTCTTATCTTCCCAGCCTCCAAAGCAGCACTGTGCCCAGAATGAGAGCTGGAGGGTGAGAGGGAAGAAGACCTGAGCTGTGGGCACAGCCAACAACGCCATCTCCCCACCCCTGCTTCCATCATCCTCGCAGACATCAAATGCCAATCCTGAGAACGTGGTAAGAAATAAGACGTTTCCAAAGAGCTCAACGGGGCCCTGCCCGCCACCCTCCTGCCCAGGTTTAGTTATAGTTCAAATGGTTGCCACGGCAACCCTCTGTCAGAAGGCACATCACCTCAGGGCTGGGAAATGGGCGGCCCTTCCTCCACTTCAACACTGGGAAATGCCTAGAATGCTTTTCGAAGCTACTGTTTCATCTATATATATGTGTGTGTGTTCTGTTTGGGAGATGTGTGAGGGGAAAGGGATGGGGGGGTGGTTCTAGCTGCTAATCTGTGGCTCAGAAGATTAAACAAAAAACTACCACAGACACACACCGTACTGAGCTAAGTCAGACTATGCTAATGATAGAAGTAAAACATTTTGACAGCCTCACTCAGCTAAGTGTCAAACACTTGAGAAAATGAAAAATCAGTTTAAAAAGAAAAAAAAAATCAGCAACTAAGCACAATAACAATCTAAAAGGGAAGAATTAAAGGCAGCCTAGAGCCTCTTAAAGGCAAAGAGGGGGACTTATCAATAAAAAAATTTTAAAAAGCAGGTCCAAAAGAGGTTGGCCAGATCGTTGACTAGACTGGGCTAGAGATAAATCAAGATGGGAACTGCAGCTCTGACTTTCACTGGCAGTTGGGGAGGGTCAAATATATATACGCATCATATTAACTTCTTGCTACTTTAATTGTGAACCTTCAGAACTCCAAGCAAACAAGAAAACGTGTAGAAGCGTGATCAGGCACGTGTGCGCATGCTTCACAGACAGAGCACACGATACCTGAGCCAACACCTTGTGGCTATTACCACTTACCAGCTTCCACAAAACTCCCCCTTGCTACATCCATGTGGGAAAAGAAAACTCCAGAAACACAGGTAACCTGTGCACCATCTCTCACAGATCATCCCACCAGACATTTAACCAACATGAAAGTAGAGAGGGGCCTGTACCTCTCTAAGCCACTAAGAAGTGGCTCTTTTCTTTATCCTCTCTCAATACATCAAGCACTAAAGGGCGTTTTAGGTAGATTTACATCCCAGAGTGGGAAGAGAGAATTTTAGTTCTGCACTTAAATCAAATACAGTGATGCTACCCCACACCTCAAGACAGCTTATTGTCTTTCTGACAATAAAAATGAACAACAACACAGGACAGTCAACTTTAAAGCCAGTGAAAGAGAGAAGCGACAGGGAAGAATGACTTTACTGGGACAAATTTACTTCTCCTGATCTACTTCTCCTTGGCCAACAAAGGAAAGAGTTGACAATCTCTGAGCAAGTCTCTTGGGTGACAGGCAAAAACACCAGGCAGCAGACGCTCCTATTGCCTCCCCAATATCCATCCTCCCTTTTCCCTTGCCATAAGACTTCTGAGTCTGATAGGACACCAAAAGGTCTGGCTAAGACTCCCGATTCCCAGAGTCCCCGGCCACTAGAGGTGGTCATGTGAACCGGACTCACCAGGAAGATGTTAGCAGAATGGGTACTGACCATTTGTGCTCACCGTTCCGTCTCCTTCCTTCCAGACACTATGGATGCTGTACCAGAAAGTAAAAAACTCCCCTATAAGCATGAAAATAAATCATCAAGGTGCTAAGGGTGGAGAAGAAAGCCTGGAGATTCTGGATCCCTAGCTTTGTGAAATGCCTTCCTCTGGATTCATATGTGGAAAATAACCACTTATTTGACTAAGTCACTGTTTCAGTCTGCCAAAGCTGCTGGAATGCAACACACCAGAGATGGATCAAAGCTTTTAATAAAAGGGGATTTATTTAGGTCAAAACTTACAGTTCTTCAGAGGAAAGGCAGCCAACTTTCATCTGAGGTTCTCTCTTACAGAGGAAGGCACAGGGCAATGTCTGCTGGCCTTCTCTCCCAACTTCTGAGTTCCAACAGCTTTCCCCGGGGTGATTCCTTTATTTCCAAACGTCTGGGCTGAGCTGCAAGTGCTAAGATGACGTATGTTGAGCTGCTCCAGATGTGCTGCATTGAGCTGGCTTCTGACCTCTCTCTTTTAAGCCTCCAGCTAATTAAGTTAAACACTACTCACTGCAGAAGGCTCTCTCCTTAACCAACTGCAGATGTAATCAGCCACAGATGAGTTTCACATGCTAATGATTCAAGTTCGCAAAAACAGAACTATGCACCCATCACCTGGCCAAGTTGACACCTGAACCTAACTACCACAGTCACCCGGGTTTTCTATCACCTGCAGCTGCATGTCTTTGCTGACTGAGGGATCAGCAAAGAGGAAAATGCTCTTGGGAGTCTGAGGAAATCATGGAGTTTGAGTTCTTTCTCAAACATCAGTTAGTAGCATAGCAGTAAAGTACAAAGCAGTATAAGTGCCAAATCATTTGATATTTTTAATTTCTAAATATTTTGCACTCTTCCAATAACTAAGTTATTTTCATATTTTTACCAATCATTCCAATTATGCTAGCTTCACATTAACTTCTTAGACTGCAGTTCTAAGATGATTCCAAAAATATGATTCTCCCTAAATTAAATTACCTTCTCTCTTCTGTACAGTAGCTTTCCAAAGCCCAGCTGTGAAAAGAATAATAGACAACAGGAAGAAGCAAGAAAGAATCTTGTTTTCCGAACTTACTCCAAAATCCTCCCCTGGAAGGATTTTCTAGATGGCCGATATAATCACAAAGCTCCTTGAAGGAGGAAATATGTAAACCACTTAGCCTAGTGCCTGGTCCTTCAGTATCTGTAACTGCTAACACCATCTCTATCTCTACCGCTTCCACCACCTCCATCCTCGCCTCAACACCTCTACCACTTCTTCCCCCACCACCTCCAATCCCACCTTCACTGCTCTCACCTCCACTCTATCTACCCCCCACCTCCACTATCTCCACCATCACAGACACAAAGGAGCAAAGGATTGTCTACTGAGAATCAGGTGAGGAAAGCCCCAGGAAGGGCAGATCTGTAGACCTCCAGCTCCTGTTGCTCTATGTGTAGCTACAAACCAGCTGCATCAGCATCCAACTTGGTGGGTTTGTAAATGGCATATTCCTTGCCCCATGGGAGACCAACTGTATCAGAACCTCTGGGGGTCAGGGTCCCTGGATCTGCATTTTACCCATTTATCAATTTACCAATTTTAGTGCACACTAAAGTTGGAGAATCATTGATTCTCGTAGTTGCAAGGAGGAATGAGCATGTCTGGAAAAGGCCCTATGTTTCAGGGAGGAGAGGTTGCTGAGCGAAAAGCAGGCGCCATGGTCTGGAGGCAAATGAGGGAATGCTGGGGACATAAGAAGGGTTGTGTCTTCAGAAAAGTCAGATGCCATCATGTGGGGAAAGGGATGAAAGCCAGACCAAGAAATAAGGTCAAGGATATAAAACAGTTTCTTCCTGAGCAAAGGATCTTTCCCCAGCCAGGACAGGTGTATGTACAGAGGCAGAGTGACTCCTTGGGTAGGGTTAGAGCTAATGTCCTTTAGTCTCAGCATAAGGGATATGTGGTGGTTTGGAGCTATGCACCCCAGAAAAAACTTAATCCATTCCCATGGGTATGAATCCATTATATTTTTTTCTTTTTTTTTTTTTTGTTTGTTTTTTCTTGTTTTTTTTTTTAATCCATTATAAATAGGAGCTTTTGTTGAGGTTTCATCAATGAAGCTGTGACCCAGTTGAATCAAGATGGGTCTTAATCTATTACTTAAGGCTTTAAAAGGAAGGTCAGAGGGACAGAGAAAGCTACATGAAGCAGCCAGAAGCTGAAAGTCAAGGGAACCAGAAGAGAAGGAAGAAGTCAGGAGAGGTGGCCAGGTGCACTGCCATTTTACAGAAAAGCCAAGGACCAAGGATTTTCTGGCAGCCAGACAGCCTCAGAAAGCCAGTTTTCAGAGAGAAAGCACTGGCTCTATCTTGAACTTCTCCTAGTCTCAAAACCGTGAGCCAATAAATTTCCATTATTTAAGCCACCCCATTATATGGTATTTGCTTTAGCAGCCAGACAATTAAACAGTGTAAATATGAATAACACCTCTAAACATTTAAATGCCCTCCTGGAGGAATCAAAGTAGAATTTGGGTTGCTCCATTGGTCAGAGCAGGTGCTTTGTTTACTTTTAAGATTCCACAAGGAGAGAGCTCTATATTTAGTGCCATCTGGTCTTACAGTTGAGGAAGCTGAAGATCAGAGAGGTGAAAGCTCAAATTCACACCCACATGGTCCAGCCTGGGACCTGGTGGCCTGGCAAGTTGTTCCGCAGCTGGGGAGGATTGTCCCTGGAAGGTTACATCATTAACACAGATGAGGGAAAGGGGGAACCGTAGGTCTACAGGGAATAGAGAGGAGCTATATCAAGTTGGGAGAAGTGAGTTTAGGGGTCTTGACACAGTGACCTCTCCTGCCAGATGTGGAGCATCCAGGGAAAGCATCCGTACTCTTTCTGGGCATCCTGACTTCTCTGCAATGGAAGAAAAGTTGCACTGACTTGATCAGACTGCAAGTCAGTTACTGGGACACGTTTGCTGATAAGACAAGTTACTAATGTACAATTTAAAGGTCCTGAACTCTCTGTCATGCCCTTCTCCTATTTGGGAAGAATCTGGACTTCTTTTTCAATCTTTTCTTCTCTTCCTGGCCTAGACATTCTCATCACTTCACCCTCCTGTCCTCTCCTGTCCAGCAGATGGTAAGATGTGGCTATGGGTAAAGGGGGAACAAGGGGCTTCTTAGGAACACAGACTAAACCATGTGCTCCAGCCTCCTTGCATAAGGGTTTCACACATATGGACAGCTAACAATCAAGTGTCACTCTTCTTTCTGTGTCCATTGTGAGTGTATTTTGAGGCCTGGAGCTTTTTCACAATTTATAGTTCTGAAATCAAAGTACCCTTAATGAGTTTCTTCTTTCTTCCTGAAAAGCCAAAATTAAAATAATAATGTTATAATTTTAAAATTATGGTATAATGGACCATACAGGGTATAACGGACTTGTTGAAGAGAACAGTTTAGATATACCCTGGCCTTAATAGATTCAAGATTTTACCCCTACTTTTAGTACCAGTTGTTCATATTATGTGCCTATCACAGTGTCTGGTAGGTAGTAGGAGCTCAGAAAAAAATTGTGGGGCGGTTGAATACATGTGCATGATAGAAGAACCAACCAAAAAAAAAATGTAGTCATGGGGGTCGGGTGGGGAGTGGAATGACAGTTTGAATTGCAATGAAGTAGGGGTCAGCAAACTTCTGAAAAGCACTAGAAGGTAGGTATTTAGGTCTGAGGGCCATATGGTCTCTGTTGCAACTACTCAACTCTATGCTTGCAGTGAAAAAGCTGCCATAGGCAATTCAAAAATGATTGGGCACGATTGCATTCCAATAAAACTTTATTATAAAGATAGGCAATGATTGGCCTGTAGTCCATCATTTGCTGACCCCTACAATAAAAGATGGAATAAGGCCAAAACCATGGTAGCATCCTTAAATCTCGAACTCTAGAATAGCTGCCAAATTGAGAGAAAAGAATAACAGTGATAAAAGAAATACACTAAGATAAGCAAGGTCCAATTTTAAAGAATCCCAGGCAGCAAAATGTATACACTTAGTGTTTCACTGTTGTTGGGGAGGCAGAAGGAGGCAGGGGACAAAGAAATGGAATGAAAAACGTAAACAGCTCTCATGAAAAAATAAAGAGCAAGACAGAGAAATACAAAAGTAAAAATATTTAGAAAATCCATCTATATTGCAAATTGAGAGAATTATAGTTGCTGATTCCCTGCTAAGCTTCCTCAGCTGATCTGGAAAAGAATGCTCCTTCTACACTTTCTACTACTACTGTTGCTACCACTTCTACCTTATTTCCTGATGGAAAGGACCTGTACCCAATGCTCCCTGGAAGGCTTTTCCAGTCCTTGGTCCCATATATCCTTGAGATTTCCCCTCCTTGACCCAGAATTGCTTCTTAAAATGCCATGTACTTCCTTTGCCAAAGGACTAGCAATTCATCCTTCTCCATTCCTTTCTCATCATTCAACAGCTGCACTACCATTTGAGGTATCTTGCAAGGAGTGCCAAAATTGTCCAGACAGGAAGTCAAGACGTTTGGACTGACAAGTACAACCATACTCATAAAGACCAAAAAAATATTCAACACTGTAGGCGTCTTGGGCAATCCCCTCACTGTAGTGGAAGGGATAAAAGATGAATGATTCTGGTCACATCAGCATGTCATTAACGTCTTAAGCAGGGGAGATAAGAAGGAATAAACACAGAGTCCCTTTGGAAAGAGCTAAATGTTGAAACCCTGACACAGATAAAGGACTTGAGCTTCAGAGAGTGGAGAGTGATGACTTGCAGCCAGGAGCAAGCAGAGATGACTATCTCAGCCTGCCTCTGAGGGTGGGCAAGATCTAGAAAGGCAGAGATTAGGAAATGGTGGGAAAAGACCACAGCAGCACAGGCACACACACTTGGCAGAGGCGCCATAAAGAACATGCAGGGCTCACAGTAAGAGGGGAGACAAGAAAATAACCATGCCTCTTGTTAGAATACCCTAAACCCAAATCTACTCTTGGCTGCCTTAAGCAGCGCTGCCATCACTGCCATGATATCCACAGTGAGAGCTCACGGTGCCGCAGGTCTGCCAGGACCCAGCCACTACTAAGCCTGTTCTGTGCAGGCTCTGCCCACACCAAGCACACCACACCTAAGCAGACCAGAAGGTAGTGGTCAGTGTCATTCCTCATTGCATTCAGGCTGGCTAACAAAGACCACACAAAAGAGAGGAATGGAAAGGAGACTGGAAACACCCCTGGGTGCCGAACCTAAAGGTGCTTTAACAGAAGCCTCCTCAGAAATTCACACCTTACTCTCATCCATAAGACGTACCTGCAAGGTTTTGCTTATTTATTCTTTAACTAAGTTTTCTTCAGAAAAAAATGTTTGTACTTATACGGTTTAAAAAATAAACTATAGAAAACAGTGTTAAGCAACCTTCTACAAATATGAATTATGAATATTCAACGGTATATATAAACTCATCTTTGCTTTGTTTTTATACAAATATATTAATACATACACTGTTTTGCTCCTTATTTTTTTCAACTCAATGTGTCTGGAAGTTTATTCCATATAAGAAAATATTCATGTACTTCATTATTACTAACAGAAGCAGGGTGTTCTATGCATTACATGGCAGTACCTTAATTTACTTAAGCAATGCCGTATTGACAGACACCAAGGTTATTACCCACTTGTGCTGCTACAAACAATGGGACAGCAAACACTGTCGTGTATCAATTTTTGTGCACACACACATCTAGGCAAATCGCAAAACAAATCTGGGCTTCTAGACCAAAGAGTACATGCCACCAAAGGTTCCAGAAGGAGTTCCAGAGGCAATAAAATAAGGTGGAGAGGAAGGGAGAAGGAGATCTGTGTGTCAATGTGGGATATCTGCACATAAGAGTAAAATGGATTAAAGGAAGGGGGAAGATAAAGAAAGAGCACTTAGGAGGCTTGAGCAATGTGTAGCTGAGAGGATATGAATGAGAGTTCAGGAAAAAAAAACAGAGGGAAAGGGATTCAGAGCCAATGCAGATGAAATCAAAGAAGAAAAATATACTGAGTTAGCAACTGACAGACAGAGGCAGAAACTGGAGGAGGATGGGCAGAGCAGCAAGGAAAGGAAGGGGAGGGCTCGAAGGCTCAGGCTGAAATTCTAAGCCTGAGATGCCAGGAGGACATGGCTATCAAACAAAAGCCGCAGCAGGGGACAGTGGCCTGGGGAAGGAGAGCTCCGTGTCACCCATGGTAACACTGAGACCTTTGTGGGGCAATGAAGAAGACTTTCTTAACTGCAGCTGGAAATGCATCAGTTAGCTCAGGAGAGGGGACAGGAATGGGGATAGGGATTTAGGCACCACCCACAGAGAAGATGGCCAGAGCCTGGACCACCCAGGGAGAGAAAGGCGCCAAGGCCCGGCTCCCTCTGATCATTGACACTCAGGGAGTCAGGACGAGATGAGTGCTACAGAAGTGGGAAACAAGTCCAGTGGTAAGTTGTGGAAGCCATCAGAGTGGCCTGTCACAATGCTCAAGTGGACAGAGGGAGGCAAGTCTGCAGCAGTGGAGGGAAGAGTAGCTGGGACCCACTGTTGTCATTCAGCATACCTGGAGGGACACCAAAAGAAGGAAAGGAAGCAAGCCTCGAGCTGTGTTTGAACAAGCTGGCACTAGGCAGAAATCAACCGAGGCGTTGAAGAGCAGTAAAATGAGAGTGTTTCTTAGGCCAGGAACATTTTTCAGTGTCATAGCCAAAGGGAGGACTTCAGTGAAGAGAGCATGGAGCTGAAGAAAAGACGACAGAGAAGGTAACTGATAGCAAAATCTAAATACAACTGGCCCCAAAGTCTTGTTATCATGACAGCTAAGAAATTCTGATCAACTGAGACTCAGTCTACTGTCAACAATATTTAGAAACTGCTACAGTTTCTTTTATTTGTGGGTTCTCGTTCCAACTTCAATCTTCCATTTCTGGTAGCCTTTTCCTTCCATTGGAGATGGTGTGATCTACTAATCCCCAATGGAGTTTCTGTAGTTGGCGAAGCTTCTCAAAAAGAAAGGCTCACAGCAAAATGTCACCAACACAAGCTGCTGACTAAATGTAGTATATTTGTATACAATCTTGTCCATGGAGGACTCTTTTGCCTAGTTCTAGCAATCTGTCTGCTAAGTCAGAAATAAAGATATAAAAAATGCCACAAAAAAACAAGCAGCAAGATAAAAGATGGTATACAACTCTTCCAAACTGGAGTATTAAATATTTTTCAAGCTACTTTCAGAAATAAACAAAAAATTTTTTTTCTGAATATGCCCTATGTCTCTCAAGAAAAGAAGACATTAATGACTCTCTGGCACATTCCTTTATTGTCACGTCAGGAACATCATTAAATTCAGATATTTAATATCCTTATATTAAGTCACTTCTCTCCCAGACACAATGAGCATTTACAATTCAATTTTCCTTAAAAGAAACAGTTTTCCCAGGTTGAGACTTATCCAAGACTTTGGTTCTACTTTTACTTCTATTTATTAGTAATAAAGACTTAATTTTCAAAGTACCAATTCTGCAATCAGTACTTAGGGGCAAAAGTTAAAACTTAAGTCAATAAGACAGGAAATGAATGTAAAATCAAAAAGATAAACAAATGTCGAAGGGAAAAAAGGATGAGCCATTCTTCGATGAAAGATGGCTCAGAGATCAGGCTCCTTCTTTCATTAATAGCTAACAAAATGACTAAAAAATAATAATAATAAAGTCCATAAAAGGAATAGGGAAAACTTTATTCCCTCTACCTAAAAAAAGAAAAGAAAAGAAATGGTTGCTGCAGGGCACCTAAGCTTCAGCACCAGCCTGCAGAAGATGAGAACATCCTGAAAATTTTTACCAACACCCTTCAATTTAGAGAGAAGCAAGATGAGGAAAGAGATAGTAGCCTAGACATGTCAAGCAAAATGACACTAGTGAGGATGAGCCTTAACCATCACTGGAGGATTTCTAGACTGCAATAAAAGCTGGGAAAACTGCCAAGGTTTATGGCAGATCCATGTAAACTGGAGAAATGCTTCAAGCCTGAGTACATCACCACCACAAGAACAGAGAGACATCTCTAAATGTGAGGGGTAAAACCTGGTCCAAGACTTTTAGCCAACTCTCAGAAGAGAAAATAGAACTCAGGTCTTCCCCCAGAAAAGACTGCACCCAGGCCCAGCAAAGCTCCTACCCCCATCCCCTTTCACCTACCATATACCTTCAGGACACTGAAAAGGTAAAATAATCAATACTCAATGTCCTCCAACTGTAGCTCGGAAAGGGAAGTATGTCATGGAGAAACCACCTCTACCTTATTAAAAGAAAGAACAGGTCTAGATAGAACAGTCCAAACAGCAAGCAAATGTACAAATATATTGTAAACAGGAAAAAGAAAGATACTTAGCATTCTTAAGAAAATGTATGAAGGCACTGTCAGAAAGAAAACATAACTGGAAGAACAAAAGGAAATTGCCAATAAGTACAGTAGATTGGGGAAGAAGACTGGAATTCAAAGGTATCCCAAAACAACAATGACTACAATCCCTCACCCCACCCCTCATTATTCCCTGGACCAAACTCAACACACTAGAAAAGGAACCCAGACACAGAGTTCCAGGAGAAGATTTTTAGTTTTAGCTCAAGGGGTGAGAAAGGGAACTCCTTTACCTCAGAAAAAGTATGCAATTTCTGGGGTGTTTCTTCTTTATTTTTTGTTGCTATTTTCCCATATTCCAATTCTCAAGTATTCCTGTGATGGCAGCAGGAGCCAATGGCCAGGGAAAACCAGAGGAGCCAAAACTCTAAGGAAGGGAAATATTCTTCTTCAATCAGTGGAGCCAACCCTTTCACTCTTTTACTTCTCTATCCTCTTGCCACCTGAGCCCAGACATGGGCATAGCTGTAGAATAGCAAGACAGAGCAATGTACAAAAGCCTAAGCTTCATGGCCAGGGAATTTTATCCCAGGTCCTCAGGGAACCAGAAAGTACTGAAGTATTGGGGAGTAGAGAGGAGGAAATCAGGAAAGTGAACTCTCAAAGTTATTTTTTTACCCTGTGGCTCACCCTCAGCCTTTCCTCCAACTCCTACTTTAGCTGAGCATGCACGGATCTCATCCTATTTGGCACACCAAAGACTTTGAGAATTCGACTAATACATACACCATTGTTCAGGTCCCAGATTGTTGATCCCAATAACGTTACAAGGCTTTAAAACCTGAACTGACATCAAAAGCAGAGCCCACAGGTGGTGGGTTGTATTGTCTGAACCTAACCAGTTTGCTGCTAAAACAAAAATATCCATGGGATTTGAACCAGACCCAGAGTTCATGGTATAAAATTTAAAAAGACCAGTTTACAATCCAACGTTATTTGACATACAAAGAAGTAGGAAAACTTCAACTCAATCAGCAAAGACAATCAACAGATGCAATGTCGAGATGATAGAGATGTTGGAATTATGTGGCAACTTTAAAGCAACTATTATTAAATGCCCCAGCAAGCAATTGCAATACTCCTTAAACTGGTGGAAAAATAGAAAATCACAGCAAAGAAACAGAAGACACGAAGGAAAATCAAATGGAAATTTTAGTACTGAAAACCACAATAACTAAATTAAAAAAAAAAAATCCCCTTGGAGGAGCTCAACAGTAGACTGGAGAAGACAGAGGGGAAAAGCAGGAAAACTGAAGTTAGATGAACTTAAATAACACAATCTGAACAAAAGAGAGGAAAAATAGATTTAGAAAAAACTGAATAGAGCCTCAAGGACTTGCAGAACAATAAGAAAGGACACAAAGCTCATATTATGAGAAACTCAGAAGGAAAGGAGAAAGAGTGCAATACTGAAAAGAAAAGTGAATAAATAATGGCTGAAAACTTCCCAAATTAGTCCAAAGATACAAACTTACCAATTCAAGAAGGTCAATGAAACGAAAGAGGATAAAAGAAAAATGATAAAAGAGGATGAAAGAAAAACAAAAGAAATGGTAAGAACCTGGGCAAATAGATGATTCTTCTCCTCTCGGGTTTTTAAAATAATGGTTGAAAACTATTATAACACTGCCTGATGGGGTTTTCCCATCTATGAGATATAATAGACAAGCCAACTATACCATAAACTGGGGAGGATAAAAGGATATATATGGATATATGGTGATAAGGTAAGATATAGTCAAAACAGAATCATTAAATTAAAATGGAATACTAAAAATTGTTAAAAAAAAACACAAAAAAAAGGCAAGAAAGGGGAAATTGAGGAACAAAGAATAAAGGGAACAGAATTTCCCATTTCAGCTCTGATATATAAAAGGCTTAGAAGTCATCACTATTATCCTGACAACAAGAAAAATGCTGAAAAACTGAAAATCAGTGACAGGGAAAAGCACTACCACAAAACATGGGGAATAAAGTGATACAGAGAATCATAGCTTACTTGGAATAGAACCACTGAGCCAAAAACTGATAGGGACACTTAAATGGCAATTGTGGTAACTGCTGGAGGTTGCATGTGGACTAATGTGGGTGAGAAATTCTTGGAGTCTTAGGGAGCCCCCACGCTGCCAGGGGTTTTACCTCCAGGATTCCCACCAGGCTCTCGGCTCTCATCATAAAGAGCCAAGAAAAGCCCCCCATGTGTCTGGCAGGGGAAGAAGAAAAGTAACCATTTTGAAACAAGTCCATAGCATTCTCTATAAGAAAGGCCTACTCTATTTGACAAAAGACTATACCAGAGCTTTAAACCACCTAGGGGGTATAACATGTCCCCAACTCAAGGGAAGGAGAAGAAAGGGATATTAGGAAGATAAATCAACCCTTATGAGTTTCACAGTTCAGATACACCAGCCCACTAAGAAATTGAGATTTAACCACAGCATCAGAGAACACCTTCCCTCTTCTACCCTACCACTACATCGAGTACTCCAGGAAAATAACAGTGACTATACCTGAAAGAGCTGCAAGACTCAGACTCCTTTTAAGAAAACAGTCTTTGGGAAACTCAAAGAAAACAGGAGAAACATAAACAAGGACACTAGAGGAATCTGAAGCCTCTGGCACCTACAATTACTACACTAAACACAGCCTAAATCCTAGTAAGGTGAGCATGAAACCTCACTAAAGACCTGTTACCCAGTTTCTACTAACCAAAATATTATGTATTGCTTTCAATAAGAAATTAGAGAGCATGCAAAAAGACAAGAAAAAAAGCAGTCTGGAAAGAAAAAACAAACATCAGAACCAAACTCAGATATCACCATATTTTAGAATTCTCAGACAGGGAATTTTAAATAAGTATGATTAATACGTTTTGGGTTCTAATGGAAAAATAAACAACGTGCAAGAACAGATACATAATGGCAATAGAGAATCAAAAGGAAATGCTAGAAATAAAAAACACACTGTAACAGAAATGAAGAATGCCCTGTTTTAGGCTCCTCAGTAGACCGGATTCTGCTAAAGAAAGCACCAGTGAGCTTGAAGATATGTCAGCAAAACCTCCTCCAACTGAAAATGAAATCAAATAAGGTTTAGGTAAATGGAAGGATATTCCATGTTCATGGATTTGAAGGCTCAATATCATTAAGATGTCAGTTCCTCCCAACTTGACCTACAGATCCAATGTAATCCCAATCAAAATTCCAGCAAGCAATTTTTCAGACATTGATGTAGTGAATCTAAGGTATATATGAAAAGGCAAAAGACCTGGAATAGCAAACATGATACTGAAGAAGATCAAAGTTGGAATGACACTACCCAACTTCAAAGCTACAGTAATCAATACAGCATGGTACTGGTGAAAGAATGGACACAAAGATCAATGGTACAGAATAGAGTCCAGAAATAGACTCACACAACACATTCAACTTATGTTTGACAGAAGAGAAAAGGAAATTCAATGGAGATAGTCTTTTCAACAAATGGAGTTGGAACAATTAGATGTACATGTGCAAAAAAAATGAATCTAAATACAGACCTTATATTTTTCATTATAAAGTAATTCAAAATGGCTCATATACCTAAATGTAAAAAGCAAAACAATAAAACCTCTAGAAAATGACATAGGCTAAAATCTAGGTGAACTTGGATTGGATTTGACAATAAATGATACATACAGCATCAAAAACATGATCCATGAAAAAAATTTTTGATAAGTTGAACATTATTAAAAGTGGAAAACTTCTGCTGTATAGAAGATACTGTTAAGAAAATGAAAAGAAAAGCCACAGACTTGGAGAAAATACATGCAAAACATAAATCTGATAAAGAACTTGCACTCAAATTTTATAAAGAACTCCTAAAACTTAACAATAAGAAAATAAGCAACCCAATTGAAAAACAGACAGAGATCAGAATAGACACCTCACCAAAGAAGATAGACAGATGGAAAATAAGCATATAAATAGAAGTTCAACATATGCTATAATGGAACTGCAAATTAAAATAAAGAGATACCACTCCTGGTTAAAATCCAAAACACTCGCAATAACAATTGCTGACAAGGATGCGGAGAAGTGAGAATTCTCATCTTTGCTGGTGGGAATGAAAAATTGTAAAGCCACTTTAGAAGACTGTTGTGCAGTTTCTTACATATGATCTGCACAAAATCCCTTATGTGTATGTTTATAACAGTTTTATTCATAATCACCAAAACCCTGAAGCAACCAAGATGTCCTTCAACAGGTAAACGAATAAACTAACTGTGGCATATCCATATTAGGGAATATTATTAAGTAATAAAAAGAAATGAGATGTCATGCCATGAAAAGACACAAAAGAACCTTAAATGCATATTGCTATATGATAGAAGGCAGTTTGGAAAGGCCACATACTTAGTAATTTCATTTATAGGACATTCTTAAATCTAAACTGTATTACAAATGTATAAAAAGCCTACTGAAGGAGTAAGGGGAACAGGTGCTGATCTAAATAACTTGGTAACTGAATGAAGTCTGTAAAAATAAAGGCAAAAGGAACCTCACATAAGCACTATACTCCAGTTATTTCCCATGAGCATATGGTTAATGTCTGTGATACTGCTATACATGTATACTGAAGTTAAACAATTAATTAAATGGATGGAGAGTACAAGAGTTAGTCAGGTTTTTCATTGTTAATGAGAATTTCCAGGTAAACAGCAGAGAAGACTAGAATGGTCTGTATGATAATGGATTATAGTTGGAGATATCAGCATTAATTCATGTTTATATTAATATAGGTACAGATGGTTACACATAGAAATATTTATAGATATGTGTATATACACAGGTTAGTCATACATGTATCTCCTTGCACCTTCAGCTGAGAGGTGCTAAAAGAAGTAGTATTCCATTAGTAAAGAGCATACCTAGAGTCAGACCTTGGTCTCTAAGACCATTCTCCAATAAAAGGAACTAGGGATCCTTGGAGAAATTTATTCTATGACTGAGACAGGAAATATGAAAGATATGCCCAGAGTATCTTTTAATTCAACAAAATAAGAAATTATTTAATCTACACACACTACACTCAAAAAATAACAACAGAAATGATTTATTATGTTAAAGGGACACAGGGCCAACTGAATGAGCTCCTAATGGCCAAAGCTGGAACAATTTGAGCAATAAAATAAATACAGTAGCATTGAATTATAAACCAAAGTATAAAACAAATATCCATGAGTCCATACTGGTACAATTATAAATTAATAAAACCTAGCCAATAGCTTTCCCTCTAAGATCAAGACAAGGATGCCCATTGTCACCATTGTTATTCAACATTGGCTGGAAGTTCTAGCCAGAGCAATTAGACAAGAAAAAGAAATGAAGGGCACCAAATTGGAAAGGAAGAAGTAAAACTCTCACTATTTACAGATGATATGATACTATGTTTCAAAAGTCCCAAAAAGTCTACAGTAAAGCTACTAGAGCTAATAAACAAGTACGACAAAGTGGCAGAGTATAAGATTGACATCCAAAAATCAGTAGTGTTTCTATACACTAGTAATGAGCAATCTGAAGAAGAAATCAAGAAAAAAATTCCATTTACAATAGCAACCAAAAGAATAAAATATTGAGGAATATTTTATGATACAGAAGACCTATACATAGAAAACCTCAAGAAATTGCTTAAAGAAATCATGGAAGACCTGAATAAATGAAAAGGCATACCATGTTCATGGATTTGAAGACTAAATATAGTTAAGATGTCAATTCTACCCAAATTGATTTATAGATTCAATGCAATACCAATTAAAATCACAACAGCTTACTTTGAAGAAACAGAAAAACCAATAACCAAATTTATTTGGAAGGAGAGAGTGTCCCAAATAGCTAAAACTATCTTGAGAAAAGATCAAAATAGGTCACACACTACCTGCCTTGAAAGCATACTATGAAGCTACAGTGGTCAAAACAGCATGGTACTGGCATAAAGATAGATATACTGACCAATGGAATTGAATAGAGTGTTGAGATAGAGACCTTCTCATCTATGGACAATTGAACTTTGATAAGGTGGTCAAGCCAACCCACCTGGGGCAGAGCAGCCTCTTCAATAAATTGTTCTTGGAGAACTGGATATCCATATACAAAAGAATGAAAGAGGACCCATATCGCACACCCTATACAAAAATTAACTCAAAATGGATCAAAGACCTAAACATTAGAACTAAGACCATAAAACTTTAAGAAGAAAATGAAGGGAAATATCTCATAAATCTTGTAATAGGAGGTGGTTTCCTAGATCTTACGCCCAAAGCATGAGCACTGAGAAAAGAAATAGATAAATGGGAACTGCTCAAAATTAAATACTTTGTGCATCAAAAACATTGTCAAGATAGTAAAAAGGCAGCCTATGCAATGGGAGACAATACTTGGAAATCACATATCAGATAAGGGTTTTGTAGTCACAATATATGAAGAGATTGTTCAACTCAACAATAAAAGACAAGCAACCCAATTAAAAAATGGGCAAAAGACATAAACAGACACTTCTCAGAAGAGGAAATCCAAATGGCTAAAAGGCACATGAAAAGATGCTCAACTTCCCTGGCTATTAGGGAAATGCAAATCAAAACCACAACGAGATATCATCTGATACCCACTAGAATGGTCATTATCAAAAAAAACCCAGAAAACAACAAGTGCTGAAGAGGTTGTAGAGAAAGAGGCACACTTATCCACTGTTGGTGGGAATGTAAAATGGTACAACCACTCTGGAAGGCAGTTTAGTGGTTCCTCAGGAAGCTAAGTATAGAATTACTATATGGCCCAGTAATCCCATTACCAGGTGTATATCCAGAGGATCTGAGAGCAAAGACATAAATGGACATTTGTACACCAATGTTTACAGCAGCATTATTTACACTTGCCAAGAGATGGAAACAGCCCAAATGTCCAACAACAGATGAGTGGCTCAACAAGGTATGCTATATTCCATGTATTCCATATATTACATACATGGAATATTATATAGCTATAAGACAGAATAGTCACGAAGCATGTATTATCTATGGTTCTCTAGAGAAACAGAATTAACAAGAAATATCCGTAAATATAAAATTTATAAAAGTGTTTCATGTAACTGTGAGAACATAGAGTCCAAAATCCGTAGAGCAGACTGTGAAGCTAATGACTCTGATGGAGGGTCTGAATGAACTCCACAGGAGAGGCTCACTGGACGAAGCAGAAAGAGAGCCTGTCTCTTCTGAATCCTCCTTAAAAGGCTCCCAGTAATTAGATTAAGCAACACTCCTTGCAGAAGACACTCCCCTTGGCTGATTACAAATGGAATCAGCTGTGGATGCAGCCGATGTGTTCATGATTTAATTCTATGAAATGTCCTCATAGCAACAGACAGGCCAGCACTTGCCCAACCAGACAAACAGGTACCACCACCTGGCCAATTTGACACATGAACCTGACCATGATAAAGAATTTAACAGCATGGATGAACCTTGAGGACATTATACTGAGTGAAATTAGACAGAAACAAAAGGACAAATACTGTATGGTCTCACTAATATGAACTAACATTAATGAGTGAATTTGGAGAATTGAAGAGCACAGGTTATCAGGAGATAGAAATAGGGTAGAGGTTGGGCAATTGGTGCTGAAGGAATACAGATTGTGTAACAGGACTGATTGTAAAAATTCAGAAATGGATAGCACAATACTACCTGATGGAATCACAATAATATAACTCCACTGAATGAAGCTGAATGTGAGTACGATAGAGGGAGAAGGGCTGGGGGAACACACAAAACAGAAGGAAAGACAGGGGATAAAGACTTAGATGGTATAATTTAGGGATGCCTAGGGTGGACAATGATGATTAAATGTACAAATAAAAAAACATTTTTGCATGAGGGAGAACAAATGAACTTCAGTATTACAGGGTGTTGAAAATAGATGATATATGGGAAAAAATACAATCAATGCAAGCTACGGCCTATAGCCATCAGTAATGTTGTAGTATGTTTCCACTGAATGTAACAAAGGCATTATGCCAAAACTAAATGTCAATAGATGGGTGGCATGGGGAAGGGGTATGGATTCTCTGTGGAAGAAAAGGGAATGTTTTCATACAGATTATGGTGGTGAAGGCATGTCTATATGCTTAGGTTGGATTGTATGTTTTATTCACAAGTGTGAATAAAACTGTTTAAAAATGAACAGAAAGAAACAAGTGCTAGAGAAAATGTGGAGAAAGGGATGTACCTATTCACTGTCAGTATGGAAGTTGAGAGGTGCAGCCCCTTGGAAGGCAGTGTGGTGGTTCCACAGGAGGTTAGGGGTGGGGTTGCCATATGATCCTGCAACACCGTTGCTCAGTATATACCTGGAGGAACTGAACATGGGGACATGAATGGACATTTGCACACTGGTGTTTATGGCGGCGGTGTTTGGGATTCACAACGAAAGGAAGTGGCTTAAGGGTACAACAACTGAGGATTGTAAGGGGGAACTGTGGTAGATACATACAACAAACAACTGAGTGGCCACAAGAAGGAATGAAGTTATAAGACATGCAACTAGGTGAATGAACCTTAAGGATTGTATGTTGAGTGAAATGTCAGCAACAAAAAGACAAATATTATCATGCCTCAATCATATGGACTAATTATAATATAAAAGCTAAGCGAACTGAAGTCGAAATATGGGTTATCAGGTCGGGTTCTATTGTAATGGGTCCTAGATTGTAAGCTCCTACAGCAGTCACATATATTCAGGAGGTGTAACTGTTAATTCTAAATTCAGAGATACTGAGCTGTTTGTATATAACATGGTCTTTTCCAGAAACTTCAGGTATTTGTGTAACACCTGGAACTCAGAGTTAGAGCTCTGAAGCTATGAAAGTCAGCACTGTCCCAAACAGAAACTATTTAAAAAGTTGAAAAAGTGATCAGACTTCAAGTAGAGATATAAATGAAGCTGATCTGGATAGGACTAAGGTAGATCAGAATACAGGTTAAAGGATGATACTGTCCGTATTTTAAAACTTCAACTTCTGTGTGAGACCAAAGGGAGAGATGTTTATGTGGTAAAAAATTTATATTTTGGATAATGCATTTCCTAATTTAACTTGTATAGTCAGTTTAGTTGAACACCAAAGTATATGCAATTTTGAACACGGCATGAGATTTTGTTGGTTTATCCAGGTAAATGTGATGCTCTGATATATCTCAGGGTAATATGAGCAGTGAATAAAGAAGTATTTGCAAAGTCCCCTTGGGGGAACTGGGGAGAAAGAAGGAAATATTTAACTTCCCCATTTGGAGAATTTCTGATATTCCGTAAGCACTGGGGACAACCAAATTAATCTTGAGGTTCACCCCTATGAAACTTATTCTTGCAAAAGATAGGGTAAGCCTACTTAAAATTAGGCCTATGAGTCACCCCAAGAGAACCTCTTTTGTTGCTCATATGTGGCCTCTCTCTCTAAGACAACTCAGCAGGTGAACTCACTGCCCTCCCTTTTACATGGGACATGACTCCCCAGGGTGTAAATCTCCTTGGCAATGTGGGACAGAACTTCTGGGATGAGCTGCGGACCCAGCATCCAGGGACTGAGAAAGCCTTCTTGACAAAAAGGGAGAAGTGAGAAATGAGACAAAAGAAAGTTTCAGAGGTTGAGAGACTTCAAACAGAGTCAAGAGGTTATCCTGGAAGTTATTCTTTTACATTATATAGAAATCCCTTTTTAGTTTATGGTGTATTGGAGTGGCTGAAGGGAAGTACCTAAAACCGTTGAGCTGTGTTCCAGTAGCCTTGTTTCTTGAAGACAATTGTATAAAGATATACCTTTTGCAATGAAAAAAATAAATAATTAATTAAATGATCACATTAAAGGTGCACAAGAAATGGTCCCAGGACACTGCAGAATAATTCACATTCATAGACAATTCACCTCATAATTCACATCCACCTGGAGTATCATCATTGCTACAGGGAAATCAGGTGAAATTCATTCCAAATTTGGGTTACTTCTTCCAGTTTCTCGTAATGGTCTATGAACAGTGACAAAAAGCAAACAGGTCACTTATAGATTGAGAAAGTCAAATAGGACACTTTCCTAACCTCACAAAAATCAGATCTGCCATTAACCAGCTGTACGTTCTCGACCAAGTCATTTAACCTCTCCAAGCCTGGATTTCAGCATTCAGAACATGAGGGGGTGACCAAATTGTAAGGCCTGGCCCCGCAGCCTCTGGCTGGAAGGCCCCCACCCAAACTAGAACCGTGAACATCCAGGCATACAGCTGTTCAAACTCAGCCAGTCAGGACCTGCCCTGACAAAAAAAGGACCCCCCACTGCACATGGCCCATAGCTATGCTCACTGCACACGGCCCATAGTTATGCCCCCCAGCCAAGGCCCGTAGCTATGCCCCTGGCCCTAAAGCATGGGAAACTCCTAACCTACCACAGGAGGCCCCATAGGCATCGTCAGCACCCCCACTAGCTAGCCTATATCTAACCCCACCGCCCCTAGTGGGGGCACGACTTCCCCGGCCCGCACCCTGAGCACCTGGACCTGGGAACCTCGCCCCGGGACAATAAAATTTTAAACTCAGACTCAGTTTCTCTGATTTCTCAGTTGGCTACTGTTTAAAACCTGACACATTATTTATATTCATTCCAGCTTGAATTGAGTTATGTTATTATTATCCATTAACCCCTACATCAAAATATGTATTTAAGGAACTACATTTATCAAATCTTTTTTAAAAAGCTAAAAGAGGAAGCATTTATGCCCAATAGAAAGCCATAAAAGGAACATTTTCAATTTTTTTCTTATGAAATTTAAATAGGAAAACTACTAGTTTACCCTAGCATTCCTCCCCTCTCAAAGAAGTTTGAATTTAAATGTTCTTTCATTGCCCTTCCAACCTCTAAAATTTCTGAAGGATTCTCTACAACAATTCCTAAGCATTTCTGTACTGTGGGGCTTAAGCTTAGACTCTCACCTCTTCAGACTATACATTAGGCAGCCAAGTTCAAGGTAGTCGTGGAGGTTATAGACTGGGTCTCCTGGCACAACATTTAGGGGTATTTATGTCCCCTGCACTCTACAGATATTATTAAAATGACCAACGGTTCAAGAACATATCACCCAAGACCAGTTTTGAATATTTGGAAAATCCAGTTAATGAATAAGGAAGACACAAAGAAAAACCACCTTTGGGTGGCAACAACAAAATACTGCATTTACATTTGAATTGTATGTATAAAGACGTAAACAGAAAAAACAATAACCCCATGGAAATTTGTTGATAGTCAATTTGTATAAGCCTTGCTGCTGCTCATTATAATAAACTTTCTGACATGCATAGCATGGTTCACAGTACTAAGAGCCTGCTTCCTAGCCAGTGGTATTAATTGTGATATTTTTCATACTCTTTGAACCCTTGCTAAGAAGGGACAGAAATGATACACTTCAACCACAAGTAAATACTTCCTTGGGGTAATGTGGCAGCTCATGGCTAAAAATGTCCACAATGCTAAAGAATCATTTAGACTACAAAAGGATCATTATATATCCATTTACCTGTAGAGGGAAAAATATAATAGAAAAAAAGAACTGAATATAGAATTGTGGAGACATGATAACTCCCTGAGCTGTGATGTATCAAAAACAAGTTTAACACATTTAAGTCTATCCAACTAAAAAGATTTGTAGGCAAATAGGCTAAAGAAAATAATAGGCAAATAGGCTAAAGAAAACATTTGCATGAAATATAACAAAGTTTTTTATAGTTCTTCCCAAACCCATAAAAAATTAAGGCCTCAAGAAGTAAACAAGCAAAAATATACACATAATTCACCAGAAAGGGATACAAACACTTGAAATGTTCAGCGTCAACTAATAATCTAACAAAACAGGAGGAATCCTCAAGCTTTTGGAGGTACAAACGTTATTCCTGGTCTCCATCTTTCTCATTCCCCAGTGAACATAACCAGGAGTAGTGGGGTCATAATTAATCCAACACCTTCAAAGTGCCAGCTGCATTGGAAATTCTTACAATCTCTTTTGCAAACAGTAGCATGATGTAGCCCACAGAAACACCTAGTATTGTAGTGGGAAAATAACAATTGGGTGATGTTTACATAAATTATTGACTGTAAGATGTCAGTCAAATAATAACTATGAAATACATGGAAAAATATTTATGATCATGGCTAATAACTTACAAGTATGCTGGTTTGGGATGTATATTTTAATATCAAATATGGATGCATACTTTAATATAAAAAAATTGGAACCACTTAAATATCAACCAGTCTCAGAATGGGTAAAAAAATGAATGGTCTTTGCATAGAACATGATGCAGCCATGATTAAAAAAAAAAGCAGTAGGGGACAGTGCGACAGTGGCTCAGTGACAAAATTCTCACCTGCCATGCCAGAGACTTGGGTTCGATTCCCAGGTTCAATTCCTGGTGCCTGCCCATGCAAAAAAAAAAAAAAAAAGCAGGAAGTCTGATAGCTACCTATCAAACTTGCCAAATCCTAACCAAAACCATTCCAGCCAATCCTAAGGTTCTAGAAGGCACTAGAGTAACTTTCCAGAAACCTACAACCTCCAGATAGATCCCTGAACCAGATAAGTCCTGAAACCTAGAGGGCCCAGCCTCTCCAGAACATCAGATGGTTTCATCTCCCTACCCCATATTACTGACAGCCCCTTCTAACATGAAAAAGAATGGCCATAGCCCAAATACCCCTAAAGAGAGTGACAGAAAGATCAAAGATGAGGGTGGAGTTATATAGAAAAGATAGGATTTGACAAATGAATATGAATTCTATCATTAAATTGATATCTCTTTTAGTCTCCAGTATCTTAGAGCAGCTAGAAGTAAAAACCTAAAATTGTGGAGTTGTAACCCATGTCAAACTCCGAAATCTGTTCTACTAATTTGTGGTACTGTGCTTTGAAGCATATTGCCTTTTTGTATATATATTATTTTTCACAAAAAGAAAACAAAGTCGATTGTGATGATAAGTAGTATTTATTCCTTCTAGCCACCTATATTCTGGGGCAACTAGAAGGAAAAATCTGATAGGACCGTACGGTAGCCCATGACAAACTCTGGGATCTGTCCTATAACTATCTGTTGAAGAGTGCTTTGAAAACTATTGCTTTATTCTTTCTTTGCTTTGTACATATGTTATATTAACAATAAAAAAAAGTTTAAAAAAAAAAAAAAGCAGAAGGTCTCGATGTGTGGGCATGCAAAAATATCCATAACGTATTATTGGGTGAAAAAGAAAAGGGAAGCAATTGAAGATGATGGAGTTAAGAACCTACAGGAATCAGTCCCCTCCCACCTGCACCAGAACAACTATTAAACAAGCAGGAACTGTCTGGATCAACTGTTTGAAACTTGAGTCTAACAGATCACTATGTAGCATCCAAGTAAAATGGGAGGACGCAGCTGGTAAATTATAGTAAATACTGAAAATCTTCACCTTCTATAGAGCGGCCACCACTGCCCATCCTGCACCCTCACAGCAGGCAGCACTGAGGTCCTCTACCTGAGTCCCTGGTTCCACTTTCTTGGTGTCAGGGAGGGATATAAAGGCCTAGGTTCCCAAGATCCAGGGGTGTGGTGTACAGAGCCATCATTGATCACTGCTTTAGATCAGCTACTTCAGATCACTGAGGGCCCAGATCTAAGGGCAGCCATTGTTTCAACCTGCTATTAAAGGGAGTTCTTCAGACTGAAAGGAAAGGATGCTAGATAGTGGATTAAAGTGGTATAAAGAAATAAAAGCCTCCAGTAAAGATAACTAAATGGATAATTATAAATGCCAGTACTATTGTATTATCTTTTTTTGGTATGTAACTTCACTTCTTACTTCTAACCGGTGTTAAAATGCAAATGTTTAAAAGTGATGATAATTCCATGGTTAGCACATACAAAGTACAAAGATGTAATGTATAATAAGTGCAAAAAAAAAAAAGGTGAGAGGACAGAGGGGCAGAGGAACAGCATATATGTATGCTACTGAAGTTTGGTTGATATCAAATTTTAAAGAACTGTCATATTTGGGACATTAAATATTAAACCCATATGTTTTCATTTCCTAGGCTGCTTAAGCAAATACCATACAATGAGTTGACTTAACAATGGGAATTTATTAGTTTACGATTTTGAGGCTAAACCAAAGTCCAAATCAAGACATCATTAAGGCGATGCTTTCTCCTCAAAGACTGTAGAGTTCTGGGGCTGGCTGCTGGCAATACTTGGCCCTTAGTCTATGACATGGCAAGGCACATGACAGCATTTCCTGGTCTTTCCCTTCTCTTCTGAGTTCCATTGATTTCAGCTTCTGACTGCTTACTCTGTGGCTTTCTCTCTGTTTGAATTACATTCTCTTATAAAGGATTTGAGTAATAGGATTAAATCCCATCCTGATTAAGGTGGCCTTATCAAAAGATTGAGGTAGCCTTATCAACAGGTCCCACTTAAAATGGGTTTGATACCCACAGGAATGCATTAACTTTAAGAACATGTTTTTTTTCTGAGGTACGTACAGTTTCAAACCACTACATCATGGTAACAAGAAAAATATATGATAAATATCTCCAGAACCAAAAGAAAAGGGAATCAATATGGTATAACACACAAAAAAAAACATCAAGTAAATATGAAAGCAGACATTAGGAGAAGAATTGGGGGACAAAAAGCATACAAGACTTGGAAAAGCTAAGAAAAAAAAGAGGAAGGTCCTGCATTATCAACAGTGACTTAAAATGTAAATGGATTAAACTCTGTAGTCAAAAGGCAGAGATTGGCAGAATGGATAAGAAAAAATGACCCAAATATATGTTGCTTATACAAGGCTCACCTAAAATTCAAAGACACAATTGGATTGAAAGTGAGAGGACAGAAAAACAAATAGAAAACAAGTAGTATAACCAAAAGAGAGCTGGAGTACTATACTAATATCAGATAAAATAGATTTTAAATCATAAACTGTTACAAGGGACAAAGAAGGTCATTAAAGATCGATGAAGGGCCATAAATATAAATGCACCTAAAAGTCAAGACCCAAAATAAATGAAGCAAATATTGACATTATGAAAGAAGAAATAGTTTTACATCAATAGGAGTCTTTAATACACCACTTTCAATAATAGAACATCTAGACAAAAGAGCAATCAGGAAATAGAAGACTTGAATGATACTCTAAACCAGCTAGACCTAACAGACATACATTAAATACTTCATCCAACAGCAACTGAATAAACACTCTTTTCAAGTGCTCTGGATCATTCTCTAGGATTGACCATATGTTAGGTCACAAAACAAGTCTCAATAAATTAAAAAAATATTGAAATAATACAATTTGTCTTCTCCATCCACATGGAATGAAGCTAGAAATCAGTAACAGAGGGAGAATGGAAAGTTCAAAAATATGTAGAAATTAAACAACATACTCTTAAACAGCCAATAGGTCAAAGAATAAATCATATGAGAAATTAGGAAATATCTTGAGATGAACAAAAATGAAAACACAACATACAAAAACTTGTGCGATGCAGCAAAGGCAGCTCTGAGAGGAAAATTTATAGCTCTAAATGTTTATATTTAAAAAAGAGAAAGATCTCAAATCAGAGACCTAACCTCAAAACTGGAGGATCCGGAGAAACAAAAGCAAACTAAACCCAAAGTGAACAGAAAGAAGGTAATAAAGATTAAAGATAAATAAAACAGAAAAAAGAGAGAGAGAAACAGCAACACCAAAAGTCAGTTTTTATAAAGATCAATAAAATTGACAAACTTTAGCTAGACTGACCAACTGAGAAAAGATAAAAATAATTAAAATTAAAATTGAAAACGGGGACATTGCTACTTACCCCACAGAAATAAAAAGGCATATAAGAGGGTACTATGAACAATTTATGCCAACAAATTAGATAACCTAAGCAAATGGACAAATTCCTAGACACACACAAACTATCTACACCAACTCAGAAAGAAACAGAAGATCACAACAAACTAATAATTATAGAGATTAAAATCAGTCATCAAAACCCTCCCAACAAAATATTATTCAGCTGTAAAAAGAAATGAAGTCCTGATACACGTGACAACATGGATGAACCTTAAAGACATCATAGTGAGTGAAATAAGTCAGACATAAAAGGACAGATATTGTACAAACTCACTGATATGAAATAATTAGAATAAGCTAACTCATAAAGTCAGATACCACAATACAGTAAGACCTCACTTTACTTGACCAATATGTTCCAGGATACTTGGCTTAAACTGAAAATCACACATAATGGTGAACTCCATTATTTAGTAAGTATTTCGTATGTAAACATATCTATTACACATTTTTTTATAAATAAGGGAAATAAACACTCTAGAACCAAGAAGTAAAAAGAATTAATCATACAAATATTTTTTTTAAATCTTTATTTTATCTCTCTCTTATTTTTTTCAATTGCCAGTCACATATACCTGCATTCGTGTGTGCTAAGTTTGTGTATAATGAAGTCCTACTCCTATTACCCTAATAGGAGTCAGGGTGGGAATAGGAAATAGGCAGTTAATGCTTAAATTGTACAGAGTTTCTGATTGGGATGATGGAAAAGTTTTGGTAATGGATGGTGGTGATGGTAGCATAGGTTGAATATTTGTGACTAGAATAAAACATTTTTAAAAATCCATAGGACTGTGTAACACAAACAATGAACCCTAAAGTAAACCACAGACTATAGTTAACAGTAATATTATAAAAAGTTCTTTCATCAATTGCAACAAATTATTTTTAAATAATGTAGGCTGTTAATAGTCGGGTGGTGTGAAAGTTTGAAACTATTATGTACCCCAGAAAAGCCATGTTTTAACCCTGACCCAGTCTTGTGGTGCCAGACCTACTGTTTAGGTTAGTGGGGAAACTTTTGACTGGATTGTTTCCATGGAAATTGACCCACTCAATTGTGGGTGTGACCTTTTGATTATATGTAGATATGACTCTACCTGCTCAAGGTGGGTCTTGATTAGTTTACTAGAGTCCTTTAAAAAGAGAAACATTTTGGAGAAACATCAGATTCAGATGCAGACACAGACTTTGGAAATGTAGAAGCCCCAGGAGACACCAGGAGCTGAGAGAGCCAAGAGAAGCTAGACAGGAACCAGGGCCAACATAGATACAGACATTTGGAGATACAGAAGATGCAAAGCCCAGCAGACATTGCCATGTACCTTCCCATGAGATGCTAAGCAGGGCAGACTCAGAGTTTTGCCCTGGCACAGCTAAGTGAGACCCACAGATGCTTAAAGAAGAACCCACTGGAATCAAAAGCACAAAGCAACAAACTAGAGCAAGGACCTCAGATGCCAGCCACATACCTACCCAGCTAACAGAGAAATTGGGAACATCATCTGGCCTTTCTTAAGTTAAAATATCTTTCTCTGGATGCCTTAGTTTGGACATTTGTATGGCCTTAGAACTGTAACATGTAACTTAATAAATCCCATTTATAAAAGCCAATCCATTTCTGATATATTGCATTCTGGCAGCATTAGCAAACTAAAACAGGTGGTATACAGGAACTCTGTATTTTATGCAAGATTTTTCAGTAAACTTATGACTTCTATAATAAAAACAAGTTTTTAACAAAGGATGGCTTTCTGAGGAATCACCAAACTGCCCTCTACAGCAGCTGTACCATTATACATTCCCACCAAGTACTGAGTTGCCTTATGACCTGGCAATGCAAATACTTGCTATAAACCCAGAAAAGCTAAGGGCAGTGACACAGACATTTGCATACTAATATTCACAGTAGCACTATTCACAATTGCCAAGAGACAGAAACAATCCAAGTGCCCATCAACAGACATGTAAATAAACAAAATGTGGTATATACGTACAATGGAATATTATGCAGCAGTAAGACAAAATGATGTCCCGAAACATATGAGAATGTGAATGAACCTTGAGGACACAATGCTGAGTGAAAAAAGTCAAACACAAAAGGACAGATACTGTATGATTTCATTATTATGACTCTGGGAAAGGTAATCTCAGAGGTTACCGTGATGGTTAGATTCTAGTGTCAGCTTGGCCAAGTGATAATGTCCAGTTGTCTGGTCAGGCAGGTACTGGCCTGACCATTGCTGCAAGGACATTTCTTGGCTAGGTGATAAACCAGAAGCTGGTGTATTAAATCATCAGTCAGCTGATTGCATCTGTGGCTGATTACATCTACAATCAACTAAGGCGTGCCTCCCACCAATGAGATAATTTAATCAGCTGAAGAATTTTTTAAGGAAGAAGAGAGACTTTTTCACTGCTTCTTCAATCAGGGAGCCTCTCCTGTGGAATTTGGTTCTGACCCTTCATCAGAGACTCCAGATTCGCAGCCTGCCCTACAAATTTTGGACTCTTCCACTGCCATGGTTGCATGAGATAGGTTTATGAATCTCATTCTTACACGTATCTCCTTTTGTTCTGTTTTTCTAGAGAACCCTGACTAATACAGTTATATTGTAGAACATAGCAGACCTAGAGATACTCAGAAGCTAGAGGCAGAGGAAAAGCTACCCAAATAGGGTGAATAAATGCAAGGAAATGGATAAAACCGATTATAACTAATTAGTGGGTTTATAAGTAACATTGCCACATTGAAAGTATATGGCTGAAAGGGGATGTATAGTGCCATGTATTCCAATGATTAAGTTTATGATGATAAATAAGTTCTTTCATGAACTATTTCAATGGTTTGGTAGTGGACACGGAGTCAATGGTAGAGGAATATAAGAAGAAAACTAAAAATGCATGCTATAGCAAATAGTTAACAGGCAGTTAACTAGTGCTAATGCAATCAAGATCACTTCTGTTGTCTCTTAAGAGCACCTGGGGCTCAAACTGTGACTCTATAAAATTTCATGCACTAGGTTTGCCTTCCCAGAACATATAATTCCCAGAGAGTTCCTAGATCAGATAAATCCCAAAACCCAGAGGGGCCAGCCTCTCCAGGATTATCAATTGATTTCATTCCCCTATCCTTCAATGTGGACACCCCTTCTCAGCATGAAAGAGTCAGGATGGGCATTCCCTAAGAATCCCTATACAGTGGGAGAGGGATTAAAGGGCAGGGAGGAGGTATAATATAGAAAATGGGATTTAACTAATGAATATGGCTGCTAAATCACTATATTAATATTCCTTCTACCTCCAGTGTTTTGGACCAAGTTTCCAAACTGCACAGATCCTACGACAACTTAAAGCAGTGCTGGGGGCCTCCACCCCTAAACAGGCGGGGCCAGGCAGGGCACTCACTCGTTTTGCGTTCTCACATCCATTTACTAAGTGTTTACTATGCATCAAAAGAAAAGCAAGTCATTACCACTGCTCTTAGTGGACCTACATTCAAGCAAAGGGAAGCACGTCATGGAAAAGCTCACGAAGGCAAGAAAATAAAATGTCATGTAATGTTTAGTTTATGAAGAAAGCACTGGAGGGTGATTTGCTCAAGCGATATGGGTGGGGGTGCTAGATAGGGGTCAGGGAAGGCACCTCTGAGGACAACTCAACTGAGACCTGAAGGAGTGAAGGAGCCAGCGTTACCAAGATCTGGGAATGTAGGAAGATCCTGAGGACAGCTGTGGTCAGAGAGGAAATGAGGGGAACAGGTCCTATGGTAGGCAGGGGCCTGACCTCACTGGACCCGTACCAGGCAGTCTTGGCAAAGAATTTAGATTTTCATTTAAGTGCAATGGAGAACAACTGGAAGATTTTTGAAAAAGTGAGAAGATTTAGTGATAATTTTTAAAGATAACTCTGAAATAATATGGGGGAAAGGCAGGTAGAACCAGCTTGGAGGGGACTGGAAGCAAGGAAGCAGAGAGAGAATGGTGTTCAAAGCAGCCGAGACAGGAGAGAAATGGACAGACTGGGGGCACGCTCTGGATTATTGCTAAGAGAACTTGTAGAAGTCATCTACATGCAAGGAAAGAAAAAGACAGAAATCAAGGAAGTCATATATAGAATTTCAAACCTTACTCTAGAAGGAATTCTTTTTTAAACAAAAACAATTACTCTCCTGATCCAAAGATGAGCAATGCAGTGTCTCTCTGTAATGTGAAGTGTTTCCTGGTCTTCCAAACCTCACCTGGTAACCCACAGCCAGCATTTGAAAGTTAGCCATCTGAGGTCCACTGTGGAGTCAGACATGGCCCAGAACCAAAAGACACCAGGCCCCTGGACAAAGCCAATGTGTATGCTAGCTGCACAATTTAACCAGCCAAGCAAAGAGGTCACCTGAATGCACTGGTATTGGCTAAGATCTCAAAATGTGTCTAGTTACTTCAAAAATTAATAACAGTTAGCCTGACCATTTGGAAATGAGACCCTGGGGGGAAAAAAAGCACTTTCACACACAAATGCTTAATTTTCACTATCCACAAAACTTATATCAAAGGGCCAATGAAATCTGCAGCCATAGTCTCCAAAACAATGGCTTCAAACAGCACCACAACATTCTAATTTTTCCTTTGTAGCAGGTTGAAGACGAAACTCATGTGACATGATCCTAAGACTTAAAGTATAGGGTTCCTCAATTTTTCAGGTGGGATACAACATTTTGCTAGTTTGAAGAGGTTATGACGACAGTAGGAAGCCATTTACGACGCATTTAAATTCTAGAGAAGACCATTCTAACTTTTTACATTCATATGTTACACAAATCTGCATGCTCACACATGCACACTCTTGACATTTTGCTAACCCAAAATCACAAGCCCAAAGGATCTAGTTCTGCATATTTTCTGGAGGTTTGTGGGAGGTTTCACAGAGGCCGATTTTAATGGAGTCAGAGCTGGAAATAAATAAGAAACTCTTACCCAGTTTTTCAAGGAAGTATTAATGGGTTTATTACTTTTTCACCCTTGGAACCAATGTCCAATTATATTACATACTGTCTCTTTCTTAAAGGTGTTATTTTGAATGGGATAGAAAGTGATCTCTTCAAGCATAAAAACGTAAGGAAAGGTATCAAAAAAGAATGGGAAGACTATATGCCAAACTCATAAACGTGGAAGCCTTTAGACATAGAGGCAAGACCAGTATGGGGCTGATGGCCAAAAAGACCTTTAACTGTATCTATAATGTTCTATCTTAAAGATCATTATTCATATAATTTCTAAGTCTGTATGCAGAAAAATTTAAAAAAAGATCATCTGTAAATATGCCTAAAATGTTAATAGTGATTCATTCTGGGATTTGGTGAAATGAGTGACTCTTCTCCCATTTATACTTTGCTCCCACGAGGAAAGCAAAGGGAATAAATTATTTCTTTTAATCTCTTGGCATTGCCAACCTGAAATCCACCAGCATTCCTGAGACATGAGATCCTGGGTTTCAAAAGAGTGAGGAAGAACAAGGAGCTTTCTAACAAGATTCTGTTATCACTCTATGTTTAATAACTAAATTACAGCTTCTCTGCTGCTTGCACAGACCCGGGGCTGGCTTTAGAGCTGACAAAACCCACTTCTGCAGAGCTAGTGTGCCCCAGTCCCACTCCAGTGGGTGCCTCATGGCATGTATCCACCGTGTCCCACCTGCAGCCTCAGGAAATGGCATGGCTTAAATTAGCTGTTCCCCTCAGCCCTTTAGACTCTTTCACCTGGGCAACTTGCAACGGGTTTGCAGAATAGTTGCCACCTTTTTGTGTGATTGACCCTTTAGAACTGTGGGCAGCCACACTTCACCCTGTGGACTGGAGAGCAAAGGAAGCCTGGCAGCAGAGAAAGAAGAACTGAACAGGCCCGAGAGAGGTGCAGAGACCAGAGATGAGATGGCGGCCAGAGTCTCGATGGCTCCCAGAACCTGATGACAGTCCCCCTTCTCCCTCCCCTCCCTGCCCCCATCCACCCACTCCATGACTCTATTTTGCCAAAAAAACAAACAAACAAAAAAAAGCCCTAAAAATAAGCCCTGATTTTGGCTTGAGACATCTCAGGCTGGCTTCTAGAAGCCGTGATATTTCAAGTTCTGGTGGGTGGGCCCTAAGTGTTTGTTCAGGGGATTGAGGCAAACATGCAGGACGGAATTTAGCAGATGCCCCAGAGGCTCATCCAATTCAAAATTCCTTGCTACTTCCTAAAAATTCAGAGATAACAGAGCCTTGAGGGAAGCTGCACTTTTGCCGTATGGACTAGAATTGCATCGGGTCCTGAGAAGTATCCTCCCACAGTCTGAATCTGCAGAGGGACATCCTGGGAGCCAGTGTTGGGTGATCGAAATGTGTGCACCACAGGTCCCTTTCTGCCTGGGTGTCCTGCTATGCCTCACTTTGAACTATCGCCAGCCACAGCTGCCCTGACCCTTATCAGGCCCTGCACACATCCTCCCTGCTGCTCCCCACATGCTGCAAGGCCAAAATTGTCTCCATCCCACAACCAAGATGCTGCATGGTTAGACAAGGGGCCCAGGCTGCCCAGCTAGGAGGGGGCAAAACCAGGACTCTCAACTTCAGTCTCCTGCTGTGTCCAACATACCCTGCTCGCTCTCGGATGCTACAGGAGTTTCTAGGGAAGATTTTCTGCCTCCGCTCCTCCTTAAAGCCACTGGGACAGGAAAGCATCCTGGCCAACGTGTGACCTTCAGGCTTGGTCCTGCATAAGGGACCCTATGCCATCCCTCCCAGTTTTGTTCAGGGACCCTATTACTCCCCCATTTGTAGCATAGCATGGTCATCTAAAACACATGCCCCTTTCCTCCCTGATGGATTCCAGGTCGGGATCTCGCAGACCACCGTTCTTCAGGAATGGCAAAGGCAGTCTTTCAGCACAGCCAGGGTACAGGGTTTCCCCTTACCATCCGTCAGTCAGGAGCAACACGAGATGCATACAGCTCTGGCTGTCCCTTCCCAGCCTCTGGCTCAAGGATGTTTCCAGCTAGACTGGGCCTCATGGCTACTTCAGAGGGTTTCAAACTGGAGGTCCATCAGAATCACCTGGAGAGCTTGATAAGCCAAGATTGCTCGGCCCCACTCCCCAGAGTCTCTGATTCTGTAGGGCCAAGGCGGGGTCTAGAACTTACATTTCTAACAAGTTCCAGGTGAGGTGGGCTGAATGCTGGCTCCCAAAATAGCTACGTCCTAATCCCTGGAACCTGTGAAGGTTTCCTAGTATGGCAAAAGGATCCTTTGCGTGTGTGTTGAAATTAAGGATTTTAACATGAGTAAAGTCCTGGATTATCCCAGGTGGGCCTAACATAATCACCAGCGTTTTTATAAGAGGGAAGCAGGAGGCTCACAATCAGAGAGAGGCAGGTGACATAATGACGAAGCAGAGACTATAGTGATGCTGCCACAAGCCAAGCAACACCAACAGCTTTTGCTTGTAGGAGCTGGGAGAGGCAAGAGTAGGTTCTCCCCAGGAGACCCCAAGATGAACCAGCCCCGCTGGCACCTTGATTTTAGCCCCATAAGACTCAGTTTAGACTTCTGGACTCTAGGACTTCAAGAGAATAAATTGTTTTAAGTCACTAAGTTTGTGGTGATTTGTAACAACCTCCATAGGAAACTAGTAGAGCAGGAGATACTGAGATTGTTGGTTGGGGTGCACTCAGAACCACAACGGTATCACATCTACCCTCCACCTACCCCTCCACTCTACTGCATCTACCCTCCATCCTGCTGTATCTACCCTCTACCCTACTGCATCTACCCTCCACCCTACTGCATCTACCTTCTACCCTGCTGCATATATCGTCCACCTATTCTTCCACTGTACTGCATCTACCCTCCACAGTCCCACATCTACTCTCTACCTACTCCTCCACTCTACCGCATCTACCCCTCAACCTACATTTCCACCATACCCTGCATCTAATCCTGGCCACTTCACACAACTCTGAGGCTCAGGATCTACAGGAACAATTCTCCTGGGAGATCTAACGAGGATTCTAAATGGCGGAACACAAGGTGAGAAGCACGCAACTCCCTACTATTTAACTGCACACAGCAAAGCGGCTACAATGCTGAGCTCAAAGCCCGGCTCTGCTGCTCAGGAGCTCTGTGGTTTAGGCCAGTCCCTGTGCCTCAGTTTGTGCATCTGTAACAGGGATAAACCCCACGAGCCACGAAGCACTATGAAGAGCACTAAACCAGGGAGTATGTGCTCATTCTGCCTAGCTCCCAGAAAGCACTCTCCAAACATCTGCTACTGTTGTTATTTTTATGACATGAAACTGCTTTTAAAGTAGCTGAATGTATATGCCCTACTCTGTTCTTTAACAGAAGCCTCCTCTTTGATGATGTATTTTTATTGGTACAAATTAGTAAGTAGCTTCCTCTGAGATCTAATCCTGTCATTTACAAATTATCAGAATGAATAGCAAATTAGAAAAAAATTGCATTCTCTACATTGCACAGCATACACAGCTAATCAATCTTAATTCCAACTGTTGATGGCTCATTACTTTGGTCTTGCCTCTCCCCAGTCCAATCTCCACACTTGAAACCATGCCCTGACTGCAATTATATCACAGAACCCCATTCTCTAAAAATAATTCTAAAAAATAAATTAAAAAATGAAACCCCAGTTCCTGGGCACAGCCTAATACACATTCCATCTCTCAGGCCCTGCCCATGTCTCCAGCCTCATGTCTCACCACTCGCCCTTACCCACAGCTACAGCCAGACTCGCTAAACCATTTCCAGTATCTCGAAATTCAACCTTGCTTCTCTAACTGTGCTGCCTCCTCTACCTTAAAAGCCCTCCCCCAGCTCCCACCTTCTCTTCAGTGCAGTCAAGAGGAGCTCTCCAGAGAGGAATCCTCCAGGTTCCTGCTGGGTGTTAGTGGGTCTGGCTATTGCTATTCTGGAACCAGACAGGAAAGTGGACTCCAGGGTCTCACTATACTGAAGGAAGACTTTCACATAGGCTAACAGTAGGAATCGGAGCCAGATGACCCAGGTCCAAAACCTGGTTCCATCACTTACTTATTTTATGACCCTGGTAAGGGACTCATTTCCTCATTTATAAAAAGGAGATGCAATTTTTCCTGCCTAGCACATAAGGATTTATGTGGATTAAATGGGATCATCCACATAATAAATAATGTCAGACAAAGGTAAGTGCCCAATAAGTGAAGGGGCTAGCAAACCTCACATAATCTAAGCAAGAGTCACCCTCTGGAGACATCATCTTGGGAGCCAGTCTTCTTTCCCATCCAAGCTTCCACTCATCAGAACATCACTGAAGCCTCCTGTGATGCTGTAGCTTTCAGAACCAGGGTATAAGTCACACTAGAAAGACCATTCATCCCTGCATCACCCCTTATTTATCCTGGCAGGATGACTTAGTGCTAAGCAGCTTATTCACATGGCATGGCTCGAGTGTTCTAATGATACCCAAATGAAGTCCACACCCAGTGAAGACTCGTTCTGAGAATAATCAAAAATAATATTGTGGCCCAGGAATTTTGAAACTCTCCTTCTTCTAAGATAATAGGGCCCCAGTTTTTGTCTGGGCACATGGGTATCCAGAAGAGATTTTACTTCCAGCCTTCTCTGTAGCTAAGTTCTGGCCAATGAGATGTGAGTGTGGGCTGCCTCTTCCAGGTGTGTCTTACACAAAAAGGAGAGCTCCACATTGGTTGGAAAGTGGTCAACATAGTGGGAAACCTCCACTAACCATAGGGATACACTCAACATTCTAGGGACATCAGAGCAAAAATGAGGAAGGAAAAGGTATCTCTGATGCATGGAGCATCACAGCAGCTCAGGCTACTGGGTTAAGCCATGATTCTCTGTGGTGTCTTTTTTTTTAGCAACCAAATCTATAGACCAACTAATGTACACATATGCCAGCTTCTAAAGGTACCTGCAAAAGAAAAGGTCAAAATATGTTTACGCAAGGACAACATTATTTGAATTTTCCCAAAGTGACTACTTGGAAGGGAACACTCATCGAGCTGGAGTATTAGTGGGTTTGTTTGTTTAATGAGTCACACTGTGTACAGTTAATTATTACTGCGTTACTGAAATGGGAAGAAAAACCAACCCAAAGGTCTAAATCAACCTGTCTCACCTCAATATGTTCAGTGACATATCCAATGTTTTCTTCTGACAAACTGTTTGAACAACACAGTTGGAACAATATGGACCACTGTAATGAGTAAAGCTCTAGCCCAGCTGCTAGAAGACCTGGGCTGTGGACCTGGCCCTGCCAAGGATGGCAAGACCTGTTGGGCCTCACCTCTTACATCTGTGAAACATTGAGACTGTGGGACTCAGAAAGGGTCAGAGACCAAAACTCTACAAACTGAAGAAAGGGCCCAAAACTAGCAGCCAGAAAGAGAAGAAAAAATTTAAGGATCGAAATGGAAAACACTGAATCCCAAGAATTGCTGGTCAAACATATAGTCTTGCCACATGAGGGCCCATATTCCCCACACAGCACCCAACTCCCTCCTGCAGCAAACTGGGAGTCTCTGTTTCATGGTCACTGCTGGCTGCACATCCCCTCACAGAGTTCTGTGGGCTGGTATACAGGGGAGGGAGGGGAAGACCTCATCTACAGAGTCCCATCTCCTGTTCATTACATTAACATTCTTCCAATATTCAGACCCTAAATTCAAGTCCCAAAGACCCCCATTAGCTAATCCTTGTCTTTTTTTTTTTTTTGGTCTTTTCTACCATTTCTGGTTCATCTTTTACTATCTTAATACAGAGGCTGTAACACATGGGCCCTCTAGTACTCCTTCTCTTCTCCAGGCCGTTACATGAACCTGCACATGCAGAGCACATAGTTAAATAATCCATTTTTAACAAATGACTGATCCCACAGAAGAAACCCACAACAGATAACCTGCAAAGGGGGTAAAGTGTATACAGCATTTTCCTTTGGAGGCAAGATGGGCCTGTGTCAGTTTCACCCTTGTGAGGCCAAAATCTACCATGTGCGGCCATTTTCCCATGGGTATTACTAAACAACTCCAACATTACCTAAAGGAAAATCAGCCAAAACTCATTGGTTCACTCGTTCACTGCCTCCAGCATAATTAGATGAAAGAGACCACCACCAGTTAGTGAATCAACTAAGAGATGGGCATCTGGGGCCCCTTCCTACCCCCAGAAGCATCCTGTGGGAGCAGAAACTCTGGGCTGCTGCCCTGTGCTTCTGAAGAACTGGAGGGAGGGGGACGTACACAGGAGGGAACGGAAAGCCTTTTGATCAATTCTGGATATGCCAGGACTATAAGGACCAAAAGCCCCTACTCAATACTAATACCAACCCCTTTTGATACCTGCTCACGTGATCCTGAGCATTGTTTTCCCCTTGAAGATTCTTTCCTACCTTGCGGATGGCCTCCTGAGTGGCTCTAGACCTAGTTATATCCTCCAGTCACATGGAAAGGAAAAAAAATAAAAGTCAAGAGTTCTCACTGCCTCCCTATCCCTCTTTGCTTTAACATCTGATCACATCCAAGTGGAATGAAGAAACCTGATCCCTGGTGAAGATTCCCTAGCACTGTGGAACCAAAGCTCATCACTCCTAAGTCAACTTCCAGCTAAGCTCCCTCTCTCAGAGCAAACTAACTGAATTTTCCAAAACTAGCTGCACTAAAATCTATCCCATCCCATGGGCTCTTTTCACAATGTGACACTGACAATTAGAGGTGGGGTCTATGTTCCCTCCCCTTGAACCAGAGTTCCTCAACCAACAGAATATGGCCAAAGTAATATCGTTCAATGTCTGAGGCTGGGTCATAAAAGGCAAATCAGCTTCCACCTGATTTTCTGCTAGGATATGTGCCTTTGGAGTCCTGAGCCAAGATGCAGAAGTCTGGCTACTCCAAAGCCACCATACTAGACAGACCCTGTGACCATCAGACTACAAAGAGATAGATAAGTCCAAGGAGCCCCCTCTGCTCCAACCCCAGCTGACCTGGTGCCAGACATGTGAATGAAGAAGCTCCATCTCTGACTGTAACTCATAAGGGAGCCCTGGCCAGAACCAGCCAGCTGAGCTGCTCCCAAATTCCTTACCCTCAGAAACCAAGCAAGATACTAAATGACCATTGCTCTTTTAAAACACTACATTGTGGGGTGACTATGCAGTCATAGCAACTAGAAAACAGAGTCTACAGTAGACATCACCCCTTCTCCCAAGATAGCATGTTACCACCTCTAAGTAGATTTAGAACTTCTTCTCAGTGTTTAATCTCACAATTCAACCTCCTAGTAAAGTGAGTAAATGGCACCTTTTTTTTTTTTAAGAAATAAGTGTTTAAATTTTTACTTCAAGATTCTGAAAATTTCACCATCCCTCTTCCAAAGTCATTTGAGAGGCCTTGAAGCGGCTTCAACTGGGGTTGGGCAATCCCCATGGCTGGAAGTGAATGACCCTACTGTGCTTCCAAAGGGCCCTGAGTGGGTGGCTGGAGGAACTGGGCAAGACTCAGGCCTTCCCCTCTCCCTCTTGAGTTTCATGCCCTTACATCACATGTCCTGCATGCCCTCCACCTCAACAGCCACTCAGATCGAGTAGGCTTCTGGAAACCCAGAATCTGGCTCACTTGTTAACAAATAAAAACAAAGCAAGACTGGTGGCATTCTTTGAACTGCCCAAATTGTTTCTAGAAGCCATGGCTTTGGGCAACAGTGGCAAATGACATACAGGGGCAGGTCCTCAGTGATTTCAGTCAAGGGCTGGGAAAACGGGGAAGGGGAATGAAATCTTCAATTTCAGAAAAGCAAAGACTTTGGGCTTTTTAACTGAATACTGGGCAGGCGATTCTGAGTTGGGCAGAAATCTGAGATCACCTACGCCCCCCCACCCCCCCGCCATTTGTAATTGAAAACCTATCCATAAAGAGCCAATTATCTGGCATTAAAGTCTCTGATTTTAAATGACTTTGAAACCAACCCCATGTAAGCGCTTACATAAACAAAATACCCACCTGCCATGTTCTGGCTCATTTCGTTTCTTTTGAGCACTGATCCTTTCTTCCCAATAGACCGTGCTCTCTGCACACTAGCTAAAGAGCTCTGTCCCTATCCAGTGACAGCCCCACCCAGTACCCACAGAGCTGCTTTCAAAGGCTCCCTTTGGGAGATATGTAGCCTCCTATCACACGTGCACAGCCCCAGGCCTCATGGAGCAAAGAATTGACCCTCAAGAAAAGCTAACAGCTCATAATGCAGCAACTGGCCCCTGACCTATAGCTCTCAGGTTCCCCCTGGCTGCAAGTCCTACCTGCATTTCAGAATTCTCTCTAGTAGCAAAGCCAAGTCAGCGGGCCCAAGGATTCTGTGCTGAGGCACAAAAGCCAACTCCATCTGTGGCAGGCCCATGCTGCTCCACCAGCACTGAGCCCCATCCTCCCCACTGCTGGTCCTTACAAGTCTCTGGGATCAGTCCCACTTCTTCCCCAACTACCTTGGAACCAGCCACAGATGCCCAGGACATAGCACTTCCTCTCCTGTGTCTGTTGTCTCTCTCTCTCTAGCCTGGCAGGGGCTCACTCAGCTGCTTTCAGGCTATCCAGGAACACCAGGATACTTCCTTTGGGGTGGTGTCAAATGACTTCTCTATCCACATCTGACCACCAAGGCTACCTTTCCATCATCCTGCAGATGCCAGAGATGTTGCTGCTCTCAGCTCACGTCTGACACTGCCCCCACCCACCCTCATCTGGGGTCCCTTTCTTTTCTTTCTATTACTGGCTATGAAACAGAAGTGCTGTTGTTAACCTCCTCCTTCCTTGGTGAGACACGTGATAGAGAAGAAGCACTGAGGCTGATGAGCAAGAATACCAGTCTGAGCCCCACCACTGATGGGCCTGACTTAGGCTCTAGATCACCACTAGTCTGTCTAGGTTCAAATCCTAGCTCCACCACTCACTAGCTGTGTGTCTTAGGGCAAGTTACGCAACTTCTCTGAACAATGGTTGCTTATTCTTTAAATGGAAAAATAAAAGTAAGGCTATGGTGTGGATAGATAAAGCTAATAACTGAAGTGCTCAGAACCTAGCCTGGCATGGTAGATGCTCAGCACATGTTATCTAAAATTAGTATTACTATGTGCTGGTTTGAAAGTGTTGTGTACCCCAGAAAAGCCATGACCTTTAATCCTGATTCAATATTGTAGGGTGGAAACCTTTGATTAGATTGTTTCCATGGAAACCGACCCACCTTGTGATTAGATTACTCCATGCAGATGTGACACCAAATTGTGGGTGTAGCCTTTTTTATTAGATGGAGATATGATTCCATCCATTCAAGGTTGATTGTGATTAGTTTACTGGAGTCTTTAAAGGAGCGTCTCTCCTTAAAAGGGAGAAAACACAGTTGCTTCAGAGCAACAGAGACACAGACATTTGGAGATCCTTGAAGTGCTGACAGAGAGAGAGACACCTAGAAGCAGATGTTTGGAGATACAGAGCCCTGTAGACATGGCCATGTACCTTCCCATGAGATGCTAAGCAAGTCAGAACCCAGAGTCGTATCCCAAAGGAGCTAAGTAAAGGCCTACAAATGCTTAACGAGGAAACCACTGGCATCAGAACAAGCAACAAGGGCCAGCAGATGCCAGCCATGTGCCTTCCCATATGACAGACACCAGCTTTTCTTGAGTCAAGGCAACTTTCTGTGGATGCCTTAGTGTGAACATTTTTATGGCCTTAAAACTGTAAACTTATAACTTACTAAGTTCCTTTTCTAAAAGCTATCCCATTTCTGGTATAGTGCATTCCAGAAGCATTAACAAACTAAAACATACTTACTATTATTATTTGTTAGTACACCCATCACCATTCCTCATTGCTGTGAAAACTACCCAAAAAATGATAAAGTACTGAAAATTTAATAACTAATACTATTTTTGTCTCAAAAAAAAAAATTCCTAACTTAGGCCCTGCTCATTTTAAGAGTTTAGTTCTACTCTAGAGAAAGAGTAGGGCAGTCCCAAATAAGAACAAATAAAAATATAGAAGGGTAGTTCATGAATTTCTATACCTCTGTATTCTAAAAATTTTCTATGCCCATATACTGTATACTACTCACCTCCATGTGGATGTCCCACAGATCTATGATATCAATATGTACAATATTAAGTTAATCATCTCTGACCCCACATTGAGCCCTAAACCTGCTCACTTCCCTATATTCCAGACTTCTAAGGCACAAACTGAATCATGTCATTTCCCCACCATAGCTGTGGCACTGAACTTTAGTTCATGAACTCTACTGAAAGTCTGATGAATAGCTATGGACCCCTTTCCATAGGAAAACATACACATGCTTAAAATTTTTATACAAATTCAGGCGATACCAGGTACCAACTCTGGTATTCATCCTCTAGCTGTAGGATAAGAAACCCTAATATGCAAGATAAGTTCTCAATTCATAAGGAGATACAAGGACATGTTGGTCTGGCCTTCATCTCTAATTCTGGCCATCTCCTACCTTCCTACCCCAGATGCAGAGACTGTGCATGACCTGTAGTTCATCCAACACTTTACCTTTCATTAGTCCTCATTTCCTCGTCAAGGCTATGACTCCATGTATTGGTCAGGGTTCTGCAGGGAAACAAAACCTAGAGAAGATACATGTACGTGTATAAATATATGTATGTATATAGATGTATATGTATATATGTAGCTGTGCATATATGTATATATATGATACATATATTACCAGCAGGCTGCAAACCGAGAACTCTGATGAAGACTTTTGGTGAATTTTCTCTTCTATCCTGTATGCTGGGGGTCACATTTCATTCTTTTTCCATGTGAGTATCCCGTATTATTTGTTGCAACATTATTCGTTGATTTTTTTTTTCCTTTGGAAGTGCATGAGCCAGGAATCAAACCCGGGTCTCCCCCATGGCAGGTGAGAATTCTACCACTGAACCACCCTTGCACCCCCTAATTTTTGATGAATTTTATAGGAGAAGCTGATTGGCTGAAGTGGAGATGGAAATTCTTCTTTCTGACTCCTGAAATCATTAGTTCTTCCTTAGAGGCCTTCAAATGATTGGATAACACTTCTCTCATTGGTGAAGGCACTCTCCTCCGTTGATTGTAGATGTAGTTAGCCATAGATACAGTCAACTTATGATATTTAAATCCATGAAATACCCTCATAGTAAGCAGGCCTATGCTTGCTTGACCAACAAGTGGACACATAAAGATAACCATCATAGTCTTCTCAACTTAGTATCTGTACACATTTACTTTATATTTAATCTTAAAATAAAATCAACAGTTATATTTTCACCTAATAATACTTGACAGCCCTGTGTACAACCAGAAACACAGTCTTTCCCCAGAAGAGGGTACAAGTCCTTGGGTAATATCCACTATTAAACATGATATCCTATAACTTAAACACTAAGAGACAAAGTTAATACAGATTACATTATATGATAGGGGGACAAAAGAGGGAGAAAAAAAGATATTGGCTTTATGTATATATACAAACATATTCATAACAAAACAAGGAAGAAATATTCATAGCCATTACAGTCCTTGTTTCTATAACTGGTCACATGTGGTCGTAGATCATATTACAAACTACATTCTTCCACTACGCATTCCATGTTTCCTTTACCCTCAGTAAGCACCTCAGTTGGCCGTGGTCCTTTTGCCTGGTGAGGTGATCCAAACCACCATTACTGAAGTTTCTGGGCTATTAGTAGTCCTTCCTGGATTCAGTTGTTGCACTTTTCCACAGACTTTAATCACAGGGCATGGTAGTAGTAATAGATACCCCAAGGGATCTCCTGTATTCCTGGAAAACTGTTCTTGACCTCCATTGTGTAGCTGCAACCCTATTTCCTGTTGATAATCAGGATCAAACAATCCAGCCAGTGCAGTAATTCCTTTCTTTGCCTGTTGATTCAGAGATATGAGAAGCTCAAAGTAGCCAGGTGGCAGTCTCAACTTCCAACTCAAAGGAATCACTGTTGTATCCCCAGGTAGAAACACCTTGGAATGAAGACATTTAGAACAGCAGAACTTAAGGTTGTGGGGACAGAAAGCAAAAATTTTTCTAGTAGATTACTAGGAATAATAATGAGTGGTGTCACACCCATTTCCACCCCTTGAATCCTGGAACCACGGATTCTAGCTATGGGAGAAACAGCACCATAGAGTGGATGCTGATTGAGAGCATATGCAGGCATCTAGAGAACACTGCACCAGCACCATCAGATTTTCCTTCCCACTTGGCACCATAATTGAATCTTCAAAGGGCCATTCCACCATTCTATCAATTCAACTGCCTCAGAATAATGGGGAATGTGGTAAGACCGGTGAATTCTATGAGGATGTGTCAATTCCCATACTTCATTTGCTGTGAAGTATATTCCTTGATCAGAAGTGATGCTTACCCATGGTAGTGGGTAAGGCATTCTATAAGTCCATGAATGATAGTTTTTGCAGAAGCATTGTGTGCAGGGAAGACAAACCCATATTCGGAGTATGTGCCTAAATCAATTAGAACAAAATGCTGCCCCTTCCATGATGGAAATGGTCCAGTGTAATCAACCTGCCATCAGGTAGCAAGTTGATTACTTTGGGAAATGGTGTCATAATCTATACGGACTCAGTACTGGGTCTCTGCTATTAGCAGATTAGACAATTGGCAGTGGCTTGAGCCAGGTCAGTCTTGGTGAATGGAATCACATATAACCTCCATCCCTACCACCACGAACACTTTTTCATGAGCCCATTGGGCAAGGGCAGGAATGGCTAGGGACAAAGCCTAACTGGCATCCACAGAACAGGCCATCCTATTCACTTGATTATTAAAATCCTCCCCTGCAGAAGTCTCCCTCTGGTAAGCATTCACTTTTATTTGATGATAGAGTGCTGCTGTGCACACCCAAATTTATAGCTTGTGTGGTCAGATCACACCCAGTTCCTGATGGGCAAATCAGTCTCACGGTAACTTGGTAGTCCATTGTTAAGCTTTCAATCCCTAAAAAGGCCCAGTAGCAGTCCAAAAGCTGTTTCTCAAAAGGAGAATAGTTAACTGCAGAGGATAACAGGGCTTCACCCCAAAATCTTAAGGGTCTGTGCTATGATTCTCCCATAGGGGCTTGCCAAAGGCTCCAAACAGCATCCCTATTCGAAACAAAACTTCTACCACCATTGGATCTGCTGAATCATATGCACCAAATGGTAGAGTGGCCTGTAGCAACCTGGCCTTCTTGTAGAGCCTCCTTTTGTTCCAAGCCCTCTCAAAACTAGCACCTTGTAGGGTCACTCAGTAAACAGGCTGGCGTAGCACACCCAAATGAGGAATATGTTGCCTCCAAAATCCAAAGAAGCCAATCAGGATATTGTGCCTCGTTTTTCGGTTGTAGGAGGGGCCAGATGGAGCAGCTTAGAAGGGATGTCTTGGAGTCAGGTGGAGGGGCGACGGCCCTGCACCACGCCCCCTCCGCAGCCCTCCACAGCCCTCCTCAACCTCTGTGGGCCACTGGCTGGTGGGGAAGGCAGCTCAGAGAGCTCACGGCGCCGTGTCTCCCACATCCATCCAGCTCAGGCGCTAACGGATGTGGACGCTGGACGTCGCTGGGACAGCCCTTCTCTGTTGCTTGGCGGTGGTACCTCGCCCGGCTGCTCCTCTGCCACTGTCTGGGACTCTGGTTTATAATGCGCCTCACTTCATCCCAGTCCTGGTGAGCAGCATTGGGTTTATGTCTTTATTTGACAAAAATAAGCTGTTGCGCAGCCACTGGTACCTGTATTGGGGAAACAGCATACAAAGTATGGTATGCCTTGGTGGCGAAAATTTTTGCATGTCAGAGATGGAGAACTCTTGCAGTCGTTTATGTGATCCCTTCTTCTCCAGATAGAAGATACCAAAAAGCTACAATCAAAGATCTTATTGATAAAGCCACTAATAAGCCAAATTGCCTGTCAAGGACAACAGCAGCATGTCAGAACTGTTTGATCACTACAAGATGCCCCGTCTGATTCCCAAGGTTGAGGTGAAAGGAAATGGAATCAAGATAGTTATAGTCAACATGGTTGGCATTGCAAAGGCACTTAATCAGCCTCCAATGTATCCCACCAAATGTTTTGGTTGTGAGCTGGGAGCACAGACCCAGTTTGGTGTTAAAAATAACTGTTATGACTTCCGGAGAAGATGGCGGCTTAGTAAGACGCGCGGGTCTTAGTTCCTCCTCTAGAACAGCTACTAGAGAAGTAGAAACGATACAGAACAGCTCCTGGAGCCACGACAGAGACCAAGAAGACAGCATACCCCATTCTGGAACAGCTGACTGGCTGGGAGAACCCGCTCGGGTGAGATCGCCGAGGGGCGCGGGCTTCCCCGGGCCGGGGTGGCAGGCGGCCAGAGTCCCTCCCTCCCTCCTTCCCAGGCCGGCTGGGAGAATTGGATAGGAGATCCCCAAGCTGCAGAAAATAGCAACCAGGTTCCCTTTCAAACACATGGCTTCCTGGTCCAGCTGGGAACGGTGGATAGACACTCCCCCAAGCCGCGGTGGCTGGCACCCCCCCACCACGCTTGGTGCCCTGGGCCGGCTGGGAAATTTAGACAGGCGCTCCCCCAAGCCGTGGAGGCCGGCGACCCTACAGCGCGCGATCCCCGGGCCAGCTGGGAGATTCAGATTGGCACTCCCCCAAGCTGCTTCAGCTGGTGAACCCCCCCTACAGTGAGAGTTTTCCAAAGTTAAAGGGGCCACAGCATCTTTTACTGGTGGGACCCACAGACAGATGACCGCCACAAGCGCCACCTACTGGGTAGGATAAGAAAAACAGAGCCCAGAGATTTCACAGAAAAATCTTTCAACCTGCGGGGTCTTACACCCAGGGAAATCTGATTAAATGCCCAGACGCCAGCAAAAGATAACGGATCACGCTCAGAAAATTGAAAATATGGCCCAGTCAAAGGAACAAACCAATAGTTCAAATGAGATACAGGAGCTGAGACAACTAATGCTGAATATATGAACAGAAATGGAAAACCTCTTCAAAAACCAAATCGATAAATTGAGGGAGGACATGAAGAAGACATGGGCTGAACAAAAAGAAGAAATAGAAAAACTGAAAAAACAAATCACAGAACTTATGGGAGTGAAGGACAAAGTAGAAAAGCTGGAAAAAATGGGTACCTACAATGGTAGATTTAAAGAGACAGAAGCTAGAATTAGTGAATTGGAGGATGGAACATCTGAATTCCAAAAAGAAACAGAAACTATAGGGAAAAGAATGGAAAAATTTGAACAGGGGATCAGGGAACTGAATGACAATATGAAGCGCACAAATATACGTGTTGTGGGTGTCCCAGAAGGAGAAGAGAAGGGAAAAGGAGGAGAAAAACTAATGGAAGAAATTATCACTGAAAATTTCCCAACTCTTATGAAAGACCTAAATATACAGATCCAAGAAGTGCAGCGCACCCCAAAGAGAATAGACCCAAATAGGCATTCTCCAAGACACTTACTAGTTAGAATGTCAGAGGTCAAAGAGAAAGAGAGGATCTTGAAAGCAGCAAGAGAAAAACAATCCATCACATACAAGGGAAACCCAATAAGACTATGTGTAGATTTCTCAGCAGAAACCATGGAAGCTAGAAGACAGTGGGATGATATATTTAAATTACTAAAAGAGAAAAACTGCCAACCAAGACTCCTATATCCAGCAAAATTGTCCCTCAAAAATGAGGGAGAAATTAAAACATTCTCAGACAAAAAGTCACTGAGAGAATTTGTGACCAAGAGACCAGCTCTGCAAGAAATACTAAAGGGAGCACTAGACTCAGATACGAAAAGACAGAAGAGAGAGGTATGGAGAAGAGTGTAGAAAGAAGGAAAATCAGATATGATATATATAATACAAAAGGCAAAATAGTAGAGGAAAATATTATCCAAACAGTAATAACACTAAATGCAAATGGACTGAATTTCCCAATCAAAAGACATAGACTGGCAGAATGGATTAAAAAACAGGATCCTTCTATATGCTGTCTACAGGAAACACATCTTAGACCCAAAGATAAACCTAGGTTGAAAGTGAAAGGTTGGGAAAAGATATTTCATGCAAATAACAACCAGAAAAGAGCAGGAGTGGCTATACTAATATCCAACAAATTAGACTTCAAATGTAAAACAGTTAAAAGAGACAAAGAAGGATACTATCTACTAATAAAAGGAACAATTAAACAAGAAGACATAACAATCATAAATATTTATGCACCGAACCAGAATGCCCCAAAATACGTGAGGAATACACTGCAAACACTGAAAAGGGAAATAGACACATATACCATAATAGTTGGAGACTTCAATTCACCACTCTCATCAATGGACAGAACATCTAGACAGAGGATCAACAAAGAAATAGAGAATCTGAATATTACAATAAATGAGCTAGACTTAACAGATATTTATAGGACATTACATCCCACAACAGCAGGATACACCTTTTTCTCAAGTGCTCATGGATCATTCTCAAAGATAGACCATATGCTGGGTCACAAAGTAAGTCTTAAAAAATTTAAACACATTGAAATCATACACAACACTTTCTCGGATCATAAAGGAATGAAGTTGGAAATCAATAATAGATGGAGTGCCAGAAAATTCACAAATACGTGGAGGCTCAACAACACACTCTTAAACAATGAGTGGTCAAAGAAGAAATTGCAAGAGAAATTAGTAAATACCTCGAGGCGAATGAAAATGAAAACACTACATATCAAAACTTATGGGACGCAGCAAAGGCAGTGCTAAGAGGGAAATTTATTGCCCTAAATGCCTATATCAGAAAAGAAGAAAAGGCAAAAATGCAGGAATTAACTGACCACTTGGAAGAACTGGAGAAAGAATAGCAAACTAATCCCAAAGCAAGCAAAAGGAAAGAAATAACAAAGATTAGAGCAGAAATAAATGAAATTGAACACATGAAATCAATAGAGAAAATCAATAAGACCAGAAGTTGGTTCTATGAGAAAATCAATAAGATTGATGGGCCCTTAGCAAGATTGACAAAAAGAAGAAGAGACAGAACGCAAATAAATAAGATCAGAAATGGAAGAGGAGACATAACCACTGACCTCACAGAAATAAAGGAGGTAATAACAGGATACTATAAACAACTTTACGCTAATAAATACAACAATTTAGATGAAATGGATGGGTTCCTGGAAAGACATGAACAACCAACTTTGACTCAAGAAGAAATAGATGACCTCAACAAACCAATCGCAAGTAAAGAAATTGAATCAGTCATTCAAAAGCTTCCTAAAAAGAAAAGTCCAGGACCAGACGGCTTCACATGTGAATTCTACCAAACATTCCAGAAAGAATTAGTACCAACTCTCCTCAAACTCTACAAAAAAATCAAAGCGGAGGGAAAGCTACCTAATTCATTCTATGAAGCCTACATCACCCTCATACCAAAACCAGGCAAAGATATTACAAAAAAAGAAAACTACAGACCAATCTCTCTAATGAATATACATGCAAAAATCCTCAACAAAGTTCTAGCAAATAGAATCCAACAACACATTAAAAGAATTATACATCATAACCAAGTAGGATTCATCCCAGGTATGCAAGGATGGTTCAACATAAGAAAATCAATTAATGTAATATACCATATCAACAAATCAAAGCAGAAAAATCACATGATCATCTCAATTGATGCAGAGAAGGCATTTGACAAGATTCAACATCCTTTCCTGTTGAAAACACTTCAAAAGATAGGAATACAAGGGAACTTCCTTAAAATGATAGAGGGAATATATGAAAAACCCATAGCTAATATCATCCTCAATGGGGAAAATTGAAAACTTTCCCCCTAAGATCAGGAACAAGACAAGGATGTCCATTATCACCACTATTATTCAACATCGTGTTGGAGGTTCTAGCCAGAGCAATTAGACAAGAAAAAGAAATACAAGGCATCAAAATTGGAAAGGAAGAAGTAAAACTATCACTGTTTGCAGATGATATGATACTATATGTCGAAAACCCGGAAAAATCCACAACAAAACTACTAAAGCTAATAAATGTGTACAGCAAAGTAGCAGGTTACAAGATCAACATTCAAAAATCTGTAGCATTTCTATACACTAGTAATGAACAAGCTGAGGGGGGAATCAAGAAACGAATCCCATTTACAGTTGCAACTAAAAGAATAAAATACCTAGGAATAAATTTAACTAAAGAGACAAAAAACATATACAAAGAAAACTACAAAAAACTGTTAAAAGAAATCACAGAAGACCTAAATAGATGGAAGGGCATACCGTGTTCATGGATTGGAAGACTAAATATAGTTAAGATGTCAATCCTACCTAAATTGATTTACAGATTCAATGCAATACCAATCAAAATCCCAACAACTTACTTTTCAAGAAATAGAAAAACCAATAAGCAAATTTATCTGGAAGGGCAGGGTGCCCCGAATTGCTAAAAGTATCTTGAGGGAAAAAAACGAAGCTGGAGGTCTCACGCTGCCGGACTTTAAGGCATATTATGAAGCCACAGTGGTCAAAACAGCATGGTACTGGCATAAAGATAGATATATCAACCAATGGAATTGAATAGAGTGCTCAGATATAGACCCTCTCATCTATGGACATTTGATCTTTGATAAGGCAGTCAAGCCAACTCACCTGGGACAGAACAGTCTCTTCAATAAATGGTGCCTAGAGAACTGGATATCCATATGCAAAAGAATGAAAGAAGACCCGTATCTCACACCCTACACAAAAGTTAACTCAAAATGGATCAAAGATCTAAACATTAGGTCTAAGACCATAAAACAGTTAGAGGAAAATGTAGGGAGATATCTTATGAATCTTATAATTGGAGGTGGTTTTATGGACCTTACACCTAAAGCAAGAGCACTGAAGAAATAAATAAATAAATGGGAGCTCCTCAAAATTAAACACTTTTGTGCATCAAAGAACTTCATCAAGAAAGTAGAAAGACAGCCTACAAATGGGAAACAATATTTGGAAACGACCTATCAGATAAAGGTCTAGTATCCAGAGTTTATAAAGAGATTGTTCAACTCAACAACGAAAAGACAGCCAATCCAATTAAAAAATGGGAGAAAGACTTGAACAGACACTTCTCAGAAGAGGAAATACAAATAGCTAAAGGCACATGAAGAGATGCTCAATGTCCCTGGCCATTAGAGAAATGCAAATCAAAACCACAATGAGATATCATCTCACACCCACCAGAATGGCCATTATCAACAAAACAGAAAATGACAAGTGCTGGAGAGGATGCGGAGAAAGAGGCACACTTATCCACTGTTGGTGGGAATGTCAAATGGTGCAACCACTGTGGAAGGCAGTTTGGCGGTTCCTCAAAAAGCTGAATATAGAATTGCCATATGACCCAGCAATACCATTGCTAGGTATCTACTCAGAGGACTTAAGGGCAAAGACACAAACGGACATTTGCACAACAATGTTTATAGCAGCATTATTTACAATTGCAAAGAGATGGAAACAGCCAAAATGTCCATCAACAGACGAGTGGCTAAACAAACTGTGGTATATACATACGATGGAATATTATGCAGCTCTAAGACAGAATAAACTTATGAAGTATGTAACAACATGGATGGACCTAGAGAACATTATGCTGAGTAAGACTAGCCAAAAACTAAAGGACAAATACTGTATGGTCTCACTGATATGAACTGACATTAGTGAATAAACTTGGAATATGTTATTGGTAACAGAGACCATCAGGAGATAGAAATAGGGTAAGATAGTGGGTAATTGGAGCTGAAGGCATACGGACTGTGCAACAGGACTGGATACAAAAATTCAGAAATGGACAGCACAATACTACCTAACTGTAATGTAATTATGTTAAAACACTGAATGAAGCTGCATGTGGGAATGATAAAGGGAGGAGGGCTGGGGACATAAATGAAATGAGAAAGAAAGATAGATGTTAAAGATAGAGATGGTATAATCTAGAAATGAATGCCTAGAGTGTATAACAATAGTGAAATGTACAATGTACAAATTTTAAAAATGTTTTTGCATGAGGAAGAACAAAGGATTGTCATTATTGCAGGGTGCTGAAAATAGATGATAACTAATACTTTAAAATGTCACCTTATGTGTGAGACTAAAGCAAAAAATGTTTATTTGTTACAAAATTTAGATTTTGACTAGAGCATTTCCTAATATAACTCATGTAGATAGTTTGAATATCATAAGTACTTGGAATCTCAGGTAGCACATGAGATTTTGTTGGTTTGTCCAGAGTGATGCCCCGATGAATCCCAGAATGATTTGATCAGTGACTGGAAAAGTATTTGCAAGCCCCCTTCGGGGAATGGTGAGAGTGGGGAGAAATTCAACTTCCCCAAGTTGAATTCTTGATATTCTCACAAGCAGTGTGGACAACCAAAGCTATAGGCTGAGCCCCCAGTCTTGGGGTTTGTTCACATGAAACTTAACCCAACAAAAGATAGGTCAAGTCTACTTAAAATTTAGGCCTAAGAGTCACCCCCAAGAGAGCCTCTTTTGTTGCTCAGATGTGGCCTCTCTCTCCAGCCAATATGATGAGCAGCCTCACCACCCTCCCCCTCTCTGCGTGGGACATGACTCCCAGGGGTATGGACCTTCTGGGCAACGTGGGACAGAGATCTTGGAATGAGCTGAGGCTCAGCATCAAGGGATTGAAAAAAACCCTAGAATGAGCTGAGAATTAACATCAAGAGACTGAGAGAACCTTCTCGACCAAAAGGGGGAAGAGTAAAATGAGACAAAGTATCAATGGCTGAGAGATTCCAAACAGAGTCGACAGGTTATCCTGGAGGTTATTCTTACGCATTAAGTAGATATCACCTTGTTGTTCAAGATCTAGTAGAGAGGCTGGAGGGAATTGCCTGAAAATGTAGTGCTGTGTTCTAGTAGCCATGTTTCCTGATGATGATTGAACAATGATATAGCTTTCACAATGAGACTCTGTGAATGTGAAAACCTTATGTCTGATGCTCCTTTTAGCTAATATATCAACAGAAGAGTAGAACATATGGAACAAAAATAAATAATAGGGGGAACAAATGTTAAAATAAATTCAGTTTGAAATAGTGGTAAATGAAATTGAGGGGTAAGGGGTATGGTACGTATAGTTTTTTTCTCTATTATCATTTTATTTCTTTTTCTGTTCTTTTTATTTCTTTTTCTAAATCGATGCAAATGTACTAAGAAATGATGACTATGCAACTATGTGATGATATTAAGAATTACTGATTATATATGTAGAATGGAATGATTTCTGAATGTTTTGTTTGTTAATTTTTTTAATTAATAAAAAAAGTTTTAAAAAAATGACCGTTACATCGTCAACGGATCTCATGAGGCAAATAAGCTGCAAGATATGTTGGATGGATTCATTAAAAATATTTGTTCTCTGTCCTGTGTGTGAGAATCCCGAAACAGATCTGCATATCAATCCAAAGAAGCAAACAATAGGTAATTTTTGTAAAGCCTGTGGCTATCGAGGCATGCTTGACATACATCTTAAACTCTGCACATTCATTCTCAAAAACCCACCTGAGAATAGTGACAGTGGTACTGGAAAGAAAGAAAAGGAAAAGAAAAACAGGAAGGGCAAAGACAAGGAAAATAGCTCCCTATCCAGCAGTGAGACACCACCACCACCAAATGAAATCAGTCCTCCTCCACATGTTATGGAAGAGGAATAGGATGATGATGGGGAGAAGATACAACTGAGGAAGCTCAAAGGCGCAGAATGGATGAAATTAGTGACCATGCAAAAGCTTTAACACTCAGTGATGATTTGGAAAGGACTGTTGGAGAGCAAGTCAACATCTTGTTTGATTTTGTTAAGAAAAAGAAAGAAGAGGGTATTATTGACTCATCTGGCAAAGAAATTGTTGCTGAAGCAGAAAGACTGGATGTAAAAGCCGTGGACCCTCTTGTTTTGACTGAAGTTCTTTTTAATGAGAAAATTAGGGAGCAGATTAAGAAATACAGGAGCTATTTCCTCCGATTTTGTCATAACTACAAAACGGCTCAATGGTACCTTCTTCATAGTTTGGAGTGTGTGGTAGCCATGCATCTAGCTCAGCTCAGCTCCGATTCCACATATCTTGAAGGAGATGTATGACGCAGACCCTTTGGAAGAAGTTATCATCAGCTGGTCGGAAAAGGCCTCTAAGAAATATGTCTCAGCAAAACTTGCCAAAGAGATTAGTGTCAAAGCGGAACCATTTATTAAATGGTTGAAGGAAGCAGAGGAGAAATCTTCTGGTGGAGAAGAGGAAGATGAAAATGAGAACATTGAGGTGGTATGTTCAAAGACTGCCAATAAACCTAAAGTTGAAAGTGTGAAGTCTGACAACAAGGATGATGACATTGACATTGATGCTATTTAAAGTGATGGATACAACCTAGCTTAACAGTGTAATACTGCAAATTTTTCTGCATTGTCAGCAGAAGTGCAACATGTATGTGCAAAAATCAAAATGGCTTAACATCATGCTACACTTTATACTAAAAATGTTTTACTGTGAGTGGTCAGTAATTAAGCCCAACGAGACATCTAGGGAGTCCATACACATCAGTGGGCAAATGTAGTTTGCTTATTCATAGCATGTTTCCTTGTGAAAAATCTAGTGGTGGACACATGGATCACATTTATACAGTTATAAAAGATTTGTTTTTGGTAAAAAAAAAAAAAAAAAGAAGAAGAAGGGATGCCTTGGCATGTCCCACACCCACTGGATGACTAGACATTTCACTGAGGTTGAAAGACCTTAGTTTTCATGGATTTATCTCTCACCCTCCAACATACAACTATCTTATCAATAAGTCTAAAGTATTACTTCCTTCTTGCTCACTAGATCCAATCAACATGATATCATCAATGATATGGACCAGTGAGGTGTTTTGTGGAAGGGAGCGACAATAGAGTTCCCTGTGGAAGATCATAACACAAGGTTGGAGAGTTGATATATCCCTGAGGTAGGACAGTGTAATCTTGCCAGCTGAACACAAACTGTTTATGGTGTTCCTTACTGACAGCTATTGAGAAAAAAGCATTTGCCTAATCAACAGCTACATATCAAGGGATGTGTTGATTTGGTAAGGCAATGATACCATATCTGGAATAACTGCAGCAATTGGAGTCACCACCTGGTTGAGCTTACAATAATCCACTGCCATCCTCTAAGATCCATCTGTTTTCTGCACTGGCCAAATAAAAGAGTTGAATGGGGATGTGGTGGGAATCACCACACCTGCATCCTCCAAGCCCATGATGGTGGCTGTTCTAGTTTGCTAGCTGCTGGAATGCAACACACCAGAGATGGATTGGCTTTTAATAAAAGGGGATTTATTTTGTTGGTTCTTCAGAGGAAAGGCAGCTAACTTTCCACTGAGGTTCTTTCTTACGTGGAAGGCACAAGATGGTCTCTGCTGGTCTTCTCTCCAGGCCCCTGGGTTCCAACAACTTTCCCTGGGGTGACTTCTTTCTGCATCTCCAAAGGCCTGGGCTGAGCTGCTAGTGCTGAGATGAGGAATGCTGAGCTGCTAGGCTGTGCTACATTGCGTTCTCCCATTTAAGCACCAGCCAATTAAGTCAAACATCACTCATTGCAGCAGACACGCCTCCTAGCCAACTGCAGATGTAATTAGCAACAGATGAGGTTCACGTACCATTGGTTTGTGTCCGCAGCAACAAGACTAGGTATGCTCAGCTGGCCAAGTTGACAACTGAATCTAACTAACACAGTGGCACTAATCTCTGCAATCCCTCCAGGAATATGATATTGCTTTTGGCTTACTATTTTACTATGTGAAAGCAATTCTAGTGGCTTCCACTTGGCCTTTCTTATCATAACAGCCCTCACTCCACAAGTCAGAGAACCAATGTGGAGATTTTGCCAGTTGCTAAGTATGTCTATTTCAATTATGCATTCTGGAACTTGGAAAACAACCACAAGATGGGTCCAGGACCCACGGATTCACTGTGAGACACACCTGAGAGAAAACTCCAATAATCACCTGACCTCCATAATCCTGGGATTAATATCACTTCTGAGCCAGTGTCTAATAATCCCCCAAATCTGTGATCATGTCCTTTTCTCCAAAGCACAGTTACCATGGTAAAAAACCCATGGGTCGGGACTTCCTGGAAGATGGCGGCTTAGTAAGACGCGCGGATCTTAGTTTCTTCTCCAGGACACCTACTAGGGGAGTAGAAACGATACAGAAAGCGCCCAAAGCCACAACAGAGATAAAAAAGACAGCGTACCCCATCCTGGAACGGCTGGCTGGCTGAGAGAAGCAGCTCGGGTGAGATCGCCGAGGCACGCGGGCCTTACCGGGCGGGGTGGCAAGCGGTCGGAGTTACTCCCTTCCCCCTTCCCGGGCCGGCTGGGAGAATTGGAGAGGTGGTCCCCTGAAACCAAGGCGACTGGCGCCCACACCACGCGCAGCCCCCGGACCAACTGAGAGAATTGGATCGGAAACCCCCAGGCCGCGGAGAACGGTGACCCCGTGAATCCCGGGGAACGTGCACTCTCTCGGGCGCGCCGCTGCCGCTGGCGCCCTCCCGCCACGCTTGTTGCCCAGGACCGACTAGGAAATTCGGACGGGCTCTTTCCCTGGCTGCGGCGACCAGCAACCCTCCCTGCGTTCGGACACCCTCCCTGCGTTCGGACCCCGGGCCGGCTCAAGCCGCTTCGGCTAGCGAACCCCCAGGACGGCGAGAGTTTTCCAAAGTTTAAGGTCCCACAGCACCTTTTACTGGTGGGACCCGCAGACAAACGTGTGCCACGAGTGCCACCTACTGGGCAGGATAAGAAAAACAGAACCCAGAGATTTCACAGAAAAATATTACAACCTTGCTGGGTCCAACACCAAGAGAAATCTGAATAAATGCCCAGACGCCAGCAGCAGAAGATAACTGTCCACGCTCAAAAGATTGAGAATATGGCTCAGTCAAAGGAACAAACCAATAGCTCAAATGAGACACAAGAGCTGAGACAACTAATGCTGAATATACGAACAGAAATGGAAAACCTCTTCAAAAATGAAATCGATAAATTGAGGGAGGACATGAAGAGGACATGGGCTGAACATAAAGAAGAAATAGAAAAACTGAAAAAACAAATCGCGGAACTTATGGAAGTGAAGGATAAAGTAGCAAACATAGAAAAAATAATGGATAGCTACAATGATAGATTTAAAGAGACAGAAGATAGAATTAGTGATTTGGAGGATGGAACATCTGAATTCCAAAAAGAAACAGAAACTATAGGGAAAAGAATGGAAAAATTTGAACAGGGTATCAGGGAACTCAAGGACAATATGAACCGCACAAATATACGTGTTGTGGGTGTCCCAGAAGGAGAAGAGAAGGGAAAAGGAGGAGAAAAACTAATGGAAGAAATTATCACTGAAAATTCCCCAACTCTTATGAAAGACCTAAAATTACAGATCCAAGAAGTGCAGCGCACCCCAGACCCAAATAGGCATTCTCCAAGACACTTACTAGTTAGAATGTCAGAGGTCAAAGAGAAAGAGATGATCTTGAAAGCAGCAAGAGAAAAACAATCCATCACATACAAGGGAAACCCAATAAGACTATGTGTAGATTTCTCAGCAGAAACCATGGAAGCTAGAAGACAGTGGGATGATATATTTAAATTACTAAAAGAGAAAAACTGCCAACCAAGACTCCTATATCCAGCAAAATTATCCTTCAAAAATGAGGGAGAAATTAAAACATTCTCAGACAAAAAGTCACTGAGAGAATTTGTGACCAACAGACCAGCTCTGCAAGAAATACTCAATGGAGCACTAGAGTCAGATACAAAAAGACAGAAGACAGAGGTATGGAGAAGAGTGTAGAAAGAAGGAAAATCAGATATGATATATATAATACAAAAGGCAAAATGTTAGAGGAAAATATTATCCAAACAGTAATAACACTAAATGTCAATGGACTGAATTCCCCAATCAAAAGACATAGATTGGCAGAATGGATTAAAAAACAGGATCCTTCGATATGCTGTCTACAGGAAACACATCTTAGACCCAAAGATAAATATAGGTTGAAAGTGAAAGGTTGGGAAAAGATATTTCATGCAAATAACAACCAGAAAAGAGCAGGAGTGGCTATACTAATATCCAACAAATTAGACTTCAAATGTAAAACAGTTAAAAGAGACAAAGAAGGACACTATATACTAATAAAAGGAACAATTAAACAAGAAGACATAACAATCATAAATATTTACGCACCGAATCAGAATGCCCCAAAATACGTGAGGAATATACTACAAACACTGAAAAGGGAAATAGACTCATATACCATAATAGTTGGAGACTTCAACTCACCACTCTCATCAAGGGACAGAACATCTAGACAGAGGATCAACAAAGAAATAGAGAATCTGAATATTACTATAAATGAACTAGACTTAATAGACATTTATAGGACATTACATCCCACAACAGCAGGATACACCTTTTTCTCAAGTGCTCATGGATCATTCTCAAAGATAGACCATATGCTGGGTCACAAAGCAAGTCTCAACAAATTTAAAAAGATTGAAATCTTACACAACACTTTCTCGGACCATAAAGGAATGATGTTGGAAATCAATAATAGGCAGAGTGCCAGAAAATTCACAAATACGTGGAGGCTCAACAACACACTCCTAAACAACGACTGGGTCAAAGAAGAAATTGCAAGAGAAATTAGCAAATACCTCGAGGCGAATGAAAATGAAAACACAACATATCAAAACTTATGGGACGCAGCAAAGGCAGTGCTAAGAGGGAAATTTATTGCTCTAAATGCCTATATCAGAAAAGAAGAAAAGGCAAAAATTCAGGAATTAACTATCCATTTGGAAGAACTGGAGAAAGAACAGCAAGCTAACCCCAAAGCAAGCAAAAGGAAAGAAATAACAAAGATTAGAGCACAAATAAATGAAATTGAAAACATGAAAACAATAGAGAAAATCAATAAGGCCAGAAGTTGGTTCTATGAGAAAATCAATAAGATTGATGGGCCCTTAGCAAGATTGACAAAAAGAAGAAGAGAGAGGATGCAAATAAATAAGATCAGAAATGGAAGAGGAGACATAACTACTGACCTCACAGAAATAAAGGAGGTAATAACAGGATACTATGAACAACTTTACGCTAATAAATACAACAATTTAGAGGAAATGGACGGGTTCCTGGAAAGACATGAACAACCAACTTTGACTCAAGAAGACATAGATGACCTCAACAAACCAATCACAAGTAAAGAAATTGAATTAGTCATTCAAAAGCTTCCTAAAAAGAAAAGTCCAGGACCAGATGGCTTCACATGTGAATTCTACCAAACGTTCCAGAAAGAATTAGTACCAATTCTCTTCAAACTCTTCAAAAAAATCGAACTGGAGGGAAAACTACCTAATTCATTCTATGAAGCCAACATCACCCTCATACCAAAACCAGGCAAAGATATTACAAAAAAAGAAAACTACAGACCAATCTCTCTAATGAATACAGATGCAAAAATCCTCAATAAAATTCTAGCAAATCGTATCCAACAACACATTAAAAGAATTATACATCATGACCAAGTAGGATTCATCCCAGGTATGCAAGGATGGTTCAACATAAGGAAATCAATTAATGTAATACACCATATCAACAAATCAAAGCAGAAAAATCACATGATCATCTCAATTGATGCAGAGAAGGCATTCGACAAGATTCAACATCCTTTCCTGTTGAAAACACTTCAAAAGATAGGAATACAAGGGAACTTCCTTAAAATGATAGAGGGAATATATGAAAAACCCACAGCTAATATCATCCTCAATGGGGAAAAATTGAAAACTTTCCCCCTAAGATCAGGAACAAGACAAGGATGTCCACTATCACCACTATTATTCAACATTGTGTTGGAGGTTCTAACCAGAGCAATTAGACAAGAAAAAGAAATACAAGGCATCAAAATTGGAAAGGAAGAAGTAAAACTATCACTGTTTGCAGACGATATGATACTATACGTCGAAAACCCGGAAAAATCCACAACAAAACTACTAGAGCTAATAAATGAGTACAGCAAAGTAGCAGGTTACAAGATCAACATTCAAAAATCTGTAGCATTTCTATACACTCGTAATGAACAAGCTGAGGGGGAAATCAAGAAACGAATCCCATTTACAATTGCAACTAAAAGAATAAAATACCTAGGAATAAATTTAACTAAAGAGACAAAAAACCTATATAAAGAAAACTACAAAAAACTGCTAAAAGAAATCACAGAAGACCTAAACAGATGGAAGGGCATACCGTGTTCATGGATTGGAAGACTAAATATAGTTAAGATGTCAATCCTACCTAAATTGATTTACAGATTCAATGCAATACCAATCAAAATCCCAACAACGTATTTTTCAGAAATAGAAAAACCAATAAGCAAATTTATCTGGAAGGGCAGGGTGCCCCGAATTGCTAAAAACATCTTGAGGAAAAAAAACGAAGCTGGAGGTCTCGCGCTGCCTGACTTTAAGGCATATTATGAAGCCACAGTGGTCAAAACAGCATGGTATTGGCATAAAGATAGATATATCGACCAATGGAATCGAATAGAGTGCTCAGATATAGACCCTCTCATCTATGGACATTTGATCTTTGATAAGGCAGTCAAGCCAACTCACCTGGGATAGAGCAGTCTCTTCAATAAATGGTGCCTAGAGAACTGGATATCCATATGCAAAAGAATGAAAGAAGACCCATCTCTCACACCCTATACAAAAGTTAACTCAAAATGGATCAAAGATCTAAACATTAGGTCTAAGACCATAAAACAGTTAGAGGAAAATGTTGGGAGATATCTTATGGATCTTACAACTGGAGGCGGTTTTATGGACCTTAAACCTAAAGCAAGAGCACTGAAGAAGGAAATAAATAAATGGGAACTCCTCAAAATTAAACACTTTTGTGCATCAAAGAACTTCATCAAGAAAGTAGAAAGACAGCCTTCACAATGGGAGACAATATTTGGAAATGATATATCAGATAAAGGTCTAGTATCCAGAATTTATAAAGAGATTGTTCATCTCAACAACAAAAAGACAGCCAACCCAATTACAAAATGGGAAAAAGACTTGAACAGACACCTCTCAGAAGAGGAAATACGGATGGCCAAGAGGCACATGAAGAGATGCTCAATGTCCCTGGCCATTAGAGAAATGCAAATCAAAACCACAATGAGATATCATCTCACACCCACCAGAATGGCCATTATCAACAAAACAGAAAATGACAAGTGCTGGAGAGGATGCGGAGAAAGAGGCACACTTATCCACTGTTGGTGGGAATGTCAAAGGGTGCAACCACTGTGGAAGGCAGTTTGGCGGTTCCTCAAAAAGCTGAATATAGAATTGCCATACGACCCAGCAATACCATTGCTAGGTATCTACTCAAAGGACTTAAGGGCAAAGACACAAACGGACATTTGCACACCAATGTTTATAGCAGCATTATTTACAATTGCAAAGAGATGGAAACAGCCAAAATCTCCATCAACAGAAGAGTGGCTAAACAAACTGTGGTATATACATACGATGGAATATTATGCAGCTTTAAGACAAGATAAACTTATGAACCATGTAATAACATGGATGGACCTAGAGAATGTTATGCTGAGTGAATCCAGCCTAAAACTAAAGGACAAATACTGTATGGTCCCACTGATGTGAACGGACATTCAAGAATAAACTTGAAATATGTCATTGGTAACAGAGTTCAGCAGGAGTTAGAAACAGGGTAAGACAATGGGTAACTGAAGCTGAAGGGATACAGACTGTGCAACAGGACTAGATACAAAAACTCAAAAATGGACAGCACAATAATACCTAATTGTAAAGTAATCATGTTAAAACACTGAATGAAGCTGCATCTGAGCTATAGGTTTTTGTTTTGTTTTGTTTTGTTTTGTTTTGATTTTACTATTATTTTTTTTTGTTTTTTTGTTTTTTTGTTTTTGTTTTTGTTTTTTGTTTTTTTTTCTTTTTTAAATTTGTTTATTAATTTAAAAAGTGAAACAAAATAAAACATACATAATCAGTAATTCACAATATCATCACTTAGTTGCATATTCATCATTTCTTAGAACATTTGCATTAATTCAGAAAAAGAAACAAAAAGACAATAGAAAAAGAAATAAAACGAACACAGGAAAGAAAAAAAAAGATTATACCTACCATACCCCTTACCCCTTGCTTTCATTGATCACTAGCATTTAAACTAAATTTATTTTAGCATTTGTTCCCCCTATTATTTATTTTTATTCCATATGTTCTACTCTTTTGTTGACAAGGTAGATAAAAGGAGCATCAGACACAAGGTTTTCACAATCACACAGTCACATTGTGACAGCTGTATCATTATTCAATCATCCTCAAGAAACATGGCTACTGGAACACAGCTCTACATTTTCAGGCACTTCCCTTCAGCCTCTCTAATACACCTTAAACCAAAAAGGGGATATCTATATAATGCATAAGAATAACTTCCAGGATAACCTCTCAACTCTGTTTGGAATCTCTCAGCCACGGACACTTTATTTTGTCTCATTTCTCTCTTCCCCCTTTCAGTCGAGAAGGTTTTCTCAATCTCTTTTTTTTTTTTTTTTTTATTAATTAAAAAAAGAATTAACAAAACAATTAGAGATCATTCCAATCTACATGTACAATCAGTAATTCTTAATAACATCACATAGTTGCATATTCATCATTTCTTAGTACATTTGCATCAATTTAGAAAAAGAAATGAAAAGACAACAGAATAAGAATTAAAACAATAATAGAAAGAAAAAAAAACAAAAAAAACAAAAACAAAAAACCTATACCTCACATGCTGCTTCATTCAGTGTTTTAATATAATTGCATTACAATTGGGTAGTATTGTGCTGTCCATTTCTGAGTTTTTATATCCAGTCCCGTTGTACAGTCTGTATCCCTTCATCTCCAATTATCCCTTCTCTCTTTTTTTTTTTTAATTAACGGAAAAAAAGAAATTAACCAAACATTTAGAGATCATACCATTCTACACATGCAATCATTAATTCTTAACATCATCACATAGATGCATGATCATCATTTCTTAGTACATTTGCATTGGTTTAGAAGAACTAGCAACATAACCGAAAAAGATATAGAATGTTAAAATAGAGAAAAAAATAAAAGTAATAATAGTAAAATCAAAACAAAACAAAACAAAACAAAACAAAAACCTATAGCTCAGATGCAGCTTCATTCAGTGTTTTAACATGATTACTTTACAATTAGGTATTATTGTGCTGTCCATTTTTGAGTTTTTGTATCTAGTCCTGTTGCACAGTCTGTATCCCTTCAGCTTCAATTACCCATTGTCTTACCCTGTTTCTAACTCCTGCTGAACTCTGTTACCAATGACATATTTCAAGTTTATTCTCGAATGTCCGTTCACATCAGTGGGACCATACAGTATTTGTCCTTTAGTTTTTGGCTGGATTCACTCAGCATAATATTCTCTAGGTCCATCCATGTTATTACATGGTTCATAAGTTTATCTTGTCTTAAAGCTGAATCCATTCTGCCATTCTATGTCTTTTGATTGGGAAATTCAGTCCATTAACTTTTAGTGTTATTACTGTTTGGATAATATTTTCCTCTACCATTTTGGCTTTTGTATTATATATATCATATCTGATTTTCCTTCTTTCTACACTTTACTCCATACCTCTCTCTTCTGTCTTTTCGTATCTGACTCTAGTGCTCCCTTTAGTATTTCTTGCAGAGCTGGTCTCTTGGTCACAAATTCTCTCAGTGACTTTTTGTCTATAAATGTTTTAATTTCTCCTTCATTTTTGAAGGACAATTTTGCTGGATATAGAAGTCTTGGTTGGCAGTTTTTCTCTTTTAGTGATTTAAATATATCATCCCACTGTCTTCTAGCTTCCATGGTTTCTGCTGAGAAATCTACACATAGTCTTATTGGGTTTCCCTTGTATGTGACAGATTGTTTTTCTCTTGCTGCTTTCAAGATCCTCTCTTTCTCTTTGACCTCTGACATTCTAACTAGTAAATGTCTTGGAGAACGCCTATTTGGGTCTATTCTCTTTGGGGTGCGCTGCACTTCTTGGATCTGTATATTTAGGTCTTTCATAAGAGTTGGGAAATTTTCAGTGATAATTTCTTCCATTAGTTTTTCTCCTCCTTTTCCCTTCTCTTCTCCTTCTGGGACACCCACAACACGTATATTTGTGCGCTTCATATTGTCATTCAGTTCCCTGATTCCCTGCTCAAGTTTTTCCATTCTTTTCCCTATAGTTTCTGCTTCTTTTTGGAATTCAGTTGTTCCATCCTCCAGTTCACTAATTGTAGCTTCTGTCTCTTTAGATCTACCATTGTAGGTATCCATTGTTTTTTCCATTTTTTCTTCTTTGTCCTTCACTCCCACAAGTTCTGTGATTTGTTTTTTCAGATTTTCTATTTCTTCTTTTTGTTCAGCCCATATCTTCTTCATGTCCTCCCTCAATTTATTGATTTGGTTTTTGAAGAGTTTTTCCATTTCTGTTCGTATATTCAGCATTAGTTGTCTCAGCTCCTGTATCTCATTTGAACTATTGGTTTGTTCCTTTGATTGGGCCATATCTTCAATTTTCCGAGCGTCATCCATTATTTTCTGCTGGTGTCTGGGCATTTGATCAGATCTCCCTGGATGTGGGACCCAGCTGGTTGAAAGGTTTTTCTGTGGAATCTCTGGGCTCTGTTTTTCTTTTCCTGCCCAGTAGGTGGCGCTCGTGGCGGTCGTTTGTCTGCGGGGCAGTCGGCCCGGGAAACCGCGCGTGGAGGCGGGGGTCGCTGGCCGTGGCTTGGGGGAGTGCTGGTCCAAATTGCCCAGCTGGCCCGAGACGCCAAGCGTGACGGGAGGGCCCCGCTATCCAATGTTCCCAGTCAGACCGGGGAGCCACGTGCGTGGAGGGGACCCCAGACGCCAGCCACCCCAGCCGGGAAAACGTGCACCCCTCGGGTATCTCACAGCAGTGGATTCTCCCTACCCGTTCAGCCGTTCCAGAATGGGGTACGCTGTCTTTTTTGGTCTCTGTCGTGACTCCGGGAGCTGTTTTGTATTGTTTCTGTTTCTTTAGTTGCTTTTCTGAAGGAGGAACTAAGACCCGCGCGTCTTACTAAGCCGCCATCTTCTCCGGAAGTCGGGATTTTACTATTATTACTTTTATTTTTTTCTCTATATTAACATTCTATATCTTTTTCGGTTATGTTGCTAGTTCTTCTAAACCAATGCAAATGTACTAAGAAATGATGATCATGCATCTATGTGATGATGTTAAGAATTAATGATTGCATGTGTAGAATGGTATGATCTCTAAATGTTGGGTTAATTTCTTTTTTTCCGTTAATTAAAAAAAAAAAAAAAGAGAAGGGATAATTGGAGATGAAGGGATACAGACTGTACAACGGGACTGGATATAAAAACTCAGAAATGGACAGCACAATACTACCCAATTGTAATGCAATTATGTTAAAACACTGAATGAAGCTGCATGTGAGGTATAGGTTTTTTGTTTTTGTTTTTTTTGTTTTTTTTTCTTTCTATTATTGTTTTAATTCTTATTCTGTTGTCTTTTTATTTCTTTTTCTAAATCGATGCAAATGTACTAAGAAATGATGAATATGCAACTATGTGATGTTATTAAGAATTACTGATTGTACATGTAGATTGGAATGATTTCTAATTGTTTTGTTAATTCTTTTTTTAATTAATAAAAAAAAAACCTGCAAAAAAAAAAAGAAAAAAAAAAAAACCCATGGGTCCCTTTGGAGAAGCTGGGAAGAAGATTAATGGTATAAATTTTTGGCATTGTGGCAGGGTCCTTCCCCAAGGAGACCTGGCCTTCCCTTCATTCAAGGAGTTTTGGGCCTGTAAACCATCCCAAGTTTAGGAATTGGTAAAGGGGCCATGACTCTCCATTTCCGTGCTTCAAGTTAGACTTTTGTTCATTTGACCTAAAACTCTTTCACTTATACAGCTCAAGAAAGAATTCAGTAGACTGACCATCTGTTTCACTTCTGTGTACTCCATGATCAACCAGCCAATGTCATAGGTCTCTTGTAAGTCAGACTACTCTAATTTCTGCTTTGACTCTGCATGGTAGGTCTCCATTATGACCCACCTTGTCTTTGGTGATTAAGTACTGCCACTTGCCTTCTGCCAACCCAGGATCCAAGTTTTAAGGATTCAAGTCCAGTGACAGCAGTTCCCACAATAATATGTGACCTACCAAGAAGAGTAACTATAGAGCACTTCAGGGAAATTAGAGTTAGTCTCATGAATTTATTCCTCACAGTCCTGCCAAAATGTGTGACCTCAGAACATTCCAGGGGTAGCTGAGCAGGTCTAACATGATAAATCTACTCTAACATTCCAATCTCTCTAAGCTTTCGAATCCCCTCATTTATATTTTACCAGGGAAGTTCTGGCATTTGGACTTCCTACTTCAGCTAACCACCAAACAAACTGCTAGAACCTTTTATAACTCCTCAAACTAAAATACTGAATCCAGAATCTCTGCATGGTGGGCCCATATCCACAAATTCAGCCTGACCCAATTTTATATTCCTTCGACCACTGCCCCCTACATAGTCTCCTGATTTCTGTCTATATAAATTGGAAAAATCAGTGTTGTGCACCTCCTCATGGATCACACTTTGTACCTCATCTTTTGGGACCTGTTGAAAATTCAGCCTAATTACAGGTCTGAGAGAAAAGAGTAGGGGTGGGGTGGATTGTGTGAGGAATTAGCAGTGTCTTGCAAGCCAACTACCTCAAGGTATTCCATTGCAGTTTCACCTAGTGAAACAGGATTAATCTCTTCAGACGGAACTTTTCTTCAGGGGAGGCAGTTACAGGTGTATAAGGCACAGCAGGGTTCATCTCTGTTTTCTCAGAGCAGACTGGATGTCAGGTAGCTGATTCCTCAGGCCAGACCATTACAGGCTTATCTGGCAAAGAAAACGTAGCAGAATCTAAGGTTTCAATGTCTCCACCTTCCTCATTATCAACCCATGTGACCCCATTCCAATTTTCAGGATCCCATTCTTTTTTAATCAATGCCTTCATTTTAATAGCAGATATTCTGCAAGGTTAGGAGTTCAATTTAAGTTGTATTTCAGCTACTTGCACAATGAAACTCTGAGTCTCATTTTCAGAAATCTCAAGTTTGAAGCTACATGAAATAAGTTTCTTTCAGGGCACACACAGAAATGTTCATGTCCTTCATCCATCACTTAAGGTGGGAATTTGAGGCCTTGAGCTCACCCCTTTCTTTAACAACTGCATTCAGAGTATGTAGAAACAACAACATATCATACTTTTTAGTTCACAAAACTCTGTTAAGGTTCAAATACACTGTCGCTGAGAGCCTTGCCTCTTATACGAATTTGAGTAGCAGTATCCAATGGTAATATTTTGCATATATCTATTGCCAATTCGCACCACGGACATATCAGTGCCATTTTGATCATTGGAAAGAGTCATTAATGCCTTTGAATCTAATCAGATTGGAGAACCGATTTCAAAAACCCAGAACCAACTCAGAAATATCATCCTTAAGATTATGTTTCTAAAGAACCACTCGTGGTACTAAATTAGTACTAGTCAGGGTTCTCCAAGAAAAGAGAACCTACAGGAGATATATATATAATACAAATATTATGAGATTTATTACTGGAATTGGCTCATGTAACCATGGAGATAGGCAAGTCTGAATCAGGTGGGGCTGGCTGCAAACAGAGAAGTCCAGTGAAGGTCTTTCATTAATTCCCCACCAGGCTGGCTGAAGTGGAAATAGAAATTCTTCCTTCTAACTACTGAATCATTGGTTCTCCTTTTAAGGCCTTCAACTGAATGGATGAGACCTCTCTCAATGTTAAAGGCAATCTCTCGGGTGATTGCAGATGTAATCAGTCACAGATACAATCAACTTACTGGTGATTTAAATCCATGATACATCACTACAGTAACAATCAGGCCAGTGTTTACCTGACCAAACAACAGGACACCATTACCTAGTCAAGTTGACACATGAATTTAACCATCTCACCCCCAAAAACATAATACTCTGACATTCAATTTTTTTCATTTGCTTTTTTTTAACTTTTTTATTGTATAATACAACATATATACACAGCAAAGAAAGAAAAAAGCAATAGTTTTCAAAGCACTCTTCAATAAGTAGTTATAGGACAGATCCCAGAATTTGTCATGGGCTACCATATCATCATCTCAGATTTCTCCTTCTTGCTACGCCAGAATATAGGAGGCTAGAAGGAATAAACATTTTTTTTTATCATCACAATCAACTTTTTTCTTTTCTGTGAAAAATAACATATGTACCAAAAAAAAAAAAAGCAATAAATTTCAAAGCGCAGCACAGCAATTAATTGTAGAACAGATTTCAGACTTTGGTATGGGTTACAATTACACAATTTTAGGTTTTTACTTCTAGTTGCTCTAAGTTACTGGAGACTAAAGAAGTATCAATTTAATGATTCAGCAATCATATTTGTTTGTTATACCCTACCTTCTCTGTATAACCGCACCATCACCTTTGATCTTTTTATCCCAGTCTTTAGGGATATTTGGGCTATGTCCATTCTAACCTTTAATGTTGGAAGGGGCTGTCAATAATATGGGATGGGGGATGGAACTAATTGATGTTCTGGAGAGGCTGGCCCCTCTAGGTTTCAGGACTTATTTGGCCCAAGAACCCATCTGGAGGTTGTAGGTTTCTGGGAAGTTACCTTATGCCTTTGTAGAATATATTGCCCTAGGTGTTCTTTAGGATTGGCTGGAATGGTTTTGGTTGGGTTTTGGCAAATTATAATAGGCAGCAATATCTGACATTCAATTTTGATTCCCGAGGACCAAGTACTCAGACATGGAAATGAGTTAAACAAAATTTAGCAAATTTACTATAAACTAATAGTTTGTCTTAAATTATATGGTAGGCAGAATGATGCCTCCTCAAAGATACCCCACATCCAAATCCTCAAGAACTGTGAATGATACCTTACACATGAGGTATAAGTATGTTCCTATGAATATGTTACTCTTAAAAGAAGGATTTTCAGATGTGCTTAAATTTAGGATCTTGAGATGGGGAGATTATCTTGGGTCATATGGGTGCAGCCAATGTTACAAAAAGGTCTTTATAAATTAAAAAGGGAGTTAGGAAGTCAGAGAAGGAGATGTAACAATGGAAACAGAAGTTGGAGTGATGCAATTGTTGGCTGGAAGGGGCCTGTGAACCAAGGAATGCAAACAACTTCTAGAAGTTGGGAAAGTCAAGGAAACAGATTTCCCCAAAGTCTCCAAAGGGAACATGGTCCTATAGACAGCTTGATTTCAGCCAAGTGAAACCTATTCCAGACTCCTGAACTCCAGAAATGTAACTTTGTATGATATTAAACCACTAACTTTATAGTAACTTGTTTCAGTAGCAATAGAAACTATTAAAAATTACTATACCAACATGAGGTTGCATTTTCTCATTACATGACTGTTCATGGTTCTTTAATTGTAATATTCTAAGCATCCATCAAAAGTTGACTGATGAATGTATTAAGATGCATGCATAACAAATGAAGTATCTCTCAGCCATTAGAAAGTAAAAGGTCACTATTTCTTGCTTGTTAATTTATACGTACACACAAATACACCCTTATATTAATGGTGTAATTTCTTCCATATCTCGGGATATATTTTCAGTATGTAAGTCAATTCATACAATACGTACTGCTCTCTACCATACCTTTTGCACTTAATACTCTCTCCTTCACCTCTCAGGGACAGGATAAAGTATCAACTTTTACTTTCTATGTACTATTTTAATTTCATAATAAACATAGATTATCAAAAAGAAATACAGGGCCATGGTACAGTTCTCGCCTGCCATGCCAGAGACCTGGGCTCGTTTCCCGGTGCCTGCCCATGCAAAAACAAAAAAAGAGAAATGCATACATACATTTTTATTTGGGGGGAAAGCCCACTCTAAGAAAGGTTTTAAGTCAAAAGCCTATCTTGAACATTACAAAAAAGTCAGACCACAATTTAGCAAAATTTAATAAAATATTCAGATCATCTGGCTACTTTTCTTATTAATAAAAACATAACCAACCAATAAAACAAATATGAACCATGGCGACATGAAGAAAATTCTATCTGGATTTAAACTTTAGCTACTGTATCACCTGAGGTTTTCCCCAACCCTCTATTATTTCCACCATATCCGGCGAGGTTGGCTGTCTAGTTACTAACCTCAGTGATAGATGTTGACAAACCAACTCACAGGAACAACAGTAAGATATGTAGCAGTGATTTCTCAAGGGATCAATAAGCATAGTTCATAACAGGAAGTCTATGAATAATTCAGTTATCTCCTGTCTGAAAAAAAATGACTTTTAGATATCTAATCCCAAATAGATTGAATCAAAGAAGATGAATAAGAAGTGAAGTTCATTGTTGTTTGGCTTCACAATTTACAGCTGCAAATTTCATCCAGAGCTCCCAATAGGTTAGCCTTCAAGCAAGGGAGCAGCACTAATTAACAAACCTGACCCCAACCCCAGGATTTGGAGATGTATTTTTTTTTCTTTTTTTCTCAAAAGCAATAAGGAAAAGCAAAGGCAATCACTAATTACTGGCAGACATTCCACAGAGCACAGCTTCCAAACAGAGAAGACTCCTCAGATGATCCCCCTATCCCTAAACAGTTGGTCAGATGCTTTCTGACAGAAAGAATGTGGACATCTACAGGGTCCCACAGAGTCCATCCTCCTCACCTCCCACAGACACCCAGTCTTAATTCAATTGCCAGGAGGAAAGCTGATCCACGATGCAAGGTTCAATGATATGGGGTCTGTGGTGTGATGGTAAATGCTTAACAACTGGTTCCTAGATGGGTAGAATCCCTGACTGGGAGCATTTGCCAATTTTTATGGTGTAAGTACTCCCATCCTCACTGATTTCAAACTGCCAACTTGATAGCAACCAGCTGACAAAAATCCTGAGAAGTAAATAATTTGCAGAATCCTGAGCTGGCCAATTCCAATACACTACTGAGTAGCCCTCCACCCTTGCTCAAGAAGAATATATATATATCACATCCAGATGCCTGAATCTCCATTCATTCTTATGAGTGAAGAATTAGTCTTTGTGTGTATGTTCTTTCTTTAAAAGTATAGTCTTCCAATGCATTATATATTCAACACATTGTTTAATGCTTCAGTGGATGTACATACAGTCATCTAAATCTAGGCAACTGTTTTATAATAGCATTTATTGAGATACAACTCACATACTACACATTCAACTATTCAAAGTATAAAATTCAGTGGCTTCTGATATATTCACAGAGTTTCACATCACTGCATTCAATTTTAGAACATTTCCATCACTCCCAAAACAGGTCCTTACTCTTCAGAAGTCACCCCTTCTACCTGTCCAACTCTCTCAGCCCAAGGTAGCCATTAATCTACTTTGGCTATACATTTGCCCATTTTGGATATTTCAAGAAATGGAATATCATACATGTATTTTCAAATATACAATTTCTTTGAGATGAACAGAAGCCATTATGAATCAGTGTTGTATGAGACAGTAAAATGAAATAAACCACCCTTATCATTACCTTGTAAAACCAACTGACAAACACCCAAATGGGCAGAAAAAATATATAGGAATGTCTAATAACAGCTATGCTTGCCTTCAGCAATTTTCCTTCTAAAGAGGCCATTTTAACAAAACACAGCCTGTCAAGCAGAAAGAGAAGTAAAATACCATTAAAATGCTCACATGCCATTAGTGTAACTTGTGATGCTCCAAAATCAAAGTGGACCAGTTTCTAGAGACCCCTGCTCTTCTCAGAGCAGAGCTGAAGGGCCACTCAGTCTATCCAGCACCTTAAACTGTGCAGAGAGAATGATGGCTTTGAAGATGTCCCAGATTCTGACTTCGGTGACAGAGGTGGCAGAAGAGTGAGATCTCAGCTGGACTAAGATGACAGGGCGATTTTTAAAGGCGTCTCTAAAGTGCTACTAATGGATTGTGCCATGTCTCCTACGTCAGAACAAAACTGCATTCATTGTAAAAGAGAACACCACAGACAAAAAGCTTATTGCAAAAACTATGGAGGAAAAGGCATTTTGGAACATAAAGAAACTGAACATAAAGAAACCACCAGCTTTTAAGTATCGTTTCCTTTTTTTTTTCTTGAACCATACCATGTATTACTCTTTTACAAAAGAACACCCTCCACCGCCAAAAGTTAATTTTTGGTGAGACAAGAAAGATAGTTTCAATCTCCAAAAGGTCTTTTTGTAATAAGATCACCCAAACCCAGCAGAATATAAAACTGTATTTATAATATGTCCACAGCTATAAATTTCTTAAAATAGATTAAGAAGATTGTAGGGATATATGAAAATATTAAAATGGCTGTCCCTGAGATAAGGGAGAGTAGAGGATTCTTTTCTAGTTTTTCTCAAAATGATGTGCTACTTTTATGATATTATTTTGTAATGAAATACCTAGGAAATCTAATCTTTTTAACTAAATGCAACTGTTGGGATTGAATCATGTCCCCCACAAAAGGCAACTCCTGGTACTGTGGGCGTAAATCCATTTGTAAATAGGACTTTTAAGGTGTTACTAGTTAAATTATGCCCAAACTGAAAGAGGGTGGGCCTTAATCCAATATGGGTGAAGTCCTTATAAGCAAAGGAAATTGGACCCCAAAAACTAAAACCGTGGGAAGCAACCAGAAACTGGAAGTCAACAGAACCCAGAACGGAAAGGAGAAGCTGCCACCATGTGCATTACCATATGATGAAAAAACCAAGGACCAAGTATCACTGGCAGCCAGCCCCAGAATGTCAGTCTTTGGGGCAAAGCATCACCTTGCTGATGCCTTGATTTTGGACTTCTCCTAACCTCAAAATCATGAGCCAACAAATTCCCATTGTTTAAGCCTACCCATTGTGCAGTATTTGTCTTAGCAGGCAGGAAAATAAAACCGCACTCATTGGTCACCTGTTTATAAGGAAATGGGCAGCAGTTCTTTCAATCTCACTAGTTACATAGGAATGAGCTAATGAGGCCATTAGGCCCCACATACAGTTTAACAGTAAAGGAAAGTGCTCTGGCTATGAAAAGGCCCTCTGCTTTCCAGGGAACCCAACTGCTGCCCAACACAGAAAAAGAGGGAAGGGCAGTGTGCCAGTTTGAAGCTGTCATGTACCCCAAAAGGCCATGTCCTTTTTCCTCATCAAACCTTATGAGGGCAGCCATGTTTCTTTTAATCCTGATTCAATATTATAGGGTGGAATCTTTGATTGGATTGTTTGTTTCATGGAGCTATATCACACCCATTTGTGGGTATGGCCTTTTGATTAGATAGAGATGGGACCCCACCCATTCAATATGGGTCTTGACTAGTTTACTGGAGTCCTTTAAAAGAGGAAACATTTTGGAGAAAATACAGTTGCTTCAGAGCCAACACTAGATGCAGAAAGAAAACACACACCCCCAGGAAGCTGTTTGAAACCAGAAGCCAAAGACCCCAGCAGATGCCAGCCACGTGCCTTCCCTTCTGACCAAGGTGTTATGGACCCATCAGCCTTTCCTGAGTCAAGGTGTCTTTTTCTGGATGCCTTAGTTTGGACATTTTATGGCCTTAGAACTGTAAACTTGCAACTTAATAAATTCCCTTTATAAAAGCCATTCCATTTCTGGTATATTGCATTCTGGCAGCATCAACAAACCAATTTAGGCAATGATGCCTTAACCTGACATGGGACATTCTGTATGATATCGTTTCTTTCTGGCTTCGGGAAAGCAAACGGATCCTAGATAACTGATTCTGCTTTTTCAAGTCTGGATTGTACATTTTATGGAAATTCACAGGGTTATTTTAAATACTTTGAAAAAAAACACAACTTCCCCTTTCCTGGTCTACTAGCAGACATCCACAGGCAAAGAGATTCATTCTCTTTGGAGAGACCCTGAGGAGCTCTGTGGATTCCCATCAGAGCAAGAAGGAATCTTGCTGCTCCAGAATCTAGGCAAATGTCAACTGATACATGGCAGATGTCAACATGTTGCCCTGTCTCCTTCTCAGGCCCACCGTTACTAGCACATGACATTGTTACTCTCTTAGCTACCTTTTCAGACTCTGTGGGTTAAAACTCACTCCAGAGAAGAAAGAAACAAGGAGAAAAGCATTTGTCTTTTTTTTAAGTAACATGTTACTGTGGGGACTGTCCACATTTACATACAGATTCTCCCCCTAGAACAAGCTCCTGTGAGAAAGGACCGTGTCAACTCTGCCTTATTTGGCACTGTCACCCAGTGGAATGAGGCGAAAACCAAAGCCGAAGCAGCAGCAAGTCAAGATGCCCACACTCTGCTACTGGGTCACCCTGGCAAGTTCTTTCAAGTCCCACACAGAACCTCACGTACCAAAAGCAGTAACTAGTACTGGTATGCTCATTTCAGGCAGGCCAAAGGTAGCCACTTCGAATAAGTTATTATTTTTCCAGGCACAAAGCATGGGATCAATAAATGTCTGCTGAATAAATTAATCCTCTCACATTATTGACTTTTAATTGCTTTAAAATGAATTTTTATTGAGCTGTTTGGTTCTCCTCTAGCTTCAAGTAGATAAGCTACATTTTAATGAGCCCACTGTATTTGAGGATAACTGTCACTTCACCTTCTGAAATGTCAGTCTTTCACCAAGAAAAAAATTTCTTCCAGGAACTGTGAAAATAATGGATTCATATCTGGAACTAACAAACAATATACTAACTACTGCTAGAGCTCCAGATCCTGCCAGCTAAAAGGGGTAAAAGGCAAAGCATCTGCTGTGAGACCAAGGTACCTCCCGGAGGCCTTTCAGCTGCTGGCTTATGGGTGAGTCCAGTTGCTCTCAGGGAGGGGGACTGGGCAGAGGTATGGGGCTGTGGGCCATGGCTGTTTACCAAGTGATGTTTTAATAACCAGGAGAACCATCCCAGCCAAATAGCAGCCCCATCTGTGTTATGTGTCTGTGTATATGAATGTGTTTACATGTATTTGTGGTGTCTATGTGAATATGAAGTCCAACCCACTTGCTTGACCCATCTATTTTAGGAGAATTTCATTCATTCATTTTAGGGCATGTATAATGATGTTAAGAGAGGCTGCCTGAATTGAGGGCAAGATTGGCATTTCAGGTAGGTGAAGGGGGTGAGCCACTGACCCCACCCACTTGGCCCATGTCATGCAATTCTAGACCTGCCTGTGAGATCCCGGCTGCTGAGAATTTACATTAAGGAGAACAATATCACCCAAGGGATGGGCATGAGAGACAATGTGCTCCAGGGTGGAAGGCAGAGTGGAAAGTGAAGTAGTACAGACTGATTCAGGAACTTACCAGGAGCTGCCTAAAGTTGCTATTTGGTTTTTATACCTGTATCTTGGGAAAGACCCAATGTGAAGATCGTATTCCATCTTAGTTTCCTCAGGATGCCAGAACAAATTACCACAAACCATGGGTGGATGAAAACAACAAAAACGTATTGTCTCCCAGTTCTGGGGGCTAGAAGTCTGGAATCAAGGTGTCGGCAGGGTTCCACTTCCTCCGAAACCCAGGGGAGAACCCTTTCTTGGCACTTTCAGCTTCTGGTGTTAGCTGGCCATCCTCAGTGTTCCCTGGCATTCCTCTGAGTCTCAGTCTCAGTCTGAATTTCTCCTTCTTATAAGGACACAAATTATATTGGTCTAGCACCCACTCTAATCTACTTTGGACTCATCTTAATCACATCTTCAAAGACCCTACTTCCAAATAAGGTCACATTCATGGGAATGGGGGTTAGGACTTGAACATGTCTTTTTGGGAAACATGAGTCAACCCATAATACCCATTTGTGCCAGTTTGAATCTGTGGTGGATGCCAGAAAAGCCATGTCCTTTAATCTTCATTCAGTACTGCTAGTTGGGAGCTTTTTGATTGTTCCCATGGAGATGTGACCCACCCAACTGTGGATGGTAACTTTTGATTAGATGGTTTCCATGGAGATGTCTCTCCACCCATTCCAGATTGGTCTTGATTACTTTACTAGAATCCTTTAAAGGAGGAAGTATCTTCAAGAAAGCTGGAGAAGGATGAGAGAGCCAGAGCCACAGAGCCCATGTAGCCAGAGACCTTTGGAGATGAAGAAGGAATATGCCCCTGGGGGAGAGCATCACAAAACAAGAAGTCTATAGAGAAAGCCAGCAGATGTCGCCATGTTCACCATGTGCCTTTCCAGTTGAGAGAGAAACCCTAAACTTCATCAGCCTTCCTGAACCAAGGTATCTTTCTCTGATGTCTGAGATTGGACATTTTCTCAGCCTTGCTTTAAATGGGACATTTTCGTGGGCTTAGAACTATAAACTTGCAACTTAATAAATTTCCCTTTTTAAAAAGCTATTATGTTTCTGGTACATCACATTCTCGCAGCTAGCAAACTAGAACACCATTCTACAAATGGTATAAGAGGCTCAGGGAAAGTCTACATCTTGTATAAGTCTCAGAGCAAGAAGTGGTGCCTTGCCTACAAACAAGCTTTCTCACTCACAAAGACCACCATTCCCAGCTGCCTCCACCACCCCACAAGTGAACTCTGCCAAGATGATGGGCTCACTGCAGGTCCACATCCACAGCCCAGTCCCTGGGCCCTCATTTCCCTCTTTAACCACATCAGCTTCTCCAGCTCCACAAATGACTCAGCCCTAGGCCTACCCAGAATAAATGTATTTTAAATTGCTCTTTAAACATTAATTCCTGCAAAATGCAAAGGAACCAAGCCATATAAGAGGCTCAGAAAACATAGGAAAATTCAGATTATGTGGCTTTGTGCCAGGCCGCATGATGGCCTAAAAAGGGAGGCTGCTGAGGCAAAAACTGACTGTTTTAGAAGTCTCTTAACCATGCAAGAAGTTGCATAAAAAAATAAGTTTTTCAGCATAATGCCTTGGAGTAAAAAAAAAAAAAGTAAAATAAAACCTTAAAAGAATTTTTAATACTTTTCTAAATAATTACTGTTTTCCTAAAATGGAATTTTCATTTTGAATGGTTATTCAACTCAAGGGATAAAGAAAATAATTAAATGAAAAGATTAAAATCAAAGAAAGGATTTAACACATAAAGATGAGACTTAAAAGAAGTTGGCCTTTAAAGTCAACTTCTCAAATTTAACTGAACCCCTGCCTCCTTCAAATCTTTCACTTTTTCATTAACTGATTGGCCAAAATACATCATCCTCCTCCAGCATTATATTCCAAAAGGCTCCTCGAGGAGGTTATTAAAGTTGCCTGGAACGTGACGTTTCTATCAGTGCTTTAGACAGGACATTTATATATTGGACACTTATCTACATACTGTCTTTGTCAGAGGAATGGGGAAAGTCAACTCCTCCCCACAGAGGGGACATGTAAAGGTCTTAAAAGATCACCTGGCACATAGTAAGTACTCAGTAAAATTAGCTTTATAATTATTATCACTACAACCACCGTGTTCTCCTTGAAAGAAAAACTTAAATAGGGAACCCACTCTGATCAAGATGGTGGAGTGAGATGCTTCAGAGCTCCATCCCCCAACAGACACTTTGAACAACCAGCTAGAACTGGCTGAAACATCTTTTTCAAAGCTCTAAAATACAGTTAAAGGACTACTGTAACAGGGCAAGCTATGAATCAAGAAAAGGTCATCTTAAAAGCAATAGGATCTCATAGTACTCTAGGTGGCCCCACCCTCAACCTTTACATGCTGGGTGCAGAGATGGCCCACACTCCCCACACAGATCCCCAGTCTCAGTTCTAGAGGGAGCAGAGAAACCCTCATGCATATACTGGAAGCATATATGTCTGGCACAATTTGTCTGGTGATTGCCTGAAGGACTCACCATTTCAAAATTTGCCCTGTAAGTAGAAAGCATTCTAATATCTATAGAATATTGTGGGAGAATAGTCATGTGGCTGCCTGGGGCAAGGGACTGCTGGATGTAAGGAATATAATGCAGTGTCCTGTACAGTAAGAAAACTGTTTCCTAGATGTGCCAGTTTGAATCTATTGTATACCTGAGAAAAGCCATGTTCATTAATCCTCATTCAATATTGCTGGGTGGTATCTTTTTTATTGTTTCCCTGGAGATGTGACCCCCCCCAATTGTGGGTGGTAACTTTTGATTAGATGGCTTCCAAGGAGATGTGTCTCCATGTATTCAAGGTGGGGTTGCTTACCAGAGCTCTTTTTTGTTTTGGAAAAAGCTTTTTAGAGCAACCAGAACCAACAGAATCCACACAGTCAGAAAGTTCTGGAGATGAAGCAGGAAAATGCCCCCAGAGAAGCTTCATGAAATCAAAAGCCAAGAGAGAATGCTAGCAAACGTCACTATACACCCTCTCAGCTGAGAGAGAAACCCCGAACTTCATTGGCCTTAAGGTAACCTCTTGTTGATGCCTTAATTTGGACATTTTCATGGACTTAGAACTGTAAATTTGCAACTTATTAAATTCTTCTTTGTAAAAGCCATTCCAGTTCTGGTATATCGCATTCCAGCAGCTTGCAAACCAACAGACAAGAGAAAAGGGGGCATTCATATCTGTGTAGATGGAAAAATTCACTGGGCCAAGTATAACATGCCCAAGACAAGTTACATGTACACAAAAGATCAGGGAAGGCCCTATGCTTTGGCCTGGAGCTAGTCTCTAAACTCATTGTATGGACAAGCCCTGAAGGACAGTACTCATACAGGTCTGCAAATACTGGGAAAGGTGCTTTCTTTTTTTCTTGTGTTTTTTTTTTTTTTTTTTAGTTCCTGGAGTTCAAGGAAAACTCTATCAAACACTAACTGGATACAAGCTTAAAGAACAGACACTTCAAGAGCCTCAAATCCACCAATAACACATTAAAATATCAAGATGTCCATGTTTCAACAAAGAATTACAAAACATACAAAGAAATAGGAAATCATGGCCAAGGCAAAAGAGAAAATGAGAGCATTAGAATCCGTCAATGAGAAGGATAGACCTGGGACACATCAGACAAATATTTTTTTTAAATGAGCCTAATTATGCTCAAAATGCTAAAGGAAAACATAGATAAAGAACTAAAAGAAATCAGGAAAATTAAGAGAATATCAATAAAGAGATAGAAATTATGAAAAGGAACCAAACAGAACTTAAGACCACAGTAACAAAATTAGAAATTCCTTGGTGGGGTACAACAGCAGATTGAAGCTGACAGAAGAAAGAATCAGTGAACTTACAGATAAGACAATTGAAATCAGTCTGAAGAGCAGAAAGAAGAAAGAATGAAGAAAATTGAACAGAGACTGAGGAACCTGTGAAATACCATCAAGCATACAGGTATATACACTGTGGGAGTCCCAGAAGGAGTAGAGAGAAAGGGGTGGAGAAAATATTCAAAAACTAATGGCAGAAAACTTCCCAAATTTAATGAAAGATATAAATATGTACATCCAAGATACTCAACAAATTCCAAGCAGGATAAACTCAAATAGACCTACACCATGATATATCATGACCAAACAGTCAAACGCCAAAGATAAGGAGAGAATTCTGAGAGCTGCAAGAAAGTAGCAACAAGTCACATATAAGGGCATCTCAATAAGATTAAGTGTCAATTTCTCATGAGAAACAATGGAAACCATGGAAGCAGAATGGTAGTTGGAGAGCACATTTAGCATGCTGAAAGCAAAAATTTAACAACCAAGAATTACATATCCAGCAAAATTATCTTTCAAAACTGAGGGAGAGGGCGGGCCACGGTGGCTCAGCAGAGCCTGCCATGCCAGAGGACCCGGGTTCGATTCCTGGTGCCTGCCCATGTAAAAAAATAAATAAATAAAATAAAACTGAGGGAGAAACTAAGACATTCCCAGCTAAGCAAAAGCTGAGGGAGTTCATCACCACTAGACCTGCCCCACAGGAGAAGCTAAAGAGAGTTTGGCAGGTTGAAAGGAAAGGACACTAGACATTACGTCAAAGTCACAAGAAGAAATAAGGATCTCTAGTAAAAGTAATAACACAGGTAAATATTAATGCCACTACATTGTATTTTTGGTTTGTAACTCCACTCTTTACTTCTACAGGATCTAAAATATAAATGCACAAAATATAATGATAAATCAGTGGTTACGGACTCCTAATATATAAACATGCAATTTGTGACAAGAACTACTTAAAGGTGGGGGTTGGAGGGGTATAAAAATATAGGTTGTATATATTATTGAAGTTAAGCTGGTTTCTAAGCAAATGAGGATGATAAGATTTAGGATGTTAAATTTAATCCCATGATAACTATAAAGAAAATATCAGTGAATATGCAAGCTCATAGAGGCAGAAATTAGAGTACAGTTTTCCAGGAGCAGCAGGGGAAATGGGGAGTCAATGTATAATGGGTGTAGGGTTTCTGTTTGGGAAGATGGGGAAGTTTTAGTAACAGAAGGTGGTGAGGGCACTGCAAACATTGTAAATATGAGTAACTTCACTGAATGGTTTGCTTGGGGGAAATGTTTATGCTATATAGATATTCCCACGATTAAAGAAAAGAATGAGCAACTAAAGAGACAATGTCAATTAAATGCAATATGTGACCTTGGAAGGGATCTATCAATGAAGAAAAAAGATTCAAAAGGGCTTTACTGGGGCATATGAAAAACTTGGAGTATTAATGTAATCTTTATATCAATGTTAAATTTCTTGAACTTGAGAACTGTACTTAAGGTAGTTACATAAGTGTATCTCTTTGGTCTTAAGAAATACGCAGGGATGACTCACACAACTGGGTGAATGAACCTTAAGGACAGCATGTTGAGTGAAATAAGCCAGAAACAAAAAGACAAAGACACCTCACTAATATGAATTAACTATAATGTGCAAACTCAGAGAACTGAATTTAAGAGCATAGGTTATCAGGTGAAGGCCTACTGTAAAGGTTCCTAGATTATAATCTCTTGCAGCAGTTATGTCTATTCTGGAGTTGTAATTGTTGTTTCTAAATTCTGGGATTCTGAGCTCCTTGTGTAGAACATGATGGTTTCCTGGAACTTTGGGTATTTGTGTGACACTTGAGATTCAGAGCTAGGTAGGTTCTGCAGCTATGAAAGTTAGCATTACCCCATACAGCAACTGTTAAAAATACTGTACAAGTGATCAGACTTCAATTAGAGATCTGAATGGAGCTGATCTGGGTAGGACTAACGTAAATCAGACTAAAGGGTAAAGGATGGTATTGGTATTGACTGTATTTTAAATATAGCTTCTGCGTGAGATTAAAGGAAGAAATGTTTATTTGGTGCACAACTTATATTTTCAGTAGCACATTATCTAATTCAATATATATGGTAGGTCAGTTTATTCAAATACCATAATTACATGGAACCTTGAAGGGGGAGTGAGATCTTGTTGGTTTGTACAGGTTGGTGGGATGCCTTGATACATCCCAGAGTAATATGGGCAAATGGTTAAAAAGTATTTGCAAAATCCCCTAGAGGGATTGGGGGAAAAAGTAGAAATATTAAACTTCCCCACCTGGGAAAGAGCTGATAATCTCACAAGCCTTGGAGACTACCAGTTTGATGGACCAGGCCCTCAGCCTTGGGGCTTGCCTTTATGAAACCTATTCCTGCAAAGGAAAAGCTAAGCCTACATATTATTATGCCTAAGAGTCAACCCCAGATAATCTCTTTTGTTACTCAGATGTGGTCTCTCTCTATAAGCCAACTTGGCAGGTGAACTCACTGCCCTCTTCCCTACTCCTAGGGTTGTAAATCTCCCTGGCAATGTACAACACAACTCCCAGGGATGAGCCTGGCCCTGGTGTCAAGGGATTGAAAAAGACTTCTTGACAGAAACGGGGAAAAGAAATGAAATAAAATAACGTTTCAATGGCTGAATCAAGAAGTCATTCTGGAGGTTATTCTTATGCAATACATAGATATCCCTTTCAGTTTTTGGTGTATTGGAGCAGCTAGAAGGAAATCCCTGAAACTGTTGAACTATAATCCAATAGCCTTGATTCTTGAATATGATTGTATAACTATGTAGCTTTTAAGGTGTGACTATGTGATTGTGAAAAACTTGTGACTGACACTCCCTTTATCCAGTGTATGGACAGATGAGTAAGAAAAAAAAAGACAAAAAATAAACAAATAATATGGGGGGATGAGGGGATGGGATGTTTTAAGTGTTCTTTTTTACTTTTATTTTTATTATTTTTTGGAGTAATCAATGTTTTTAAAAATCAATTGTGATAATGCACAGCTGTATGATGATACCATGAACCACTAATTATACACTTTGGATGATTATATGGTTTGTGAATACATAATACAAAGGTAAATAAAATTGCATTAAAAAAAGAAATATACATGGCAGTATAAAGTGTTCAAGGAACATGATATATACAACCTACGTTCAAGTGTTCAGAAAATATATGGATAGATAAATGGATTGACAGATTAATGGACAGATAGAATAATATAGTAAATGTGACAAAACGTGAAAGTTAATGAATCTGAGTACCTGAAGGTATAGGAGTATGTTAGATTTCTCTGTTTAAGGTTTACCTTATTTTTGTAACTGTCCTGTAAGTTTGAAAAGCGTTTCAAAACACAAAGCTCAAAATTAAATTTAAAAAGTTAAACAGGACATACATGTCAATCTTGGATGGAATCTGAAGAGTAAATTTATGCCGTCACCATCTTTATAACCACACAGACCAACTGTCTAAGATTTCTTGGGTCATTTAGGGTAAAGAGTTCCTGGCAGGTCCCCAAATTCCTAAGACATCTTCTTCTCCCCATCCAACTTACCCTACGCTTTTATTGAACCCCTCCCTTCTCACCCAGATGGATGCCCCAGTCACCTAATAGGATGTGTCCCAATCCAGCCTCCACAGGGTCACCATGGAAACCTCTCACGTGGACATGTGGCCATGCAACATGCTAACCTGACTCTGATAATTCCTTGGTACTGAAAAGAATAGAATATCAGCTCACTGCCAGGCAGGTCACCCTCTAAGCCCTGCACCCCAAACTGCCCTACAGCTTCGCTTCTTGTAGCTTCTCTCACACAAACTCCATCCCTGGGCTCTCAAAAACCTGAACAAACCACCTACAACTTCAAAGGCATAAGCCTTCTGAGGAACTCTGCCCCCCACAACACACACGCATGCACACACACACACACACACACACACAGCCACCCAAAAAGAAAGAGAAGAGCCCATCTCTAAGTCCTACTGCCGCTCAACTCCCACACCTGGGTGCAGAGAATGTCTGTACCTTCCCCTAGCAGAGCCTCAACCACAGTATACAGTATTCTCTTGGATTATAAGTCATCTTGCCCTGCATTCCCCATGAGGGTCCTGGTGCCTCACACCTAGAGACCTCAGTCAAGGTCTGTGGAACCGATGGGCAATAACCCATAAGCACCTTTTTCTTCTAAAAACAAAATAGCCTGTGGTCTGAATACTGCCAGTTTGGTTTTCACATGCCCATAAGCACCCTGACAGTAAACATATTTTCCTAAGAACCCACACACAAAGGAAACTTTAAAAGTATATGGTTGGATCAATTCAGAAAAAGAAATAAAAAGAAAACAAAAAAAAGTATATGGTTGGAGGAGGAGGATGCATATTATGTGTGGTACACAACTTTAGGTTATCAAGTACTTATTTAAGAGATGTCTGAAAAAAACCAAAATCTGCCTGCAATCAGCTTTTGTGAGCCCAAGAATGCTACCCAAAGAGGCTTGCCACTCTTCTCAATTGGGGTTTCTCATCTGAGCCAAAGGATGCAGAAAATACTTGAGTGAGCTTCTCAGTTCTCCAAAGCATGGCACGTGACTACTGCTGTTCTAAACGCATGGAAGAGAAGTTAATTCACTGCATACAGCAATCACCTTAGGGCATTAGGTAACTGCAGAACTTGGGTGAGAAAGGGTAGGAGGAGGGCTTGCTCACAATTTTTTATACACTTTCCCTCAGCACTTCATAAAGTCGAAAACTTCTCTTCCTGTTTGGGAAGAAGTTCAGCCTGTACCCAGGCTATGTTCAGCTTATCTCTGGGTATCAGAGCCATGCCTCAGTTAGCTGACCATTTTATGCCTCATCATCCTCCTGAGTAAAATGAGGCAAATGTTATCTGTCCCTTTATCAGAGACATATGAAAAGAAAAAGGCGAGAAAATGGCCCAAGTCCTTCAAAACACAGGCTGGCAGATCTGGTTGAGCCTTGAGAGAGTGCCTCAGCCTCACACCTTACAAAAGAAAATGGATTAATGCCTAAATTGTACAGAGTTTCTATTCGGAGTAATAGAAACTTTTGTATTTGGAGAAACTTTTGTATTTGGAGAAATAGATAGTGGTGATGGTAGCACAGCATTGTGAATGTCATTCACAGAACTGAACCATATATATGAATGCGATTGAAAGAGGAAGTTTCAGGTTGTCTATGTTACTAGAATTAAATTTTTAAAAATGAGACTATACAACAAAAACAGGGAATCCTAAAGTAAACCATGGATTACATAGTCATCAGTACAATTATAATAATATTTATTCATCAACCATAAATAAAGCACTACACTAAGACAAGGTGTTAATAATAGGGGAGTAGATGGATAGTCTGTATTTTCTACGTGATTTTTCTGTAAAACTACAACTTCTCTGATTTAAAAAAAAAAAAAGAATATGGAAACCAAGGCTCAAGGAGGTGAAATAACAAGCTTGGAACTCAAGTCTCTTGACTTTAAACTGAGTACTCTTTCCACTGCACTCAACTACTCAATTTAAAACCAAGTTCATCTGTAATGCTATAAACAACTAGAAGAAATTTTCTGATTACAGAAGACACAACAGGGACAATTAAAATGTATTATAACTTGACACTAGAATCTAAAATTCTGCTTGTTAAAGATTCTGCAACTGTACGGATGAAATTTATAATAAGGCATGCTAATTTCTGAGTATGCTGGATGGCAGGCAGCATGTCCTGCTTACTTCCATGTCCCCATCTGTAGTCCCTCATTGACATGGGGAGGGAAGAAGGAGAAAGTTGATCAGACTTCACTATGAAAACAGAGATGGCCAGCAACAGGACAAAGGACAATGAGGACACAAGAGTGACTTGCTCCAGCAATTCCTTAAACTCGATGGTCAACACCAGGGATATCACCATTAGAAAACACAGGAATGACACTTTTTTTTTTTTTAACATTAGTGACCACACATGCAATATACCCTCAGTTTCTAGTGGTCTCTGGTAAAGTGAGAGAAATTTACTACCAATGCCCGATGATAACAGCTGCCATTTCCTTGTGCTATAATGACCTAAGTAGTAGCATGCATTAGAGCCAACCCTCACCACAACCCTGAGTTATGTCCTGGTGTTCCATTGATGCCTGATTTACAAAGAGGAAAGCAAGACCTACAGAAAGGTTCAGTAATGTGTCCAGGGTCACAGAGTGAATAAGCAGAACTTGGCTTTGCCTTTTATATATATATATATATATTTTTTTTTTTTCTGGCTAGAACTTTATTTTAGAAATAAGTACTCTATATAATGAGATGGTTAGAATAATTACTTCTAGTTTATGTAATAAATATTTGTCAAAAATAGCAATCATCTCAATAACCACATAGACATTTTACTCATTGAAGACTTCCAAAAATAACTCTTCTGTATCAAAAAATTTACAGATGTCAAAAGAAACTTAAGTAATGGTCTATGCAGAAGGAAAGTGCTGTGAGGAGAAATCCTAAGGCAGCAGTTTCCCCATTCCACTTTTATTGATAGAGTTCATAAAGACAGAACTAGTTTTGCCTTGCTTTTTAGTGCTTAATTTGAGAGGAAACATAAGAAATCAATAGTCTCAGGAGAAAAACTGCTTCCAAGTTCTCAAGTGTAAGCCACAGACAGGCTTTTGTGATACAATTTTTGTGATACAATTTTTGTGATAAATCTTCAAGAGACGAGGAAGGTAAGAATGTATACTATTACACATTTCAATAAACAGGCAAAAAACCCTCAATAATTATGAACACATTACTGTATACTTGAATACACAACGAGTCTCCTGCTTTGCATATTTTATCTTGATAATAATTTTAAGAATATTTTATTGTTGAAGCCCAAAAGTAAAATTTACTGATTTATACAATATTAAGCTTTCCCCATGATTTACACCTGGACTACTGTAACAAGAGACCAAGCGTGACCACATCTACCTTGAAGTACTGAGAAGTGGCAGAGGAATTAATTACCCGTCTCTGTTTTATGATCACTACTTTTGTTAAGTCCAGGAGATGAAAAAAAACAGTGAACAACTATTTGTTTCCAAACAGTCAAAACAACTCCCACTAGCTTTCCACCATTTACACAAGTCCTAACTTCAAAATATTCTAAGAAAAATGGTGGTAACCCTTCTCCTCTGGTCCCTTTACCAAATCTCTCTATCACTTTTGACATTACTTATAATATTCTACAATCCAAAAATATACAGGTAAACACAAGTTTGTTCATTTTTACTTAACCAAATAAATTTAAAAATAGATGAAATACTTTAATTTTGATAACACAACCTCATTTTTCATATTCATTAAAACATTTTAAATTACTCAAGCATGAGAACTGGAAATCTGAGGGCTTATATGCAAGAGAACTACTGGATTTATTCTCTAGGAGAAAAAGCAGACCCGAGGCAACACATTATACTGAAACATTTTAAACATGTTGACATGCTCTTAACTTCTAAACTTCAACGAAAGCTGCTTGTACAAACTATTTAATGAATATCTGTCCCTTTTAAACAAGCAAGATATCTGAAGTATTAGAGAAGCCAGATGATATGTCCCTTCATTTCTTTCTGTTGCTTCCAGTTGCTAGCATACTGGCAACTCACATAAATATATTTAATGTATCCATGTAGATTCCCATCATCGAATTGATGGGATCATATTTCTGACCTCCATATAATGGGGCTACTTCGGCATGCCTGATCACCTTCTGGTGTCATACAGGAGGAACATGCTGAAAAGAACCAATCCACCATAAATCGCCACTGAGTACAGGGTGGCACCAGCCACTGTGGTGGGTGGAAGAAACATAGATCCCAGTGAGGACACAAAGACGAGACCGAGGCCCACTCCCAGCGGTGCACCCATGTTCATAAACTTCTCACTGGGAGCACACATGGCCACGGTAGACAGGCCACCCACAATGCCGGCTGTGTACCAAGCAGCTCTGATGAGAAGAGGGCCCCCAAGTATCGCAGAGGAGCCACCACTGCACCCATCACACCAGAATGTAGTAACCAAGCAAGATGCTTTGGGCCAGGGCTCTGGTCATAGGGTATCGATCGTACCAGCATTCCAGCTCCAATCATGGCTGCAAAGGTTGCACCAATTGTCACCCAAGAGCCTCTCATCATGAAGTTCATGAGAACAGGAGATCTGCTCAATGCCAAGGCAGACAAAGCTGTTAAACCAATACTTCCTGCTAAGTACATATAGGTAGAATGAATTCTATCCTTCACATACTGAGGCCAAATTACAGCTTTTTCAATAGCTCCAATCTCATTAGACATTCCCAAGCCATAGTAACATAGTGCTCCAAGACCAACAGCAGCAACTCCAGCAACAAACCATCTTCCCATCTGATCAATTTTAAATATTTTTTCTATCGATGGCTCCAATGCTGCATCTTTGAGTTCCTGGCCAGTTTTCCCACGCCGGATTCCAATTCTTGTCTTGCTGGCATACTCCCTGCTAGGTGTTGAAAGCCATTGATTCTTTGTGATGGAATTCCTCAGACCAGGGGAGGCCTTGGTGAAAGCTGGGTGGAAAACCCTGGAAGGCAGTGTCCGGAGACACACAAACCTTGCTGCCAGCATGATGATGGTATACCAGGTTTACCAAGATGATTGCCTCTGTGCACGCAGGCCCGGCTGCTCACCGCATGACGCACATCCGGACTATATATATTTTTTATATACCCCTTATTCATTCTTCCCTTAGCAAATGTGGAACTGAACTTCTATCTACTAATAACTATGAAAAGATTTATCATACATAAACTTAACTATCAAGGGGTTTCTTTAGTGAGGGTCAGAAACACATCCAACTCTCACCTACAAGGCAGAATGCAATGAGCAACTACTAGAATCATAGCAGCAGTGTTGGAGGAGCACAGGCCAGGAGAATAAATAATTCTGGCCCTGAGCACAAGTGAAAGCTTGGGCAGGGTCTTAAAGGAACAACAGGCTCTCCCAAAGCCAAGTACAATGGGTAGGGCATTATCTTATGAGGGAAGTCCAGGGGCAGCTTTGAGTTGGAACCATCAGCTAGTGAGACTAAACTCCAAGGGTATCAAATAGAAAGTCACAAGGACAAGATTGAGACCTATAACCCCACCACTCTGAAAACATGTAGAGGCCCAAGAGGAATAGAGAGAACCAGCTTCAAGAAGAAGTTCCATGCAAAACATGGTATTCCAAGAATCTCCACTCTTGCCAATCCAGTTCTCAATTTTCACATCCTCACTTCACTGAGGTTGTAACTAAAATAAAACAGAAATGCTTCTCTGGACCTTTCCTTGGGTACTGAGCTGACAAACGAATTGGCTGACTGTGTGCCCCCTCGGGACCCAGATAGAGTATTGTATTTAAAGTTCCTGGCTGAGCAAAAGCTCCTGAAACCAGTCATTACACTCTAGAGATGTCTGACTCTCAAAATTACCCGTTTTCATATTTCCCATTTAATTGTCCTGAACTTCCACTACAAACCCACCACTCGGGACTCTCTTTCTTTATACACGTCATCAAGACATCCACATAGCATATTTACACCTAGTCCAGGAAGTGCTCTGCGTGGGTAGAAGACAAAAGACCAACAACCAGACCAGAGACTGAAACAGTCTTTTATCGTGAGCAATTTGGGGGAAACAATTTTGCTGTTTCATAAGAGTAGCAGTTCAGCACGTCAAATTATGAAACTGAATTATTTATGGGTAAGAAAGCATAATTTAGCATCATGTTATATCTATTTAAGCTATAAAGGAGTTCTCTGGAAAAATCTTGACAGGTCCAGCAGTAGTTTAATTGAATCTGGGGCCTCCCTACCATGGCCCCAGTCTCCTACTCCTCTTCCTTAACATTTCATGCAATTACCTTAAATGAATATAAAAGGGAAAACATCAAAACAAGGAACAGTTTCTCTGACTATAAATCAATCACGTAGTCAATCACTATTAAACCACTATGTAAAGTGGAACCATTATTCCACTTTACAGATGAGAAAAGCAAGACTCAGTTGCTTGTCCAAGGTCACAGAGGGAACCCCATTTTCTGAACCCACCACCTTCTAGATTCTTCACCATGATCATATTCTCTGCCCCCTATTTAGGGATGGCAGATAGGTTTGGCATTCATTTGGATTTTCTCATTACAAGAGTCTAAAAATGGGCCCCAAACTGGCCTAAGCAAAAAAAGGAAATTTACAGACTCATGTCACAAAAACAGTGCAGAGCCAAACAAGTTTTAGATATTGCTTGATCCTGATTCAAAGACTCTGCCATCCTGCGTAGATGTCTGTCCTAGTCACAGAAATGGCTGCAATTGTCATATCCACAATCAAGGCAGGAGAAGAGTGCCGTTTGGTTCCACCTATTCTTTTATCAGGAAAGTAAAAACTTTCCCTGAACCCAAACCCCCTCTCCACTCCAGCCCAATAAATATTTGCTCACATATCACCTGCCAGAAGCTTTTTTTTTCATCTGACAGAAATTTTATGTGGCAACTCTGGACTGCAGGAGAAGCTGTGGAAGAGAAGATATGGATTATCCAGCCTCCAAAGCAGATGGAGGAATGGAGATGAGTTTGTGAATGGGGGTTAGGAAATCTGCCATCTGGCTCTGTCAAAGCAGCTATAAGGGCCAAAAAGCAATCAGTTCAGATTAGGGCAGGAGGGAGTGGCTCTAAGGGGTAGATCTCCAGTTAGAAAGAAAAAGAACTAGTAGAGTATGTGACAGTTTATTCATGAGGAGTTATATTACAGAGTACTTAAAAAGCAAGGGAAGACATGGCCAGGGATTAGAAGAAAACGCATCAATGAAAAAAAGAGGGCAATTATTAACTTCAGGAGCAACAAAAGTTGTACAGAAAAGGAAGTACAATCATGGCATGCCATTCACTTCAGCAGTCACAATGTTTATATAGAAAAAAATCATAAGCATATGATGTAGACTTGGAAAATTACTATCATATTAAGAAAATGGGAAGGTGAAAGTAAAAACTGTAGGGTCTGAGATTTTACCCTACTTGCCAAATAACAAGTTAGCCTGCCACAGTATCATGGACACTAGAACGAGACAGAAGACTTCTGGGTCAGAGACAAAGGACAATTTATTACTCACAGCAATAGCAATAGCCGGGGTATCAACAATTTCATTTTGCGTCTCCCAGTCCCAATTCCCGCATGAGCCATGTAAAGAGGTCCAGGTGACAACAGCACACACAGTGGGTTGCATTACAGAGGAATTCTGAGCTTAGGGAAGCTGAATTTTTCATAATGGATAGTAAGCATGCCTGCTCTTTGCTCTGGAGGAAAACAATGTCTCTCTCTAATAAGGCTATTATAAAACTACCCTTTGCTCTGGAGAAAGAACTACTACATCTTCCAAAGTTGTCACTATATAAAATCAGAAAAGATAGTCTGAAACAAAGCCAGTCAGTGCCCCTGCCAGCAAGATGAGCAGAAACCTGAGAGACCCACAAAGAATTGTCTCCCAACAGGGAAGAGAGGTAAAATCTCCACCTACTAAAATAAGAAGTCAATAGAAATGCCTAAAAGGAATGGACTTTAGAAACTCAGCACTCACCGAAAGGCACAGAACATTTGGAAGTGGTTGTTTCCTGGGCAAGAAGTGGCCATGGGAGGTGGCAGTAGTCAGGGGGACTAACAGAGCTACTTTTTGTAATCGATTTTAGCGCTATTTGACTTCAATCATGACCATATAGCATTTTGACAAACATGATTAACTTTAAAGTAGGAAAAAATGTAACAACAAAACATAGCCAGTGCGTATTCATCTCTGCATGTCATGGAAACACTTGAAGACCATGACTTCTCTCTAAAAGTGACGCAGTGTGGCTGTGGCAAAGTACCAGCAGCCGAAGTGACAATACTCATTCTCAAATGATATTAACTATGAGACACATTGCCCGGCTGACAGTTAAGGAAAGCTCTTATAAGCAAAGGTCAATTTTTATTAACCACACATTCCATGATCAACATCCCATTTATCTATTTTGTATTATTTTCATCTGAAAATGGATTGCTGGTAAAAAGCAGAACAGGTTATGTCAAACAAAGAATGGAATAATGAATTATGAAATATCAAACACTCCCTAACCTGAGGAGCTTAATTCTTTTTTTTTTTTTTAATATTTTACTTTGAAATAATTTCAAACTTACAGGGCAGTTACAAAATTAATACCAAACCCCTACAGGGAACACCAGCATACCTCACACCAGAAGCCCAGATGTACCGACTTTTAACATTTTGCCACATTTGCTTTCTTTATTCTATCTATCCATCTATCTCTCAATCTATCTATTTTCGACGTATTTGAGAGTAGGTTATATGCATCATGCTCCTTGAACAGAAGGAGCTTGATTCGCCCTACCTCCCCTTCCACCAAGTCATGTGCACTGGGGTGTCCCCAAACACAGGAGAGGGGCTCAGAGGCTGGCAGCCAGAAAATAAAGCAAAAGGAATGTTACCATGGTGGGAATCTACAGGAAACACATGCAGATAAAGTCAGCAGCCAACAAACTGCAAAGGAGAAAGGAAAGAGCTCTAATCCTCATAAATTTGCTCTCTATAAGAAGTTCTAGATTCTCCCAATTCTACATGTGAATGCACTGACCCTCAGAATATCCTTAACAGGTAAGAATAATCAGATCATATATCATTTGGAGTTGGGAGAAGACGTAATGTTAGTTCTCTCATCACCCAAATCCAAATCCTTCAGCTATGACTGTCCATTTTGTCTCCACTGGGAGCATTCTTTTTTTTTTGCATGGGCAGGCACCGGGACTCGAACCCGAGTCTCCAGCCCGGCAGGTGAGAACTCTGCCTGCTGAGCCATCATGGCCCGCCCACTAGGAGAATTCTGACGCTCTTCCTTACATATTTCTGGGGGGTACTAGACGTTTAGCAGCAATGCAAAACTGACCTCCTTTAATTTTCATCGAAATATCAATGAATATTTCAAATATCTTATAATACTGAAAATGGAGTGTCTTCCTCTCAGGACACACACACACACACACAAGTACTGTGCTGTGCATAATAACAGCTATTAGTCACAGGTAACTACCAAACACGTGAAACGTGACTGGTCCAAACCAAAATGTACGGTAAGTATAAACAACATGCTAGATTTCAAAGACTTAATGTGAAAATAAGAATGTAAAGTATCTCAGTATTTCTTACCTTTCATTACATTTTGATATGATAGCAGATTAAATTAAAAGTCAGTACAATTAATTTTACCTGTTCCTTTTTACTTTGCCCAATGTAGTACCTAGAAAACTTAAAATTACATGTGGTTCATACTCGTAACTCAAATTATATTTTGTGCCCATTGGTTAGCACTGCTCTAGACACCCACAATCCATCCAGCTCACATGCACAGATGATGATTAGCCCATAACATTCCCTCCACCGCAGCCCCTCCCGAGAGGCCAAGCGTCTCTAGAGAACTCAGGGGCTCAGAAGGCTTTCAGTGAGACCAGCTCCAGGCCTGGGACCTCCACTGAAAAGGAAAGAGAGGTAAGAGAGGTGGGGAAAATGCTTGCAGGACCTCTTTCCCTGGATTACATATGAATGAATGAAGAGGGAAAGATGCAGTTAGAAAAGCTTTTATGACTAAATATTTTTGCTTCTTAAATTTCAATAGCCAAATGTACCATAAAGTTATGATGTGTGAGCTTTATTTCAAATCAATACCCAAACCAGTACAGCCCCTGCTCCCTCCCCCCCCACAAAAAAAATGGCTTCTACAAAGAACTGCACATATAGCCCAAATGAAAAGTTCATTCTGCCTTGTTGCTTTCATTTAAACTGGATATCCATTGATTCATCTAAGTTTAGCTTTATGTTTTTTTAGAAAAGAAAAGTCACTAACCAAGTTGAAGGATGAACTTAACTCATCATAGGAAAAGTTACTGAATTCTTCAGAGATTTAAACTGTTAAAAAAGAAAAAGAAAAATAACCCTTCCCTCTGATTTCCCCTCAGCACAACTAAAAACTTGAAGCCCTTGGCTCTGTTTACACTGCTATTCTTAAGACTAACAAATTAGACTTGTACAATTAAAATTTTGGCTCCCATCAGTGTAAAGACTACCTACAAAATGCAATTACCTGTGAAACCCAACTATACTACCAAATAAAGGCAGAGCCCTGAATAACAATTTATTCATTAATTTGTTCAACAGCCCTTAACTGATCATTTACCTGCTTCAGGAAGGCAGCATCCAGGTGTCAGGAACTTGAAACAGCAGAGAACCAGCCCCTGTATTCAAGGTGCTGCTGCACCCTCACAATCCAGGGGAATCTTGAGGGTGGTAGTCCATACAAAGCCCCTCCACACCCCTCCACTGCGGGCTTCTTGTTGGAGAACAGGACCCCCAGCCAGCACCCTTTCATTTGGCAGCAACCAAGTCACAAAATTTGGCTAATTTGGAGGCCACTGTGACAACCTAGGAACTCCCACGTCCAAACCGGGCTTATCAGTTATAAAGACAATATTTTGCTCTCCATCTGTTCAACTTCTCTATATCTTTCTTTCAACTGGTTCTGAAGTTGGGAAGAGATAAGGGATGCTATTTACTGGGTCCCCAAACAACACACACACACACTTTTTTTTTTAAATGACTCTGGTCTGCCCTCAAGCTATCATCCCCAAGTCTCTCTGTGCATAACACTGTCCCTTTCCTTCCCTGACCCTTGCTCCCATCTCTTGGCACCGTGACCAACTGCTCTCTGCAAGGTCACTAGTGATCTGCTGTTCACCAAATCCAATGGGCAGTCTCTTGAACTTGACCTTGGGCAGCATGTAACGCTGCTGGTCACACTAACTTTTTGAAGTGTTGTATTTGGCTTCTTGGATCCCCTCACAAATCATGTTCTGCTCCAACTGTTCTGAACTCTAAGTCTTCTGCTACTTCTTTGTCCTTTTCTCACCCCAAAAGGAGTCATTCTCCGTATTTTGTCCTCTGCCCTCTCCTCTCTCACAGTCATGATCTGTGGCTGTCTTACCCACCCCGCTGCCTCAGCCGCTGCCCTAACATAAAACACACCCAGAATCTCTTCTGCCTTGACCCCTTTCACTGTGCAGTCCCATGCTTCCAACTGACCACCAACTCCTTCCTGCATAAAGTATTGCCAGAACCTAAACTCCGTATTGCTAAACTGAAGCCGTTTCAATTCCCTCATCACTACCACCAGAACCACCTTTTTTCTCTAAACCCTAATTTTTGTAGAGAATCTGACATTTCCTCTGTCCTCTTGGCTCTTAAACTCTTTGCTCTCTCTCACCCCTTCACCCTTCATCCACAAACCTTGTGTATAAGTAGGTCCCAGAAAGAAACAAATGGCATACTCAAATTAGAATAATTCAGAGAGGATTTAATAAAAGGATGATTTTGCCAAGGTTGGGACAAAGAAGAGGGAAACCCCAAGGGAAAGTAAGTTCTTGGGGATAGGCCTGAGGGAGTTGAAGCAGGTAAAACATCCCATGGAAAGAGAGAAGAGTTGACTTGACTAAAACTATGACTTTGCTGAAGGGTACCTACTCCTGCTACAGCCAACACTGCATAGTCAAACACTTTTCACATGTTCATTTTTTTAATCCTCACAATTGTTCCATGAGACAGGAACTACATTATTTCCCTCTTCCAGATGAGGAAACTGAGGATAAGAGTGGTTTAATACATTTCCCAAGATCATCAAGTTATTAAAGAACAGAGAGCTTAATCATCGATCTGACTCCAATATCCTCTCAACAACTGTATTACATTTCCTACCAAAAAACATTGTTTTTTATCATAATATTGTCTTATTTAGAAACCTCCAATGACTTGCCATTCCTCAGAATGGAGTAGAAGTCCCTAAAAATCTGACCTCTCTACCCTATTTCCAAATTGACCCCTAAAGAAACAGGGGCTATACCCTCAGCCTAAATTGATTTCCACACATCTGTCAAGTGAGACATGTACCACCATTCTGTAAAGCCCTTCCTGGTAAGCTCTGCCAAATACATCTTTCACTTCCATGAACCCTTAAGTATCCTGGTTATTGCACAGTTAAAGCCTTGCTGTGATGCAAAATACATATTGATTCTATTGTAAATTAAAATACAGCCTTCTTAAAAGCAGGGACTCACCTCATATTTCCTTGCATCCTGCATAAGCTTATAGAAATTATTCAATGCATCAAAAGACCTCCCTGGAGAGGACTCTGGCCCGGGCTATTTTCCCCACAACAATTTTATTTGATGAGTTATATCGAATATGCCTTCAATTGTGCAAAGGACACTAGCTGAAAGAGATCCACCACATAGCACCATCCCAACTTGTGATATTTTGTTTGTTCCCTTGCTTATTGTCTATACACTAGCATATACACTAGGATATATACTTTTACAAATAATGAATAGATTATATGAATGAGTAAACAACTGATAGCAACAAATGCAATTTTACAGGGATAAAGGTAAAATATTATATTCAAGTCCAAGAACAAATGATGGGCTCTGCCTAAAGAGTAAGACATGCAAAATGTTGTTTTTTAAACTCTAGCAATCTTAAGTGACCAAAAACTGAACCAGAGTCTACAACATGGTGAAGCTTCTAAAAACTAGTGTAATCTTTGGGTGCATGAGTGTAATTGTAAATTCCACACCTCCACAGGTAGCATGTCCTCTATACTCCCTATCACATAACTTAGAAGAAAGTTTTCACCTCTGGGCATCCCTTTAAGAACAAGGCAACCTACAAGGTCAGAACAAGGTGACCAAGATAGCGGGTCCCAAAAACCACCTCACAAATCTCACACAAGGGAAAGCTTAGGAGCTTTGGGCTGCTTGGATTTTAGAAGAGGCAGCAAGACAACACGATAACCTCATGCTGAAGCTCTGCCTTATCCAAAATGGAGGCTCATTCTGCAGCTGTGAGCACAGATTCTTCCTTCGATTATGATTTGATTCCATCTCTTATTAGCTAAGGGGCCTCAGGAAAGTTCCATGACTTATCAGGGTCTTACGATGCCTACCTATAAAATGGGAATGATTATGCAATCTCAGAGCACTGTTGTGAAAATTAAGTACAATAGTGCATGTAAATCACTTTACACAGTTCCAGATACATACATGCTGGCTAAACGTTAGCTAAGGAAACATCTACTAAGAAGCAGTAGTTAGAAAAAGGCAAATCTCAGCTGATCATTAAAAAAACTTTCTAAAAATTAGACGTGGCCAACATAAAGGCCAACATAAATCTCAGTACTCAAACAAAAACTGAACGGCAATTAGAATTTAACTAAAGAGGGTAAAGAATCTCTAATGATGGCAATGTAGATATGGTGGCATCTGAAATAAGGAACCTTCCCACTGCCCTCTGACACTGCCAACATTGGAAAACTTAGGGACTAGTGCTTTAGAATGGTGACTTTACCACTTAAAGGTTATAAGATTTACTTACAACTAAGAATTTGTTCTTATTTCACCAGAAATAAATCATATCTGTCCTCACTAAGAATAAAAATAGCCATCTTTTGTAATATAAGTCATTCCCTAAGAATCCTCCCTTTAGAGGACATGTAGAGTTTAAGCTTCTGCCTTCAGGAGACTGGTATATCAATTACTTTATAATAAACACCTATTCAGTTATGTTACTGTATCTCCTCCTTCCTTCTAAGGAATAACCTGGGATTAGAGCCAGACTTCCACAAAATGACTACATATACACATTACCCTTTTTAAAAAATAGCGAAAAGTCTCTATTTTGAAAATGTACTTCATCAAGTGAACAAAGTTTACTTGTCATCTACAAATGCAAAAATGTCTCCAAGTGCAATTAACAGGAATGCCAGAAATTTCCCTGGGTAAATAAAGGGACAATGGAAAAAGGAAGCCCAAACTTCCAGGTTTTCTGGATATAAATGATGATAAAATAGTTGTTCAATCTTCCTGAATTCCCCCCAAAAACAGCAGAGAAACAAAGGCAGCAAAACAAAAAACTCATAAACATTTACAACAAAACTAAGTGAAAGGTATTGCCATAAAACCTAAAATACAAGCAGTGAGAACTACAAGATCTGCACTGATCAAAAAGAAGGACAGGATGGAAAGTAGCACCATCCAATCACCAAGAGGCGATTGCTGAAATGGATGGTAGATAGATGTGAAAAAGGTAACCAGGACCAAGAGGGAGCTTTACAAAGCTCCAGTTTGCAATGACAGTAATTCTGTGTTCTATGAACTAATAAGTCAAAGTTTCTGTCCAGGACAGAGCCCCATACTGGAAAATAAAATTCTGGAAGCAGAATCTCAATTAAACAGGATGGGGGCAATTGGGGCAAAGTAAATCTCAATCATGATGAAAAATGGAGTAGACAATGAAAAAAAAGGCAGCCATATTTTTAAAATTCACTTCATGGGGGGGGAGAAAAGGAGCTCTAGAGCTATGGTGCTCAAAAAGCTCTCCAGACCTACTATTCCTCACAAAAGTAGACTTATTTCACTTAAGCATGAGTAACAGAAAAGACTGTAGTCAAATATCATAGAGTTAGATAAAAAAAACGAGAAGCAGAAAAAATGTCCCTGTAGATGATGAGAGTACACCCAATAAATATGATCACAAAACTGATGAAAATTCTAACATATACCAAAACAAGCAAAAAGAAATAGAGAAAATGCACATGTATAGAAAATTACACAATTCATAATTTAAACCTTTAGAAACATGGGATTGGAGAAATGAAGAATTTTTTTAAAGATTAAAGAACAAAAAAAGCTTAGAAACAAAATTAAAATATCCTTTAAAAATGAAAAGAACACTAGAAGTGACACAAGGCAAATAAATCTCTAGCACCTTTAGAGAACTAGACACTGTAAGGGAGGAACATTTTTAAACTTAAACAAAAATGAAAGATACGAAAGATTTCAGGAAGAAGTGACAGATGTAGATTACAGGCTAAGAAGATCCAACATACAGATATGGAAATCCCTAAGGAATAAAACCAAAGCAATAAAACAGTATAAATACTAGAAACTATAACTCAACTTTTCTGAAATAAAAAGACATGAAACTGCATCTCATACCTGGGACAAGTTGACCCAGGATAGCCATCATCAAGATTTAGTTTGGCAAAACTCTTAGATATCAAAAAAAATAGTAAGTCTTTGGGCATCCAAAAACAGACCAAGTCATTCTCAAAGGAAAGAAAATCAGATTACACGTTGACATCAGGGCTTTATGCCTTAGACAATGAAGTAATATATTTAAGACATTTGGAAAAGAAAATGTGAACAAAGGATTTTACATCCAGTCAAAATGACCTTTAAGTTTAAATACCATGGGAAAACTATTGCAACAAGCAAGAGCTCAAGAAATACTGTTCTCATGAACTCTTCCTGAAGAATCTAGTGGAGACAGAGGTGAAATGAAGCACCAGCACAAGGACTGGAAGTGACAATTAAAATTTTATTTACCTGTGGAATTAAGACAAAAATATGGTTATTAAGTAAGATGGTAGAGTATGTAATGTCTATATAACCTGACAATGTACATACTGTACAATATTTTAAAGGGTGAAAGAATTGACGGGAATATATGAAAAGAATATATTCACTGATTGCCTTATAGATATAGAATAGGAGCGAAAAGATACTATTTCAAATTAGATGCAGTGGGAAAGAGAGGAGAGAGTGAAGAAAGGGTTACTAATTCATAGCAGGGAATCAACAAATGACAGCCAAAAAAGAAGGGACAAAAGGTATCATATATACATCTATAATGGTAACCATTCATCTGACCTTTACTTTATTCAACCTCTTGGTTTGTTGTCTCACTTGAGATTATTTTGTAAGGTTTTTAAACACATGATCAACTATAGAGAACAAAAGAAATGACACCAGTATACTGTCTGTCCAGCTTTAACAAATTCTTCAGCGATTATATGCCTCCACCCACACCAATTTATCTACTATCCTGAGTTTAGTTTATCATCCCCATACTTGTCATTATATTCTACTTATATATCCACAAACAATATATTGTATTATTTAAGATTATCTAATAGGTGGTATACTGCAATTTTTCCCCTTAGCATTGTTTTGCAAATTCACTTGTTAGTGGTCTAGCTCAGCAGTTCTCAGTAGGACAGCTGCGCACCTTAGGGGACATGGTGGAAATCTGTAGGGTTATCATTGGTTGTCACAACTTTGAGTGGAGAGATCATGGTATTTAGTGAGTAAGAGGGAGCCAGGGATCTTAGATATCCTGAAATGTTCAAAATAATCCTCCACAATGAAGAACTTACTGTTGTCCCATAGGACTCTCAGATAGCTCTCACAAGATACTCATTTAGGTAATAAATTAACTGAGTCTAGAAAAGTTTCGGTAATGAATGGTGATGATGGTAGCAAACATTGTGAATGTGATTAACACCACGGAATTGTATATAGGTGAATGTGGTTTTTTAAAAAGGAAGTCTTAGGTATGAATGTTACACATATGGTACTGGAACAATTAAAAAAAATAATTCAGTACACCACCAAAAGTAAATGCTAATGTAAACTATGGCTTGTAAAATTATTACATTGTTTCATCTATTGTAACAAAGGTACCACACTAATGCAACATGTTAATAATAGAGAAAACTCGGTGTGTGAGGAGAGATGTATGAGAACTCTACTTTTTGCATGATTTTTCTGTAAACCTACAACTTCTCCAATAAAAATAATATTAATAAGCAACCAGCTTCAGAACACAAAGAGCCTTAGAGCTGAGTTCAGTCCACACTGAAGAGACAGCGCTGCAGTCAGGAAGGTTGGAAAGGCTTCCCATCCACCCCACGGTGGGGAAGAGGTGGAAATGCATCTAGAACTTAAATCTATCTTACCTATACCGGAGAGCACATTTTATTTTCATTTGCATAATTCTAAATGTACACTAATTTTCCCAGGAATGTAGCTACCATGTAAATCAAGAGAACAGTGTTCCTGATTTAGATTAGGCTATACAGAGTTATAAACCAATTCGAAAAAAATTAGGTCACCAATGGCAATTCCACTCAAGGTATTCGAGACAATAAAGAGCAGTGGTAACAGTCTGCTTTCGTAGCTATCACATTCATGATGATACTACTTCTGCATACTCATATACCTATTAAGTTCTTACTTCAAAATGGCATACAAATGAAAATGTTAAAAATAGAGTATGACTATTTTCATATCTCTCTTAGATTCAAAGTTATCCATTACATGCAGTTTCAAACAACAAACTACTTAATTATATCTATTAACATCATCATGCCAAGCATTCATATATTCAAATATACAATCTTTTCTTCAAAATTACTTTCCCTTTATTTATTTTATATTACATTGAGAATGTAATACTATTTTAAGCCTTATGTATAAATGGAAGTTCATTTTAAGATAAAATGAGTGATAAAATATTGGCTAAAAAAAGGGTACATTGTATCTAATAAAACTGAATACCACTGCTGTGAATAGATCCACTGTATCAAGATACTGTCATTTCTTTATCAAATCTCTCTCCTGCCTAGCTATCCTCTATTACAAACAAAAGTACTATGGATGATTTTGTGTCTCCTTGAACACATATTATAGATACATGTTTTGTAAAATCTTCCCCTAGTCTATGGCTCATCTTTTATTTTCTATGGCATTTTCTGATGCACAAAATTTTTAGTCTTCTGTTATTAAATGTATTGATGTTTTCCTACATACTTCATGCTTTCTGTGTCTTAAATAAAAACTCTTTACTGCCAGGCCATATGAATATTTTCATCTAAATGTTTTAATTTCTACTTTCTAGGTGTAGGTTCTTAATTCACTTTAAATTCTTATTTGGGTATAATGGAAAGTAGAGAGTTATTTTCATTTCTTCCATGTAGACAGCCAACTGTCCAAGTATCATTATTTCCCTTCCTGATTTGTGATACATCTTCTGTTAAATATGAAATTTCCATAAATGTGTGGTTCTATTTCTGGACTCCCTGTCCAACTTCCTTGGTTTATTTTTCCTTCATCAATATCACAATCTCAACTGCCTTAATTTTTAAAGTTTTGACAAGTACCTGCTTCTTGTTTTTGAAATCATCTTGACTCTTCCTTGCTCTTTATTTCTCCACACAAATGTTGAAGCTTATCAAATTTATTGAAAATAAACTATTGGAATCTTTTTACCATAGTATGAATTTAGGCTAATCTAACAAAAACCCATATCTTTATTATATTGTCTTCCAAATCACAAACACAGGATTTATTTACTTATGTAGATCTTAAATGAATTTCTGAACATTTTATAACCTTCCTCATTATGGAATTGTTCATATATTAGACGTATTCCTAATGAAAGAAATAGTATCATCAAGAAATGATATTTCTTTTTCTATTATATCTAAATGATATTTCTATTTCTGTGTGGCTGTTTTATATAACACACAATTGATTTTTGTGTTCGGATGATACATTTAAAGTACTGAGAAAAAATTGCTAACCAAATTCCATGTCTGGCAAAACTGTCCTCTAAACACAAAGAAGACATAAAACATTCCCTGATAAACAAAAGCTCAAGCAGTTCATCACCACTAGACCTGCCCTTCAAGCAATGCTAAAGGAAGTTCTTCGTATTGAAAGGAAAAGACACTAGACACTAACTCAAAGCCATATGAAGAAATAAACATCTCCAGAAAAGGTGATAACATGGAATAATTAAGATTATAGTGGAGATAAATGAGACAGAGAGTAGAAAAACAAGAGACTCAATAGAACTGAAAGTTGATTCTATGAGAAGATCAATAAAATTGACAAACCTTTAGCAAAACCGGTAAAGAAAAAAAGAGAGAGGATGCAAAAAACTAAAATCAGAAATAAAAAGGGGGTTATTGTTACCAATGGTATAGAAATAAAAAGGATTATAAGATAACTCTATGAACAAATGTACATCAACAAATTAGATAATCCAGATGAAATGGATAAATTTCTCAAAACACACAAATTACCTAAACTGACTCAAGAGAAATAGAAGATCTCAACAGACCAATAACAAATAGAAAGATTGACTCAGTAATCAAAAAACACTTAACAAAGAAAAGGTCCAGGACCATATGGCTTCTCCAGTGAATTTTACTAAACATTCAAAGAAAAAATTAATACCAATCCTTTGCAAACTCTTCCAAAAAACTGAAGAGCAGTAAAAAAAAAAAATACTTTCTAACTCATACCAAAGGCAGAAAGAGATATCACAAGAAAAGAAAATTGTTGGCCAATATCCCTTATGAATATAGAGGGGAAAATCCTCAACAAAATACTAGCAAACCTAATCCAAGAATTATACATCATGATCAAATGGAATTTATCCCAGAAATGCAAAGATAGTTCAACATAAGAAAATTAATAATATATTAATAACATTGATGCAAAAAAGGCATTTGACAGAATCCAACACCATTTCTTTATAAAAACACTTTATAAAAACTAGGAATAGAAGGAAATTTCCTCAACATGATAGTGATATATGAAACCCCCACAGCTAACATCATACTCAATGGTGAAAGACTGAACAGTTTCCCCCAAATTGCAGGTACAAGACAAGAATGCCCCACTTTTACAACTGCTATTCAACATTTCACTGGAAGTGTCAGCCAGAGAAATGTGGGAAGAAAAAGTAAATAAGACATCAAATTTGGAAAGGAAGAGGTAAAACTATCACTATTCATAGATGTAATGACCCTTTACATAGAAAATCCCAAAGCATCTGCAAGAAAACTACTGGTGCAAATAAATGAATTCAGCAAGTGGCAGGGTAGAAGAGCCACACTCAAAAGTCAGTTGTATTTCTATACATCAGCAATGCACAATCTGAAAAGGAAATTAGAAAACAATTCCATTCACAATAGCAACTGAAAGAATAAAATATCTAGGAATAAATTCAACCAAGAATTTAAAAGATTTGTACACTGAAAACTACAAAACACTATTTAAACAAATTAAAGAAGACCTAAATAAAAGGAAAGACATCCTGTGTTCATGCATTAGAAGACATAATATTGTTAAGATATCACTATTATCTGTTGATCACAAATGATAAAAAAATTCACTGCAATCCTTATCAAAATTCCAGCATCCTTCTTTTCAGAAGTGAAAAGCCAATCATCAAATTCATATTGAAGGGCAAAGGGCATCAAATAACCAAATCCATCTTGAAAAGGAAGAAAGCTGGGAGATCCAAATTTCCTTATTTCAAAACCTGTTACAAAGCTACAGCAACTATACAAACATATTAATAGAATAAAACTGAAATAATCCCACAACTCCATAGTTAACTGAATTTCAATGAGAATGTCAAGTCCAGGTAATGAGGGGAAAATAATCTCTTTAATAACCAAAGGTGATGGGAAAACTGGATATCCACATGTAAAGAATAAAACTGAAACTCTAACTTGCTCCACATACCAAAATTAACCTAAAGTGAATCAACAACTTAAATATAAGAGTTAAAAACCATAAAATTCTTAGAAGAAAACACCAGGGAAAATCTTCAGGGCCTTGTATTTATTAGACGTTGGATTCTTAAATGTGACACAAAAAGCATGAACAACAAAAGAAAAATATATATAAACTAGACTTTATCATAATTAAAAACCTTCACACATCAAAGGACAATATAAAGAAAGTGAAAAGACAACCTCAAGAATAGGAAAAAATCTTTGGAAATCATATATTTGATAAGAGTTTAATATCCAGAATGTACAAAAAATACTACAACAACAAAATGACACACAGCCCTGTTTTTAAAAGGGCCTAAAGGACTCAAATAGATATTTCTCCAAAGAAGATATACAAATGACCAATGAGCACATGAAAAGATGCTCAAGATTGTTAGTCACCAGAGAAATGCAAATCAGACCCAATGAGATATTACGTCGTACTACGATGGCTATTTCTTTAATAATAGAAAATAACTAGTGTTGGTGAAGCTGTGGAGCAATTAGAAGGTTTGAACATTGCTGATAAGAACACAAAATGGGGCAGCCACTGTGGAAAACAGTTTGGCATTTCCTCAGAAAGTTAAGCATATGATTACTATATGACACAGCAACTCCATTTTTTAGGTATTGTGCTGGTTTGAAACTGTTGTGTAGTCCAGAAAAGCCATGTTCTTTAATCCAGACTTAATCCCATAGGGAAGGATCTTTCTTATTAAGTTGTGTTCATGGAGATGTGACCCACCCAATTGTGGGTGGATTTTTTGATTAGGTGGCTCTCATGGAGCTATGTCTATGCCCATTCAAGATGGGGTTGCCTACTGGAGTCCTATAAGAGGGAATCATTTTGCAAAAAGCTTCAATGCTGACACAGAAAGAGACCTTTGGAAGTGCAGAAAGAAAATGCCAGGGAAGCTGTTTTGAAACAATACCAAGAGGACCAGCAGATGCCGGCAACATGCCTTCCCAGATCAGCCTTTCTTGAGTCAAGGTATCTTTTTCTGGATGCCTTAGTTTGGACATTTTATGGCCTTAGAACTGTAAATTTGTAACTTAATAAATTCCTTTATAAAAGCCAACCCATTTCTGGTATATTGCATTTCTGGAAGCATTAACAAACTAAAACAGGTTTTCAAAAGAATTGAAAAGATAAACTTGAACTGGTATTCATACACCATGTTCATAGCAGTATTATTCACATTAGCCAAAAGGAGAAGCAACCAATTCGTTGCAAACACAGGAATAAACAAGACAAACATTAAACCGAGAGAATATAAAAACCTGTGTAAGAAATGAGAAGTAATCATACTTCACTACATCGCTCAGCAAGCAAGATTTATATAGTCATAATAATGCAAAATAAAACTATTATGCAGGGATGGAAATTCAGGAAGTCAGCATGTTTGTATGGGGCCAGGGAAGGGTAGAAGATCTAAATTATCTTCTTCCATGGTGGGAAGTCAACAAATAATATCTAAACCTTGAAAAAAAAAGTCAAGAATTAGCACTCACAAGCTTATTATTTCTACATATAATAAGTACATAAAAGAATCAGCTAGAAGAGGTAAAAGTGGTTGCTGGAAGAGGGTCTAGGAAGAATGGGGGATGAGTGTAGTCCTTAACTCCTTCAGAACCATACCCATGTTATAGTTTCAAAATAAAAATATAAAAATACATTTATTCAGTTATTTCCCAAATTCCCTTTTCAGTTCTCTTCCTTTCATGTATTTGATAGGTTTTTTATTATCTACTCACATTTAGTATACATTTTTAAATGGATTTTGTCAGAAAATTCTCTCATCTGAAATTTTCATTCAGATCAAGACAGTTTTGTATGACTCTCAATCATGGTGGATCCTTTCTTCAAGAACTTTCTAATGTTGGATTGTGTGCTCATCTTTGGTGGGGCTTCATCCCCCATTGGGCCTTGGGTGAGGTCTTACACTTGCTTCTTTGAGAAGCTTCAAGGGTATTTCCAGCCTACGGTGATGTCCATGTTAGCTTCTTAGGCTGAGGATTCCCAGGCTAAATGGGTGGTATAAACTCCTAAAGCGGACATCAGGATGTGCCTTCTGGGTCCCTCGTTAGAACCTCAGCCCTCAATCCCACAGCTGCATTCCCCTCCTAGAGCTGCATCCCCCTTCTGAAAAATGCTACCTCTCCCAAGCTTACAGCCCTCCCTGGGGTAGTCTACACCCTGGTGATCTGTCCCCCTTCCCTCAACTGGACAACTCTGAGGTGCCATCCCAGTTTCCAAGCTCCCTGTGGGATAAACCTCTGAGCCACAGCACCGCACTGTGACTTCTCCTCTGTCCAATCCTGCTTCCCATGCTACCTTACAGGTCTTATTCCTGAGAGCCTCCCCCAGGAAGGGTCTTCCTGCTGTAAATCTCAGAGCCTCAGGGAGCCAACCTATGAAAATTCCAATCTGCGAAAATTTCAAGTGCAAATTTATGCGAGGTCAGTCTCATGGCTACAAAATCTGTGGGAGGCTCCCCCATGCCCATCCCACATAGAGCCCCGCTAGACAGACAAGCCTCTGCATGCTCTTCCTGGGCTGATCGGTACATTTATTCTGATCCACCCCTTCATGGAAGGTAAAGTCCTTTTGAAGCATATACTTCCTGCTGGGATCTTTGTTTCTTCTACCTGCCAGGTGCTAGCCAAGGCCATGTTCCATCCCTTTGTGGACATCACAGGCCAAGCGCCTCTTACCAAGACCAGCAGCCTTACCCTAATCCCACCTTGGCAGTCTTAGCTTCTGCCTTGAGAGTGCTGATCTCCACCTCATTCTTTTTGGGAGGGAGGGGGCTGCCAGGAGTTGGTGACCACCCTCACTCTGACAGGTCTGTGATGCTCTTTTCCAGCACCCCTGTGTCTAACCCAAGGAGAGTTTTCAGGTTAGCTCATCTACCCCTGTGCTCTGTCACTTCCTCTTACATTTATAGAGCTCACCTTCTCCCTCAGACCTGAGCTCTCACGGGGGTGGATGACAGCACTTCCTGATGTCCCAGGCGGCATCCAGCAGAGCAGACTATGCTTTACTGCCAGCACTGACCAAGGACCAGCTGTACACAGTAGCCAAAGGAGGCCTTATGCAAGGAAGAGAGCCGAATGTGAGTAACGGATTCTTTCACTGGGGGCTGGGGGTGGGGGTCTACCCTTCCCTCCGGCCCCATCTGTTTCTTCCACCACATCTCAGTACTTGACTTCTCAGCCCCCAGTGCAGAGCAGCAGGGAGTCATCCTTTGTCCAGGAGCAGCTACAGCAGAAATGGGCCTTGAAAAGGACCAAATCACATCTCTGCAATATAACCAGACCAGAAAACCCTGTCTCGTCCAAATGGATAGCAAGTACGACTGGAAAGAGATGGAGAGACAATGGGGAAAATCCTCGTGAATTTCCCAAGGGATGTCTGCTAATTTCCTCGCAGAGAACCCAGGGCTTAAGCAAGAAGGGGGTGAGGATCCGCCCTCCCCCACCGCCCCAGGCCTGTGAGATGAGTCCAGCTGAGGCCCACGGCCCAACTCCCCTGTGACACCACCACGGCTGCGCTACAAGGACACCCTCACGCTAATGCACTCTGGTCACAGTTTTAATTAAAGGCTGTGTGCAGAACACACAGAGAAGGGAGGCCGATCACGCCTGCAGCTGCGGGGACCCCTCCTCCACTCCCGGGTAGAAACAGCAGCTCATTGTGAGCATGGAGCCTCAGGAAGATGTGCTCTCTAATGCACCAAGGAGGCCCTGTCAGCAGAATCTTGGGTCCTTCAGTCCAAGAGGAGGCAAGGGAGAGGGGAGAGAGGGGAAATGGGGAAGCCAAAGGAAAGGGGAGAGAAAATGGGCTCCTGCATCCAGTCTATTTACAAAGTTGTAGCCTTTCCCCTTATTTCTATCCACACAGAAAAAGGCTGCTATTCCTTTGTCCTGGCCCTTTACCTGCAAACATGCATTCTTAACCTGCTGGAGCCTCCGTGGCCTTAGCAGAGAGAGGTGAATACTTACGCCATTCCCTCAACCAATATCTGAGTGCCAAATATGTTATGGACTGAAAATACAGCCCTGGAGGAGAAAGGAGACCTGCCTTTGAGGACTTCATATTATTGCAGAAAGCAACTATCCAAGCCCTGGGTGTTAAGGTGCTACCTATAGGGCTATGGGAAACACAGAGGGATTTAAATCAGCCTGGAAAACCAGGGAAGGCTTCCTGGAAGTGATGATCTTTGATCTAGATTTTGAGGGATAAATAAAATTTGGATAGAAAAAAGGGTGGAGATCAGAAACAAAGGTTATTCGAGTCCAAAAAGAGGTGTGTGGGCAGGGAGACAAAGAGCAGGATGTTGCATTTGGGGAACTATGAGGAGCATTTGTAGGCTAAAGGAGACAGGTAGTTGGAAAATGGAGGAGAAGGTTCTAGCCAGAAAGGATAGGCGAGATTATGAGGGGCCTCTTTGTGGTCAGCTAAAAGGGCCTGACAAAAACCCTACTCCATATCCCGGGGTGGCAAGCATGGAGACTTCGATGGCATGCCCATGAGGGCAGGAAGGCTGCCAGAGGCAGGGAGAAGCCTCAGGGGGAGGTTCCCAAACAGCATTTCTGCCTGCCCCTCTCTCCTGGCTGCCACTTCTAGGAAGCAACATCCATAGTTATCAAACACAAAGCAGGCTTTGGAGGAGCCAGTTATCCCCCCGAAAAGCACCAGGATGTGGCTCACAGACTTCCTGCCCACATCCCCCCTGTGCCACTAAGCTCAGAGGCCACAGGAGTTAGAACCCGAAGATTCTCCACATTGATTCCACTTCCTACAGAACCATGAAAACAGTGGCTTGTAAGAGGTCCCTGTTGCTTAAAAACCCAGCAAGGATAAGACACCACATCTAACCTAAGTAGGAGGCAGGAGGTATGTACATGCCCAGAAAGTGTGCTGAAGAATGCACAAAGAGAGGTGTTAGGATGGGACAGAAATTTCCATCTTTGGAATGTACCTTTGGTCCTGCGAACTCTGACAGTATACATATACTGCTTTTTTTCAATAGAAATAAAAACGAGACCAGCAGATCAGGCAAAGGATCATTCTAAGAGGACATGTTAAGCTACACGTTTAAGTCTTTGGTTCACTAGAGTATTTCAGGGGTAGAGGCTCATAGGGACCCAGGGCAAAAGAGTTAAGGACTGCGCAGACCTTTACCATCTAATAGCAAGGGGACAGGGAAGTAAAGGGAAGAACTGTGATGATGATGAGGTAAAACTACTCAGAGAGGTGAGAAGGTGTAGTTGGCGAGGCCTCTTTGAAGAGGTGACCTGCAAAGGAGGCATCAGTCATTTGGAGATAAGTGAGAAGGTAAAATCATTGGAAGGACACACTCTGTAGTCCTGAGAAGTTCGAAGCGACTGAGAAAGGGGAACAAATGCCTGGGCAGGTTTAAGCCATTGTGATGACTTACATGTTACTGGAAAGCCACTGGAAGGTCTCCTGCCTTTCCATTTCAGAATGCTTTGGCTGAGAGAATATCTAAGAAAGTTCCCAGACATTTGGCTGAGTTTCTAGAAGAGTCATGTAATTTCATTTCATCTGCCTCTCAACTCCTGGCCTTACAATTTTTTTAAAAAATGAGGAGGATAAAGGCCCATTTTTTACCATTTTTAAGAGTCAAGAATTTACACCAAACTCAAGTGACTTATTTTTTTAAATCTCCACGTATAAAAAGAAAATCACTCCTTTCAGAGAGTTTTCTAATTCTTAAATTCTTAAATCTACTGATTCACTAAATTTTTGAGTGAGCTTTTTCTGAGATCTGGGCTCGGAATACTTTCTTTTTTTTTTTTTTAATAGAGCTATGTATCTTAGGAAAGGTTTTCCCCTGAGAATGCTTCAAATATATCTTCCTTTCCCACAGAACTTCTTCAGTGCCTAAAAATTAACTAGCACTTATACAAACCTCAGGAACACAGTCAGAATGCATTTTCCTAAATCATTCTAAAGGAGACATCAGTGATGACAAGACCCTGAATTCTGAAACAAAACTTCTGTTCTCTTTTTAGCCTCATTATTAAAGTAGACTTTTTTGAAATGTTTGGTCACGATAGGATTGCCATTTTCCATGCTGCCTACCGATTATAAACAGAAGTAATTTTCAAATCAAACCAGGGCTCTCCTTGAAATGTTCAAGATGGATTACCATCTGGTTTTATATCAGCATTTTACCAGGTCTGAAATCAGGTCTGAAATTTAAGTATTCTCAAAAATAGCTCACATTCTTTTCATATCACATGAACTAAAGATGTAAACTTCAAAAGGTCACCTAATTTTTCTAACTGTGCCAGGCAAGTGGACATCAATCATACTAGTGACATAGATAACTGATTTATCACAAGTAACTCAGTAATACTGACCTAAGCTAGTTTTACCATTAGGAGTTTTAGAAATTCCTAACTTGATTTCCTGGAAAGCGGTAGATAGAACAGGGTAATCGCCTTTATCTGCAAAGCACATAAAATGTAAAAACAGGAAACTTTCAAGATGATGGAGAAAAGAGGTGCCCCCCAAATTATGCATTATCCATCACTCTCATTTCCGAACACAAAAGAAGCAACAGTCTTTCTTGAAAAGATGCTGCAGTAAAAACCAGCATGGACGATTAAATAGAGAGTGACAGCTGAGGAAGTGAAGACAAGAGTTCCAGCCGGTAGCAGTAGATGTAGCACCAAGTCAGGACCTTTAGTGGTGGAATGCTATTGTCTCAAAAACTTTGCTCACTAAATACATGAGACGAAGCCTGGTTTCTGAACAAATCTTTAGGATGGAATTTATCATTTTCCAAGATATATTTCCCTTCCATTTAACTTAAAAAAAAAAATGATTTATTCTAAATTACCTCTCAACCATTCAACAATCTTGAGTACTGATTCCCGGCAAGGAAGATGCCTCTTCGGGCCCCTAAAGTGTTTACCAGCCAGCAATCGTGAAGCCACCACCACAAACACAATTGTCTTCCCTTTATGTGATCATCATCCCCCTCTCTCGCCTCCACAGGCAGAGATACCAAAACATCACAGATAGAAATTCTATAGGAATTCTCTTTAAAATACTAATTGGTTCAATTCAACAGTTTCCAAGCTGGACAACATTAGTCTATCCTATCTCTCTGTCAACCTCCTCCCTGGAAAATAAAGTGTCTCCTGGTGACACTTTAAAATATATACATATTAATTATCATTTCTGAAATGTGCAGTTTTCCTTTAGACACTAATTTAAACATAGCTGCAAAATATGGTTTAATCCTTGTTGATTTTCTTTCCATCTGAAGCTATGAAAAAGATTGCACAAAAATGCGTTGACATGTAATGGATGCTTTAGAAAGGATTTTAAATATTTATATCACAAATACATTTAGGAAACTAAAAGGGTAAAAACAACCCTAACAACACAGTAACTATCTCAAGCGTTTTAAATATGAAACATATGCGCACATACAATAAAGCAACTCGATGGTTAATGTGGGGAAAAAGTACAGCTCGTCTTTTACATTTTTTGGTTTACCTAAATCAGAACAAGTTGAAAGCAAATTGATGATAACTGAATGTATGTAGAAAATAACACAGATCATGATGTTATATGCCAATTTCAATATTTTATAGGCAAGAAATTAGAGGATTTAAATTAAACACTTGCCACAATAAAGAGATTAAATCATTGAGAAGAAAAGAAACTCCTTTTCACAAAGCACTGTTCTAATTCCCATATGTATTAGGCAACAATCTCTTTCCATTAAAGGAAATGGAATAGCATTTTCAAGATAAACCCAACTGATCAGGCAAAGCACGTGAAGCCAAAATTGCCTCGTAATTTTTTCTTATTTTGAAACCCAAGTACATCAAATAAAAAAATCACTCTCCGGAAGGAGAGACTTGCTTTATATTTCTTCACACTCAGGTCTCTTCATTCAAATTCCCACACAATACAGTCATAACTGCTTTATTAGGCACATGGTCATGGCTGGGTAGCTATTATCTGGTTTGCAAATCACCTCCCTTCTTTCCACTCCTCTTTCTTTACATATGTAAATGATGGTGTCTGATCCAGGGTCCACCACCAGCCACCACAGCTAAATTATCCTCCAGGGACATCAATCTGGCTTGTAATTCTTGTGTCAGTGTAAAAAAAAGGGGGGGGGGGGGGTAAAGGGGAAGCAGGGAGGAAGAAGCTATTTTCAGCAATCAGAATTCCTCTTGATTAGATTTCTGGCTCCTGGTAAATGTTTATACCCCGAAATGCATCACCCTCTGCTTCTAAATGTTTGGCCTTTTTTAGAGGCAAGATATGGCACAGTGTTTGCAATCTAAACTGCTTAAAATAATATATGTCAAGTTTTGCAGGCAACATTTGGTCAAATTCTAATAATCACTCTTGGGAGCCAATGCCAACTTCTAGCAGCAGGTCCAAATGTACAGAATAGAATTTTAACACACACACACACATACAGCCACATCTTTCAGCAAGCATAGTCCTTTCCTCCCCTACTCTGAGGTCATATAAATCACCTTATGTGACACTTGTCACTGAGAATGCAGACCTTTCTGTTAAGGTAATAAATTAATCACAAAATACACAAGATACAGTACTCATTTCCTCGACACAAAATAAAACAGTCTCTCCCAAGGCTGAGCTACACTGAATGTCATTGCTTAGGTGTGTGAATCACTGCACAATTAACAAAAATAAATATCACATGCACATTATCATAAGCTGCAAATGTTAGCTAGAAAACACACATCATAATGCTTCCTAACCCCCAAACAGGGTTATCCATGGGCAGAAATTGTTTGCTGCTCTTAGTTTTTCTTAATTATAATAAATGTTTTTGTTTCTGTGGTCGCTAGAAACTTGAGAGAGGACCCTACCATTTTTCTTTCATTAAAATTCACATGTTATTTCATTTCAAACCTTACAAAGATAAGATCCAGGGAAGGGAGAGGATGCACTGCAATATTTCTTTCATTTGTCACATTAGGCTCAAAATACCAATCTCAAGGATATCTATTTGTCACTTGTCAGTCCGAGCTGAAGGCATTCCACCAAGAGAATGTTTTCACCATTTCACCAGAATCCACTTTCACAAACCCACATTCCGATGAGAACCAACATCTCCAGTACCACTCTCATTTTTCCTTCTTAACCACCTCTTCCCTCTGCAAAGGAGAGAAGCCATTTTACTAATTTATAAATACCCTGGCTATCTAACATCCTGAAAAAAATTTTACTCATCGATAACGTTCAACTAAAAGCAAAAGATCATCCCACGGTAGTGAGAGAACAAAACAGGCAACCCCAGCATGTATTGATTGGTAAGACCTCCGATACTCACTAAAGGCAGCCACCGCAAGGGCCAACGTGACAATGATAGAGAACCAGGAGACCCACAAGGCCTTCTTTCGGTAGTTCTGGGCTTCGTGAGGCTTCAGTCGGGTGCTGCTTTCTAGCAAGCCTGACAAAAACAAGGAGAAGAGGAAGTTAGGCACTTCCTTAAGAAACCCACAGCCCCAGCTACAATTTCCTATCCAAGGACTGCGAATGAACAGCCCATGGGCCGAGATGTTTTGTTTGGCCAATGCTGTGTTTTAACAATTAGGAGATTTCACAGGAAAATCAAACTTTCGGGAAACTCCTGAAAGATCATGTGCTCTGGCAATGTGAGGCATGTATTCTTTCCCAGTAAGGAGCCACTGTCCTCTTTAGAAGAGCTCTGCAGACCCATCACTCGCCCAAATATTATACCAGGTCATTCCTTTGCCCGTGTACTAACCTGCTTGGCTCAGGAAAGTGCTGCTCTTTACAAGGGCCTTCCATTAGGCAAACAACATGAACAGCCCACATTTGGTTGGACACTGGGTTCCCTCTGATGAGGATATGGATTGTCACTGATCCACCAGCATGGGTCCCAAGTGGTTGACTGGGTTTTGCCCAAAACAATGTGTCACCACGGAATGCAAATGCCTTATTGCTCCCCCAGACAAGTAATAGAAGGAACATTTATCTTTAATGCAATCAACAGTAGCCCCCAGGCCCAAATTATATGCCACAGCTTCTTCCTTTCTCTTACTGCCCTGTAATATCTAGCCTCTTGTATGAAGAACCTGTCAAAGATTTCTTGGACATTAAAGTGGTGTGAATCTGTTACAACTGGAGATAACTTTCCAGGTTAACCACATGTAAGAAAAGTTTTATTTTTGCCTCCTATCCTTTCAACATTGAATTTCTCCGAAAGAAATTGATGATAATTCCAAGGCAATGTCCGAGCTTCAAAGCCTTGGGTCAAAGACTAAAACCTATTCTGTCTGATCACGATTCATATTTTTTCTTGTCCTTTAAGGAAAGCTCATATATGGCACCTCTTAGTTGCACAGAGAACCAAATTCTCATTCATTCATTCTACAGAGACACAGGAGTTTATTATACAATCCCTGGGTAAACAACCCACAATAAACCTTTTGGAGTTTGGGCAGTTTCCTCAAAACAGCTCCAAATGATGAAGGAATTGGTAGTTTAAGCTCAGGCACCCATTTGTAAAATATCACACAGCCTGTGACATACCACACCTACACATCAAGTAAAAGACACCACCACCCTATGTGACTGTCTGGGTATCACATTAAAGCTCTCATTGCTGAAAACTAGATCCTGTTAAAAATTATAACAAGGACCCTGTTAAAACTATTCAGCTCCATTTATTACCTAGACCCAAGCATCCCTGAACAATTCCTGACCAAAGCAAGAGGGAATGTCAAAAAGGACACTTAGTGAGCCCAGTTTACAACTCAGATATTTTAAGTAACTGAAACCTAAATGCTCGCTTAGGATCAAAGCAGGTAAATGAAATTGCAGAAGGTAGGAATAAATATCATTTCCATCACCTAGCTGTAGAGCTCTCCCCAAACCTTCTTTAATACATGTATTTGGATGGAAAAGGGAAAAGTCTTCTCTCCTGACAAATTATGTCCTAGGAAAAATGGTTTCAAATGAATATGCAGCATGTCCCTTTGTGTTTTCTTTCTTAGCTGCCAAAAAAAAATCCCACTGTAATTTTCAACTACACTTACCCCTTTCTCCATCAAAGCCATGACCTAAAATGAGGAGGTCCTATGTACCCTCAATAATGTATGTCCCTTTTTCCCAAATGATATAAAAACCTCCCTTTCATTCTAGCCAATTGATTTTCAAGAGTCTGGGAGGATGTAACATTTGAGTCCTGACTTAAATAAGCCCTTCATTTGCTGGATATTTGGACAGTAACATTAATCTCGAGAGGCTTATCCAGGCGGGCAAAAACCAAGGTTCCTTTTAGAAGTAGACTGCATTTTCTAAGTGGATCAACATTCTGCATTTTCTATTTTGCCAGTTACATTTATTTTCCTTGCAAAGCCAGCTGGTTGTAACAATGTTGCTGGTCGTGGCCACCGTACAGGTCTCACCCCACCAGCAGGCCAGCTCGCATGACAGCCAGCATGAGTTGGGCAGCCCCTGATAACATAGTATTTGGGTCCTCCCAGTCACAGGAGGGGGGAATCTTCTCTAGACCTGATCGTCCCCCCATGACATGTTTAAAATTAAAACATTGGAGTAAATGCAATGGGAAGATTACCCAAGGAGGGAGAGATTGTCCCATTTCTATTCAAACTTGATTTCCCCCTGGTTTTCCTTTCCAAAAACAAGCCAATTCCAAGAAAAACTTTCTACTTCTCAAAGAGAAGCAGAATATAATGAGAAAGGCTGGCCTCCCTCCACCTACAAAAATCCGGCTTACAAACAAGTGGTCCATATTCTTCTGCACACATGTGTTGGGTGCAGGCATACTCACCAAACATGGGTGCCCTGGGAATTCTTAACATTTTCAGGAAGCTGGGCTTCAGAGTGCAGCAGCAGCCTGGGAAGGCAGCACCGCCCAGGGAAACTAAGGCAGGCCTCACATTTGCACACAGGACTGGGTCCTCCCTACTCCATATTCAAATTTCTAAAACACACACAAATTTCACATATTTGAGATTAGGGTCTGGCAACCATAAGCATAAGGGTTGTATTGATGCAGAAATTATTCCCTTTTCGGAAACACAAATATCTGCAGGGAAGGTGAAACCATCAGTCATTCCTATAACAGTATGAATTAGTTCTGAGTACTTTCTTCACTGAGAACCCCTCTTAGTGGGTCAAGCTTAGATGCTCTGAAGGAAGGTGTATTTTCATTAGATGGAGGAGGTAGTGGGAAATGTTAAAGCATATAAAACTCTGAGGTGTATTTAGTCCACCAAGACACTGGCCCTCTTGGATCACAGAACTCTTGCCCCCTGAACTGGAATTTCAACCAAACAGCACCGTAGTTACAGACGTATTGAGGTGGCTAGGTTTCTGGGACCAACTCACATCACTTCTAAGGGGAAAATACCTTCAGAGTCTCAAAACACTAGATTATAAGGCAACACTTCGATCTGAGTTAAAGGCAGTCTGAACAGACTCCAAGAGCCCATTAGAACAAACACAGGTAAAGGTGCAGATTCAGAATACCTGATTTCCAAACCCCACATTACCCTATAGGTATTTAGGCCCCAGAAGAAAGCAAGCCAAGCATGATGGAGAGACACAGAGCAGTAAAATGCTGAGGTTTCCTCCTCCCCAAACCTCCCATTATCAGGAAAAAGGTAGCAGCACTTGAACCATCCCCAACCGATACAAAAAAGCAATATTGGAAAGATACAGCCCCAGAAGAAAGAAGAAAAAACACACACACAAACATAAAATATAATAAAACTCCCCAGGTAAACCTCTGATATGTTTAATTAAAATGACTCGTTCATCATTAAAACTTCGCATTAAGGAATAGGTCAAACAAACGAATGTCACGCTGACTTTCAGCTTTCAATGCCATACGACATTGGGTTCTTTGGAGGACAGGACTCATCCTAACAGAGAGGCAGTGTGTGACATGCAATACACAGAGATGGTTTATGAACAGACAGTGAATTCTTTCATGCTATAATATAATAGAAAAAGGAATTCAGTTGACCAATGAAAAAAATCACCTTAAGAATGAATTCAGAAGGGTTTTTTATAATAGAGCATGAGTTGTAAAATGATGCTAAATATTAACTCATCCTATTAACTATTCCCCCCCCTCATCATTTTGTGGGATGAGGAGAAATAGTCAAGGTTTTACAAATGACCCTGCAATGCTACAAAAATAAGCACACTTCTGGGGTCTGTCTTTCATGACAAAAAAATTTTAATTCTACAATATTAGTTGCAGGGGAGAAAGGTAATTAACATGCCCTATAATGAAACGGATACGTTTTACTTCGTGCTTGCGAAGTCACCAGTCATGGGTTCTAAAATGACATCTGTTAATACTATGTGATACTCAGAGAAAAACTGCAACAAAGGTGCGACTGGAGCAGCTCCAGTTCTCAGCCAGCATCTCTGCTGATTCCTTGGGAAGTGCCATTTTCATGTTATTCCATTCCACATTCTACAGTTTAGAATTTCTAAAGGGAAAGAGCTTGTGCATCCGAACACCAAACTCGGAATAAAAATGTACAGTAGATACTAAGAATAGGGCGGCAACCTGCTAAGACTAAAATATATAAACCGGCCACAGCCAACAAAATGAGGCTTCCAATAACGACTCAGAAAAGGGGATGACGGCTGGCGATGAGCCGGCTCCGCGAAGGGCCTAGCTGCAAAAATTCGCTTCCAACACTAAGTGGTTTGAATAGAACCACTGATTCTCTTCGAGAGTGTAGGCTTGGATTTGGATTCAGCAAGAAACAGAAGAGGTGCAGACGCACCCAAAAGGGTTCCCTCTTCAAAGAAGCCAAACCATAAGGAATGGAGGGATCGAGGGAGAGATGCAAGACAAACGCTGGCGTGAATCCGGGAGTCTCCCCGGTTTCAAGCAGGAAACTTAAAAGGGGCGTCGGCTGTATATTGAGAGGTAGGGTTTGGGCCTCTAATGTAAGGGGTGTTTGCGAGGTCCCTAGCCAGTGCCTGGGGAGGATTCCATAGGGGCAGGGAAGGCACGCCCTGGAGATGACTAGGATCTCAGTGATATCCGTCTAACTGAGGTTGGGGTCTCAAATCAAGGTAATCCCCGGTAAGCGAGGGTCGGGGGCGCCCAAGGGGCGGGAGTCCAGCGGCGGCGGTCCCGGTTCCCACTCGCTCCACTTCCCGCGCCCTTCGCCGAGGCAGAGAGCCTAGCACACCACGAGGCCAAACCCACAGAGGGACATTCTCCCGCGGAATAGGCGAGGGCCGGGCCGGGAGTGGGATCTAGAAGGAAGACGCCCCGAGTCCGGGCCCCTACGAGCTCCACAGTCCCCGGCTTGGCGCTGAAAGCAAATAAAAGCCTCCTGCAAACTTTTCCAGTGGACGCTGGCAGGGCTGAGTCGTTCAGAGAGGAGGGCGCGGGGCCACCCAGAGGCAGCCCGGGTACGCCGTGTTCCGGCAAAGGAGCTGCTGCACAGGCTGTGAGGCTGGCGCCCTCTGCTCCCCGCACCCTCGCAAGGAAGTGCCGGCTCCGCGCGCCCCGAGGCGCGGAGTCCCACGGACTGCCCGGTCCAACCTGCTCGGGTGGAGAGAAGGGGAGCCCGAGGAGCGGTCCCTTATCGTGCCTCGGCGGGACAGGCCGGGGTGGCGCGCGCTCACCTCGGTCCTCCAGCCCGTCGCTGAACTGGCCGCTCTCGCTGATCCGTAGCTGCCGCTCCTCCGGCTCCTGCGGCTCGAGCGCCGGGGAGCTCAGCGGACCCGGGGCGGGGGCGGTGGCCAAGGGCGCGTGGCCTCGGGGCGGCTGCGGGACAGCAGGACCCGGAGGGCTGCGGCGCACGCTGCCAGCTGTCGGATCCATGGCGCTGGGCGGCGGATCCCGGCGGATCCCAGCGGATCCGTGTGGCGGCGGCGAGCGCTGCGAGGACCCGAGTCAGAAGTGCGAGGCCCCGTGGCTCGAAACGAGCAGAGGCACTGCAGGACACCGCGGAGAGGGACGGGGGACAGCGGAAGCCGAGGGGTGGAGGTGCGCTCGGGGCGAAGGGGAGAGGGTGTCGCGGAGCCGCGCGGCTGGCGCGGCGGGTCGCAGAGGCTGGTGCTGCGTTGGCGGCGCCGCGCTCCGCCCCCGGGGCAGGTGCCGGCGGGAGGGACCCGCCCCGAGGCCCAGGCGCTGGTGCACCGTGGCGGATGAGGAGGGAGAGAGCCGGCCTGACCAGACGCACGGGGACTGGGAGGCAACCCAAGGCGTTGGGACCAGCAGGTGGCTCAGGCGGATCCAGGCGAGGGCGTGGCCAGAGACCGGTACTCGCCCCACCCGGGCCGTGGGATGGTGCCGGTTGCCTCTGCCGTCCGAGGAGCCAGCGGCTGCGCTAGGGTAGGAGAGCAGAGAGCGCTCTAATTTGGCATCTTTCTCTTCCCGAGCTCCACAAGCTTCAGGGGCTGTGTAGGGTCTCCGCCTGGGCCGCTATCTTCACCGACCATCCGATGAAAATGGGATTAGCCTCCTCCCGAGTCCTTAGGTCTCGTGTTTAACTAGGAGCTCCTTTCTCGAGCACCTACTTATCGTGGGGACCGGGTATATTTGGGATCACTGCGTGTCCTAGGAGTTGCTTGGACCCCGAGGTTTCCCCAGCACGGCTATCACTGGGCTTATGTCCCAGCCAGTCCCCCCATCCCCACCCCCAGCCACCCCCGAGTAGCCATTTCCCCTCTGAATGTGTGCAAATCTTGCTCGGACTTCAGGACTTGGATTGAAGCTTCCCTCCCACGACAGGTCTTCTCTGGCGGTCCAGGTGCCGTTGACATTCGCCACCTCTGATCGTGCAGAGCTCGAGCCCGTGGCATTTCTGAGTTAGGAACTCGCGTGGTGCTTTTAACCCTTGCGCTGTCAACTGGACTCGGAAGCGAGGCCACGACCTCGTCCACGCGGGGCCCACACCGGCTGTTTTGTAGCCCGGAGAGTCACAGAGCCGAATCGATCCTTTAAGACATTCGGGTTGGATTTATTGGTATCTGCAGTCTAGAGTTCATCTTTAGATTACTGTCAATCTTTAAATTTAATCTGAGCACTCTAAAATGTCAATTCCCCACTTTGAAACCTACCTACTTTGTGTGTGGGGTTGGGGGAGGGGCTCAGAGTCTTTTTTTGAAGAGCGATCTGTTTCTTTTCTCATTCACTTTTTGCTAGAGATTGGAGTGCGATTTGAATGCTTTCTGTGGTGCATGGAAACAGCTCTGGAAATACGGTGAGGGAGAGTCTTATTTTGTTGTTGGGTAGAAATTAGAACTGAACTGACTTGGCAACAGGCTATACCTTCTCGACCTTCTTCTACTACAGACTGAAAGGGTTGAACTACTAATTTCAAAGTCCCCCTTTTTGCTGAAAAAAAAAAAACAGGCAATGATTATTTGGATTAAAAAACAGTGAAAACCTCCACCCTCTAGCCCTGGTTCTATGCTCTGAAGTAGACAATCGTTCAAATATTTGAAGACTCTTCCTTCCCCACTTCCTTGGTCTCTCCCACCTACCAGTTGGGGTTTTTTCTCCAGGTTAGCCCACTTCACCTGTCAATGACTCTCAAATATTAGAATCACCTGGAAGTCTAAGAACAAAAATGCTGTAGTCTGGCCCCTCGACTAGATATTCTTATATCATAGCTGATGAGATTGGCCTGGGCTGGGGCCCTGGCATGGGTATTTTTTAAAGCCTTCCTCCCGACCCCTACTCCCAATTTAAGAGTCATAAGGGAAGAGTCATATGAGATGCTTTTTAAAAAAAATTACTGATTTCTCAGTAGCTCTTGCAGAGATTCTGATTCTGTAGATCTGAAGTCTGGCTGGGGATCTGCGTTTGAATCCACACACACGCACGCACACACACACGCATGCACACACATGCACACTCCACAGGGATTCTGATGCAGATTCTTCCAGACCCACCCTTTGAGAATCTCACTGTTTAACTGCTCTCTACAATATGTACTGTCTGGCTGCACCCACACACTCAGGTCTGCAGCAGACCTGCATTAAAGGAACGACGATCACTATTTTTTTCTTTGGTTCCTCAACTGGTTCTCTAATCCAGCACATCTGAAACTTAAATGTGCAGATAAAACACCCAGGGTTCTTATGAAAATGCAAATTCTAATTCCGTAGTTCTGGGCTAGAGCTTGAGATTCTGTATTTCTAACAAACTCCAGAGTGATGCTTATACTGACCGTACTTTGAGAAGTAAGGATCCAGGAGCTGTTATTCAGGAGATAAATATATTTTCCTTCTTGTTCCAGCTGCCCTGGTTCAATAAGTATTGACTCCTCCAGAAAGATTTCTCCGACTCCAGCTCACCTCTGGGTGTTTCTTTTTCGGAACTTTAAGTATTTCATAATTCATAGCGTATTTCACATGTTGGGGCGGGGATTATGCTTCTCTGATTCTATCCCCATGTGCACACATCTACCTGCTAAGGATATATATAGTGTTCCCCAAACAAGCCCTGCTGATTCCCTGGAAGATAATATTTGCTTACGTTCTTGCCAGGCAACTTGCTAAGTGTTTTTACATGCATTGTCTCACTCACTCAGGTACTATGCCCCCATTTACAGACGAGGAAACCAAGGTAATTCTCTGGGAGCTAAGCTCAGGCTGGCTTCACACCCCACAGCAGTAGTTTAGGGGACACATTGGAAATGTGTAGATGCTTTAACTGATCTCAAAAGGATTCAAAGGTGTTGGCACTGGGCATTTAGTGGGGGCTGGCCAGGGACACAAGAGATGACCCGGTGTGCAAGACTGTCCAGCACAATGAAGAACTGTTGCCTCCCACATGACTTTCCTAAGTCAGACTAGACATTTGGGTCCATTAAAATGTGCTTCTAGTTACATTAGAGCCTTGGCTCCATTTCACACATAAACACAAAATATTTTTGCACCATTTGAATGCACATTGAATTTTCTGGAAATGAAACTGCTACATAAACCTAGGAAAGATGGTGCTTTGTTCACTGTTTTGGAAAATCAGGACACTGAAGGCAGTTCCATGCATGGCATCTGAGTCAGTAATCAACACATCTGTGCCTGTCACATGTATGAATACCACGGCCCAGTCATTCCATATGTATATAAGAATGTACTTATTTAGTTCTTCTTTCAAAATGCCAAAAATAAAACGCATCAATAGTATTCCAAAGACTTGTCTTACTGCTCTTAAATTATAAGTAGGTGCAAATATCTAATTAATTTTTTTGACTTCTGTTGCAGTTGTGACTGGGCATAATTTAAAATTATGTATTGCTTTATTTTTATTACTCCTTATTCCTATTGATATACATATGTGCATTTATAATTATTGATTTTTTTAATTATGTATATGAATATTATCCTTGATTTCCATGGATAGTACTTGTTTCATAAAGGGAGAAAACTGTCATAGCCTAGAGTATCCTAACTAAATGTAATGTGGTATCCTGATGGCATACTTGGGAAAAGGGGGACATTAGGTAAAAATTAAGGAAATTTGAATAAAGTATGGACCTTCATTAATAATAACATATCAATCTTAGTTCATTAATTATAACAAATGTATCATACCAATGTAAGATGTTAATAGAGGAAACTGGGTGCAGAGTATGGGAACTCTGTACTATCCCCTCAATTTTGCATAGCTAAACCTAGTCTAAAAAGTAAAGTATTTTTTAAAATTTAATAAAGTGGGGGAGCCTTGAGTCTAAGAGGAGATATCCTACCTTGAACTTTCAGTGCCCACTGCAGAAGAGAGACAGTGGAAAGACCAAGTCCATTAGGTACTCGGAAACTTGAATACAGTCATTAGGAGTGCAATGTTAACACTGGTAAGAAAGACGGACTAGGACAAGAGATAAGTGATATTTAGTATTTCAACTGTATTCCACTGGCTTTTTCTGGGACTTATTTTTGTATATTTAAAAACTGAGGGAGTTTTGTGAATTTTGTGAAATCCCAACTTCTTCAATTAGTGGACTCCCACTAGGACACTTGAGAAAGTCACATTTGGGGAAAAGCATGGAGACATAGAACCAGACTGTTAAAAGTTGATAAGTTGGGTGGTGCCTTCGCTTTTTGGTCTTATGTATTCCCTTTTACATTTTTGGTAAATTTTCCCCAAATCCTAATCCCAGGAATACACACAGGAAAGGGCTGAAAGGCCAAGAAGCCAGAGGAAACAAAGCAGGCAGTATGCGCCTCCAGTGGGTACTAAAATAGCAGTTACCCCTGGAAGAGCCACCTGCTAAGTACCTGCTTGGAAGAACATTCCATCCTCAAACCCTGATAAAGCAGGTACAGTATTACCATTATCTTCATTTAAAGATTAGGAAACTGAGGCACAGGTTGAATAACACTGCTGAAGGACTCACACAGCGGAGCTCCTGAAGCTTCTAAACACTATACCGTATGGCCTCAACAGGTGATTCTAAAGATGACCAAGAATGTGCCATCTGTACTTGATTTCACTCCATCTGATTTCAGATTAAAGTATACTTGTTATACGTTTTGACATGCATGGGCTTGGGCAAATCAAATACAAGCATGCTATTCATCTTTTGCAAGTCTTGAAGTTTTGGGGGTTAAACCGACAAATTTAAGTGATGCCTGAGAGTTATTGCACCCTCACAAATGGGACTGCAATGAAAATCTTCTCTTGGAACGTGGGAAGTGTCGGTGCACACGTGCGTGCAGGTGTGAGTGTTAAGTGTATAAACTCCATCTCCCATAAAAAAAAAAGTATTAAAACTAGGGCATGACTAGGAAATATTTGGAGAAATGCCATATTGAAAATCAGCATTATTAAGAAGCTTTGTGTGCAAAACATTGTCGTAGAGGACACAAAAATAATTTTTAAATGCCACCTCTGCCTTTAGGGGTCTTACAATCTAAACAGGATTTGCCCTGACCTCCACTGCCTAGTACTCTCTAGAACAGTGGGTCTCAACTCTGTGTGCCCATTACAATCACTGGGAATAGGGTAACCAACTCATCCTGGTTCATCCCAGACTTTCCCAGTTTTAGCCCTGAAAACTCCACATTCTGGGAAACCCCGCAGTCCGAGAAAACTGGGGTAGTTAGTTACCCTATCTGAACTTTCAAATATCCTGATGCTCAGACGAACCACATCAGAATCTCTGGAGGTGATGCCCAGGCAGCAGTGATTCTGGAAGTCCCCCAGATGGTTCCAATGTGCAGTCCATGCATGAGAGAGCAGTGCTCTAGGATCACCTGGGGTCTTATCAAAAGGGAAGATTTTAATTCAGTAAGTCTGGGATGGGACCTGATTTCCTGAATCTCTAACAAGCTTTCTGAGTAGGAAGGTTCTGGAATACATAAGGTACAGTAGGTTTGTTTCTAGTTTGAAAGAGCCTACAATTTAGGCAGAAGGGGGGTGTATCAGAACAAAATTAAGAAAAGGAAAAAATCAGATTAACAAAATATAAACTAGCGATGCAGCACAGAGAGAGAGAACAGGTTCTAGGATAAGCTGCCCTCCTGGATTCCTCACACAGCACACTGATTATGCCTCATGAGCACTCAGCACATAGATGGGGTTTAACTGGAAATGCCTCGTAGAAGTGATTACCAACAGAGATTTACTTGACAGGGCAAGAGGTTGTCCCAGGAAAGAGCAATGGTGGGCATGAAAAGTTCTGGGATGAAGTTAGCAAAAACTTCATGCAGATGTGCATGTCCAAAATTCTGTCCAGATAGTGGCCACTCTGGGGGACAAGAAAAGGTTTATGGTTGGGATGGAGAATGTTATAGAGGCTTCTGGGGCAACTGGGAAAGTTCTATTGACTTGGGTGGTGTTTACCTTGTAATCATTTAAGTCATACATTTGACTTGTATAGTTTTCTATATATTTTTTATTTTACAATAAAAATTTTTTATATTTTACAATAAAAATATATTTTTAGTTATATCAAGAATAACCAGATATATGTCTCCCTTGGCTAAAGCCATTTGTCCTAAAGCTAGTCAGGGGTTGGTAGGGAATGCTGCAGGTACAGGCTGATGAGTCATCTGACTCCGCTCAATAATGTCAAAGATATGGAGGAGTAAAGAATTAAAAAGAATTAAGTGCAAAGCCAACTGAATCTGATTTGAGAAAGGAGTTACATAAGCTCAGCAAAAGGTGTGTCTCAGTTTCTTCTGCTCATATACAAAAAAAAAAGGCTTATGGCATCAACTCGTCCCTAATTCTCCTCCTACAACCTGACCTGTCCCCAGCACCCCAGATCCAGGAATCCCACTGTCCCTGAATACATCCAGCTAAGGAAGACTACCCCCCTCAAATTCAATAAGCCCCAGAGCAGAATCCACTGTCCTTCCCATAAAACCTATGCATCTTTGGGCTCGCATTCTTGGCAAACTGCAACACCATCTACCCCATCACCTGGAACCAGAATCCTGCAACCTCCTCAAACTCTGACCCGTCAGAGTCAAACGCCCTCAGTCCTGAACGTCCCTGTGGATTCCACCTTCCTAATGCTCCCTACAATTCTCCTGCCATTTCAACCAGGCTCCTTGTTGCTTTTATTTCAGACCCTCATTACATCCTGGCTTAAATTTCTGCCTCTGTTCTTGGCCCCTGTGCCATCCCGCGCAGTCCTGTTACAGTGTCTTTCCAAGAAATCGCACTCACTGTACTATTCCTCTACTCACCATCACTTGTAGAATAAAGTCTTTTAGGTGGTAGGGAAGACCCTCCTTAATCTGTACCCTACCCACTGCCTCAGCCTCTCTCTCACTGTACTTGCCCTCCTGAAAAACCTCCAGCCCCATCTCTCCAGATGGACAGACATTTCTTCAGCTCTTCAAACTTGCCTAGAAATTTGTTCAGGGTTTTTTGTTTTTTTTTTTTTTTTTTTGGTTTTTTGGAAGTGTCTGATGACTCCCTCTGTTTCTCTCCCACTATTTACCCTCTATGGTTACCTCCACTGTAGTCCTTAGAACACTTTATTCCTCTAACTTCACCAATTTTTTCTGTCTGATTCGAAATTCCTTAAAGGTAAGAACACATTGTATTCATCCTAGTGTTTCAAGCATTTACCACAATGCCTGCACAGAGAAAGTGGTCAGAAAGAAAAAAAAAATGTTGTTGAAGGAATAAACTCTTAGCTGCTCCACGTCAAAGCCTCAGGTTCAAGTTGAACTGGCCAGAAGATTGTGAGTTTCTCTCACAGCCAGCCACTAAAACAGTTCCCTGAGATTCCATTTTCCTCCTAGCCTTCCCTTGACCCCCTTCCATCAGTAGGAAAAGCTCCAGCTTTTAAATCGCTGTAAGAGAGGAATTTTCAGAAAAAAAATTCTATAACATTTTATTACACTCTTCAAGATGACAAGAAACCTTCCTCTCCCACTGGCATGTACAACACCAGAGGCAGTTGCAATTGCATAATTTTAATTTGGCATTCTCTTTAGCCCCTTCCCAAAAGCCCACAATTGTTTAATGTAAACTTTTTTTTTGTATGCTATGTGGTAGGGTCACACTTCACTATTTTTGCATGTGAATATCCTATTATTGCATCACCATTTGTTGAAATTTTGTTTGTTTTGTTTTGCTTGTTTGTTTTTTGGAAAGTGTATGAACTGGGAATCGAACCTAGGTCTCCTGCATGGCAGGCAAGAATTCTACCACTGAACTACTCTTGCGTCCCTATGTAAACTTTTAATCAGAGTGTAATATTATGATGAGTATAATAGGCTCATGTGTCAACTTGGCCAGGTAATGGTGCCCAGTTGTTTGGTCAAGCAAGCACTGGCCTAACTGTCACTGTGAGGACTTAAGTCATCAATCAGTAAGTTGATTGTTCCTATGGTTAATTACATCTGCAATAAATTGAGAAGACTGCCTTAAGCAATGAGAGATGTTTCATCCAATCAGATGAAGGCTTTAAAAGAAGTGATGACTTCAGCAGTCAGAAGAGAGAATTTTCATCTCTGCTTTAAGCCAGCCAGCTTCTCCTGGGGAAATCATCAAAAACCTTCATCAGAGTTCCCAGCTTATAGCCTGCCGTATGGAATTTGGATTTGTGCATCTCCACAGATTTTATAAAATCTCATAATATTTAGAGATATCTCCTGTAAATTCTGTTTCCCTAGACAACCCTGACTAACACAAATATGCATGTAGAAAGCAAATCTTAAAGTTAAAAGTCAATAAATTTTCACAGTGAACACACACCTGGAACCACTTCAGTAAATAATATTAACAGCACTCAAAAATCTCCCCTTTGTCCCTTTCCAGTCATTAACCTCAAACAGTTGACTGAAATATGTCCAGCATTGCTTTGGCACAATCTATTTTGGGATAAGTTTATGTTGTATTATTTCATAAAAAAGCAACAACTTCAGTTTTTAATGATTAAAGAAAGTAACATAAGCTTATGCTAAAACATTGCAACTAAACAGCAGTGTAAAAATAGAGAAAGTAAAAGTTTCCCCCATCTATCCTCAGGCCACACACACATAGACACACACACACACAGACACACACACACACACACTTGCCTCATTCCCCAGGTTAAACATTATTATGACAGTTTAGTGCATGTATCGTTTAAGATTATATAACTAATAAGAGAATTTGTTGGGTCTCCTAATTTAATAATTTTCAAGCAGATGAATATTTAGATTGTTTTTAATTTTTGATGTCACAAATAATGCCACATTGGCCATTTCACTTTGAACATCCCAAATAGAAAATGGAGGCTTTGAAAATCCACAGGCAGAGCAGGCTTTGGGATTTGTTTAATTCAGTCACTTGACTACATCACCAATGACCAAAAAAAAGGCTATCAGCTCCATCCTAAGGCTGGCTTGCCTCATGATTACAAAATAGCTGCCAACAGGGCTACATATCTCAGAGGAAAGGGAATAGGGAGGGAAAGAGAGAGGGAAGAGAGAAAGTTACAACCATGGATCTAAAGTCCTAAGCGTTATTCTGAATGGCCCAAATTCTGTGATGTGTCTATTTAGGAATCAGTCACTGAGGCCAGAGGAATGTCAAGTATTGACTGGGTCATTTTTGATTCCTGAAGCAATCTCCATTGCAGAAAGGATGGGATTATTCTAATTGGCTCCGTTCATAGGGCCAACCTCTGGAGAAGGAGCTCATGTTAGCTCCACCCAAAGCAAATAAATAAATGGCTGCTATGCAATGGGGTATGAGTGATAAACATGCAAGGAAGATAATCATAATATTCACTACAATGCACATCCTTTGAGGCAATTTTTTTCTAAGCATACAGTCATATATTTATGAACCCATCTATAGGCATACCTCAGAGATATCACAAATTCAGTTCCAAACCACTACAATAAAGCAAATGTAGCAATAAAGTGAATCACTCAAATTTTTTGGTTTCCTAGTGCATATAAAAGTTATGTTAGCACTATATTTAGTCTATTAATGTGCAACAGCATTATATCTTAAAAAACTATATATATATATATATATATATATATATATATATATATATATATATATATACACCTTAATTTTAAAATACTTTATTACTAAAAAGTACTAATCATTATCTGAGACTTCAGCGAGTTGTAATCTTTTGCTGGTGGAGGGTCTTGCCTCGATGTTGACAGCTGCTGACTGATCAGGGTGGTGGTTGCTGAAGGTGGGGGTGGCTGCAGCAATTTCTTAAAATAAGACAACAATGAGTTTTGCCGCATTAATTGACTCTTCCTTTCACTTGAACACTTAGAGGTCATTGTATGGTTATTACTTGGCCTAATTTCAATATTGTGTCTCAGGGAATAGGGAGGCCGGAGGAGAGGTAGAGAGATGGGGGAGCAGATGGTAGGTGGAGCAGTCAGAACATACACATTTATCAATTTTGCCATCTTATATGGGTGCAGTTTGTGGCACCCAAAAACAATTTCAACAGTAACATCAAGTGTCACTGATCACAGATCACCACAACTGATATGATAATAATGAAAAAGTTTGAAATATTGATACAGAGTTTTCCATCAAATAACTTCATACTTGTATAAGCCTTCAATCCTGAAACTATTTTTTTGTTTTCTATCCTCTCTGTTATTGTTTCTAATTTTTATAACAACTTTTGTCCATTTTACTCATCTCCCTGAGGGAGAGTCAGTCCCCTGCCTGAACTAGATGTTCTAATGTCCTGTGTTTCTTCCCGTGGGCCAGTTCTTCCTGAAGTCTAACCTAAAACCCTCCTGTTATATTTTAGGCCTATGTTCTCTCACCCTGCCCTTGGTGGAAACATTCCATTTCTTATGGGTGCCGGAGCCCACCTGTCTTCCTCTCTTCCCTTTTAGGCTCTCTTTCCAGCTCTGATGACTTGAGAGTATAATAGGTAACTCTGGGCTGGGCCTAAATTGAGCCTCTTAAACCTTCCATCGCTATCTGGGTGGCTCCTGGGTGTCTACTGCCCTGTGTGCCCCTGAACTTTTTCTTCTTTTTTTATTTAACTGTGTCCCAGCCTTCTTTAGGAGTGATGCAGAGATTAAAATCAAGAATATCATTGAACTTCACCTTCTCTCCAACCAGCTACCCTAAAACTCCCTGCCCTCACCCTTTGTGTTTCCAATTCCTACCTTAGTGAGTGAAGAACTTAATCCCAAAAGCCCTTATACAAACCCAGTGTCCCATGTCCACAGTTTCTCCCCCTTTTGCCCTTGCTCCTGGATGTCTGGTCACCTCAGTTTGAATGAATGCACAGAAGAGCCCAGAATGGTGACCTGGACAGAGGAGAAGGCTTCACCCTCAGGGAAGGGGTCAGAGGTATACAGACTAGTGAAGTGAGGGCCCCCATAGCCTGGGTACCAGAATGGGGCCCTGGTGCCAGAGAAAAAGACATTGGTTCCCCTGGAAAAAGAGACCCAGCAGCATCAAAATCTTCTCATTGTGAATAGTCTCTGCTTAATCGCTTGTCCTCCAGCAGAAATATGTTCACCAGTTCTAAATGCTCTTCCACTTTCTCTTTCTGGCCTGCTGCAGGAAGGTCTCTATCTTGCACATCCTGTTGTCAGCCTTCTCCACCCTCTTATGTAGCAGGGATTGCAGTTTACACATATTCTTGGAACTCAGCTACAGGGCCCATAAATGACCAATGGTCATTTGGCTGAACACCTTCCCAAACAGAGCCCCCAGGGTGAGCCCCATATCAGCCAGGTATACCCCAGGGTGATCCTCTTCTGCTTCAGGAGCTTGGTAGATTGCTCCACTGCTTTCTGGAGAGTTTAGATGTTCTGAGACTCTTCAGGGGTAGTGATTGCTCCAGCGTCTCCTTATCCAGCTTCATGGCACCAAGGGGCACAATGGGGGCTCTTGAGTTGCTCTCAGCCCCAGCCCCTGTCTCACCTTCAGCTGAGGGGTCTCCAGGCCACTTTAGGGCACTAGCCACTCTCCAACCTGAAGGTCACAGGATGCTGTCCCTCCATAGAATGCTTACAGGGATGGAGACATCAGGCATAGGGGATTCCTCCAGTCTTCAGCACCCAGTCCAACCCATGCTTTGATTCCTAACCTACTAAGGGCCTTGGAAGTTCAGCCAAGTCCAAGGTTCAACCTAGCCTGACTCTGGCCCTCCTGGCCCATAGTCTCCACCACCTGGTGAGGTGACAAGGCAAAGTCCAAAGCCAGGGGTCCCCCCCATACCCATGGAGAAAGAAGTTGCCACAAGCCGGGGGCCTGGTAAAATGAGAGCTCTCTGAGGGACTGCACAACACCTCTCACCTTCCCCTCGCCTGGACTTCTCATACCAGGTCTCTCCAGCTCTTCTCCTCCTGGTACCACCCACCTGCCTGCTTACAGACAAGTGGGATGGCTCCCTCCATTTCAATACTCCACCTTACTACTGTGTTCCATGTCTACTTAAATCCCAGAGTATTGTTAACACCAGGGCTCATCCAGCCAAGAACAGGTAATGGAGTCATTTACCTGAGAATAGGTAATGGAATCAGAGCTAGTCTAGGATAGGTCCTTGCCAATATTTAATGATCACAACAGCAATACTAAGTAGTTATTATCATCTCCATTTTACCATGGAGGGAACAGAGGCTCATAGAGGTTGAAAGTGACTTTCCCAAGATCACACAGCTACTGGGTGGCCAGGCCAGAGCTGAACACATGCCTATTTGATTCCATGAGCCACACCCTTCCTGCTTACAGAACCACGTGCACAAAAACTGAAAGGAGATAGGGCTGGAAGGGTGAGGAAGGAGGAATGGCTGCTGGAGTTGAGGCAGAGTGATTCCATTCCCTTGAATGGACCCCAGGGCAGTCCCCTAATTCTAAAACCCTCAGCGTCTGCTGTACTCAAGTGATATGTCCATAACGCCATATTCCATCAATTATCTTTAGCAAATGTGGTCCACAGGAGGAATTTTGCCTGTTTTATTCATTGATATATCCCAAATCCCTAAAACAGTACCTGTTTCAAGACAGATGTTTAATAAATATTTGTTGGTTTAGTGGAAAGAAGGACTTCATAAGACTCACCCTATTGAAATAATTAAAATTAATACAGTTAGAGAGCCGTGTAGTCCAGCTCACCACTGTGCAGGCCTTTAGAACCCAGTTCCAATGAGCCCACACAAAGGTTAGAAATTTTGTTATTTGTTTCTTTGTTCTTTCTCTTCTCAGTGACGTCTTCTTTCCCTTTTGGATAGAAAATCCCTTTAATAGGTGAAAACATGTCCTGATGATATTTCAGTTCCAAAATAGCATATCTGGGTGGTACCATTTTAGGAGACTGTGAGGCTTTGTAACCATTTATAAACTTGAAAATTGGTTCTAATTTGTCACCACCTTTTAGAGAAAGAGCTCTTGACTCTTGACGTTCAAGTCCTCTCTGACTCTGCCCTTAAGCTCTCATCTCATGTTGCCAATTGTTGAAATTGGCCCAAATTGTCTATATCCAAATAAAACATACACAAGGAAAACCTCTTCTAAGGCACCTATAACTTTTTAATCTAATGGAAATAAAGAGACAACTGACTGAGGTTTAGTTCACCTCAGCCATAGCAGTGTATTCTCAATGGACCTCAGTTTCTTAATGTCTGAAAAAAGCCAATCAGAAAGTATGTATCCTACCTTGCCTAAAACAAAACTGAATGAATCAGTACAGAACCCAAATATGACAAAAAAGGAGAGTGAGATAGGGCCTCAGTGGTCACCGAAATTTGGTGGAGGCTCCCACTTTACAGACGAGGAAACTGAGTACAGTGGAATGTATTGGTTTCTCATTGCTGCTGTAACAAATTGCTACAAACGTGGTGGCTTTAAACAATCAAATGTATTCTTACAGTTCTGGGGGTCAGAAATCCAAAATGAGTCCTATGTCACTAAAACCAAGCATTAGCAGGCTGGTTCTTTCTAGAGGCTCCAGGGGAGAATCTGTTCTTGCTTCTACCAGCTCCTAGAGATATTGGCATTCCTTGGCTTGTGGCTGCATCCCTCCAATCCCTGTTTTCTGTCATCACATCACCTCTTCTGACTGACCCTCCTCCCTGCCTCTTATAAGGACCTTTATGATTACATTGGGCCCACCATGATAAGCCAGGATAAGCTCCCAACTCAAGATCCTTTATTTAATCACATCTGCGTAGTCCCTTTTGCCTTGTAAGGTAGCATTCACAGGTCACAGGGATTAGGACATGGTTATCTTTGTAAGGCCATTCTTCAGCCCACTACATGGGGTAAGGAGATTTGCTTGTGTTGATAACATAGGGCAGAGTAAAACCTAGGACTCAGAACTCTGGGCTACTGCACTTTGTCAACTGCCCTGGGTGTCAGCTGAGGCCTCTCTGTCCTTTGGGGTTAAGTAAAATTGAATCCAGCCTCCATCACAGCTTGTATAAATTTAATGTACTCTGCAAGATTTGGCTATGCCTGGAGTCATACCTTCTTGAGTTCACCTCTCCCCCACACCATCTAAGCTCCTGTCATCATTGAACTCCTTATTTCCCTTGCATCTTAACTCCTCCAGCACTTCTCTCTGCTGCTTGTCCTCTCCCACCTTGCACTGACCCAGGCAAAGGACTTAGCCCCTTTCCTTGATTTACTCCAAAACCACTCAAAGAGGCAATCACTTGCATTCATGTATATATTCATCCCTTTATTCATTCAAAGTTCTCTAGAGGATTGAGCCCAAGTTACCCAAAGAGGTAACTGACTTGATAAAACACCGTGTATTTGTTTTCATCCCTTCTCTGTCTCAGTTTTCCACCCCATTATCAGTTCTTCCTGAGATCATTACCCAAATGAAGTATTTGCACTCAACTTCTTACCTCAGGGTATGTCTCTGGAACTATTACAGCCAAGGCAATAAGTAAAATCAGTCCACTAGAGTTAGCCACATCAGTGGGAAGAGAGTCTGCAGAAGGAATCTGTGATTACACACTTATACTTTCAAAAGGATAAAGATACCTGTAGCCAGGAATATTCTTGCATATAAAAACAGAAGATTCTGGAAGGATGCTGTGCTGGTTTGAAATTATGTATGTACCCTAGAAAAGCCATGTTGTAATCCTAATCCCATTTTGTAAAGGCAGCCATTTCTTCTCATCTCTATTCAGCATTGTATGTTTGAAACTGTAATTAGATCTTCTCCATGGAGATGTGATTTAACCAAGAGTGATTGCTAAACTGGATTAGGGGAGACATGTCTCCACCCATTTGGGTGGGTCTTGATTCGTTTCTGAAGTCCTATAAAAGAGGAAACATTTTGGAGAATGAGGGAGATTGTGAGAGAGCAGAGAACAATGCAGCCATGAGAAGCAGAGTCCACCAGCCAGCGACCTTTGGAGATGAAGAAGGGAAAATGCCTCCTGCAGAGCTTCATGAAACAGGAAGCCAGGAGAGAAAGCTAGCAGATGATGCCATGTTCACCACATGCCTTTCCAGATAAGAGAGAAACCCTGACTGTGTTCCCCATGTACCCTTCCACTTGAGATAGAAACACTGAACTTCATCTGCCTTCTTGAACCAAGGTATCTTTCCTTGGATGCCTTTGATTGGACATTTCTATAGACTTGTTTTAATTGGGACATTTTCTCGGCCTTAGAACTGTAAACTAGCAATTCATTAAATTCCCCTTGTTAAAAGCCATTCCATTTCTGGTATATTGCATTCCAGCAGCTAGCAAACTAGAACAAGGCTATACTTTCCAAAGGGATACCAGCAGCTCAATCGGAAGGTGAGAACTAGGACCAGAAATCAGGTCTCCTGACTCAGGGTGTGGTTCACTTTAGTCCAATACCCCAGGTTTTCCGGTGGGGTCACCACCAGGCCTTGCCCCTGTGGATTCAATGTTGAGGCTGTGGATTAGCTGGTGGATATATCCCCACCAGAGATCCCTCAGGCTAGGCTGTCTCATGCAGGTCTTCCCATCGAAGAAAGATCAGGAGCTGAAGTCGGGAGGTGCTGATGAAAGGCAGGTTCCAGGGGTATTTTTTGGCCTTTGTTCAACTCCAGCAGAGAGTGTTCTCATGGGACTTTCTGTCCTACTGTCCTTCTCCAATGCATTTATTACTTCAGGAAAACTTAGAAATCTAGTCAGGGTGAGTGAGGCTGGGAGTTCTGATGAACAAGTTTGCACTGATGGGAGACTGAAGCAACAGTTTTGGCCTGGGTGAAGGAGTGAAGTCAGTGTCAGTTTTCCCTCTCTGACTTCCTCCCATGTCACATGGGGCACATCCTATATACTTTGATTTTGGCTCATTATACCTGTATATGAACTTGGGATACTGCATACTCTTCCCTAGGAGAATTTGGAAGCTAGCTCTTTATTTGGATAATAAAAAATACTGTTCCCAATTTGTCTTAGTTTTCCAGGATGCTTTGACAAATACTACACGACTGACTTAAACAATGGGAATTTACCGTCTCATGGTTTTGGAGATTGGAAGGCTTACTTCCTCCTGGGGCCGCTAGCATTCTGGTTGGCTGGCAATCCTTGGGTTCCTTGGCTTTTCTGTCATGTGATGATGTCCACTCCTTTCTTTCTGGGGTTCTGGCTTCTGACCTCTACCCTGTACCTTTATCTTTATAAGGCTTCCAGTAATAGTTAATCCTATTAGTTAATCCTGATTCAGTTCACCACACCTTCTGTAAAATATAAGGCCACACCTTATGTAAAAATAACACCAGAAAGGTCCTATTTACAATGGGTTCACAAAACCTACAGGAATGGGGTTAAGGTTAAGAACATGATTTTTTTTCCTTTTTCTTTTTTTCCTTTCTGAGGTCCAGACTCAATCTGCACATCATTAAAAGACTTTCAGGGAGTAATAAGAGTGGAACGTATTTCTTAGTGGGAATGGAGGGATTCAAAGCATCTGTTCTAGCTTGCCAGCTGCTGGAATGCAATGTACTAGAAAAAGAATGGCTTTTAAAATGGGGAATTTAATAAGTTGCTAGTTTACAGTTCTGAGCCCAAGAAAATGTCCCAATTAAAACAAGTCTATAGAAATGTCCAATCTAAGGCATCCAGGGAAAGATACCTTGGTTCAAGAAGGCAGATGAAGTTCAGGGTCTCTCTCTCAAGTGAGACGGCACATGGTGAACACAGTCAGGGCTTCTCTCTCGGCCAGAAGGGCACATGGTGAATACGGTGTCATCTACTAGCTTTGTCTCCTGGCTTACTGTTTCATGAAGCTCTGTGGGAGGCATTTTCCTTCTTCATCTCCAAAGGTCGCTGGCTGGTGGACTCTCTGCTTCGTGGTGCTGCAGCATTCTCTGCTCTCTCCAAATCCCTCTCTCCAAAATGTTTCCTCTTTTATAGAGCTTCAGAAACTAATCAAGACCCACTCAAATGGGTGGAGACATGTCATCCCCTAATCCAGTTTAACAACCATTCTTGACTAAATCACATCAACCAGGGAGATGATCTCATTACAGTTTCAAACATACGGTATTGAATAGAGATTATTCTACCTTTATGAAATGGGATTTATATTAAAACATGGCTTTTCTTAGGGGACATGCATCCTTTCAAACCAGCGCAAGCCTATTCCCTGGAATTCCTTCATCTAGAAGTGACATCTAGCTGTGCTCAGTGTTGATCAGAACTTCTTCAGTTGCATCAGGCAGAAATCAACCCTAACTATTTTAATTCAATGAAAGGCCTGCACAGGCTGGGTAAGTGGGAAGGATAGCATACATCTGGGTAGTGGATCCAGGACTGAATCCATGCTCTCAAGGCCACTGCTTTCTCTCTCTTCATTTCTAGGTGCCATGTAGCCTGGGTGTTGGCTTATGCTCTAGCACTCAGAAGTTGCCCATGTGGCAGCAAAGATGGCCACTGACAGCCCACCCCAGAGGCAGGAGGCCAGCTTTCCCCTTAGTTTTTACAGGGAAAGTTTCAAAGAGGCCTTGCTTGGCCCATCTTGGTCACACACTCATTTCTGAACCAATCTCTATAACTGGGAGGGGATGGGACATTGGCCCACTCTGAGTCACACGCCTACATGGTGGTGCAGGTGTAGAGGTAGTGGAAGGAACTGGAGGAAAATCATGCTAAGCATCCAAATTCCATGGCTATCTCAGCCTCCAATTTGTCTGCATGTGTCCAATAGCCAAACCCATGGTGAGGATGGGAGGCAACAATGGAACAGAAACCTGGGACAGAAGGAGGACAAGAAAGCATGATCCCAGAGTATGTACAGCCTGTGAAGGGGAAATTGCTCCTCTTCTTATCCTTGGGAGGCAGTAGTACGGAAGAGGAAAGCTGGGGAAGAACACCCCCATCATAGGCAGGGAGCCCATGCATCTCATCCTGCCAGCAGCTAGAGGGAGTGCCCAAGCGACGACCACAACCTCCAGTTCACAGTCCTCCTCTGCAAATGCAAATGGTGGTTCTGGACTCAACGGGGCTTGTCTGAAGTTCTACAGACAAGAGATTCTTGCTGAGACAGAGATTCTTGCTGCTAATGGTCTCAGGAAAAGGGGAGTGTGGGAAACAGGACAGAATAGAGGAAGAAACCAAGGAAAATGTAGGATCAGCTGACTTCCAGCCCCTGTAGCACAAATGACACCACAGAATTGTCTGGCCTCAAGACAAGGGATTAACTTGTCAGCCAGTCATTGGCTGGGGGCCACCCCCAGAGGGAGAGCAGCCATTGCTAGGCAAGATGGTTTCTGTTAGCTAAGGACTCAGAAGAAGGAAGTTGCTGTGAGCTGTTAGCTGTAAGTAGCCAACCCTTGAAGCACCTAGGGAGAGTACCCTGAGCCAGGCTGCAGCAGAACCGCCCACAGGGTGCTTGTGAGGTCATGTATTTAAAGTATCTGTCACATTGCCGGCCCACAGGAGGAAAGTCAATGCTGGCGGTTATCATCAGCATTAGTATTTTACCCCACCTTCAAAAGTAATAGTGAACATCGCACTACGAGTAATTCTCCGCTAGACACTGAACTCCGTAACATAGGCATGTATTGGCATCAAGAGTCTAGACAGACCTGGGCTCAAATCTTGTTCCAGCCCTGCCATGTACTAGTGAAGTGACCTTGGGTGAGGCATTTAACCCCTTTGAGTCTCAGAGTTCTAATCTGTAAAATGGGCTGCCTCCTGGGCTGCTGTGAAGATGATCAGAGGTCTTGCTTGGGATGCCCTCGATGCAGAGCTTGGAGCAGAGGCACTGCTGATTAGTTACTATTAGCTTCTACAGCTGGACTGTCTGAAACAGCACTTTAGCTGACAGACACACAGAGGTTATGAGAACACTCACTGGTAGCACAAAACATAGGAATAGGTATATGCATTACGATAAGGGCAAGGACAATTGTGTTTAAAGAAGCAAAACTGTTTTCAAAAAAGAGGATATGAAAGCTCAGCTGCAAGTAGCCTGAGCCCACTGTGAGGATGTGCATTATCCACCAAGACAGTGGTGGGGTGGTTTGCTCAGGGTACTTGGCCCTGCAGCAGCTCCTCCAGCCCATGCAGATCACTGCATGGAACCAAGGGGCCTCACCTTAACTCTCTCAAGGGTTAGTCAGCCTGAGGCCACTTCTAGCTTTTAATTTGGTTGATCAGCTTGCTCCTGAAAATTGCCAGAGTTGGTTTTCCTTTCTTCCTGCTTATAACCAAGAGAAAAGAGGTACAGAGTAATTTAGGCTCTGAAGTCAGACAAATGTGAGATCTTACCCTGGGCCCTGCACCCTGACCTCTGAGCGCCTGTGAACAAGTAATTTAGCTTCTCTCAGTTAATAGTAGAAAATAATATCTGCATTTAGGGTTATTACAGAGAATTAAATGAAATATCCGTAAAATCTTAAATCAGTAACTGCTCCCAAGTATTGTTGATATTGATATTTATTTATTCAACAAATATTTATTGATTGCCTGCTATGTGTCAGCACTGTTCCTGGTAGTGTGAAGACAATGGGAAAAAAAAAAAACCTAAAAACTCCATGAGGTTCTTATTCTTAAGGAGCTTACATTCAAGTGAAGAGAGACAGTTAATAAAGAAACAAGAAAAACTCCAAATGGTGGTTACTTGTTATGGTAGATTGAATTATGTACCCCAGCAAAGACAGTTTTGTAATATGAGTTCCTGTTGGTGTGAACTCATGTGTAAATACGACCTTCTGAAGATGTTATTTTTAGTTAAGTGCAGCCCAACTGAATCAGAATGGGACTTAATCTGCTTATAATGAAGTCCTTTATACGCAGAAGAAATTTGGATGCAGAGAGTCAGAGAAGGCCACCCAGGAAGAAACCAGAGGTCAGTGGAAACACGAAGAGCAGACACAGGAGAGTGAGATCACCACGTGGCGGGAGGCAGAAATGCAAGTCAGTGAATCCCAAGACTGCAGCGAGTCAGCAGCAGAATGCTACAGCCTTCGGGGAGAAAGCATGGTCTTACCAATGCCTCGATTTGGGACTTCTAACCTCTAAAACTGCAAGCTAATAACTGCTTGTGGTTTAATTTGTCCTAGCAGCGCTGGTAAACTATGATGAGTATTATGCAGGGAATTAAAAGAGGGTGATATGATAGAGAGTGACTGGATAGATCCTTCGGTCTAGCCTCTTCTTTAGAAAGGCCACTCTGAGGAAGTGATGTTCAGGCTGGAAGATCTGAAAGACAAAATAGCACCAGTGATGAGATGACCTGGGGAAAGCTCATTTCAAGTACTGGGAATAGGTCGTGCCAAGGCCCTGACATGGAAACAGGCTGAGTATTATGAGAATAAGCTCAATGTGTTTCAAGAACACAAAAATGGCCACGGTGGCTGATATGCAGTGTGAGATGGCGGTGGACTGGCGAGAAATGGGTTTGGAAGAGTAGGTGGGGCAAGGGGGTGAGGAGACCATCTTAATCTAAATGGGCTGGAAACACAACAAAAGGATTTTAGGCTAAGGAGAGACATAGTCTAAGATATGCTTTCAAGAGTTTTCTCAGGTAATTTCATCAAATATTTAAAGAAGAAATTATACCAATTTTTTACATAAACTATTTCAGAAAATCAAGGTGGAGGGAACACTTTCTAACTCGTTATATGTGGCTGGCATTATCTTAATGCCAAAGCCAGACAAAGACATCACAAGAAAATAAAATTATAGACCAAGATCTCCCATGAAAATAGACACAAAGGTCCATAACCAAATACCAGCAAACTGAATCTAGCAACAAATAAAAAGGATTGTACACCATGAACAAGTGGGATTTATTTCAGGAATATGAGATAAATAACATCTGAAAGTCAATTAATGTAATACACCATATTAAAAGAATAAGGAACAAAACCACACATGTTCATCTCAAGAGCTACCAGAAAAACACAAAACAAAACAGTTGACAAAATCCAACATCCATTCATGATCAAATCTCTCTATAAAATAGGAAAAAGAGGGAAATTGTTCAACCTGATAAAGGACAGCTATGAAAAACCTACTCCTAACTTCATTCTTGATATGACTTCTTTCCCCCATTTCTCCTATTCAAGATAGAATCGTTGGAGATTGCTCTCTGTAAATTGCATTTTTACAAGCTCCCTTAGATAAATCAGAAGCACTGTAAGGTTGAAAATTAATCTGTCAGGGACATAATTTTTTAAATGTTGCAATGCATGACATTTGTTCATTGATTCCTAGAAACATATTTAGGCCCTCTCCAGTGTTATTAGCATAGGTGTCCTGTCCTACTCACAGTCCTTTGGCTCTGAGAACACTAAAATCAAAAGTTCCTTAAGGGACTTCCAGCTTTCTCTATGCCCTCAATGTTTTCACAGTTAATTCTGTTTACCCAGAGTGATGACCACCACTCCAAAGAGAAGAGGAGAAAGGTTGACCAGTGCTCATGCCTGGGGTTTCCCAGGGTGTGCCCTCCTACCGGGGAATACTTTGAAGTGTCCTAACCACAGTTCTTTCATGAACTGCAGATATACATTGAATTCACAAGGGTTCCCACCGGACTTTCTAAGCTAGCCATCTCTTTTCTCTCTGGCTATACCCCCAACTCTTAAGATCATTGATTTAAGATTTGCGAAACCTGAGTTTACCACCTGACTGGCAGGGCACTTAGTGTATCTGTGACCCAATTAGCCTATCAGTAAAGAGAAACAAAGTCAGTGGTTATTTTTCCTTTTCTTAATACTTTAATTGAGAAATCTTCATAAACATATAGTCCATACATGGTGTACCATCAGTGGCTCACAATATCATCATATTAGTTGTGTATTCATCACCATGATCATTTTTAGAACATTTGCATCACTCCAGAGAAAGAAATGAAAAGAAAATAAAACCTCATACAACCTATACCTCTTATTCCCTCCCTCTCATTGATCACCAGTATTTTAATCTACCCAACTTTTTATCCTTTATCCTCCCGTTATTTATTTATATCCTTTTTTTTTTTACTCATTTGTCCATACCTCAATAAAAGGAGCATCAGACACAAGATTTTCACAATCACATGGTCACATTGTAAAAGCTATATCTTTGATTATCTTCAAGAATCAAGGCTACTAAAACACAACTCAACAGTTTCAGGTACTTCCCTCAAGCCTGTCTAATACATCAAAAGCTAAAAAGAGGTATCTATGTAATGCCTAAGAACTACTTCCAGGATAACCTCTCAACTCTGAAATCTCTCAGCCACTGAAATTTTATTTTGTCTTATTTCTCTCTTCCCCCTTTTGGTCAAGAAGGCTTTTTCGATCCCTTGATGCTGGGTCCCTGCTGATCCTGAGAGTCCCATGCCATGTTGCCAAAAAGATTTATACCCCTGGGAGTCATGTCCCATGCAGGGAGGAGGGCAGTGAGTTCAACTGCCGAGTTGGCTTAGAAAGAGAGACCATATCTCTCTCTTGAGCAACAAAAGAGGTTTTCTAGGGATGACCTTGGGCATAATTATAAGTAGGCTTAGTCTATCCTTTGCAGGAATAAGTTTCATAGGGGTGAACCCCAAGGTCAAGGGCTCAGCCTATTGGTTTGGTTGTCCCCACTGCTTGTGAGAATATCAGGGGTTCCCCAAATGGGGAAGTTGAATATTTCCTCCTTTCTCCCCAGTCCCCCAAGGAGACTTTACAAATACTTTTTTATTCTCTACCCAAATTATTCTGGGATATATCAGGGCATCACATTAACCTGTACAAACCAACAAAATGTCATGCCCTATTCAAGATTTCATGATGTTCAAATAAACTGACCACACAAGTCAAATTAGGTAATGTATGACCCAAAATGTAAATTTTATACCAAATAAACATCTTTTCCTTTGGTCTCACACAGAAGTTGAAGTTTTAAAATATGGACCACATCATCCTGTACTCTGTATTCTGATTTACCTTAGTCCTATCCAGATCAGCTTCATTCATATCTCTAGTTGATGTCTGATAACTTTTTCAACTTTTTTTTAAACAGTTCCTTTATGGGGTAGTGCTGACTTTCATAGCCTTGGAGCTCTAACTCTGTGTCTCAGGTGTCACATAAATACCCAAAGTTTCTTGGAATGAAGGACAGTGGTTCTTAGCACCCTGGCTACATGTTGGAATCACTGGGGGAGTTTACAATTGCTGATGCCCAGGCTACACCCTAGACAAATTACATCAGGGAATCTCTGGGTGGTGGGCTCAGGTGTCACTCTTCTAGGAAAATCCCTGTGTGAATCAAATGTGCAGACAAAACTTAGAACCATCAACCTCAGTAACTATTAGGATCCTTAAACTCTTTCTCTGATCTGTCTTTTCTTTGGCTCCTATAATTCCCACCTATGATATCTCCAATGCAAGAATGACCAGGTAAAACATGTTAGTCAGGGAGTCTTGGAAGGTGTGTTCTTGAGTGGGTAGGCAAAACCAACCTCCCTGGGTTATATGTAAGACCCTGCCTTTAATGCCTCTTAAAATAAGAAAAACCACCACTTTATGGACAGTAGGGGTTATATCTACTAAAGGCATTGCCCATAAGCCTTCAAAATCTACAGAAAGATAATGATGGTTTTTTTTTTCATCCTTTGTCTCTGCCAACTGGAATGAGTGAAAAAGAGGGCAGTGTTGCTTTCACAAAGCAGACTATTTTTAAACATGAATCTGACTTTTTGGAATCAGGTGTCAACATTAGGTAACAGAATCCTGGGAAATTTGTATGAAGCTAAATTGTTTGGAAACCTCTAAACATCTTAGTTTTCTATGGATTTAGAAATTGCTCATTACTCTATATAGTATATATTATTTCTAAACCTGTGAAACAAATACTTTGAAGACAATAAGAATGTTTAAAATCTTTAAATTGCCATCTTCCATTTTAGCTGTGGCAATTCTAACCCCCACCATGTTTCAAAACCTGAGCCATCCCTGACTTTGCTCTTTCACACTTCTATGCCTAATCCATTTGCTCATCCTTTCAGCAACACCTTCATATTATAAGCCTAACTGACCTTCCCTCGCCACCCTTGTCTAAGCCACTGTCATGTTTCCTGGATCTGAGTCACACACATTTGTTACATAACTTTGGGAAAGACCCAAAAAAGGAGGTTGGCCTAGCTAATCTCAGGAACCGCTGCTAGTCCTAAAATTCTAGATTCTAACCAGTAGAAGACAGTGGACATTTGCTAAGTGCTCACTATGTACCAGGTACTCAACTTGTGTGATCCCTAGTGCTGACATGAACCCAATGAGGCAGGTACTATTAACCCCCTGTCCTGGTTTGAACGGATTTATGTACCCTAGAAAAGCCATGTTTTAATCCTAATCAATCTTGTGGGAACAACCATTTCTTCTAATCCCTATTCAGTACTGTAGGTTGGAAACTTGATTAGTTTATCTCCATGGAGATGTGACTCAACCAATTGTGGGTATTAACTTTTGAATAGAGGAAGATGTGACTCCACTCATTCCAGGTGAGTCTGATTATTTTACTGGAATCCTTTAAGAGGAAGCATTTCGGAGAAAGCTTGAGATTCCAAGAGCAGACCCACAGCAGATCCATGAGACACAGAGTCCATGGAAATGAAGAAGAAAATGCCCCTGGGGGAGATTCATGAAGCAAGAGGCCCGAGAGAAAGCCAGCAGACATTACCATGTTTGCCATGTGTCTCTCCAGCTGAGAGTGAAACCCTGAACTTCATCGGACTTTCTTGAATGAAGGTAACCTCTTGTTGGTGCCTTAATTTGGACATTTTTATAGACTTGCTTTAATTGGAACATTTTCATGGCCTTAGAACTGTAAAATAGCAACTTATTAAATTCCTTTTTTTTTTTAACCTTTTTTACTATGTACAACATATATACAAACCAAAGAAACAAAAAAGCAATCATTTTCAAAGAACTCTTCAACAAGCAGTTACAGGACAGAACCAGAGGTTGTCATGGGCTACCATACGATCCTCTACAGATTTTTCTTTCTAGCTGCTCCAGAATATAGATGGCTAGAAGGCTTAAATATTTTTTCATCGCCACAATTGATAAAGAAATATTTTTTCTCTCTTTTTTGTGAAAAATAACATGTAGACAAAAGAGTAATAAATTTCAAAGCACAGCACCACAATTAGTTGTAGAACAAATGAATATAATTGCTGAATTGTTAAATTGATATTTCTTTTGGTCTCCAGTATCTTAGAGCAGCTAGAAGTAATAACCTAAGATTGTGGAATTGTAACCCATGTCAAACTCTGAAATATGTTCTAAATTCCTCTTTTTAAAAGCCATTTCATTCCTGGTATATCACATTCCGGCAGCCTGCAAACTCGAACACCCCCCTTTGAAGAGAAGAGGGACAGACACTGCTGGCTGCCCATCCAGCATCCACTCGCTCAGGCCTCCTTGTTAATATGATTTTGTTGGGGGTGACAGGAAGCCCAGCCCCTCGTGAGTCAGTGAGTAAAAATGACTCAAGGTCAGTGTTGGCAACCTTACTCCATTTCACCCATCATTGGTACAGCGTGGGCATGAAAGGCAAAGGAAAGCTTGTTGGAGACTCCTGGGAAAGGTCTCTGCCCCTGTTGCTTCCTACTTTGGATGTTATTGGGTGAGGGGATAAGGCTGGGGGCTTTGCCAGCCTTCCAGCAATCATCCGTAGGGATACGTCTGAGGATGGAAGGAGAAAACGAGAGAAATTTGGTTCTTGATAGTCTCATTAAGCCACTGAACTACTTGGTACTGCTTACCTCTGGGTTTGTGAACCATATATGTCCTTATGAATTATGCCAAGCTGATCAGGAATCCTAAAGCATCCTGGTACATGAAGTAATTTGCCTAAGGACACATGGTAAGGAAGGAACCACACAGGCTATGGAGCCATGTGTGTTGATCTGTCTGTCTGCCTGCAAAGCCTAAGTGGGCAGGCTCTTGCTCTGTCCAGTTCCTCATGTAATTCCAACTCCACAACTCTGAATTTCAGTGAAATGGAGAGTGAAAGAAAGGCAAATGAAGACAAGTTTACATTATTATGTTAAGAAGCTTGCTGAGAAGAGAGAATAAATGGTAGCTAAAGAAGGACAGAGAAGGAAAAGAAATTTTTGTTATCATTGCTAACATGATACTAGGGGAGAAAGAGCTGGTAGAGAAGTAGGGTTTTCACATCAGTGCTACCCATTGCTAACTCCAGGTGGCATCATTTATATCATATTCCATGTGAATGGTACCCCCTATACTTGGGCAATGCAATGGCCCAGTTGCATATAAAGAGTCATAACTGATGAAAAGTCTGAGAGAAAGATAGGCAGGGATGGATTTGGAGCATAGGTTGGCTTTAATTTGGGGTGCTCATCCCCTGAGATAGAGAGGTGGAAATATAAGGATAGAGTGGGAGGTAGGAATTAGGACAGTTTTTGCCCAATGGCCTAATTTTTTTGGTCATGTAGGAGATGAAACCATCCAACCATGAGAAAGCCAGGGCTATATGAGGGGCTAAAGGAAAGTGATAAGAGTTTGGAGGGGGAAAGAGACTTGAGCAAAGATAATTCAAAGAATGTTACTAAGTCACATGGGACATTCTAGAGATCACAGACCTGGGTTTGGCACTAACAAAGGATTTTGGGAGATCTTAGAATCAAAGGGAAAAGAAGAGAGCTGGGAAGTGAAGTGGGGAGACCAGTGAAAGCTGGAAGGGTATCTTTCATGTGAAGTTTCCAATTTTCAAATGGCTAGAAAATTTGTGTTTTTTTCAACATTTAACATTGTGAAATATAACATATACACAAAGGAAAGAAGAAAAAGTGCACTTCAACAAGTAGTTACAGAACAGATTTCAGGGTTTGTTATCGGTTACGATTTTACTACTTCAGACATTTTCTTCTAGCTGCTCCAAAACACTGGAGGCTAAAAGAAATATCAATATAGTGATTCAGCAGTCATACTCATTTGTTAAATCCTATTTTCTCTGTTATTACTCTTCCTTCTCTATTGATTCTTCTCCCAATCTATAGGGATCTTTAGGTAATGCCCATTCTCATGTTGAGAAGGGGGGTGGACACTAAAGGATAGGGGGATGCAATTAGTTCATGATCTTGGAGAAGCTGGTGTCTCTGGGTTTCAGGATTCATCTGGCCTAGGAGCCCTCTGGAAATTATAGGTTCCAGGAAAGCAAAGTTAGTGCATGAAATATTTATAGAGTCTCAGTTCAAGCCCTAAGTATGCTTTGTATTTTTTATTTATTTATTTTTGCATGAGCAGGTTCCAGGAAGCGAACTCAGGTCTCCGATTTGGCAGGCAAGAATTCTTGCCACTGAGCCATGGTTGCACTGCCCAGCCCTAGGTGTTCTCAAGAGTTAAGAGGAGTGATGTTTGTTGGGGTTTAGCAAACCATGCAATTAGCACTATCTAACTGAAACTTACATGAGTAGCCTCCAGAATAGACTCTTGACTCTATTTTATTTCTCTTATTCACTGATGCCTTATTTTATTACACTTCTTTCCCCACTCTATTCAGGAAGGCATGGTTGATCCCATGGTGCCAGGGCCAGAGTCAACCATGGGAATCATGACCCATATTTTCAGGGAGACTTTCAACCCTGAATGTCATGTCCCATGTAGTGGGGAGGGTAATGATTTTCCTTGCAGAGTTGGGCTTAGAGAGAGAGAGGCCACATCTGAGGAACAAAGAGGTTTCCTGGAAGCAACTCTTATACCTCATAATAGTTAGTCTTACCTTCTCTACCACAGAAATAAGTTTCATAAGGGCAAGCCTCAAAATCAAGGGGTTGGCCTATTTTCTTGGGAGTCCCCAATGTTTGAGAATGTACCTGGGGTTTCCCAGATGGGAAAGTTTAATAGCTTCTTTTTTTTTTTTTTTCCATTCAGACCCTCAAGGGACTCTATCAATACTTTTTAATTATCAGTCCACCATAGTCTAAGATGTATCCGGGTATTACATTAAATTATACAGTGTTATGCAGCCTTTTTTCCATTCTTTACTCCAGAAGTTTGGGTTGTTTATATGAGCTATCCAGACAGGTTGATTCTGAGTGTGTATTACAGAAAATTTAGGTTTTAGACACAATAAACCTCTTTGCCTCTGGTCTCATATAGTAGGTGGAGTTCTAGAGTACATACACTATCATCTTTTACCCTATATTCTGATTTGTCTTACTCCTAAACAGACTGGCTTCATTTTTTGCTTTTTTAATTCATTTTATTTTTTTATTTTTGCATGGGCAAGCACCGGGGATCGAACCCGGGTCTCCAGCATGGCAGGCGAGAACTCTGCTGAGCCACCGTGGCCCACCCCTGAGCCACCGTGGCCCACCCTGCTTCATTTTTATCTCTAATTGAGGCCTTACAAATTTGTTTTTAAGTGAGTTGTCTGAATTCAGTAAGCATCATTCCATTGGAGCTGTAGAGGTTTGGTTCCCCAGCCAGTAACCCTCCAAAATCTGTAGTCATGAGTTAATGCTGCATCAATATGGCAATGTCACCTCCCAGTATTACTGGTTAGAACCTTTGTATTGGAAAATATATGATAAGTTACAGATCAGCAGACTAGGGACACCTCTTCCCAACCACACATCTCAGAGACTCCCCCAGTGCCAGCCTTCAGTGTCAGGTCCTCCAGCAAGTCCAAGGCTTCTGTGCTCATCAAGCTTGTTAATTCCATTCACTGAACCAGGCACTGGATAAGCACATATCTGTCAAGAGACCAAGTGCCCCCCCATCACCAGAAGTTCTGAATTCCATGCTAATGGTAGGCACCATTGGCTTGGGGGAGAACAGTGTTAGAGAAGGAAAGATTCCTTGACAAGTATCCTTTTGATGAGAAGCCATTTCTACATCATAACACTGGATCATTGAAAAGGTTCAGACTTTGATGCAGCACTTCTATTTCTAGGAATTTATCTGGTTGAAATATCTGCACATGCATATAAAGTAAATGCTCAAAGCTATTCACTGCAGCATCATTTGTTATTTAGAAAAACTGGAAACAGTACAAATATCCATCAAAGGGGAGCTGAGTAAATTAATTAGTGTCCCTGCCAGCCCCCAATACAGTGGGCCACCATGTGACCTTTTAAAAGAATGGTAGATCTACAGGTATTGACATGGTAATCTGTCCATGATATATGATGGATGAAAAAAAGAGGGTTAACGACAGAATATATACTTTATTAACACAATATTCACATTAAAATATAGATGTGTATGTATGAATACAATGGGTTTATTTAAAAACATCTGGTACCTTCTTCCGGGTCAAGATGGCGGCTTAACAACATGCGCATTTTAGTTTGTCCTCCAGAACAACTACTAAATGACCAGAAACAGTACAGGACAGCTCCTGGGGCCATGTCAGTGACCAGACACACAGCGTACCCAAGTCTGGACCAGCTGAACTGGCTGCGAGCACCCCCCAGAACCATGAGTTCCTAAAGCTGCGGCGGCCAGCACCCCTCCCCCACAGGCCGCTTCCCAGAGGGGAAAGGAAAGGACTTTACCAGCAGGAGGGACTGGGCACAATCAAATGCCAATTGTGGAACTAATTTACAAATTCTGACTACTAAAAATAGGCCCCAGCTTAGGTGAACCTGATCAAAGCGGAGGTTGCTCATTTTTGCCCCGGCGCCAAAGGGGCAGGACTGACAGAAAAAGGGGGAAAAAAAAAGAAGGAAACAGAGGTTTTTGTGGCTGTGTATCTACAAAGGCTTGACTGCCTCTGGATACAACGGCAGGACTTTTCAGGCTGCAACTGCCCCAGGCATAGGCAGAAGTGAGCTCTTTTGGGGGCTTGTCTGGAGCCTGTGCCTTCCCCAGGGGAGGGGTGAAGCCCAACTCAGGTGGAATCCCTCCCTCAAGGAATTCAGACCCCAGGGCTTGGTAATTTGAAGCCATTAAAAACAGCCTACAACCTCAACTCTGTCTCCACCACACCCCCAGCAGGGAGAGTCTGCCAAAGTTAAAGGTACTGCATCATCTTATGCTGGTGGGACCTGCAGTCAGACAAGCACCACACACAGGGCAGGATAAGAAAAACAGAGTCCAGAGACTTCACAGGAAAGTCTTTCAACGTGCTGGGTCTCACGCTCAGGTAAAACCGACAGAGGCGACTCTTTCCTCCTGAAAAGAGGCCAGTTTGGTCTGGGAAAATCTGGCTGGGGTCTATAATATCTAAGTAGACCCTCCTAAGTGTGTGTGTGTGGGGGGGAGGCACCACACAAGCAGCGCAAGAAACAAGAAAACAAGAACTGAAAAATTCTCCTCTGTTAAACAAAACTTAAGCTAAAGGTCCAGATAAAGCTGAACGGAATGTCAAAGAACAGATAGACAAAAAATTCATCCATCAAGAAAACCCTAGATAAAAGAAGTGAAAGCAATCTCCAGAATAAACTAATTAAGATAATTAAATGCCTAGTCGCCAGCAAAAAATAACAAATCACACTAGGAAAATTGAAGATATGGCCCAGTCAAAGGAACAAACCAACAATTCAAATGACATACAGGAGCTGAAACAATTAATTCAGAATGTACGAACAGACATGGAAACCTCATCAAAAACCAAATCAATAAATTGAGGGAGGATATAAAGAAGGAAGGAAAGAACAAAAAGAAGAAACTGAAAGTCTGAAAAAACAAATCACAGAACTTATGGGAATGAAAGACACAGTAGAAGAGATGAAAAAAACAATGGAAACCTACAATGGTAGATTTCGAGAGACAGAACATAGGATTTCAAAACTGGAGGACGGAACATCTGAAATCCGACAAGAAACAGAAACTATAGGGAAAAAATGGAAAAATATGAGCAGGGACTCAGGGAATTGAAAGACAATGTGGTCAAAGAGAAAGAGAGGATCTTGAAAGCAGCAAGAGAAAAGCAATCCATCACATACAAGGGAAGCCCAATAAGACTATGCACTGATCTCTCAGCAGAAACCATGGAGGCGAGAAGACAGTGGGATAACATATTTAAATTATTAAAAGAGAGAAACTGCCAACCAAGAATTCTATATCCAGCAAAACTGTCCTTCAAAAATGAGGGAGAAATTAAAACATTTTCAGACAAAAAAATCACTGAGAGAATTTGTGACCAAGAGACCAGCTCTGCAAGAAATACTAAAGGGAACACTAGAGACAGATATGAAGACAGAAGAGAGAGGTGTGGAGAAGAGTGTAGAAAGGAAGACTATGAGTAAAGGTAAAAAGAAGGAAAATTAGATATGACATATAAAATCCAGAAGGCAAAATAGTAGAAGAAAGTACTACCCATGCAGTAATAACACTGAGTGTTAATGGATTAAACACTCCAAACAAAAGACATAGTCTGGCAGAATGGATTAAAAAACAGGACCCATCTATATGCTGTGTCTACTCAAATGACATGAGGCCAAGGACACAAATGGACATTTACACACCAATGTTTATAGCAGCATTATTAACAATTACCAAGAGATGCAAACAGCCAAAATGTCCATCAACAGACAGTTGGCTAAACAAACTGTGACATTTACATAAGATGGAATATTATGCAGCTGTAAGACAGAATAAAGTTATGAAGTATGTAACAACATGAATGGCCCTTAAGGACATTATGCTGAGTGTGATTAGCCAGAAACAAAAGGACAAATACTGTATGGTCTCACTGATATGAACTGACATTAGTGAAGAAACTTGGAATATTTCCTTGGTAACAGAGACCATCAGGAGATAGAAAGAGGGTGAGATATTGGGTAATTGGAGCTGAAGGGATACAGATTGTGCAACAGGACTGAATATAAAAACTCAGAAATGGACAGCACAATACTACCTAACTGTAATGTAATTATGTTAAAACATTGAATGAAGCTGCATGTGAGAATGATAGAGGGAGGAGGGCTAGGGACATAAATGAAATCAGAAAGAAAGATAGATGGTAAAGATCGAGATGGCATAATCTAGGGATGCCTAGAGTGTATAATAATAGTGAAATGTACAATGTACAATGTACAATTTTTAAAAATGTTTTTGCATGAGGAAGAACAAAGGAATGTCATTACTGCAGGGTGCTGAAAATAGATGATAATTAATATTTTAAAATGTCACCTTATGTGTGAGACTAAAGCAAAATATGTTTATTTGTTACAAAATTTATATTTTGACTAGAGCATTTCCTAATATAACTCATGTAGATAGTTTGATTGAATGTCATAAGTACTTGGAATCTCAGGTAGGACATGGGATTTTGTTGGTTTGTCCAGAGTGATGCCCCGATGAATCCCAGAGTGATTTGATCAGTGACTGGAAAAGTATTCGCAAGCCCCCTTTGGGAAATGGTGAGAGTGGGGAGAAATTCAACTTTCCCAAGTTGAATTCTTGATATTCTCACAAGCAGTGTGGACAACCAAAGCTATAGGCTGAGCCCCAGTCTTGGGGTTTGTTCATATGAAACTTAACCCCACAAAGGATAGGTCAAGTCTACTTAGAATTTAGGCCTAATTAAACAAGAACACATAACAATCATAAATATTTATGCACTGAACCAGAATGCCCCAAAATACGTGAGGAATACACTGCAAACACTGAAAAGGGAAATAGACTCATATACCATAATAGTTGGAGACTTCAATTCACCACTCTCATCAATGGACAGAACATCAAGACAGAGGATCAGTAAAGAAATAGAGAATCTGAATATTCCTATAAATGAGCTAGACTTAACAGACATTTATAGGACATTACATCCCACAACAGCAGGATACACCTTTTTCTCAAGTGCTCATGGATCATTCTCAAAGATAGACCATATGCTGGGTCACAAAGCAAGTCTTAACAAATTTAAAAAGATTGAAATCATACACAACACTTTCTCGGATGATAAAGGAATGAAGTTGGAAATCAATAATAGGAGGAGTGCCAGAAAATTCACAAATACGTGGAGGCTCAACAACACACTCCTAAACAACGAGTGGGTCAAAGAAGAAATTGCTAGAGAAATTAGCAAATACCTCGAGGCAAATGAAAATGAAGACACAACATATCAAAACTTATGGGACGCAGCAAACAAAGGCAGTGCTAAGAGGGAAATTTATTGCCCTAAATGCCTATATCAGAAAAGAAGAAAAGGCAAAAATGCAGGAATTAACTGACCACTTGGAAGAACTGGAGAAAGAACAGCAAACTAATCCCAAAGCAAGCAAAAGGAAAGAAATAACAAAGATTAGAGCAGAAATAAATGAAATTGAAAACATGAAAACAATAGAGAAAATCAATAAGACCAGAAGTTGGTTCTATGAGAAAATCAATAAGATTGATGGGCCCTTAGCAAGATTGACAAAAAGAAGAAGAGAGAGGATGCAAATAAATAAGATTAGAAATGGAAGAGGAGACATAACTACTGACCTCACAGAAATAAAGGAGGTAATAACAGGATACTATGAACAACTTTACGCTAATAAATACAACAATTTAGAGGAAATGGACGGGTTCCTGGAAAGACATGAACAACCAACTTTGACTCAAGAAGACATAGATGACCTCAACAAACCAATCACAAGTAAAGAGATTGAATTAGTTATTCAAAAGCTCCCTAAAAAGAAAAGTCCAGGACCAGACGGCTTCACATGTGAATTCTATCAAACATTCCAGAAAGAATTAGTACCTACTCTCCTCAAACTCTTCAAAAAAATCGAAGCAGAGGGAAAACTACGTAATTCATTCTATGAAGCCAACATCACCCTCATACCAAAACCAGGCAAAGATATTACAAAAAAAGAAAACTACAGGCCAATCTCTCTAATCAATATAGATGCAAAAATCCTCAATAAAATTCTAGCAAATCGTATCCAACAACACATTAAAAGAATTATACATCATGACCAAGTAGGATTCATCCCAGGTATGCAAGGATGGTTCAACATAAGAAAATCAATTAATGTAATACACCCTATCAACAAATCAAAGCAGAAAATCACATGATCATCTCAATTGATGCAGAGAAGGCATTTGACAAGATTCAACATCCTTTCCTGTTGAAAACACTTCAAAGGATAGGAATACAAGGGAACTTCCTTAAAATGATAGAGGGAATATATGAAAAACCCACAGCTAATATCATCCTAATGGGGAAAAATTGAAAACTTTCCCCCTAAGATCAGGAACAAGACAAGGATGTCCACTATCACCACTATTATTCAACACTGTGTTGGAGGTTCTAGCCAGAGCAATTAGACAAGAAAAAGAAATACAAGGCATCAAAATTGGAAAGGAAGAAGTAAAACTATCACTGTTTGCAGACGATATGATACTATACGTCGAAAACCTGGAAAAATCCACAACAAAACTACTAGAGCTAATAAATGAGTACAGCAAAGTAGCAGGCTACAAGATCAACATTCAAAAATCTGTAGCTTTTCTATACACTAGCAATGAACAAGCGAAGGGGGAAATCAAGAAACGAATCCCATTTACAATTGCAACTAAAAGAATAAAATACCTAGGAATAAATTTAACTAAAGAGACAAAAAACCTATATAAAGAAAACTACAAAAAACTGTTAAAAGAAATCACAGAAGACCTAAATAGATGGAAGGGCATACTGTGTTCATGGATTGGAAGACTAAATATAGTTAAGATGTCAATCCTACCTAAATTGATTTACAGATTCAATGCAATACCAATCAAAATCCCAACAACTTATTTTTCAGAAATAGAAAAACCAATAAGCAAATTTATCTGGAAGGGCAGGGTACCCCGAATTGCTAAAAACATCTTGAGGAAAAAAAACGAAGCTGGAGGTCTCGCGATGCCGGACTTTAAGGCATATTATGAAGCCACAGTGGTCAAAACAGCATGGTATTGGCATAAAGATAGATATATCGACCAATGGAATCGAATAGAGTGCTCAGATATAGACCCTCTCATCTATGGACATTTGATCTTTGATAAGGCAGTCAAGCCAACTCACCTGGGACAGAACAGTCTCTTCAATAAATGGTGCTTAGAGAATTGGATATCCATATGCAAAAGAATGAAAGAAGACCCATATCTCACACCCTACACAAAAGTTAACTCAAAATGGATCAAAGATCTAAACATTAGGTCTAAGACCATAAAACAGTTAGAGGAAAATGTAGGGAGATATCTTATGAATCTTACAATTGGAGGCAGTTTTATGGACCTTACACCTAAAGCAAGAGCACTGAAGAAGGAAATAAATAAATGGGAGCTCCTCAAAATTAAACACTTCTGTGCATCAAAGAACTTCATCAAGAAAGTAGAAAGACAGCCTACACAATGGGAGACAATATTTGGAAACGACCTATCAGATAAAGGTCTAGTATCCAGAGTTTATAAAGAGATTGTTCAACTCAACAACAAAAAGACAGCCAACCCAATTACAAAATGGGAAAAAGACTTGAATAGACACCTCTCAGAGGAGGAAATACAAATGGCCAAAAGGCACATGAAGAGATGCTCAATGTCCCTGGCCATTAGAGAAATGCAAATCAAAACCACAATGAGATATCATCTCACACCCACCAGAATGGCCATTATCAACAAAACAGAAAATGACAAGTGCTGGAGAGGATGCGGAGAAAGAGGCACACTTATCCACTGTTGGTGGGAATGTCAAATGGTGCAACCACTGTGGAAGGCAGTTTGGCGGTTCCTCAAAAAGCTGAATATAGAATTGCCATACGACCCAGCAATACCATTGCTGGGAATCTACTCAAAGGAATTAAGGGCAAAAACTCAAACGGACATTTGCACATCAATGTTTATAGCAGCGTTATTTACAATTGCAAAGAGATGGAAACAGCCAAAATGTCCATCAACAGATGAGTGGCTAAACAAACTGTGGTATATACATACGATGGAATATTATACAGCTTTAAGGCAGGATAAATTATGAAGCATGTAATAACATGGATGGACCTAGAGAACATTATGCTGAGTGAGTCTAGCCAAAAACTAAAAGACAAATACTGTATGGTCCCAATGATGTGAATTGACATTCGAGAATAAACTTGGAATATGTCATTGGTAACAGAGTTCAGCAGGAGTTAGAAACAGGGTAAGATAATGGGTAATTGGAACTGATGGGAAACAGACTGTGCAATAGGACTAGATACAAAAACTCAAAAATGGACAGCGCAATAATATCTAATTGTAAAGTAATCATGTTAAAACACTGAATGAAGCTGCATCCGAGCTATAGGTTTTTGTTTTGTTTTGTTTTCTTCTTACTATTATTACTTTTATTTTTTTTCTCTATATTAACATTCTATATCTTTTTCGGTTGTATTGCTAGTTCTTCTAAACCGATGCAAATGTACTAAGAAACGATGATCATGCATCTATGTGATGATGTTAAGAATTACTGATTGCATATGTAGAATGGTATGATTTCTAAAAAAAAAAAAAAAAAAAAAGGACAGCACAATACTACCTAATTGTAATGTTGTAATGTAATTATGTTAAAACACTGAATGAAGCTGCATCTGAGCTATAGTTTTTTTTGTTTTTTTATTTTTATTTTTTTTCTTATATATTTTTGTATTTTTTATTTTTATTTTTATCTTTTCTCTATATTATCATTTTATCTCTTTTTCTGTTGTCTTGCTATTTCTTTTTCTAAATCGATGCATATGTACTAAAAAATGATGATCATACATCTATGTGATGATATTAAGAATAACTGATCGCATATGTAGAATGGAATGATTTCTAAATGTTGTGTTAGTTAATTTTTTTAATTAATAAAAAAATGTAAAAAAAAAAAAAAAAAAAGAATGTACAGGTTTTTTCCCCCAAGAGTATTTGAACCAGTTTCTGAAAGTTCTGCCTAAAAGCCCAGTCCTACTTGGCCAGAACTGCCCTGCTATTAAAACTCCACATTTTTTAGGCAGGCAGGGCAGGAAGCAAACAGGGAAGACAGCCATGGTCTCCTTCCCTCCAGATGAAACCTGACACCCCCTTAGGAATCTGCTTTCTGGGTAAAGAAGGGTCTACCATAAAATCATTTGTCAGTACCCAGAGGTACCAGGAGGAAAAACAGACACTCTCTCAATGATTTTCCAAAGCCATTATTCCTACAAACATAAAAAAAGAACTACCTTTGCTAAATCTCACAACAAACAACTATACTTCTCAGGGTTGTCATCTACTGACCTGGTCATCACAGCCTGCTTTTCCACCCGTCTCAGTCCGCAAAGTCAAACCCTTCACCTGGTCATGACCTATATACTCCTATATTTCTACCACCCCTAGTCTTCCACAGCTTCTGTTCTTCACCTTCATTGTGATTTCCCCTCAACATCCCCTCCCTATCCTTGTGTCACCTAGCATTCATTTCTCTAGCAAACCTAGATGAAACCAATCACCTATATCCTAGACCCCTTGACCCATACCTTTGTTCCATTTGTTCTATTGTCTATACATCTCCTACTTGAATACAAATGCCCCCCTCTCCTTTAACCTCCAAGTTCCCAAGTGCTGCTAAAGCAATCATGAAGCCATGAGGACCCTTTACTGTTCCTCCACAACCACACCGTCTCCAACAATAGCTGAGTAGTTCCTCAGACTGCTCTCTGCCACTGCCATGGCTTTTTAAAACACTATCACTTGCAAATGTTCTAAGAGATGATCATGATGATGAATATACAACTATGTGATGAAAAAAAAAGAATGTTCACATTGTATGTTGATTGTTTTTATTAATAAAAATTATTAAAAAAAAAATTGGGAGCAAGAGGCTGAGAGAGTCGAGACGCTATCTGCTTCCATCCGTCGTGCACACCCTGCCGAAGCCGCCGCGGCTATGGATGATCGGGAAGATCTGGTATACCAGGCGAAGCTGGCCGAGCAGGCTGAGCGATACGACGAAATGGTGGAATCTATGAAGAAAGTAGCAGGGATGGATGTGGAGTTGACAGTTGAAGAAAGAAACCTCCTATCTGTTGCATATAAAAATGTGATTGGAGCCCCACAGCAGCCGACCCGCCCGCCCGCCTTCTCCCCCCTCTTTCTCCACCGGCCCGCCATGTGGCGCCCACGCCCCGCAGCAGCTGACTCGCCCCCCCGCCTTCTCCCCCCTCTTTCTCCGCCGGCCCGCCGCGCAGCGCCCATGCCCCGCAGCAGCCGACCCGCCCGCCCGCCTTCTCCCCCCTCTTTCTCCTCCTGCTCCAGCGGCTCTCCAATCACCACGGTGACCTCTTCCCCTGCCTTCACCGGCTCCTCCGCCACCAGCCTCGACAGCCTTGCCGCCCTCACCTTTCCTCCTCCAGAACAGCTACTGGGGGAGTGGAGATAATACAGAGCAGCTCCCGGAGCCACGAGGGAGATCAAAGGGACGGCGTACCCCATCCTGAAACGGCTGACTATCTGGGAGAACCAGCTCCGGTGAGATCACCAAGGGGCACGGGCTTTCCTGGGTGGGACGGCAAGCGACCGGAGTCCCTCCCTTTCACCTTCCCAGGCCAGCTGGTAGAATTGGACAGGCGGTCCCCTTAGGCCGCGGCGGCTGGTGCCCCCACCACGCGAGGCCCCCCAGACCAACTGAGATAGTTGGGTCGGAAATCCCCAGACTGCGGAGAACAGTGACCAGGGGATCCCTTCCAAACACGTGACTCCCCCGTCCGGCTGGGAACAGTGCACTCTCCCAGGCTGCGACAGCTGGCGCCCTCCTGCCACGCTTGATGCCCCGGGCCGACTAGCTAATTCGGCCGGACGCTCTCCCGTGCTGCGGCAGCCGGCGACCCTCCCCGCATTTGGAACCCCAGGCCGGCTGGCATTCTTCCAAGATGCTTCGGCTGCCGAACCTCCCCTACGGCGAGAATTTTCCAGAGTTAAAGGACCCACAGCAACTTTCACTGGTGGAACCCGTAGACAAACGTGTGCCACAAGCACCACCTACTGGGCAGGATAAGAAAAACAGAACCCAGAGATTGCACAGAAAAATCTTTCAACCTGTGGGGTCCAACACCCAGGGAAATCTGACTAAATGCCCAGACGCCAGCAGAAGATAACGGATCACATTCAGAAAATTGAACATATAGCCCAGTCAAATGAAGAAACCAATAGTTCAAATGAGATACAGGAGCTGAAACAACTAATGCTGAATATACGAACAGAAATGGAAAACCTCTTCAAAAACGAAATCGATAAATTGAGGGAGGACATGAAGAAGACATGGGCTGAACATAAAGAAGAAATAGAAAAACTGAAAAAACAAATCACAGAACTTATGGAAGTGAAAGATAAAGTAGAAAAGATGGAAAAAACAATGGATACCTACAATGACAGATTTAAAGAGACAGAAGATAGAATTGTGATTTGGAGGATGAAACATCTGAATTCCAAAAAGAAACAGAAACTATCCGGAAAAGAATGGAAAAATTTGAACAAGGTATCAGGGAACTCAAGGACAATGTGAACCGTACAAATATACATGTAGTGGGTGTCCCAGAAGGAGAAGAGAAGGGAAAAGGAGGAGAAAAACTAATGGAAGAAATTATCACTGAAAATTTCCCAACTCTTATGAAAGACCTAAAATTACAGATCCAAGAAGTGCAGCACACCCCAAAGAGATTAGACACAAATAGGCATTCCCCAAGACACTTACTAGTTAGACTGTCAGAGGTCAAAGAGAAAGAGAGGATCTTGAAAGCAGCAAGAGAAAAACAATCCATCACATACAAGGGAAACCCAATAAGACTATGTGTAGATTTCTCAGCAGAAACCATGGAAGCTAGAAGACAGTGGGATGATATATTTAAGTTACTAAAAGAGAAAAACTGCCAGCCAAGACTCCTATATCCAGCAAAATTGTCCTTCAAAAATGAGGGAGAAATTAAAACATTCTCAGACAAAAAGTCACTGAGAGAATTTGTGACCAAGAGACCAGCTCTGCAAGAAATACTAAAGGAAGCACTAGAGTCAGATACAAAAAGACAGAAGAGAGAGGCATGGAGAAAAGTGTAGAAAGAAGGAAAGTCAGATATGATATATATAATACAAAAGGCAAAATGGTAGAGGAAAATATTATCCAAACAGTAATAACTCTAAATGTTAATGGACTGAATTCCCCAATCAAAAGACATAGACTGGCAGAATGGATTAAAAAACAGGATCCTTCTATATGCTGTCTACAGGAAACACATCTTAGACCCAAAGATAAATATAGGTTGAAAGTGAAAGGTTGGGAAAAGATATTTCATGCAAATAACAACCAGAAAAGAGCAGGAGTGGCTATACTAATATCCAACAAATTAGACTTCAAATGTGAAACAGTTAAAAGAGACAAAGAAGGACACTATATACTATTAAAAGGAACAATTAAGCAAGAAGACATAACAATCATAAATATTTATGCACCGAACCAGAATGCCCCAAAATATGTGAGGAATACACTACAAACACTGAAAAGGGAAATAGACACATATACCATAATAGTTGGAGACTTCAATTCACCACTCTCATCAATGGACAGAACATCTAGACAGAGGATCAATAAAGAAATAGAGAACCTGAATATTACTATAAATGAGCTTGACTTAACAGACATTTATAGGACATTACATCCCACAACAGCAGGATACACCTTTTTCTCAAGTGCTCATGGATCATTCTCAAAGATAGACCATATGCTGGGTCACAAAGCAAGTCTTAACAAATTTAAAAAGATTGAAATCATACACACTTTCTCGGATCATAAAGGAATGAAGTTGTAAATCAATAATAGGCAGAGTGCCAGAAAATTCATAAATACATGGAGGCTCACAACACACTCTTAAACAACAAGTGGGTCAAAGAAGAAATTGCTAGAGAAATTAGCAAATACCTCAAGGCAAATGAAAATGAAGACACAACATATCAAAACTTATGGGACGCAGCAAAGGCAGTGCTAAGAGGGAAATTTATTGCCCTAAATGCCTTTTCAGAAAAGAAGAAAAGGCAAAAATGCAGGAATTAACTGACCACTTGGAAGAACTGGAGAAAGAACAGCAAACTAATCCCAAAGCAAGCAAAAGGAAAGAAATAACAAAGATTAGAGCAGAAATAAATGAAATTGAAAACATGAAAACAATAGAGAAAATCAATAAGACCAGAAGTTGGTTCTATGAGAAAATCAATAAGATTGATGGGCCCTTAGCAAGATTGACAAAAAGAAGAAGAGAGAGGATGCAAATAAATAAGATTAGAAATGGAAGAGGAGACATAACTACTGACCTCACAGAAATAAAGGAGGTAATAACAGGATACTATGAACAACTTTACGCTAATAAATACAACAATTTAGAGGAAATGGACAGGTTCCTGGAAAGACATGAACAACCAACTTTGACTCAAGAAGAAATAGATGACCTCAACAAACCAATCACAAGTAAAGAGATTGAATTAGTTATTCAAAAGCTCCCTAAAAAGAAAAGTCCAGGACCAGACGGCTTCACATGTGAATTCTATCAAACATTCCAGAAAGAATTAGTACCTACTCTCCTCAAACTCTTCAAAAAAATCGAAGCAGAGGGAAAACTACGTAATTCATTCTATGAAGCCAACATCACCCTCATACCAAAACCAGGCAAAGATATTACAAAAAAAGAAAACTACAGGCCAATCTCTCTAATCAATATAGATGCAAAAATCCTCAATAAAATTCTAGCAAATCGTATCCAACAACACATTAAAAGAATTATACATCATGACCAAGTAGGATTCATCCCAGGTATGCAAGGATGGTTCAACATAAGAAAATCAATTAATGTAATACACCCTATCAACAAATCAAAGCAGAAAATCACATGATCATCTCAATTGATGCAGAGAAGGCATTTGACAAGATTCAACATCCTTTCCTGTTGAAAACACTTCAAAGGATAGGAATACAAGGGAACTTCCTTAAAATGATAGAGGGAATATATGAAAAACCCACAGCTAATATCATCCTAATGGGGAAAAATTGAAAACTTTCCCCCTAAGATCAGGAACAAGACAAGGATGTCCACTATCACCACTATTATTCAACACTGTGTTGGAGGTTCTAGCCAGAGCAATTAGACAAGAAAAAGAAATACAAGGCATCAAAATTGGAAAGGAAGAAGTAAAACTATCACTGTTTGCAGACGATATGATACTATACGTCGAAAACCTGGAAAAATCCACAACAAAACTACTAGAGCTAATAAATGAGTACAGCAAAGTAGCAGGCTACAAGATCAACATTCAAAAATCTGTAGCTTTTCTATACACTAGCAATGAACAAGCGAAGGGGGAAATCAAGAAACGAATCCCATTTACAATTGCAACTAAAAGAATAAAATACCTAGGAATAAATTTAACTAAAGAGACAAAAAACCTATATAAAGAAAACTACAAAAAACTGTTAAAAGAAATCACAGAAGACCTAAATAGATGGAAGGGCATACTGTGTTCATGGATTGGAAGACTAAATATAGTTAAGATGTCAATCCTACCTAAATTGATTTACAGATTCAATGCAATACCAATCAAAATCCCAACAACTTATTTTTCAGAAATAGAAAAACCAATAAGCAAATTTATCTGGAAGGGCAGGGTACCCCGAATTGCTAAAAACATCTTGAGGAAAAAAAACGAAGCTGGAGGTCTCGCGATGCCGGACTTTAAGGCATATTATGAAGCCACAGTGGTCAAAACAGCATGGTATTGGCATAAAGATAGATATATCGACCAATGGAATCGAATAGAGTGCTCAGATATAGACCCTCTCATCTATGGACATTTGATCTTTGATAAGGCAGTCAAGCCAACTCACCTGGGACAGAACAGTCTCTTCAATAAATGGTGCTTAGAGAATTGGATATCCATATGCAAAAGAATGAAAGAAGACCCATATCTCACACCCTACACAAAAGTTAACTCAAAATGGATCAAAGATCTAAACATTAGGTCTAAGACCATAAAACAGTTAGAGGAAAATGTAGGGAGATATCTTATGAATCTTACAATTGGAGGCAGTTTTATGGACCTTACACCTAAAGCAAGAGCACTGAAGAAGGAAATAAATAAATGGGAGCTCCTCAAAATTAAACACTTCTGTGCATCAAAGAACTTCATCAAGAAAGTAGAAAGACAGCCTACACAATGGGAGACAATATTTGGAAACGACCTATCAGATAAAGGTCTAGTATCCAGAGTTTATAAAGAGATTGTTCAACTCAACAACAAAAAGACAGCCAACCCAATTACAAAATGGGAAAAAGACTTGAATAGACACCTCTCAGAGGAGGAAATACAAATGGCCAAAAGGCACATGAAGAGATGCTCAATGTCCCTGGCCATTAGAGAAATGCAAATCAAAACCACAATGAGATATCATCTCACACCCACCAGAATGGCCATTATCAACAAAACAGAAAATGACAAGTGCTGGAGAGGATGCGGAGAAAGAGGCACACTTATCCACTGTTGGTGGGAATGTCAAATGGTGCAACCACTGTGGAAGGCAGTTTGGCGGTTCCTCAAAAAGCTGAATATAGAATTGCCATACGACCCAGCAATACCATTGCTGGGAATCTACTCAAAGGAATTAAGGGCAAAAACTCAAACGGACATTTGCACATCAATGTTTATAGCAGCGTTATTTACAATTGCAAAGAGATGGAAACAGCCAAAATGTCCATCAACAGATGAGTGGCTAAACAAACTGTGGTATATACATACGATGGAATATTATACAGCTTTAAGGCAGGATAAATTATGAAGCATGTAATAACATGGATGGACCTAGAGAACATTATGCTGAGTGAGTCTAGCCAAAAACTAAAAGACAAATACTGTATGGTCCCAATGATGTGAATTGACATTCGAGAATAAACTTGGAATATGTCATTGGTAACAGAGTTCAGCAGGAGTTAGAAACAGGGTAAGATAATGGGTAATTGGAACTGATGGGAAACAGACTGTGCAATAGGACTAGATACAAAAACTCAAAAATGGACAGCGCAATAATATCTAATTGTAAAGTAATCATGTTAAAACACTGAATGAAGCTGCATCCGAGCTATAGGTTTTTGTTTTGTTTTGTTTTCTTCTTACTATTATTACTTTTATTTTTTTTCTCTATATTAACATTCTATATCTTTTTCGGTTGTATTGCTAGTTCTTCTAAACCGATGCAAATGTACTAAGAAACGATGATCATGCATCTATGTGATGATGTTAAGAATTACTGATTGCATATGTAGAATGGTATGATTTCTAAAAAAAAAAAAAAAAAAAAAAGGACAGCACAATACTACCTAATTGTAATGTTGTAATGTAATTATGTTAAAACACTGAATGAAGCTGCATCTGAGCTATAGTTTTTTTTGTTTTTTTATTTTTATTTTTTTTCTTATATATTTTTGTATTTTTTATTTTTATTTTTATCTTTTCTCTATATTATCATTTTATCTCTTTTTCTGTTGTCTTGCTATTTCTTTTTCTAAATCGATGCATATGTACTAAAAAATGATGATCATACATCTATGTGATGATATTAAGAATAACTGATCGCATATGTAGAATGGAATGATTTCTAAATGTTGTGTTAGTTAATTTTTTTAATTAATAAAAAAATGTAAAAAAAAAAAAAAAAAAAAGAATGTACAGGTTTTTTCCCCCAAGAGTATTTGAACCAGTTTCTGAAAGTTCTGCCTAAAAGCCCAGTCCTACTTGGCCAGAACTGCCCTGCTATTAAAACTCCACATTTTTTAGGCAGGCAGGGCAGGAAGCAAACAGGGAAGACAGCCATGGTCTCCTTCCCTCCAGATGAAACCTGACACCCCCTTAGGAATCTGCTTTCTGGGTAAAGAAGGGTCTACCATAAAATCATTTGTCAGTACCCAGAGGTACCAGGAGGAAAAACAGACACTCTCTCAATGATTTTCCAAAGCCATTATTCCTACAAACATAAAAAAAGAACTACCTTTGCTAAATCTCACAACAAACAACTATACTTCTCAGGGTTGTCATCTACTGACCTGGTCATCACAGCCTGCTTTTCCACCCGTCTCAGTCCGCAAAGTCAAACCCTTCACCTGGTCATGACCTATATACTCCTATATTTCTACCACCCCTAGTCTTCCACAGCTTCTGTTCTTCACCTTCATTGTGATTTCCCCTCAACATCCCCTCCCTATCCTTGTGTCACCTAGCATTCATTTCTCTAGCAAACCTAGATGAAACCAATCACCTATATCCTAGACCCCTTGACCCATACCTTTGTTCCATTTGTTCTATTGTCTATACATCTCCTACTTGAATACAAATGCCCCCCTCTCCTTTAACCTCCAAGTTCCCAAGTGCTGCTAAAGCAATCATGAAGCCATGAGGACCCTTTACTGTTCCTCCACAACCACACCGTCTCCAACAATAGCTGAGTAGTTCCTCAGACTGCTCTCTGCCACTGCCATGGCTTTTTAAAACACTATCACTTGCAAATGTTCTAAGAGATGATCATGATGATGAATATACAACTATGTGATGAAAAAAAAAGAATGTTCACATTGTATGTTGATTGTTTTTATTAATAAAAATTATTAAAAAAAAAAATTGGGAGCAAGAGGCTGAGAGAGTCGAGACGCTATCTGCTTCCATCCGTCGTGCACACCCTGCCGAAGCCGCCGCGGCTATGGATGATCGGGAAGATCTGGTATACCAGGCGAAGCTGGCCGAGCAGGCTGAGCGATACGACGAAATGGTGGAATCTATGAAGAAAGTAGCAGGGATGGATGTGGAGTTGACAGTTGAAGAAAGAAACCTCCTATCTGTTGCATATAAAAATGTGATTGGAGCCCCACAGCAGCCGACCCGCCCGCCCGCCTTCTCCCCCCTCTTTCTCCGCCGGCCCGCCATGTGGCGCCCACGCCCCGCAGCAGCTGACTCGCCCCCCCGCCTTCTCCCCCCTCTTTCTCCGCCGGCCCGCCGCGCAGCGCCCATGCCCCGCAGCAGCCGACCCGCCCGCCCGCCTTCTCCCCCCTCTTTCTCCTCCTGCTCCAGCGGCTCTCCAATCACCACGGTGACCTCTTCCCCTGCCTTCACCGGCTCCTCCGCCACCAGCCTCGACAGCCTTGCCGCCCTCACCTTTCCTCCTCCAGAACAGCTACTGGGGGAGTGGAGATAATACAGAGCAGCTCCCGGAGCCACGAGGGAGATCAAAGGGACGGCGTACCCCATCCTGAAACGGCTGACTATCTGGGAGAACCAGCTCCGGTGAGATCACCAAGGGGCACGGGCTTTCCTGGGTGGGACGGCAAGCGACCGGAGTCCCTCCCTTTCACCTTCCCAGGCCAGCTGGTAGAATTGGACAGGCGGTCCCCTTAGGCCGCGGCGGCTGGTGCCCCCACCACGCGAGGCCCCCCAGACCAACTGAGATAGTTGGGTCGGAAATCCCCAGACTGCGGAGAACAGTGACCAGGGGATCCCTTCCAAACACGTGACTCCCCCGTCCGGCTGGGAACAGTGCACTCTCCCAGGCTGCGACAGCTGGCGCCCTCCTGCCACGCTTGATGCCCCGGGCCGACTAGCTAATTCGGCCGGACGCTCTCCCGTGCTGCGGCAGCCGGCGACCCTCCCCGCATTTGGAACCCCAGGCCGGCTGGCATTCTTCCAAGATGCTTCGGCTGCCGAACCTCCCCTACGGCGAGAATTTTCCAGAGTTAAAGGACCCACAGCAACTTTCACTGGTGGAACCCGTAGACAAACGTGTGCCACAAGCACCACCTACTGGGCAGGATAAGAAAAACAGAACCCAGAGATTGCACAGAAAAATCTTTCAACCTGTGGGGTCCAACACCCAGGGAAATCTGACTAAATGCCCAGACGCCAGCAGAAGATAACGGATCACATTCAGAAAATTGAACATATAGCCCAGTCAAATGAAGAAACCAATAGTTCAAATGAGATACAGGAGCTGAAACAACTAATGCTGAATATACGAACAGAAATGGAAAACCTCTTCAAAAACGAAATCGATAAATTGAGGGAGGACATGAAGAAGACATGGGCTGAACATAAAGAAGAAATAGAAAAACTGAAAAAACAAATCACAGAACTTATGGAAGTGAAAGATAAAGTAGAAAAGATGGAAAAAACAATGGATACCTACAATGACAGATTTAAAGAGACAGAAGATAGAATTGTGATTTGGAGGATGAAACATCTGAATTCCAAAAAGAAACAGAAACTATCCGGAAAAGAATGGAAAAATTTGAACAAGGTATCAGGGAACTCAAGGACAATGTGAACCGTACAAATATACATGTAGTGGGTGTCCCAGAAGGAGAAGAGAAGGGAAAAGGAGGAGAAAAACTAATGGAAGAAATTATCACTGAAAATTTCCCAACTCTTATGAAAGACCTAAAATTACAGATCCAAGAAGTGCAGCACACCCCAAAGAGATTAGACACAAATAGGCATTCCCCAAGACACTTACTAGTTAGACTGTCAGAGGTCAAAGAGAAAGAGAGGATCTTGAAAGCAGCAAGAGAAAAACAATCCATCACATACAAGGGAAACCCAATAAGACTATGTGTAGATTTCTCAGCAGAAACCATGGAAGCTAGAAGACAGTGGGATGATATATTTAAGTTACTAAAAGAGAAAAACTGCCAGCCAAGACTCCTATATCCAGCAAAATTGTCCTTCAAAAATGAGGGAGAAATTAAAACATTCTCAGACAAAAAGTCACTGAGAGAATTTGTGACCAAGAGACCAGCTCTGCAAGAAATACTAAAGGAAGCACTAGAGTCAGATACAAAAAGACAGAAGAGAGAGGCATGGAGAAAAGTGTAGAAAGAAGGAAAGTCAGATATGATATATATAATACAAAAGGCAAAATGGTAGAGGAAAATATTATCCAAACAGTAATAACTCTAAATGTTAATGGACTGAATTCCCCAATCAAAAGACATAGACTGGCAGAATGGATTAAAAAACAGGATCCTTCTATATGCTGTCTACAGGAAACACATCTTAGACCCAAAGATAAATATAGGTTGAAAGTGAAAGGTTGGGAAAAGATATTTCATGCAAATAACAACCAGAAAAGAGCAGGAGTGGCTATACTAATATCCAACAAATTAGACTTCAAATGTGAAACAGTTAAAAGAGACAAAGAAGGACACTATATACTATTAAAAGGAACAATTAAGCAAGAAGACATAACAATCATAAATATTTATGCACCGAACCAGAATGCCCCAAAATATGTGAGGAATACACTACAAACACTGAAAAGGGAAATAGACACATATACCATAATAGTTGGAGACTTCAATTCACCACTCTCATCAATGGACAGAACATCTAGACAGAGGATCAATAAAGAAATAGAGAACCTGAATATTACTATAAATGAGCTTGACTTAACAGACATTTATAGGACATTACATCCCACAACAGCAGGATACACCTTTTTCTCAAGTGCTCATGGATCATTCTCAAAGATAGACCATATGCTGGGTCACAAAGCAAGTCTTAACAAATTTAAAAAGATTGAAATCATACACACTTTCTCGGATCATAAAGGAATGAAGTTGTAAATCAATAATAGGCAGAGTGCCAGAAAATTCATAAATACATGGAGGCTCACAACACACTCTTAAACAACAAGTGGGTCAAAGAAGAAATTGCTAGAGAAATTAGCAAATACCTCAAGGCAAATGAAAATGAAGACACAACATATCAAAACTTATGGGACGCAGCAAAGGCAGTGCTAAGAGGGAAATTTATTGCCCTAAATGCCTTTTCAGAAAAGAAGAAAAGGCAAAAATGCAGGAATTAACTGACCACTTGGAAGAACTGGAGAAAGAACAGCAAACTAATCCCAAAGCAAGCAAAAGGAAAGAAATAACAAAGATTAGAGCAGAAATAAATGAAATTGAAAACATGAAAACAATAGAGAAAATCAATAAGACCAGAAGTTGGTTCTATGAGAAAATCAATAAGATTGATGGGCCCTTAGCAAGATTGACAAAAAGAAGAAGAGAGAGGATGCAAATAAATAAGATTAGAAATGGAAGAGGAGACATAACTACTGACCTCACAGAAATAAAGGAGGTAATAACAGGATACTATGAACAACTTTACGCTAATAAATACAACAATTTAGAGGAAATGGACAGGTTCCTGGAAAGACATGAACAACCAACTTTGACTCAAGAAGAAATAGATGACCTCAACAAACCAATCACAAGTAAAGAGATTGAATTAGTTATTCAAAAGCTCCCTAAAAAGAAAAGTCCAGGACCAGACGGCTTCACATGTGAATTCTATCAAACATTCCAGAAAGAATTAGTACCTACTCTCCTCAAACTCTTCAAAAAAATCGAAGCAGAGGGAAAACTACGTAATTCATTCTATGAAGCCAACATCACCCTCATACCAAAACCAGGCAAAGATATTACAAAAAAAGAAAACTACAGGCCAATCTCTCTAATCAATATAGATGCAAAAATCCTCAATAAAATTCTAGCAAATCGTATCCAACAACACATTAAAAGAATTATACATCATGACCAAGTAGGATTCATCCCAGGTATGCAAGGATGGTTCAACATAAGAAAATCAATTAATGTAATACACCCTATCAACAAATCAAAGCAGAAAATCACATGATCATCTCAATTGATGCAGAGAAGGCATTTGACAAGATTCAACATCCTTTCCTGTTGAAAACACTTCAAAGGATAGGAATACAAGGGAACTTCCTTAAAATGATAGAGGGAATATATGAAAAACCCACAGCTAATATCATCCTAATGGGGAAAAATTGAAAACTTTCCCCCTAAGATCAGGAACAAGACAAGGATGTCCACTATCACCACTATTATTCAACACTGTGTTGGAGGTTCTAGCCAGAGCAATTAGACAAGAAAAAGAAATACAAGGCATCAAAATTGGAAAGGAAGAAGTAAAACTATCACTGTTTGCAGACGATATGATACTATACGTCGAAAACCTGGAAAAATCCACAACAAAACTACTAGAGCTAATAAATGAGTACAGCAAAGTAGCAGGCTACAAGATCAACATTCAAAAATCTGTAGCTTTTCTATACACTAGCAATGAACAAGCGAAGGGGGAAATCAAGAAACGAATCCCATTTACAATTGCAACTAAAAGAATAAAATACCTAGGAATAAATTTAACTAAAGAGACAAAAAACCTATATAAAGAAAACTACAAAAAACTGTTAAAAGAAATCACAGAAGACCTAAATAGATGGAAGGGCATACTGTGTTCATGGATTGGAAGACTAAATATAGTTAAGATGTCAATCCTACCTAAATTGATTTACAGATTCAATGCAATACCAATCAAAATCCCAACAACTTATTTTTCAGAAATAGAAAAACCAATAAGCAAATTTATCTGGAAGGGCAGGGTACCCCGAATTGCTAAAAACATCTTGAGGAAAAAAAACGAAGCTGGAGGTCTCGCGATGCCGGACTTTAAGGCATATTATGAAGCCACAGTGGTCAAAACAGCATGGTATTGGCATAAAGATAGATATATCGACCAATGGAATCGAATAGAGTGCTCAGATATAGACCCTCTCATCTATGGACATTTGATCTTTGATAAGGCAGTCAAGCCAACTCACCTGGGACAGAACAGTCTCTTCAATAAATGGTGCTTAGAGAATTGGATATCCATATGCAAAAGAATGAAAGAAGACCCATATCTCACACCCTACACAAAAGTTAACTCAAAATGGATCAAAGATCTAAACATTAGGTCTAAGACCATAAAACAGTTAGAGGAAAATGTAGGGAGATATCTTATGAATCTTACAATTGGAGGCAGTTTTATGGACCTTACACCTAAAGCAAGAGCACTGAAGAAGGAAATAAATAAATGGGAGCTCCTCAAAATTAAACACTTCTGTGCATCAAAGAACTTCATCAAGAAAGTAGAAAGACAGCCTACACAATGGGAGACAATATTTGGAAACGACCTATCAGATAAAGGTCTAGTATCCAGAGTTTATAAAGAGATTGTTCAACTCAACAACAAAAAGACAGCCAACCCAATTACAAAATGGGAAAAAGACTTGAATAGACACCTCTCAGAGGAGGAAATACAAATGGCCAAAAGGCACATGAAGAGATGCTCAATGTCCCTGGCCATTAGAGAAATGCAAATCAAAACCACAATGAGATATCATCTCACACCCACCAGAATGGCCATTATCAACAAAACAGAAAATGACAAGTGCTGGAGAGGATGCGGAGAAAGAGGCACACTTATCCACTGTTGGTGGGAATGTCAAAGGGTGCAACCACTGTGGAAGGCAGTTTGGCGGTTCCTCAAAAAGCTGAATATAGAATTGCCATACGACCCAGCAATACCATTGCTGGGAATCTACTCAAAGGAATTAAGGGCAAAAACTCAAACGGACATTTGCACATCAATGTTTATAGCAGCGTTATTTACAATTGCAAAGAGATGGAAACAGCCAAAATGTCCATCAACAGATGAGTGGCTAAACAAACTGTGGTATATACATACGATGGAATATTATACAGCTTTAAGGCAGGATAAATTATGAAGCATGTAATAACATGGATGGACCTAGAGAACATTATGCTGAGTGAGTCTAGCCAAAAACTAAAAGACAAATACTGTATGGTCCCAATGATGTGAATTGACATTCGAGAATAAACTTGGAATATGTCATTGGTAACAGAGTTCAGCAGGAGTTAGAAACAGGGTAAGATAATGGGTAATTGGAACTGATGGGAAACAGACTGTGCAATAGGACTAGATACAAAAACTCAAAAATGGACAGCGCAATAATATCTAATTGTAAAGTAATCATGTTAAAACACTGAATGAAGCTGCATCCGAGCTATAGGTTTTTGTTTTGTTTTGTTTTCTTCTTACTATTATTACTTTTATTTTTTTTCTCTATATTAACATTCTATATCTTTTTCGGTTGTATTGCTAGTTCTTCTAAACCGATGCAAATGTACTAAGAAACGATGATCATGCATCTATGTGATGATGTTAAGAATTACTGATTGCATATGTAGAATGGTATGATTTCTAAAAAAAAAAAAAAAAAAAAAAGGACAGCACAATACTACCTAATTGTAATGTTGTAATGTAATTATGTTAAAACACTGAATGAAGCTGCATCTGAGCTATAGTTTTTTTTGTTTTTTTATTTTTATTTTTTTTCTTATATATTTTTGTATTTTTTATTTTTATTTTTATCTTTTCTCTATATTATCATTTTATCTCTTTTTCTGTTGTCTTGCTATTTCTTTTTCTAAATCGATGCATATGTACTAAAAAATGATGATCATACATCTATGTGATGATATTAAGAATAACTGATCGCATATGTAGAATGGAATGATTTCTAAATGTTGTGTTAGTTAATTTTTTTAATTAATAAAAAAATGTAAAAAAAAAAAAAAAAAAAAGAATGTACAGGTTTTTTCCCCCAAGAGTATTTGAACCAGTTTCTGAAAGTTCTGCCTAAAAGCCCAGTCCTACTTGGCCAGAACTGCCCTGCTATTAAAACTCCACATTTTTTAGGCAGGCAGGGCAGGAAGCAAACAGGGAAGACAGCCATGGTCTCCTTCCCTCCAGATGAAACCTGACACCCCCTTAGGAATCTGCTTTCTGGGTAAAGAAGGGTCTACCATAAAATCATTTGTCAGTACCCAGAGGTACCAGGAGGAAAAACAGACACTCTCTCAATGATTTTCCAAAGCCATTATTCCTACAAACATAAAAAAAGAACTACCTTTGCTAAATCTCACAACAAACAACTATACTTCTCCGGGTTGTCATCTACTGACCTGGTCATCACAGCCTGCTTTTCCACCCGTCTCAGTCCGCAAAGTCAAACCCTTCACCTGGTCATGACCTATATACTCCTATATTTCTACCACCCCTAGTCTTCCACAGCTTCTGTTCTTCACCTTCATTGTGATTTCCCCTCAACATCCCCTCCCTATCCTTGTGTCACCTAGCATTCATTTCTCTAGCAAACCTAGATGAAACCAATCACCTATATCCTAGACCCCTTGACCCATACCTTTGTTCCATTTGTTCTATTGTCTATACATCTCCTACTTGAATACAAATGCCCCCCTCTCCTTTAACCTCCAAGTTCCCAAGTGCTGCTAAAGCAATCATGAAGCCATGAGGACCCTTTACTGTTCCTCCACAACCACACCGTCTCCAACAATAGCTGAGTAGTTCCTCAGACTGCTCTCTGCCACTGCCATGGCTTTTTAAAACACTATCACTTGCAAATGTTCTAAGAGATGATCATGATGATGAATATACAACTATGTGATGAAAAAAAAAGAATGTTCACATTGTATGTTGATTGTTTTTATTAATAAAAATTATTAAAAAAAAAAATTGGGAGCAAGAGGCTGAGAGAGTCGAGACGCTATCTGCTTCCATCCGTCGTGCACACCCTGCCGAAGCCGCCGCGGCTATGGATGATCGGGAAGATCTGGTATACCAGGCGAAGCTGGCCGAGCAGGCTGAGCGATACGACGAAATGGTGGAATCTATGAAGAAAGTAGCAGGGATGGATGTGGAGTTGACAGTTGAAGAAAGAAACCTCCTATCTGTTGCATATAAAAATGTGATTGGAGCCCCACAGCAGCCGACCCGCCCGCCCGCCTTCTCCCCCCTCTTTCTCCGCCGGCCCGCCATGTGGCGCCCACGCCCCGCAGCAGCTGACTCGCCCCCCCCGCCTTCTCCCCCCTCTTTCTCCGCCGGCCCGCCGCGCAGCGCCCATGCCCCGCAGCAGCCGACCCGCCCGCCCGCCTTCTCCCCCCTCTTTCTCCTCCTGCTCCAGCGGCTCTCCAATCACCACGGTGACCTCTTCCCCTGCCTTCACCGGCTCCTCCGCCACCAGCCTCGACAGCCTTGCCGCCCTCACCTTTCCTCCTCCAGAACAGCTACTGGGGGAGTGGAGATAATACAGAGCAGCTCCCGGAGCCACGAGGGAGATCAAAGGGACGGCGTACCCCATCCTGAAACGGCTGACTATCTGGGAGAACCAGCTCCGGTGAGATCACCAAGGGGCACGGGCTTTCCTGGGTGGGACGGCAAGCGACCGGAGTCCCTCCCTTTCACCTTCCCAGGCCAGCTGGTAGAATTGGACAGGCGGTCCCCTTAGGCCGCGGCGGCTGGTGCCCCCACCACGCGAGGCCCCCCAGACCAACTGAGATAGTTGGGTCGGAAATCCCCAGACTGCGGAGAACAGTGACCAGGGGATCCCTTCCAAACACGTGACTCCCCCGTCCGGCTGGGAACAGTGCACTCTCCCAGGCTGCGACAGCTGGCGCCCTCCTGCCACGCTTGATGCCCCGGGCCGACTAGCTAATTCGGCCGGACGCTCTCCCGTGCTGCGGCAGCCGGCGACCCTCCCCGCATTTGGAACCCCAGGCCGGCTGGCATTCTTCCAAGATGCTTCGGCTGCCGAACCTCCCCTACGGCGAGAATTTTCCAGAGTTAAAGGACCCACAGCAACTTTCACTGGTGGAACCCGTAGACAAACGTGTGCCACAAGCACCACCTACTGGGCAGGATAAGAAAAACAGAACCCAGAGATTGCACAGAAAAATCTTTCAACCTGTGGGGTCCAACACCCAGGGAAATCTGACTAAATGCCCAGACGCCAGCAGAAGATAACGGATCACATTCAGAAAATTGAACATATAGCCCAGTCAAATGAAGAAACCAATAGTTCAAATGAGATACAGGAGCTGAAACAACTAATGCTGAATATACGAACAGAAATGGAAAACCTCTTCAAAAACGAAATCGATAAATTGAGGGAGGACATGAAGAAGACATGGGCTGAACATAAAGAAGAAATAGAAAAACTGAAAAAACAAATCACAGAACTTATGGAAGTGAAAGATAAAGTAGAAAAGATGGAAAAAACAATGGATACCTACAATGACAGATTTAAAGAGACAGAAGATAGAATTGTGATTTGGAGGATGAAACATCTGAATTCCAAAAAGAAACAGAAACTATCCGGAAAAGAATGGAAAAATTTGAACAAGGTATCAGGGAACTCAAGGACAATGTGAACCGTACAAATATACATGTAGTGGGTGTCCCAGAAGGAGAAGAGAAGGGAAAAGGAGGAGAAAAACTAATGGAAGAAATTATCACTGAAAATTTCCCAACTCTTATGAAAGACCTAAAATTACAGATCCAAGAAGTGCAGCACACCCCAAAGAGATTAGACACAAATAGGCATTCCCCAAGACACTTACTAGTTAGACTGTCAGAGGTCAAAGAGAAAGAGAGGATCTTGAAAGCAGCAAGAGAAAAACAATCCATCACATACAAGGGAAACCCAATAAGACTATGTGTAGATTTCTCAGCAGAAACCATGGAAGCTAGAAGACAGTGGGATGATATATTTAAGTTACTAAAAGAGAAAAACTGCCAGCCAAGACTCCTATATCCAGCAAAATTGTCCTTCAAAAATGAGGGAGAAATTAAAACATTCTCAGACAAAAAGTCACTGAGAGAATTTGTGACCAAGAGACCAGCTCTGCAAGAAATACTAAAGGAAGCACTAGAGTCAGATACAAAAAGACAGAAGAGAGAGGCATGGAGAAAAGTGTAGAAAGAAGGAAAGTCAGATATGATATATATAATACAAAAGGCAAAATGGTAGAGGAAAATATTATCCAAACAGTAATAACTCTAAATGTTAATGGACTGAATTCCCCAATCAAAAGACATAGACTGGCAGAATGGATTAAAAAACAGGATCCTTCTATATGCTGTCTACAGGAAACACATCTTAGACCCAAAGATAAATATAGGTTGAAAGTGAAAGGTTGGGAAAAGATATTTCATGCAAATAACAACCAGAAAAGAGCAGGAGTGGCTATACTAATATCCAACAAATTAGACTTCAAATGTGAAACAGTTAAAAGAGACAAAGAAGGACACTATATACTATTAAAAGGAACAATTAAGCAAGAAGACATAACAATCATAAATATTTATGCACCGAACCAGAATGCCCCAAAATATGTGAGGAATACACTACAAACACTGAAAAGGGAAATAGACACATATACCATAATAGTTGGAGACTTCAATTCACCACTCTCATCAATGGACAGAACATCTAGACAGAGGATCAATAAAGAAATAGAGAACCTGAATATTACTATAAATGAGCTTGACTTAACAGACATTTATAGGACATTACATCCCACAACAGCAGGATACACCTTTTTCTCAAGTGCTCATGGATCATTCTCAAAGATAGACCATATGCTGGGTCACAAAGCAAGTCTTAACAAATTTAAAAAGATTGAAATCATACACACTTTCTCGGATCATAAAGGAATGAAGTTGTAAATCAATAATAGGCAGAGTGCCAGAAAATTCATAAATACATGGAGGCTCACAACACACTCTTAAACAACAAGTGGGTCAAAGAAGAAATTGCTAGAGAAATTAGCAAATACCTCAAGGCAAATGAAAATGAAGACACAACATATCAAAACTTATGGGACGCAGCAAAGGCAGTGCTAAGAGGGAAATTTATTGCCCTAAATGCCTTTTCAGAAAAGAAGAAAAGGCAAAAATGCAGGAATTAACTGACCACTTGGAAGAACTGGAGAAAGAACAGCAAACTAATCCCAAAGCAAGCAAAAGGAAAGAAATAACAAAGATTAGAGCAGAAATAAATGAAATTGAAAACATGAAAACAATAGAGAAAATCAATAAGACCAGAAGTTGGTTCTATGAGAAAATCAATAAGATTGATGGGCCCTTAGCAAGATTGACAAAAAGAAGAAGAGAGAGGATGCAAATAAATAAGATTAGAAATGGAAGAGGAGACATAACTACTGACCTCACAGAAATAAAGGAGGTAATAACAGGATACTATGAACAACTTTACGCTAATAAATACAACAATTTAGAGGAAATGGACAGGTTCCTGGAAAGACATGAACAACCAACTTTGACTCAAGAAGAAATAGATGACCTCAACAAACCAATCACAAGTAAAGAGATTGAATTAGTTATTCAAAAGCTCCCTAAAAAGAAAAGTCCAGGACCAGACGGCTTCACATGTGAATTCTATCAAACATTCCAGAAAGAATTAGTACCTACTCTCCTCAAACTCTTCAAAAAAATCGAAGCAGAGGGAAAACTACGTAATTCATTCTATGAAGCCAACATCACCCTCATACCAAAACCAGGCAAAGATATTACAAAAAAAGAAAACTACAGGCCAATCTCTCTAATCAATATAGATGCAAAAATCCTCAATAAAATTCTAGCAAATCGTATCCAACAACACATTAAAAGAATTATACATCATGACCAAGTAGGATTCATCCCAGGTATGCAAGGATGGTTCAACATAAGAAAATCAATTAATGTAATACACCCTATCAACAAATCAAAGCAGAAAATCACATGATCATCTCAATTGATGCAGAGAAGGCATTTGACAAGATTCAACATCCTTTCCTGTTGAAAACACTTCAAAGGATAGGAATACAAGGGAACTTCCTTAAAATGATAGAGGGAATATATGAAAAACCCACAGCTAATATCATCCTAATGGGGAAAAATTGAAAACTTTCCCCCTAAGATCAGGAACAAGACAAGGATGTCCACTATCACCACTATTATTCAACACTGTGTTGGAGGTTCTAGCCAGAGCAATTAGACAAGAAAAAGAAATACAAGGCATCAAAATTGGAAAGGAAGAAGTAAAACTATCACTGTTTGCAGACGATATGATACTATACGTCGAAAACCTGGAAAAATCCACAACAAAACTACTAGAGCTAATAAATGAGTACAGCAAAGTAGCAGGCTACAAGATCAACATTCAAAAATCTGTAGCTTTTCTATACACTAGCAATGAACAAGCGAAGGGGGAAATCAAGAAACGAATCCCATTTACAATTGCAACTAAAAGAATAAAATACCTAGGAATAAATTTAACTAAAGAGACAAAAAACCTATATAAAGAAAACTACAAAAAACTGTTAAAAGAAATCACAGAAGACCTAAATAGATGGAAGGGCATACTGTGTTCATGGATTGGAAGACTAAATATAGTTAAGATGTCAATCCTACCTAAATTGATTTACAGATTCAATGCAATACCAATCAAAATCCCAACAACTTATTTTTCAGAAATAGAAAAACCAATAAGCAAATTTATCTGGAAGGGCAGGGTACCCCGAATTGCTAAAAACATCTTGAGGAAAAAAAACGAAGCTGGAGGTCTCGCGATGCCGGACTTTAAGGCATATTATGAAGCCACAGTGGTCAAAACAGCATGGTATTGGCATAAAGATAGATATATCGACCAATGGAATCGAATAGAGTGCTCAGATATAGACCCTCTCATCTATGGACATTTGATCTTTGATAAGGCAGTCAAGCCAACTCACCTGGGACAGAACAGTCTCTTCAATAAATGGTGCTTAGAGAATTGGATATCCATATGCAAAAGAATGAAAGAAGACCCATATCTCACACCCTACACAAAAGTTAACTCAAAATGGATCAAAGATCTAAACATTAGGTCTAAGACCATAAAACAGTTAGAGGAAAATGTAGGGAGATATCTTACGAATCTTACAACTGGAGGCGGTTTTATGCACCTTAAACCTAAAGCAAGAGCACTGAAGAAAGAAAGAAATAAATGGGAGCTCTTCAAAATTAAACACTTTTGTGCATCAAAGAACTTCATCAAGAAAGTAGAAAGACAGCCTACACAATGGGAGACAATATTTGGAAACGACCTATCAGATAAAGGTCTAGTATCCAGAATTTATAAAGAGATTGTTCAACTCAACAACAAAAAGACAGCCAACCCAATTACAAAATGGGAAAAAGACTTGAACAGACACCTACCAGAAGAAGAAATATGGATGGCCAAGAGGCACATGAAGAGATGCTCAATGTCCCTGGCCATTAGAGAAATGCAAATCAAAACCACAATGAGATATCATCTCACACCCACCACAATGGCCATTATCAACAAAACAGAAAATGACAAGTGCTGGAGAGGATGCGGAGAAAGAGGCACACTTATCCACTGTTGGTGGAAATGTCAAAGGGTGCAACCACTGTGGAAGGCAGTTTGGCGGTTCCTCAAAAAGCTGAATATAGAATTGCCATATGACCCAGCAATACCATTGCTAGGTATCTACTCAAAGGACTTAAGGGCAAAGACACAAACGGACATTTGCACACCAATGTTTATAGCAGCGTTATTTACAATTGCAAAGAGATGGAAACAGCCAAAATCTCCATCAACAGAAGAGTGGCTAAACAAACTGTGGTATATACATACGATGGAATATTATGCAGCTTTAAGACAAGATAAACTTATGAACCATGTAATAACATGGATGGACCTAGAGAATATTATGCTGAGTGAATCCAGCCAAAAACTAAAGGACAAATACTGTATGGTCCCACTGATGTGAACGGACATTCGAGAATAAACTTGAAATATGTCATTGGTAACAGAGTTCAGCAGGAGTTAGAAACAGGGTAAGACAATGTGTAATTGGAGCTGAAGGGATACAGACTGTGCAACAGGACTAGATACAAAAACTCAAAAATGGACAGCACAATAATACCTAATTATAAAGTAATCATGTTGAAACACTGAATGAAGCTGCATCTGAGCTATAGGGTTTTTTTTGTTTTTGTTTGTTTGTTGGTTTGTTTGTTGTTGTTGTTTACTATTATTACTACTTTTATTTCTTTTCTTTATATTAACATTTTATATCTTTTTCTGTTGTGTTCCTAGTTCCTCTAAACCGATGCAAATGTACTAAGAAATAATGATCATGCATCTATGTGATGATGTTAAGAATTACTGAGTGCATATGTAGAACGGTATGATTTCTAAATGTCGTGTTAATTTCTTTTTTTTTCTTTCTTTCCGTTAATAAAAAAAATAAAAATAATAAAAAAATAAAAAATAAATGTGATTGGAGCCAGAAGAGCCTCCTGGAGAATAATCAGCAGCATTGAACAGAAAGAAGAAAACAAGTGAGGAGAAGACAAACTAAAAATGATTCGGGAATATTGGCAAATGGTTGAGACCGAACTAAAGTTAATCTGTTGTGACATACTGGATGTACTGGACAAACATCTCATTCCAGCAGCTAACACTGGCGAGTCCAAGGTTTTCTATTATAAAATGAAAGGGGACTACCACAGGTATCTGGCTGAATTTGCCACAGGAAATGACAGGAAGGAGGCTGCGGAGAACAGCCTAGTGACTTATAAAGCTGCTAGTGATATTGCAATGACAGAACTTCCACCAACGCATCCAATTCGCTTAGGTCTTGCTCTCAATTTTTCTGTATTCTACTATGAAATTCTTAATTCCCCTGACTGTGCCTGCAGGTTGGCAAAAGCAGCTTTTGATGATGCAATTGCAGAACTGGATACCCTAAGTGAAGAAAGCTATAAGGACTCTACACTTATCATGCAGTTGTTACGTGATAATCTGACACTATGGACTTCAGACATGCAGGGTGATGGTGAAGAGCAGAATAAAGAAGCGCTGCAGGATGTGGAAGATGAAAATCAGTGAGACATAAAAGCCAACAAGAGAAACCATCTCTGACCACCCCACTCCTCCCCATTCCCACCCCTTGGAAATTCCCCATTGTCACTGAGAACCACCAAATCTGACTTTTACATTTGGTCTCAGAATTTAGGTTCCTGCCCTGGTTTTTGTTTTTGTTTTTATTTTTATTTTAGGTTTTTGTTTGTTTGTTTGTTTGTTTTTGTTTTTGTTTTTGTTTTTAAAAAAACAGTTTTCAAAAGTTCTTAAAGGCAAGAGTGAATTTCTGTGGATTTTAATGGTCCCAGCTATTAGGTTCTTTAAGACACTAACAGGACTACATAGATGCTTTTTCAGCATTACTGTATTGTCTGTGTGCCAGATGTGGCAAGATCACCATTAGAAATGGAAATTACATTAGAAAGCCATTAGATTTCTAGGCAATGTGAGCATCTAAGAGAGATTAATCACACTGTAGAGACATATGTGGTGGTTACAGTTTTCCTTTTTCTAAATGTTTAAATCAAATTTTATACCAATGTTTAAAGTTAATTGGGTCTTAGTTTGATGGGCTAAAGGTTGTTTGGGAAACTTATAATGGTTTTGCTGTAAAAAGTGTTTCAAACTCTGCTGAAATGTTGCTGAAAAGTATGGTGCTGGTAACAGTTCAACAATCCGTGGCTACTCATTCTTGCCTACTTTTACTCACCCTCTGAAGCAGGTTAGCATTGAAGGTGGTATGGAAAAGCCTGCATGCGTGTTCAGTTCTTTGTTTCTTCTCCTTCCCTGTCTCCCTCCCCCTCCCTTGCCCCCTCCTTCGCTCGCTCAACCTCTTTTGTTCAGTATGTGTAACTTGAAGCTAATTTGTACTACTGGATATCTGACTGGAGCCACAGATACAGAATCTGTATTGTTCTTACTGAAACACAGCATGGAATTAACATTAAACTTAAATAAAACAAACCTAAATTAAAAATGCCAAAAAAAAAAAATTTAGGCCTAAGAGTCACCCCCAAAAGAGCCTTTGTTGCTCAGATGTGGCCTCACTCTCCAGCAAACATGACGAGCAGTCTCACCACCCTCCCCCTCTCTGCATGGGACATGACTCCCAGGAGTGTGGACCTTCCTGGCAACGTGGGACAGAGATCCTGGAATGAGCTGAGATTCAGCATCAAGGGATTAAGAAAAACCCTAGAATTAACTGAGACTTGGCATCAAGGGATTGAGAGAACCTTCTTGACCAAAGGGGAAAGAGTGAAATGAGACTAAGTGTCAATGGCTGAGAGATTCCAAACAGAGTCGAGAGGTTATCCTGGAGGTTATTCTTATGCATTAAGTAGATATCACCTTGTTGTTCAAGATGTAGCGAGAGGCTGGAGGGAACTGCCTGAAAATGTAGAGCTGTGTTCCAGTAGCCATGTTTCTTGATGATGATTGAACAATGATATAGCTTTCACAATGTTACTGTGTGATTGTGAAAACCTTGTGTCTGATGCTCCTTTTAGCTACTATATCAACAGAAGAGTAGAACATATGGAATAAAAATAAATAATAGGGGGAACAAATGTTAAAATAAATTTAGTTTGAAATGCTAGTGGTAAATGAAAGCGAGGGCTAAGGGGTATGGTATGTATAATCTTTTTTTTCTCTGTTATCATTTTATTTCTTTTTCTGTTGTCTTTTTATTTCTTTTTCTAAATCGATGCAAATGTTGTAAGAAATGATGAATATGCAACTATGTGATAATATTAAGAATTACTGATTGTATATGTAGAATGGAATGATATCTTAATGTTTTGTATGTTAATTTTTTTAATTAATAAAAAAAATTTTAAATAAATAAATAAATAGAAATATCTAAAAAAAAAAAGAAAAACGTCTGGTAGGATGCACACCTAATGATTAACAGTGGTGACCTCTAGAGGACGTTTAAGGAGAGAAGAAATGAGACTTCATACTCAACTTCACACATTACAGAATTGCAAGAACTTTTTTTTTTGTATGCTGTATGGCAGGATCACAGTTCATTATTTTTCCATGTGAGTATCCCATTATTGCAGCACCATTCGTTGAGTTTTTGTTTGCTTTTTGTTTGTTTGTTTTGCTTGTTTGTTTTGGGAAGTACATGGACCAGGAATCAAACCAGGTCTCTCACATGGCGGGTGAGAATTCTACCACTGACCTACCTTTGCACCCCCATGCAAGAACTTTTTAATTAAATGAACATGTATTACTTCTATAATAAAACCAGCATTTTAAACCAATTTTAAAATATCCAGCATTGTAAGTATGTCAGTGCACCATAAATTATTCTATAACTGTAATATTATCCCGGTGGGAAAAAACAAGGGCTTTTTTTTTTTTTTTGGAATATAGTAAGCTGATTATAAAGTTCATATGGAAAAATAAACATACTAGAATAACCAGAAAACTTCTGAAGAAGAAGAGAATGAAAAGAGGCAAACCCTAATAGGTATTAAAAGGTACCATCAAAACTATAGAATTAGCAGAATTACATGGGTACTGACCCATGAATAAATAGCAGATCAATTTAGTAGAAAAAGAGACCAGAAATGGACCCAAATGCTTATGAAAATGTGCTATTGGATAAAGATGGCACTTCGCATCACTGGGGTAAAAACAAGTCATTCAATAAATGATGTTGGGACAAACAGGTTACCAGCTTGGGGAGAAGTATTAGATCTTTCATTTGATCCCTACGCCTAATAAATTCCAGTTGATTTAAACATAAAAAAGAAAAAACATAAAAGTATTACAATAAAGTATGGGAGAATATTTTATGATATAGAATAGGAGAATGCCTTTATAAACAATAACCCTTTAAACCCAGAAGCTATAAAGGAAGTTATCAATGCATTTTGACTTAAAAAATTAACAATTTTCAACATGGCAATAAATATCATGGGCAAAGTTAAACAGAAAAATTCCCAATTGGAGAAAATATCTGCATAATAGATGGCAGAGAGCGAATTTCCTTAATACATAGAGGCATTCTAAAGCAACAAAAAAAGTCAACAAATTAATAGGAAAAAATGAGCAAAAGCATGAGTAGGAAATTCACAGAAATATAAATACAAAGGACTTAACAGTCACATAAAAGATGGTCAACCGCATTTGAAACAACCTATTATAATCTCTTTTCTATTAACTTGACCACTATTTTCTTAAGTTTGATAATAAATATTTAATAAGGCTATGAGAAAATAGAGACCCCTACACTGTTGGCAAGCATAGATACATCCTCTTTAGAAGGAAATTTGGCAATATCAGAATAAAATGTGCATCTACTCCTCGCCTTCACCCAGCATTCCACTTCGAATAATTTAACCTTCAGATATATTTGTACATATGCACAATGTTGCATATTTAAGGTTGTTTGATACAACAAAGATGCATATTCACAGATTATCTGTAATACCAAAAGATTGGGAACAACTTATCTATCACCAGGGAAGTGGTTAGATTGAAATATATCCATCTAAGGGAAAGGAACATTACACAGCTATAGAAAAGAATGAAATAATTTTATATGTGCTGATGTAGAACAAATTTCGCACTGATTTTTAGAGATGTGTGTAATAACCTGCAATTTGTGGACAAGGAGGTAAATTGTATCTATATTTGCTTAGATATCACAGAATCTCTGGAAGCATACACAGGAAACTGGTACAGTGTTTGTTCCTGGGGAGGAGACCAAGGACTGCTAGTGTGGGGCAGAAGAAAAATTTTTTATACATGCATCTTTATTGAGACCATTTGAATTGTTTTCCAAGTGCATGTATTACATTTAAAATGCAAATGATTAGCAACAGCATTATGCTAAGTGAGAAAAAAATAGATACAAAAGGTCGCATATTATTTGATTCCATTTATAGGCAATAGCTAGAAAAGATAAATCCATAAAAAAAAGAAAGCAGATGGGTGGTTGCCAGGGGCTAGAGAGAGAGAGGAATGGAAAGTAACTGCTTTTATGGGTATAGGGGTTTCCTTTCGGGGTGATGTAAAACTTTTGGAACTAGGTAGAGTTGGTATATTATAACAACATTATAAATTCACTAAATGTCACTGAATTGTTCACTTTAAAATGGTTAATTTTATGTTATGTGAATATCACTTCAATTTTAAAAATACAAATGATAGAGGTCATTAACTAAGGCCAAACCCTATATTTTATAAACAAGGAAAAGGAGTTTCAGCCCTTTCATTCATTCCTTTAACAGCTGTTTTTATGTGCTGTATACGTTTCCTATTGTTGCCATAAAATTACTGCAAAATTGGTGGCTTAAAATAATACAACTTTATTCTCTTACAACTCTGGGGGTCAGAAGTCTAGAATGGGTGGACAGGGCTGCATTCCTTCCAGGGGCTCTAGGAGAGAATCCACTTCTTTGCCTTTTCCAGCTTCTAGAGGTTGTCACATCCCTTTGACTCCTCGTACTCTTCAAGCAGTGACATCACTCCAACCTCTGCTCCAGTCATATTATCTCCTCTAGACCCTCTGATGCGCCTACCTCCCTCTTCTAAGGTCCCTGAGATTACATTGTGCCTGACTGGATATTCCAGGATAATCTCCTCAACTCAAAATCCTTTACTTAATCACGTCTGCAAAGCCCTTTTGCTATATACAGTAACATATTCACAGGTTCTGGAAATCAAGATATGGGACATCTTTGAAGCACCTGTATTCTGTCCACAAGTACTCTCGCTGTGCTGGTGCTTTCTCTGCCACAGATCCTGAGGATACAACAGTGACAACAACACACTGTCTCTGCCTCATGGAGCTTACTCTCTTCAAGGGGGAGAGAGACAACAAACAATATAAACAAGTAAAATTAATAATATGTTAGATGGCAATTAGTGCTGTAGAGAAAGAGAGAGCAGGAAAAGGGACTAAGGAGAGTTGGGGGCCAGGGAGGGGGTTAGTTTAGAACTGGGAAGTCCTTACTGGGAAGGTGACATTAGAATAAAGATCTGGGAGAGGTAAGGGAGTAGCCCTGTGGCCATCTGGGGGAAGAAAGTTTCAAGCGGAGGGAAAGGCAAGTACAAAGGCCCTGAAGTAGGAGTGCATTTGAAATGTTTATGGAACAGAAGGTAACAAAGTGTGGCTGGAGAAGAGTGAGGGAGGGAGAGGGAGATGGTAGGAGATGAGGCCAGAGACGGTGGGGAAAGAGGTACACATCATTTAGACTTGGTAAGCATATCAGTGGTCCATAAATTAATCTAGGCCATTGTAAGGGCTCCCATTTACTCATACTGAGACAGTGTGGGTAAAACAAGCTCTGTTTTACTAAAATTCTGCTAAAACACAGGACCACACTAGCAAGGGAGGAAGCCAAGAGACTACTGTGGTCATCCAGGGAGAGACAGCATTGTCCATAGGAGTACCTGTGGAGGTGAAGGGAAGCAATTTGATTTTATGATTTGTTACAATGTGATTATACACTACCGGATTTACAGACAAATTAGATACAGGATGTGACCGTGAGAATAAAGAACAACTGTAAGGATTTTGGCCCGAACACTTGGAAAGATGGAGCTGCCATCATTGAAGATGGGGAAGAACTATGAGAGAAGTGGATTTGGGGACAATAATTCACAGTTCAGTTTTGGACATGTTGATTTTAAGATTAGGCCTCAAAATGGTGGTGAAGAATGGGTATCTGTAAATACTGAGTTCAGAAGAGAGGTCATTTGGAAATAAAAATTGGGATTCAAAGAACTGGCATTGAAAAAGATGAAAATGAACCACCCAGTGGCAAAGCCAAGGCTTAGACCAAAACTCCTCATTTTTGCCTTCCTATGTTAGTGATTTTAGGCTAAGAATTGTGTCTATTTCTTAGTCTTGTTTTCTTTGTTTAAAAAGAATCAACTTCTGTTTTTCTTTTTATAACAGAAAAGTATTTCATTTTCCATTTAGAGACCATGGTGGATTAAATTATGTACTCCAATGTAGACATGTTCTTGGTCTTGGTCTGCATTCCCTTGTGTGTGAACCCAATGCCATTAGGTTCTCTTGAAGATGTGCTTGAAAGTGTGGCCTAACTGAATGATACCAGGTCTCAATCCAGATTACTGGAATATTTAGAAGTAGAAGAAATTCAGACACAGGGAAAAAGCCAGGGGGAAGAGCCAAAAACCAGAAGTCAATAGAACCCAGAAGAGAAAAGAGGCCATAGCCATGTGACGGGAAAGCCAAGGAACCCAAGGATTTCCAGCCACCCAGAATGCTATGGACTGTGGGAGGAAGCAAGCCTTCTAGTCTGTACACTGTGAGATAATTCCCATCATCTAAGACAACCCATTGTGCGATATTTGTCACAGCAGCCTAGAAAACTAGATAGACTTTAGAGAAAAAAACAGACAACAAACACTAAAACTTAAAATTACTTATAATCTCATGACCCACAAAGTAGCATACACAAATACTTGGCACATTTCCTTTCAGATTTTTCACAATCCAGACTATATGTTTTGTATGCATACAGTACCCAACAAGTAGTAATAGATTTTGCATGTTAATTTAAAAAGGAATGTGAGGGGCAGTGCAAGGGTAGCTCATTGGTAGAATTCTCGTCTGCCATGGGGGAGACCCGGGTTCGATTTCTGGGCCCTTCCCTCCCCCCATGCTCCCCCCCAAAACAGGAATGTGAGAAGGGAAATCAGGGTCCACCCAGGAGTCACCCTGGTGACCTGAATGGAGAAACAACTACCCCTTTCAATATCCAAGTGCAGGCTCCTGTCCAGTGATGTTTTATTTTGCATTGCTGGTCAGTGCCTCATCCTGGGTGGCGTGCCCACTGGGCTCAGCTAACTGTTGAGCCAATAAGGGAGCTGGGCTTCCCAGTGGGCGGCCTGGCACCTGACACATAAACATGTAAACAGGCACCTGGCTAGTGTGACTGTGTCTTGAGTATATGTCTTCCCATTTGGCTTCTACCTAATTCCGTAATTGAGTAAGAGAGAGGCTGTTTCTGTGGCAGCAAGAAATTGGTTTCCTTCCCCAAACTGCGAGGTTCAAGAGAGGTGATTCAGCAGCATTTTCACAGTAGAAAGAGAAAACTGTCTCAGACAAAAGGGAGGGAAAAATCTCAGGAATTCATTTTATCTTTTCAGCTGCCAGAACATCTCATTCAGAGAGGAGCTGTACCTTTCTATTCCTGAGCTCAGAACTGATGGCCTGCCTACCTTTAGCCTGAATTTTTCTGAAAATGTGAGGAGTGAGAGAGTTCTCCTGTAGCTGCTGCTCCAAATACCGAGGAGCGAGAGGAGCAGAGGGTGGGGAGTAAAACCCTGCAGCCCCACCTCCATTCCTCTCCCACCTCCCTTGCCCCATCCTCCCATCTGCTTCGACCAGAAGGTGAACCTGTGACATGGACAAAATCACAGGGCACCCGTCTATCATTACTGTGGAGGTCAGTATTCTCCCACAACAATGGCCTCAGTACGCTTAGATTTCCTTACCCCTGCAAGAGCCTGGCCAGCATGATGCATGGTTAAAAGCACAGATTTTAGAGGCAGCACACCTGGGCCTAAATCCCACATGGAACAAGTGACCCAACCTCCCCGAGACTCGGTTTCCACACCTGCAAAGTGAGAATGATAATACCAGCCTGTCAGGGTCTCTAGAGCAGTTTAATAAAATGGCTGCCTAGCCCCTGACCTATCTATCATAGGATCCTCTCCCCCAACTCACCCCAGCCAGGCTTGTTAGCGTGGATTACCTCTCTGATCCGTTTGGGAGCCTCACAAGGTCATCTGGCAGCACACTTCTCACTTTGCATCTTCAGTCCTACTCCAGAAAAGGAATCACATGTCATTACCTTGATATTTGCAGTCGATGCCAAAATAGGAGGTGATATGAGGTGCCAAGACTCAAAAAGTCACACACAGTTCAGAGCCTAAGGGGAGGGACCAAAATAGGGGCAAGAAGATTAATCTGGGAAAATGTGAGTAAATATCTTTGGAGGGGAAAAATGTAGATTCTCTCTAAAGTTGCCCCTGACAACAGTGTTCAGTACAGGAGGCCTGTGGGTGGTCAGGGTAGAGGAATGGAAGTTCCTGCCCTGTAGCCTGAGGGGTCTCAAGGATCAGAACCGTGGCTCTGGCCTGCAGACGAAAAGCACATGTGGGTCCCGGAGCAGCACTGCTATAGGATGGCTTCCTCAGATGATCCGACCAGTACCTCGCAGGGAGAGTCTTCCCCAAAGGATATGGGAAAGTACAAAATAAGTGATCTTCACCTTTCCTCCTTAGGGGTTCCTTGGAAGATACACAGTGGAGAGCAGTGGTGAATGAAAACAATCTTGATTTAAAGTAAAGATGCTGATCTCAAGATTATTTCTACAAATGGGGATTAAATGCCTAGGGTGGGACCAGCAGGACAAAAGTCAATCCCTCAACATAACACGCATGGCCGTGTCCCCACTTTGTGTATTGCACACCTAGCCACCCGGAACTTTACTCCCTTCCTTGAACATAAGTGCCTCTCACACGTCCACCTCCACAAAAACCCAACCTTGTTCCTGATACCAGCTCCAGGGCAATGGTGGTGGCATCTAAGCCAGTCCTGATGATCCCATTTCCCTTGCTGCTGATTGGTTTCTGGTAAGCTTGTAATACAGTTCTGACAAAGATGGAAGGGAAATATGGGGGAGGGAGGCTTCTGGGAAGTGTTTTCCTTGCTGATTAAACAAAAAGCAGATTAATCACAAAAGTTCCTCTTATTCTGCTGGATGTTGTCATGTCTGTGTGTGAAGCCTGGAACCATGGCAGCCATTTTGTAACATGGAGGTAGCGAAGCAAACATGCATATGGCAAAGTAGAAAGATGAAAAAAATCTAGCTTTTTTTATGACACTGTTTCAGCCATTGGACTAATCAACCCTGCAGTTGCCCTATCTCAGGACTTCTTGTTAAGCAAGATAATCCATTTTCTTTATAGTTTTAATCATTTTGTGACCTATTTTGTTAGTTATCACTGAAGACATCCTAACTCATACATGGCCCCCTTGATTTAAAGTCAAATTTTAATATTCACACGCCTAAATTGTCTTTCTCCAAGGCTTCTAGTTTGTTGAGGCAGTGTGGAAAATTGGGGGCATGGTGAGGAAGAGGAAGCAGAATCTTTCTGGGCTTTCTATAAATTGCCTGAATGATTTATTGTTCCTGTGGAGACAAGTGATTGCTTTTTCACATTTCACCAGGGTTTGTGGATGTGTGTGCTTCAAAGAAGAGTATGCATTTGGAAAATTATTTGCAGATCAGATGACAAGGAGCTGAAAAGAAAAGCTGAAGGATTGATTTTGCAAGAGGTTTTATGGGAATATATATGTTGACAGTTGGGGCATCTCTTCTGCCCTGAATTTGGTCAAGGAGTGAGTCATCGTTAAAATCCAGCCCACTCTATGCATTAAGTGAAGCTTTCTGGCACAGGCTGCATCCACCTGGAGGAAGGGGTGCATTTTTCTAACCAGCACAAAGGTGCTATAGGGTAAGAGTTGCTTCAAAGCCAGGTAACAAAGCGTGGCATAGAGGTCATGGAGCAGGGAGAAGACCTATGCCCATATTTAGCCCACAACTGCTCTAAAAATCCATGAAGTAGGAACTTCACCAACAGTAAGAGAGAGCTATGTGGAATGTGCCACAGTGTCTGTAAATCGCTCTAAATACGTCATCATAGACCAGGTGTGACTACATATATGCTAGTTAGTTCACACATCATCTCTAAACATATCAGATGTCCTAATCAAGAATATGCAATCCAAAAGTGATCAGCTGACTTTCAGTAGAAGGGCCACAACAGGTGCTTCTGATATAGTATTTCCATCAGTGCTTTGCTAGCTAATTAGAATCATGAGTATCACAAACTGCTTTTTAATGATGAAATTAGTGACTAGTTGGCTAATACGATTGATGGTTAGAAATACATTCTCAGTAGTGGAAATAATGGAATTTAAGATATGTGGACTGGATAAAATATTTTAGAGACATTTCCACCCTTTCTAATCAGGAATTAAGAATCCTGCACCCTACATATGGAACAAGAAGGAAAGATAGACGATAAAGACTGAGATGGTATAATATAGGAATGCCTAGAGTATACAATGACGGTGATTAAATGTATAAATTAAAAAAAATGTTTTTTCATGAGGAAGAACAAAGGAATGTCAGTATTGCAGGGTGTTGAAAATAGATGGTCATCCATATTTTAAAACTTCAACTTCTGTGTAAGACCAAAAGGAGACACATTTATTTGGTGCCAAATTTATATTTTGACTAGTGCATTTCCTAATTTAACTTGTATGGTCAGTTTAATTGAACACCATAAGTACATGGAACCTTGAATAGGGCATGAGATTTTATAGGTTTGCCGAGGTTAGTGTGATGCCAAAAAAAATCCCAGAGTGATTTGAACAGTGAATAATGAAGTATTTGCAAAGTTTCCTTGGGGGAATGGGGAGAAAGGGGGAAATATTCAATTTTCCCATTTTGAGAATTCCTAATATTCTTGCAAGCAGTGGGGACAACTAAATCAATAGGCCAAGCCCTCGATCTTGGGGCTATGAAACTTATCCCTGCAAAGGATAGGTTAAGCCTACTTAAAACTGGGCCTAAGAGTCACCCCCAGAGAACCCTTTTTGTTGCTCATATGTGGCCCCTCTCTCTCTCCTAAGCCTACAAAGCAAGCAAACTCACTGCCCTCCCCCTCTACATGGGACATAACTCCAAGGGGTATAAACCTCCGTGGCAAAATGGGGACAGAAATCCTGGGGTGAGCTGGGATTTGGTATCAAGGGATTGAGAAAACCTTCTCAATGAAAAGGGGGAATAGAGAAATGAGACAAAACAAAGTGTCAGTGGCTGAGAGATTTCAAAGAGAGTTGATAAGGTATCCTGGAGGTTATTCTTATGCATTATGTAGATATCCCCTTTTTAGTTTATGGTGTATTGGAGTGACTAGAGGGAAGTGCCTGAAACTGTAGAGCTGTGTTCCAGTAGCCATGTTTCTTGAAGGTGATTGTATAACGATATAACTTTTACAATGTGTCTGTGTGATTGTGAAAACCTTGTGTCTGATGCTCCTTTTATCCAGGAGGATGGATGAGTAAAAAATATGGATAAAAAATAAACAAATAATAGGGGGAACAAAGGTAAAATAAATTGAGTAGACAGAAATACTAGTGGTCCATGAGATGGAAGGGTAAGGGGTATGGTATGTGTGAGTTTTTTCTTTTCTATTTCTTTCTCTGGAGTGATGCAAATGTTCAAAAAAATGGTCATGGTGATGAATATGCAACTATGTGATGCTAATGTGAGACACTGATTATACACCATGTATAAAATGTTTGTATGTTTGTTAATGTTTGAAATAAAAATATTTTTTAAAAATACCCAAGGCTAAAAAAAAGAATCCTGCACCCTAAGAGACAACAGTTCCTAAATTGTCCTGTATCCACTCATTGGTTTCAGAGGATTTTTGATTACTCACGACAACTCTAAACCCTAACAGAATCTAGTCTCTGGAATGTTGGTGTGTCTTCAAGTGAACTTCCAGGTGAGGATGTGGTCTAAGAGAGTGTATGACTTTTTTTTTTTTTGGTGCCTGTTGCTTGTTGATGAATGTTTGCATGATAAATATCTGCATGAGGGCAGAATTTGGTATGAGGACTGTTTTTATTATAATGAGATTAGAGGGCTCACCAAAATCTACCAAAAGAACTCCTGAAGTTGTTTTGCAACAGGGGACCATCAGCACTAGCAACACACAATAAGTTTCCTTTGGGAAGTTTCTAGATCATCAGCCTGGTGGAGTTAGAACATGAGAGAAAGAATAATGGTGGATGAAAGAGAAAGAACATGGGGACACTATTTGGTAACAAGTGGACAAAGGGGTTTATAAGCACTAGAAAGTCACCCCTTTTGTGACTTCCAGAAATAAATAGAAGGTACTTGTTAAGGGGCTGCCAATTCTTTCAGTAAAGCTGATTGGGGCTTGAGCCATTTTAGTTTGAGCATAAAAAGCAATTACAACTTCATTTCACACACACACACACATGCTGGAGATACCTGAATATCAGTTTCATTCAGTGAAACTAAGCACAATTATTTATAAGAAATCATTTTTAATGCATAATGGCTTCTGTGTAAACTATCCTGGAAAAATACAGTTGAGACAGAGTGAAGGTATTCATATCCAAGTTATGGTTTGGTTTAATGGAGACAGAGGCCTTTTCCCTCTTCTAAACGTGTAAAAAAAGTTTTATTCACCACTTCCAGTGATTTTATGTGTGAAAGGTGAAGAAGTGGAGTTGGGTGGTAAATCTTGTGGTGCCAAAGGCTTGTCATAGGACCTTCTGACTGGTAGTATTAAATAACAATTACTGACAAGAGTGGGAGATTTGGGGTATCTTCGATTTTTGTTTTATCTCAAGAGGCCATTTTGTTGGGATGATGATTCAAATTTACCCCATGAGAAGGGAAAATTTACATGGGGCATTAAGATGGAGGTGGGCTCACTACCACGGGTTAGCATGAGGACACTTTGCCTTGTTTCCTGGGAGGCAAAATGGACAGTTTGGCAGGTCAATCCACAAAGAGGTACTGAGCTCTTATACTAGGTGATGGGATCAAATCTTGCTTTGAATAGTCCTGTTGATGACAAATACAAAATAAAACATGCTATGAGTTGCAAATCAAGTGGAAAACAAAAGCCTGTGCCATTAGGAGCTGGCGTTGGGCATTCTAGCTAATTTGTTAGGATCAATTGAACATCTTCAGGCTCTACCTCTCTTCCTCACTTATTACCTGTAATCAAGCATTTTTTGAGTATCAAATTTGCTCCAAACACTTCTGTTAGTTTCTGAGGACACAGAGGTGAAAACACAATGTATGGCCTTTTGGAATGGATGATCTCGGGTATGCATATTGTGGTAGTTAGATTCAGTTGTCAACTTGGCCAGGTGAAGGTGCCTCGTTATATTGCTGTGGACATGAGCTGATGGTACGTGAACCTCATCTATTGCTGATTACATCTGTAGTCAGCTAGGAGGTGTACCTGGGGCAATGAATGATGTTTGACTTAATTGGCTGGTGCTTAAATGAGAGACTCAATGTAGTACAGCCCAAGCAGCTCAGCATACCTCATCTCAGCACTCGCACCTCAGCCCAGGCCTTTGGAGATGCAGAGCGAAATCACCACAGGGAAAATTGTTGAAACCCAGAGACCTGGAGAGAAGGCCAGCAGAGACCATCCTGTGCCTTCCCACGTAAGCAAGAACCTCAGATGAAAGTTAGCTGCCTTTCTTCTGAAGAATTAATGAAATAAATTCCCTTTTATTAAAAGCCAATCCATCTCTAGTGTGTTGCATTCTGGCAGCTATGAAACTAGGACACATATATATACATATATATATATTTGTTTGTGTTTGTGTCTATGGGGATAGTGGTAGGAAGAAATAGATAAACAGACAAACACAGGCGACACATCAAACTCGGAAACTATGCCCAGGCTGTGCAGGCTATCTCCCTGTTGATCATGTCACTTGCTCTTGAGTCTTGAAGACAAGCTGAGTTGCCAAGGCAAAGAACTAGGATGAAAGGAATTCCACATAGGCAAGCGGCATCTGAGCAGGCATAAGGGATGGTTGCGGTGGAAAGGGAGTGGGAAGGACTACTCTTTGGAGGTTGGATCATAGGATACCTTGGGACAGCGGATGGAATCGTAAGATAAAGCTGTAGTACCAGACACGGCCCAGATCACAGAGGAAACTGAACTTAATCCTAAAGGTGATTGGAAGTCAAATAATTTTAAACAGAGAAGGAAAGTTTTACAAAAATATTTTTGTTAGTGGAGGTCAAAGACTGTGCTAGGAAAACAAGAGACTGAGGACAGGGTCATGGCAATGATTTACAAGGTGATTTTTTATAGGCGCCCCATTCAGGTATATTTATCTCAATATCAGTTTCTCCTGTAACTAGCCTATAATTAAGGTTTTTAAGTTGTATCTGAGTCAAAGAATGCTATTTATCATTCCTGGTAAATTGTGTTGCTTGAGCGACTTCCCACCTGTTAAAAAGAGGACATTCTTTGCTTTAGAGAGAAGGCAGATGCCACTGGGGTCAAAGAATCATAGCTCAGCTTTGAAATAGATTTGGAAATCCATAATGAACATAATTACCTTGTAGGCTGGGTGACAAAGTTATTTTCTAAATTCCAAAACATCCCCTCCAAACAAGTAGAATCAAAAGTTGGATCACAGAGAAGGGAAGAATTTGGATGAAGAAAAAATATTTGAAAGGTTAAAGGGAAAGAGGGCTGTTTAGAAGCAAATGTCCCTGCTCCTCCTGCAGAGTAGACACTTCCAAAAGGAATATACAGATAGGTTTCAGAAAACCTGAGACCCCTGGGATTCCATTTCAGAGGAGACTTCAGGGCACTCAAAGAAGTCCCATTTCAGGCAATGGCCCTGCATTTGATGCAGCGAGGGAGTGGTAGAGCAGCTTCCTTCAAGCAGAGTTAGTGGTCCCAGTGGACCACAGCCTACCTGGAGTATGTGGTGGTATAGGAAGGCCCACATGTACCAGGAGGGGCGTGGAATTACTAAGGAACTAATAGACCAGAGGAAGCCTGGGCATCAAGTAGAGGAAACTATAACTAAAGGCTGTAGCCCTCACTGCTTAGCAGTGACATGCAAAATTCTAGCCAGGACCTGTTACTCCTCTTCACCATAGGTAGAGGTGGTCCAGAGATCTCGCAGGATGGACGCCATCTGATGGAAGGCAAAAAGAACCCAGAAGACCTCCATCCCGCACTCAAGTGCCCAACAAGAGAGGAGATACACCCCTGAAAGGGAATGTGATTTAAACCCACTATTTATCTCCAATTAATTCATAATCTGTTTGCATTTGTAAACTCCAATCCTGCCACATATGTGTGTGAGCACATAGGTGGGTGAGTTCACACAAATACACACACACACACACACACATACACAGGCTCTTGAATTCCTCCCCTAACAAAAATCACCATGTCCAAGAATGTGCCCCAAAGTAACAGGCAATATAAAATCCTAAAGAAGGTTGATTTTTCAAATAAAAAGGCTGAGGGTTCATTTATTAGATAACAACAAAGGGTAATTGTTAAGGCCACCGTGCCAGACTTCTAATCTTGGCCACCGTGCCAGACTTCTAATCTTCATACCCTGGTTCCATCACTGAACTAGCAGAGACCTTGGGCAAGATATCTACATATCAGTACCTTCATTTCCTCATAAGTAAAATGGAAATAATAGTAGTATCCATTGCCTAGTATCCATTATGAATATGAAATGAGTTTGATATTTGGAAAGCACTTGGGATACTGTCTAGTACACGGTTGTTAAACAAACTGCTCTCAGAACCTCAGTCTCTTGAGGAGCCATTCTTTCCCCCTAAATCTCTTTATACAGTACATATAAGACTGTTTTGCCTATTTCTCACAGTGAAGGACTGAGAACAGCCACGGGAATGCTTACCTGCCACATCATTGTTGTCTTTCTTCCAGGGTTCTCCATGTCTTTGCCAGCTCGAAAAAAGAAGGATACCAATAAAAAAATACGTTTCATGAAATATTTGACATTTAAATCTCTCATGAAATTTAGAGCTGAACGGCATACAGTAGGTGTTTAATATATTTGTTGGCTGATTTTTTTAAATGTCATCACAATGGCAGTATTTAGCATATGAGAAGGAATGCCTCTTACACCTGAACTCAGAAGAGTAACCAGACATCGATCTAAAAATAGAAACTCTTTCATTCTTTTCTGCCCTTTTCTCTATTTTTAAAAGCTCACTATTGCTCCTTCCCCTTTTCCAGATGTTAGCTAGGAAATCTAAATTCTTTTTTAAAGCCTAGCTAGAAGAACTCACAGATATACAAAAGTGTTGATAACACCAAAGGTGCAACTTACATCAAAATCTCACAGAATTTAAAATTTTAAAGATCTGTTACTGCCACTTCAACTTCCATTATTAAATGCAAAGAAATCACAAGGTGTGTACCTGTGAGAATTTCTTGAATTAAACATCCAAAAATGTAGAACTAATGGAGATGACATTTAGGCTTTGAGGCAAAGCTAAATTCAGATTTAGAAAAGGTTGGTCAGCTGCTCAATGCAGATGCTGTTTTTATCTAGTGCTATGATCATTTCATCAGATGAACATATTTCTTAAAGTGACAGAAATTAGGAGTTTTAGATATTTTTAAATGGGGGTAGTCCCTATGATACTCCTAGCTGCACAGAGGAATTAAGATCAGCTGGGTCCATTTCCATGCTCTAAAGCAGTGTTTTTCAAATAGGATCACAACCCAGTCATAGGTCCTGAAATCAATTTAATAGATAAATATAATATATAACATCATAGTAGTGTATCATAAACTGAAGGAAAAATATTTTATTCAGTTTGTGTGTGTGTGTGTGTTTGGTTATGATATAAAATGTGGTTGTTGAGGTGAATCACAATTTTAAAAAATTGGAAACCTACTGACCTGAGATTTCTACATGCAGATTTTGCAGAAGATATATACTACAAGCAGGAAAAGAAATTTGTACAAACCTGATGGAAAATAACTTTTCAATAAGTTTGATAGGTCTTGACATTATCCACAACCTCTGAACCATCATTGGATATATCTTAAAGAAATAATCCAAAATTTAGACAAAGATCTAGATGCAAAAATATTCACTGCGTTATTAGTCCATTATGCTGAAAACTACAGTTTAAATGCTGATAACAAGGCAACATTAAGTCAATTTTAGAGTATGAAAACCAGTTAAGTAATGTGTTAGCATTAAAAGCAGTATTTTCAGAGAATTTATAATGATGTGGGAGATGCTTATGATTTAATGGTAAATAAAAAAAGATTCAAAATTGCTCATACTATATAACCTCAGCAAAGACTGGTAAGAAGGAAATGCTAAAATATTAACAGTGGTTTTCTGAGTGGTTGAATTTTGGGTGACTTTGATTCTCTGTTTTTCTATTTTTTCCCAGGTTTCCACAATGCATATGTAATATCTATCTATCAATCAGCGGGAAACATGTTTCTTAACAAAAATGAAAGTCCCCCTCCTCACAACAATCTGTGTTCTTACCAATCAGGAAACATGATGTTATTCTCATCCTTTGTCGACCTTCCTTTGGGTAAGAGAAAGGAAAATTTTCCTTTGTAAAGTGCATTTTCATAGTTTAATGACTCTTGCAGATCCACTTCATTGTCTTCCTGGTGATTAACACAAAAGCAAGAGTACCTGGGCCAGGGTTTCAGGTCTCCCAAGCAGCATACCTCATAGATGCTTTTCCTTTCCTCAAGACTAGAGTATTAGTTTCCTCTTGCTGCTGGAACAAATCACATAAACTTGATGGCTTAAAGCAACACAGATTTATTATCTTTGCAGTTCCAGGGGTCAAACATCTGAAATGGGTTTCACTGGACTAAACTCAAGATGTCACCAGGTGCTTTTGGTTTGTGAAAGCTGCCAGAATGCAATATACCAGAAATGGAACAGCTTTCAAAAGGGAAATTTACTAAGTTGCAAGTGTACAGTTCTAAGGCTATAAAAATGTCCAAACTAAGGTATCCAGGAAAGATTCCATGATTCAAGAAAGGCTGATGGCAAGAGATGGAAACAGCCCAAATGTCCATCAATGGATGAGTGGCTTAAAAAACCGTGATACATACACACAATGGAATATTACACAGTTGTAAGACAGAATAAAATCATGAAGCATGTAACAACGTGGATGAAACTTGAGGTCATAATGCTGAGTGAAATTAGCCAGAAACAAAAGGACAAATACTGTGTGGTATCACTAATATGAACTAACATTAATGAATGAACTTTGAGAGTTGAAGTTAAGAACATAGGTTATCAGGAGATAGAAATAGGGTAGAGATTGGGCATTTGGTGCTTAAGGATGTAGCAGGATTGATTATAAAAATTCAGAAATGGATAGCACAATACTGCCTGCTTGTAGCACAATAATATAAGTATACTGAATGAAGCTGAATGTATGATTGAGGGAGAAGGGCTGGGGGGCATGTATGACACCAGAAGGAGAGATAGAGGGTAAAGGCAGAGACTGTATAACTTAGGAATTCCTAGAGTGGACAATGATGGTGATTAAATGTACAAAGGAAAAAAAAAAGTTTTTGCATGAGGGAGAACAAATGAATATCAATATTGCAAGGGATTTGTCAGGTATCAGAGAATAAAACTTACTATACAAAATGGATTCTGTGACATAGGGGACCCTTCAGTTTCTCTCCCTCAGCAGCTCTTCTGACAGGACCTGATGTGACAGCAAGATAGTGAGAACAAATATGCCAACACCCCACCCACCAGTGGCCAGATCAGATAACCATGAGTGTGAAGTCATGATCTGCACCAGCCTGATATCTCCCAGAGACGCCTGTGGCCACACATGACCTCCACCCCTCATGGCATATGTGCTTGTTTGAAAGGATGTATGTCCCCTAGAAAAGCCATGTTTTAATCTAAATCCCATTTCATAAAGGCAGAATAATCCCTATTCAATACTGTATGTTTGAAACTGTAATCAGATCATCTCCCTGGAGATGCGATTTAATCAAGAGTGGTTGTTAAACTGGATTAGGTGACGACATATCTTCACCTATTTGGGTGGGTTTTGATAAGTTTCTGGAGTCCTATAAAAGAGGAAACATTTTGGAGAAAGCCAGAGATTCAGAGAGAACAGAGCAGAATGACATAGCCCTGAGAAACAGAGTCCACCAGCCAGCGACCTTTGGAGATGAAGGAAAACACCTCCCAGGGAGTTTCATGAAACAGGAAGCCAGAATAAGAAGCTAGCAGATGACACTGTGTTCGCCATGTGCCCTTCCAGATGAGAGAGGAACCCTGACCATGTTTACCATGTGCCTTTCCAGATGAGAGAGAAATTCTGACTGTGTTCGCCATGTGCCTTCTCACTTGAGAGAGAAACCCTGAACTTCATCAGCCTTCTTGAACCAAGGTATCTTTTCCTGGATGCCTTTGATTGGACATTTCTATAGACTTGTTGTAATTGGGACATTTTCTCGGCCTTAGAACTGTAAACTAGCAACTTATTAAATTCCCCTTTTTAAAAACCACTGCATTTCTGGTATATTGCATTCTGGCAGCTAGCAAACTAGAACAGCATGGTTTTTCCTTTAAAACCACAAGCTGTGAGAAAGAGAGTTGGAGCCATTTTTTTTTTTGCTGGCTCCCAGCCTGCCTGCTCTACCTTAGCTCTCTGTTTCTTTCTAGCAATAAACTATTAAGCTTTAACTCACCGTCTCATGCAGAATCCTTTAGCAACCCCATGCTTAACAGTGTTGAAAGTGGGTGGTGTACAGGAAAAAATACAATCAATGCAATCTAGGGTCTATAGTCAACAGTAACATTGTAATACACTCCCACTGAATGTAACAAAGGCTTTATGTCAAAACTAAATGACAACAGGTGGGGGGCATGGGGAAGGGTATGGAGTCTTTGTGAAAGAAAAGGAAATGTCTTCATATAGATTATGGTGACAAAGGCAAGTCTCTTTACTTACGTTGGATTGTATGATGTGCAAATAAAGCTGTTTAAAAATGAACAGAGAGAAACATGTACTAGAGAAAATGTAGAGAAAGAGATGTACCTATTCACCATTGGTAGAGGAAACTGAGAGGTGCAGCCCCTTGGAGGACAGTGTGGTGGTTCCACAGGAGGCTAGGGGTGGGGTTGCCATATGATCCTGCAACCCAGTTGCTCAGTATATACCTGGAGGAACTGAGTGTGGGGACACCAATGGACATTTGCACACTGGTGTGTATAGCCGCAGTGCTCACAATTTACAATGGATGGAGGTGGCCTAAGGATACAATGAGTGAGGAATGGAAGGCAGAACTATAACGTATACATACAATGGACTACTAAACCACCACAAGAAGGAATGAAGTTGTGAGGCATGCAACTAGGTGAATGAAACTTAAGCACTGTATGTTGAATGAAATGTCAGAAACAAAAAGGCAAATACTATCATGCCTCACTCATATGAACTAACAACAATACAAAAACTCGGTGAACGGAAGTCAAGAGTATGGGTTACATCAGGTTGGGGCCTATTGTAAAGGGTCCTAGATGGTAAGCTCTTATAAAAGTCACGTATATTCAGGAATTGTAACTGTTATTTATAAATTCTGAGATACTGAGCTGTTTGAATATAACCTGGTCATTTCCTGAAACTTAGGGTATTTATGCGACACCTGAGACTCACAGTTAGAGCTCTGAAGCTATGAAAGTCAGTAGAACCCCCAAACAGGAATAGTTTAAAAAGTTGAAAAAGTGATTAGACTTCAAGTAGAGATATGAATGAAGCTGATCTGGGTAGGACTGGAATAAATCAGAATACAGGGTAAAATATGATAGTGTACATATTTTAAAACTTCAACTTCTGCTTGAGACCAAAGGAAAAGATGTTTATTTGGTGTAAAATTTATATTTTGGGTAGCACATTACCTAATTTAACTTTATGGTCAGTTTATTTGAACACCATAAGTACATGGAATCTTGAATAGGGCGTGAGATCTTGTTGGTTTGTCCAGGTTAGTGTGATGCCCTGATAAATCCCAGAGTAATCTGGGTGGTGAATAAAAAAGAATCTGTAAGGTTCCCCTTGGTGGACTGGGGAGAAAGGAGGAAATACTCAACTTCCCAATCTGGAGAATTTCTGATATTCTTGCAAGCAGTGGGGACAACCAAACAATAGGCTGAGCCCTCAATCTTGGGTTTCTCCTTATGAAACTTGTTCCTGCAAAGGATAAGCTAAGCCTACTTATAATTATGCCTAAGACTCACCTCCAGAGAACCTCTTTTGTTGCTCAGACATGGCCTCTCTCTCTAAGCCAACTTAGCAGGTGAACTCACTGCCCTCCTCACTATGTGAGTGGACATGACTTCCAGTGGTTTAAAAATCCCTGACAACATGGGACAGGAGTCCTGGGATGAGCCATGACCCAGCATCATGGCACTGACAAACCTTCTTGACCAAAAAGGAGAAGTGAGAAATGAGACAAAATAAAGTGTCAGTGGCTGAGAGATTTCAAACAGAGTTGAGAGGTTATCCTGGAGGTTATTCTTACACATTTTGTAGATAACCCTTTTTAGTTTATGATGTATTGTAGTGGCTGGATGGAAGTACCTGAAAATGTTGAGCTGTGTTCCAGTAGCCTTGATTCTTGAAAATGATTGTGTAACTATAGAAATTTTACAATGTGACTGTAGGATTGTGAAAACCTTATGTCTGATGCTCCTTTTACCCATGGTATGGACAGATGAGTAAAAAAATATGGATAAAAAATAAGTAAACAATAGGGGGAATAAGGAGTAAAATAAATGGGGTCAGTGAGAGGGAGGGGTAAGGGGTATGGAATGTATGGGTTTTTTCTTTTTATTTCTTTTTCTGGAGTGATGCAAATGTTCTAAAAATGATCATGTTGACGAATACACAACTACGTGATATTGTGAGCCACTGATTGTACACTATGTATGGACTGTATGTTTGTAAAGATTTGTCAACAAAAATTTTTTTTAAAAAAGAGTAGATGAAGATAAAGTGAAAGCAAAAAAAAGACAGAGAAAGGCCGAATGGCCTGGAACACCTCTGTCAGCTGGAAAGGCACATGGCAACTGCTAGCTTTCTCTCCAGGCTTCTTCATACTCCTTCCCCTGGGGCATTTTCTCTCTGCATCTCCAATGGTCTCTAGCTGTGTGGGTTCTGTTGGCATTGAAGCTCTTTAAAATGGTTCCCTCTAAAAGGACTCCAGTAAGCAACCCCACCTTGAATGGGTAGAAACATCTCCATGAGATCCACCTAATCAAAAGGTCCCACCACAATGGGTGGATCACACCTCCACGGAACCAACTTAATCAAAAATATTTCACCCAGCAATATTGAATGAGGATTAAAGAACATGGGTTTTCTGAGGTACAGAACAATTTCAAAACAGTATACCAGACCTGTTTCTAGGGGGTTGCAGCAAAGAGCATGTTTCCTTGCCTTTTCCAGCTTCTAGAGGCTGCCTGCATACCTTAACTTGTGGTGCCTCCTTCCATCCTCAAAGTCAGCAGTGTCGTATCTTCAACTCTCTGCTTCCATCTTTACATCATCTTTTCTCACTTTGACCCTCTTGCCTTCTAAGGACTCTTATGGTTACGTGCAGCCCATCTGGATAATCCCAGATAATCTCCTCACCTCAAGCTCTTAGATTTATCATATCTGCAAAGTCCCTTTAGTTTTGGCGATTAGGACTTGGACACCTTTGGGGGCCAGCATTCTGTCTGCTACCACTACATTAGATAGAACAGCTTTAAACTGGGGTCTTTCACCTCTCTAACATTACAGACATAGTGTACCATTCCTAATTAGCCTTCCCAAATGTATATAGGTCTGTGGATTTTCCATTACGTGTAAATATCCATTAATAACAGGATTTCTTTGTCACTCATCTAACATTGGCTAACAGTTAACCAAAGAGATGTTTCTAATTTTACGCTAACTATGCATCACAAAAATGTAGGGCTGCAAAACATACATCAATATATGCTAGAGGACCTGTGGTTCCAATCAGCATTCCTTTCTAAAGTTATCTCTTTTGCTATTACTATGTAGAAGGCAGCAAGCCAGAGAAGAGAGATTCTGAGTTCAAAAACTTAGGGGTTATTGTAATTTATTTTGTTTTTATTTTAGAATACTTTAAGTTACTCAAGTAATGCAGCATTGTAGGAAAATTAGAAAATAAATACAAACAAAAAATGTTTTTACTCTCACTTTTGGTTATCAAATTCTAAAAACAAAATAATTGTGTCCTGTTTCATTTTTTAAAAAAGACCTTTTTACTGAGTTGTGGGATTAAAAGATTAAAATTAATTCAAACATTTAAACTCAGTTTGAAAACCCAAAGAACATTTGGCTACTAGTTTAACTATCTTCACACTTATATTTGTTCATTTAAAACTCAAGTGTGGCATTTAAAAAATAATAATCTCACTGTGTTACTGGGTTTAAAGTCACAGCTTTCTCCAGGTTTGGGCAGATCCTGTTGTACCCCAGCTTTTCTTCTACAGCCTCCAGTTACTATTTTTAATCCTTCCTTAAGGGTTGAAAGATTAAATAAAATGCCAGAATTCACATGCCAATGAGCCTTTTCTTTGAATTCCTCTTTTAGACACAAAAATAAAGGAATTTGGTTATTTCTTCTGTATCTCTTCATTTCCTTTATACTCTTTATCTTTGCCTTCTCAAGATGTTATCCTGCCTGAAATAATCTGCCTTCCTACCTATTTGCCCAATTTCTGCCCACCCCTTCCAAGCTCAGCTCAAATTTTGCCTTTTCCACAAAGCCTTAGGAACCCCGGAAGCCAAAACGGATTTCTTCCCCTTCTGAGTTTATACAGAACTGCCAGTCTAACCCAAGTCTGATACTTCATCACAATATGTTCATCAATCATTTTCATGTAGCCTGTTATTATTTTCCTTAGCTTTTACAGCTAAGGGGACATCCTCTTAGGGAGGTTAAGTGACTGTCCCAAAGTCATATAAAAATATCAGCATCTATGTCAAAAGGTGAATTTGTGCCACTCTCTCCAGAGCAGAGAAAATCAAGAAGAAATAAAGAAAATAGTTTATTCCCATTCAAAACAAAAACACAGGGCAGTGCGACGGTGGTCCAGTGGCAGAATTCTCACCTGCCATGCCGGAGACCTGGGTTCGATTCTCAGTGCCTGCCCATGCAAAAAATAAATAAAAAAATAAAACACATCAACATCAGAGTGGACACTATAGCCAAGTCTTCTGAGCCCTTTCTAACTCTTGGTCCCACACCCCAGGCTGCCTCTCAGGCCTACTGTATTATGACAAGTCTGTATATTTTACTGGCATTGAATTTTTCAATGTTTATCTTTTCAAATCATTCAAAGGTGGTGATTACATTTATTCATGCAAAATGTAACATACATATTGAGCTCCTACTATTTGCCAGGGTCTGTGCCAAGCAATAGAAATATAAGGATAAATTAAGACAATCCTAATCTTCTAAATTCTTAGAGTCAGCATGGAACAAAAAAGTAAAGCAGCAATTACAGGTAGTGAAAAGTGTCCTAATAAAGAAAATACAGGGAGTGGTCAGAAACACCTTTCCAAAGGAAATTCCTTGACCTGAGCCTTGAAAGGAAAGAAAAACAGAAGGGAAGGGAATTAGCCCTTATTCAGCAGGTACAATGTACTCAACATGAACCAAGAGCCGCTCATATATTAATTCTGATTTAATCCTCACAGCAACCCTACGAAATCCATGGGAGAGGTAAGGGATTCACTTACTGTGTTTCATATATCCTTTATGAAGAACAACAAACTCATAAGGAGCACTTTCTCTGGGCGTTGCATTGTTCCAAATGCATCTTGATTGTCAGTCATTTAATCCTTCTAACAACCCTGTAATTAACATTACAAATTAATAGACCAGGCTCAGAGAGGTTAAATAATTTGCCTATGGTCACACAGTGAGTAAATTGGTGAACTCTATCTACCGCTACCAGATTAATTTTCTCATCCTGTTAATCCTGTTAGTATTTTTAATGGCAAAAGTATGCATATTCTCCCAGCAATTCCACTCTTAGGACACAGACCAAAAAAATTGAAAGCAGAGACTCAAAAAGATACTCGAATGCCAATATCCATAGTAAGATTCACAATAGCTGAAAGGTAGAAACAACCTAGATGTCTCTTGACAGAAGGATGGGTAAAAAAATGTTATATATACTTGTGTTTACACACACATACACAAACAATAGAATATTATTCTGCCATAAAAAGTGATGATGTTCTGATATATTCTATGACATATATGAACTTTCAGAACATTATTATGTTGAATAAAATAAACCAGAAACAAAATGACAAATATCGTATGATTCCACTTTTTGAAATATCTAGAATAAGCAAATTCAGAGAGAAGAAATTAGACTAGAAATTACCACAGGTTGGGGGGAGGGGGAATGGAAGTTATTGTTTAATTGATATAGAGTTTCGTTTTGGGTGACAAAAAGGTTTTGGTAATGGATGGCCGTAATGGTAAAACAACCTTGTAAAAATAAGTAATGCTGCTTAATTGTACACTTAAAATGGGTTTAAATGGCACATTTAATGTATATATACATTACCACAATAAAATTTAAAATATACATATTCTTGTTAAAGAATTTAAGGTTGTATAAAATGTAAGTAGTTTCTGTACCCTTCCCCTGATTCCATTTCCAAAAGGGAGCCAGTATCAACAGCTTTGTGAATATTAAAGTTAAATATTAGTATTCCCATTTTATAGATGGAAAAATCAAGTCTCAAAAATAATTAAGTGGCTTGCCTAGGGTTACAGAGGTAGTAGATGATAACACTGGGATTCAGACCCTCATCTTTCTAGCTTTAATATCTATTTAGGAACTACCAGGAAAACTGAAGGGTCCCAAGCTGATGACCAGCACATGTTTTGTAGGCAAGATCAAGGACGGGCTGCACATTCCAGGCTATTGAGACCCAGCTTTTCTTGCTAATGATGAGTAAAGGGAAAATACAATAGGTTTGGCATTATAGGAGGGTCTCTGGTGAAAGGGAGACCAAAACCTGCAACCAGGCAGGGGGAAGACTGGACAAATGCAAGCAATATTGGGTGATGTAGCGATGGAACTTGGAGACAGATTGGTTGTGGGGAATGAGAGGAAAGGATATGTCTGTTGTGCATCCCTGGCCCCTCGCCTGGTGGACCAGGTGGAAATGGTGCCATCTCCAGAAAGAGGAAGAACACTTTTTTCCATGGAGAGTTAACTGGTGCCAGGAGGCCAATGCTTGGTAGAATTTCAATATTAGTTCCAGGCAGAAAAACTTATGTTTTTGTTAAATTGATTGTGGAATTGCTAGAAAATTTATGTTCCTGGAAGTAGCGCCCAACAAGCTTTCTAGAAACTGCTTCAGATAGTTCAAGCATTAGATTAGTTCATGCTATTCACCTATTGAGGAAAAAACTATCACCCTGGTAATCTCCCAACTGTTGAAATCTCCTTTCTACACACTTTCTCCATCTCTGAGTGCTACACCTAGTTCTGAGGTTTAGCTTTCAAGCTGCACACCATCATAACCCATCTTTCCAGCAGGCAGCACCAACCTCAACAGCTAAATCACAAGGTGGGTGAGCAGTACAAGAGGAGCTACTACAAAGCCTAGGCTGTATGGGAGATGTCAAGGTTGTCGGTCCAGTTTGTAAAGACTACAGCGTGGCAGGAACAAGTGGGATTGTTACTTGAAGGTCAGGACCAAGGCTAAGTTGAAGGGACATGGGGACATGGGTCTTTGTCTTTGAATTGAAAGCCCTGTTCTAGTTTGCTAGCTGCCGGAATGCAACACACCAGAGACGGATTGGCTTTTTATAAAAGGGGGTTTATTTTGTTAGTTCTTCAGAGGAAAGGCAGCTAACTTTCCACTGAGGTTCTTTCTTATGTGGAAGGTCAGGATGGTCTCTGCTGGTCTTCTCTCCAGGCGCCTGAGTTCCAACAACTTTCCCAGGGGTGACTTCTTTCTGCATCTCCAAAGGCCTAGGCTGAGCTGCAAGTGCTGAGATGAGGAATGCTGAGCTGCTTAGGCTGTGCTACATTGCGCTCTCTCATTTAAGCACCAGTCAATTAAGTCAAACGTCACTCATTGCAGCAGACACGCCTCCTAGCTAACTGCAGATGTAATTAGCAACAGATGAGGTTCACGTACCATTGGCTTATGTCTGCAGCAACAAAACTAGGTATGCTCACCTGGCCAAGTTGACAACTGAATCTAACTAACACAAGCCCTGACCAGGAAACCAGATAGACTGGGACTAAGAGAAGGACCCAGAGCTAATCCTGCAGAGTACAGAACCACTGCAAATTCTACTGTGGCATTTCCAAACCATTTTTTCCTGCTTTTGAAGGCTTAAACAACTCAGGTCTGCCTGCTCAGTCTGTTCCTGCCGGTTTTCAGGACTCCATGAGAATACTGATGGCAGCAAAAAGTTAACTATCAATCAGTTAAAAGATATGAAAATCCAACAAGTGATATATACTAAAGGAAAATTGCTTGGGGTGCTCAGTGAAGGGGTCTATGAACACAGAGGAAATCCCTGCAGTATGAAACTACAATGAATTCAGGTGAGACTGCACTGTACTTTATGTCTACTACCATCATTTTACCTGGCAGTGTAGCAAAATATTAAAATATTTACCAAAAGATTTCACCCCAGATGGTTAGAAATTTAAATGTGTGTGCTTAACAGACATTCTAGGTACTGGGAAAACTGTCTTCTCTGGATAGGCAGCAGGTCCTTGTCTGCTTCCTGATGGCCTAAGACATTCATCTGAAATTTCAGGAAAATGTCTTTAAGGGCAGAACAAGCAGGTCAGCTGGCCCAGATTCTACCTAATGGGCATGCGGGGGTAGGCCAGGTTCTGGAGGCATGCAGTGCTTCCTGCATCTCTGTGGGCTGGGCACGGGATCTAGCCCTGCTCCCATCCCCATCCCAAGGACTGGGAATGGAGCATCACCATCTCCCCTTCCTCAGGTTGCTCCCTATGTTGTCATTTCCTTCCCCCTCCAATTCTGCCCTTGAGGGTAATTTAACCCATTCCACTTGGATAAATATGGCATATTGGATGGCCCAGAACTGCCCTCTCACAGAAGAGGTGCCTTTGGCAAACTATCCCTGAAGGCCCAAACTCCAGTATCTCCACCGGCCATTAAGCAGGAGGAAGTAAAACATCTGGAAGTTGTGAGGAATGTGGCCAGCTGAGAAGATAACCTCTCAATTGCAGTCATTCCAATTCAATTTTTTTTTTTTTGAATCATCATACTGGTCAAACAGAATTCTGAAAGCCATCCCCACACACCTGTAAGGAACTTTAAACACAAATATAATTAGAGAAGACTGATTCAGTTGGTTATTTATTGAGCATTTACTTCCTACTCTGGGCCTTTCAGAATAGGACACAGACTCTGAGCTTAAGGAAGGATGAGAGGGTCAAGAAAAACTCTGAGTATATGAAGCTCAAGGTGTGCTTGAGACAGTGTTCACAAAGTGGACAAGATATGCACATTAGAGGCCAGCAGATCATTCATTGTACGTTGGCAATTTAGTCAATGTGGGCTAGGCCTGTGGGAAATTCAAAAGAGAAGGTAAATATATCTGCATGTTCAGAGTTTACTTCTCTACTCCAGGAAAGCATTAAAAAGATGGGCTAGTGAGGAAAAATGGGTCACCACCAGATGACCAATGGCCCACAGTTTGACCAGGATGCAGGGATTTCCATTTTAAAACCCAGACAGTCCCAAGAAATCCATCCCAGCAAGCCTGGGACTGAAGGGTTTCCTAAGTCATGGGCTTTCAATGCTAAAACAGGGAAAGCCCCAAATAAGCCGCGTGGGTCACCCTTGTCCCATGTATGGCATTCCTCTTTCTAAACAAGGGTTTTGCTCCTTTTATTGGACAAGGAGAAGATTCTGAGTAACTCAAGGCACTCCCTTACAGAAGTTATCCCAGTTTCCATCATCTCCCATGGGCTGGCCCCTGGGGTGGAAACATTTGGAAATAAGAGCTAATACTTCCTTGGCATGGGATGTGCTGCTAAGAGAAAATTTCAGTGGAAGGCCCTTTCAAGTGCAAAAACTTCCTTGTTTTCATGACCAGTTAGGCCAAGGAAATAGTCCACTGAGGTATACATTGGGGGCACCTGAAATCATATTTATTTTCTACTAATAAATTTGGACCTCTCTCGAGGCACCAAGGTTAGCTTGATTAAAGTTCTCGTTCAAATGATCCCCAAGTGGTAGCTTCCTTGCTTGTAATTCAAAGTCAAGTGCAGCTCCCAATCAAATGGTTGCCAGGAGATACCACAGGAGCCAACTCCCCATTTCCTCTGCCATGGCAACGGGCAGTTATTTCCTAATCCATCTCCTTTCTGCAGAGTCTAGATTTCTGAGAGTAGTATGCTACCCTTGACTATTTAGTTAATCTTGCAGAAAGAAGAAAATCCTTCTAACCTTCCCTCTACACAAAGTGACACTTCCTGCAGTTTCAACTTACCACTGACCTTTCCTTTGAGATTTGGGGCTATAGTTGCCATTATACTTTTTTGTTCTTACAAGGCTTCAGTGAGACAATTCTGGAAGCGGCAATAAACATTGAACCCTAAAAAATACAATAATTCACCAAAATGGTTGACTTCCCAAATAGTAGACTAGGTCCCCAGAATATTTGCCTGACATAGGAGCAGAAATATATTAAACACAGGATTGACAGAAATGGGTTTACTAAGTGCTTTAGTTTCTCCCTCTGTAAAATAGGGATCTACTCCCTTGCAAGTTATTGTGAGGATTAGGTGGGTAATGTAAAACTCTTAGAACAGTGCCTGGTAAATAGTAGATATTCAATAAACATTAGCAATTATTATCACCCTAAGGAAGAATTATTCAGATTTGTTCTTATTAGGATCTTTATAGTCAAATTCACAGAAAAAAATTAATATAAATTGTTAGATCAGTTTCAGTTGTGAGTGACAGAGCCTCAACTAAGTTGGCCTAAGTTAAAAAGCCATTGTGCTGGGCAGTACATCGGTAGCACAGTGGCAGAGTTCTCACCTGCCATGCCGGAGACACGAGTTCGATTCCCGGTGCCTGCCCATGCAAAAAAAAAAAAGCCATTGTGCTGGTTCCAAGTGGAGTTGCCCTCAGGCAGACCCAGATCTGGGGGCTTGAAGAAAGTCATCAGGACTTTCCCTCTCTCTCCATTTCCTGGCTCTGTTTTTCTGTTTTGATGTCACACTCCAACAGGCACTCTAGCAAGCCCAGGCAAACCTGCTTACATCTGGTCATTTCAGTGAGAAGAGGGCAACTCTTAAAATCTGCTACAGGGTTTTCAGGATTGGGTCTCACACGACTAACTGACATCATGTACCCATCCCTGGACATATACCCCTGTGTGTTCCACCCCCACACCCAACTCTACAGCTGACATCACAGGGGAGCATCTGTGATCAGTCAGTCAACCCAACCCAAATCACATGGGGCAGGGGGATCCCCAAAGAAAAGCCAGAGCATTGTTACCAAAAGGTACAAGGCAGGCAAAAACAACATAAGCATGAAGCACTATCAATCTTAGTGCAGTTCCCATCTATGTTAATGGCTATATAAACATTTTACCAAAATTCATTTTTAATGGCTATATAAACATTTTACCAAAATTCATTTTTATTAATAGAAAACAAACACTTATTCTAGTTTCAAAGTTGTTATATTTGAAATTTCCAACAAAAAAATTAGTTTTAAATCATCATTTAATAATCCAGTTAATGAAACTGCAGCTTAAAAAAAAAAGTATTCCACACCATTTGCTCAAAAGTCTTTCAGAATTAAGTTTTTAGAACTTTCCTGTCTGTAAAGCACAGGGATTGCCCAGCTTCATGAAAAGCCTCTCTGGGACCACCAATGAGAAGTTAAGCAATGATCACAAAAGGAATCAATGTCCTTTCAGCATGCCAACTTGGGCTAGATGGCAACAATCCCCTCCCCTCCACTTTAGCTCAGGAGGGATGTGTTTCTAAGCACTGAGGTATGAATAGTTAGACTGTTATTTGCTCTTAGAATTGGTCTTTCCAGCTAATAACAGTAGATCTCTAGCATGGAAAATATTGGTCCTTAGTGTCTTATGATTTTAGGAAATTCTGAAAATAATTTGGATTTAGCTCAATTGATTCAGAAACTAAATATATTTAACAAGGTTTCCTACTCTGCCAGAGTAAATGGCTGGTTTAGTATAAAATATATGCACACACGTAGGTAAATCATAGTCTTAAAGCATACTTAGAACACTACATTATTTAAACCAAAATCTATTTTAACAAAATGTTTATGATTAGAAGCAGCTGATGAAACTAAATCCAAAGGTTTAACAAGGGAGATTCACTCTCACTTAAAGCTGTGTTGCTTAGAGAACTTAAAAGCATGTGCCCATAAAACCATTCAAAGTCACCCTCTCCTCACTCCTATTATAAGATTCCACTTGTGGTTAGGCCTGAAATTAGCATTTCTGAATATTTCAGAAAAATCCACAGATGTGCTTAAAAGTCTTTAATGAAAAAGAATGTCTGCCTCGTTGTCTGAATCAATGAGTGGTAGTGATCATCAGAATTTCCTAATAGCATAAATATAAAGGCAAGTCCATACACTTGATCAGATGTTAAAGGATGGGAGTTGGAATATCCGGTCAACCCTTAGCCACAGCTTCTGATGGCTTTTTACTATATATTGTTCAACAATGTGAGTAAGGTGAACTTTTGTGAGATAATAGTGTTTGGTTGCCAGGATCCTTTTTCGGCAATTCTTCCTAAGTAGAAAACACAGCAAATAAGGGAATAGGGAAAGTAATAAAGGGAAGCTACTCCTTCCAGATCAGAAGGAGTTAATGAAGCCCAGAAATGCATTCAAGAGACGATGGGATCCTGTAGCTATGACCAAGAATGGGAAAGGGAACTAGGGTGCTATAAGGTAAAGAAGAGGGATAAATCCTAGGGAGGGAAACATCAGAAATATCTACTAGGCTGGAGCTAAACAACCCAACTCCAGGGTCTAGAGACCAGCTTCGATGTTACTGCATTTGCAAGGTAGGAGAAAGAAAAGAGGTGAGGAATCCCAGGGTGACCACACAAAGTGACCCAGGACCTTCAGATAATTTTCTCTCCCTGCTTCAATGTTCTCCACAGCAAAACAGGGTCCTTCTGGATCTAAGAACATTGATGGCTATGTATACTCAACAGATATTAGAAATAGGAAGAGAAAAAAGCAAAAAGCACCACCAGAGTAGAAGTCGTAAATATAAATGATTCTTCACTTTGCTCTCCAGCTGCAGCAGCTTAGCCAGTCAGCACTGACAGTAGCCATTCTGCTCAGGAAACCCGCAAACTGCTCCCTTCTGAGGCCTTATCACGATGACTTGTGAACAGACATTACTAAGGCCAATGCATAGTCTCTGCCATATGCAGACTTTAGCAAAGCAACCAAAGATATTTTCAACAAAGTATTTAATTTGGGGTTGGTAAAACTGGATGTGAAAAGTCATGTAGGAAAGTTAGTGAGACCTTGGAGATCACATACAAATGGTGTGATACTGTCCAATTTTCATAGAAAATCAAGAGCACTGATAACACTGGGAATAGAAATCGAAGAGCAGATTTGCCATGGTTTGAAACTGACATTTGATAACAGTGTCTTAACACATGCAGGAAAGGAAAGTGGAAAATTAAGTCCTTTTATGAACAGGAGTGAATAAACCTTGACATGATGTTGACTTTGATTTTGCCAGGTCTGTCCTCCTTGCATTTGGAAGGCTGGCAGTTTGACCAGCTGACCACTGACAGGACTAAATCAAATCTGAGAAGGAAAAAGTTTGCAGTTAAGCAACTGTGCACAAGTATCAACAACAGGCAGAATTTGATAGGAATAGGGAAAGACCTTATTTGATACTCAGTTTGGACATCAGGCCTCAACCAAATTCAGATTGGTACTGTAGCTAAATATCCATTGATCCCACTGTTTCCTTAGTTGTAAAAAATCAACAACACTGCTTTCATTGGAAGAGACCCTGAGGACATCTATGAAATTTTTGCTAACTCATCTGGAATTGGAGGCTTAATCCTACTTCAGAAACTTCTGAGTATGGATAGCAGAAGATTTGGCCTTATTAATAAATTCAATTTTTTCCCCCAAGAGAGTGAAAAAAACAAGGGATGATCAGAACAAGACCATTTAGACAATTACTTATCTGCTTACTTCTGGTTAAATTGATTACCCACTCACATTATTTAAATATATTTATCTGTAAAATGCTGGCCATCAATAATGAAACAGATCTTTGCTAAACCTATGGGAAGAAAAAAAGTGTAAAGTGTTATTGGGGTCTTCCCTGCTGTACTTTCTAGGTAAGGGTAGTATTATCCACCCTGAATTATATCAGTGGTTCTCGAACACTTTTGTTTCAGGACCTCTTCACACTCTTAAAAATAATTGATTCCAAAGGGCTTTTGTTAATGTGGGTTAGATCTATAAATATCTATAATATTAGAAATTAAAACTGAGAAATTAAAAAATATTAATTCATTTAAAATAACAATAATCCTATTATATGTTAACATAACTAACATATGTTTATGAAAAATAACCATACTTTCCAAAATAAAAAAATTAGTGACAAGCATGGCAATATTTTACAATTTTGCAAATCTCTTTACTGCCTGACTTAGTGGAATATACCTGGATTCTCATATCTGTTTCTGCACTTAACCTGTTAGGATAGGTTGTTTTGGTTAAAGGATATAAAGATTATCTGGGCCTCTATAGATATAGAGCTGGAAAAGGGAGAACCATTATAGTAGTCTTTACAGATAACTGTGTATATTCTTCTTTGATCTACACCAAAACTTGACAAGTGGTAGTTTCTTAAAGGTTAGTTACAATGTGGAATCTGAAACCATGTTGATGAACTTTTTGTTCTCTGCTACATTAAAACCTACCTTGCTTTTTGAATTATTTTGTAACATCATGCATAGGTCATCTGGAAATATTGGTTGTCTGAATTATGCAGATCTTCCAAATGTTGACACGTTTCATTACACAATATAAAAAATAGAAAATTGCATTCATTAATATTACTACCATTCCCAACAGAAATGTATTTAAGTATTTGGAAGCTATTGAGCTCATGGAAGTGGATACAAGTTTTCCAAAATTATAATTTTGGGCTGAAAACTCAAATGTTGTCATTGGCAAAAAATATTGTCCGTTGTTTTCCTTTAAGAAACAGTCTTGCTTGTTAACTTTTGGGAAACAGTGTCAGATATCCACGTCTGAGTAGCCATAGCTTGTTTGCCAGTCATTCTTTCAAGTAAAAAATGATATTTCACTAAAAAGTGGTTAGTTTATCTTATAACTCAAATAATTACACAGGTACAAGATTATCATCATACTTTAGTATGCAGCAGCAGTACTTCATGAATATGTCCCACTTTGCCACACAGAAGAGTAAAAAGATACATATTCAAGGGTTGATATTTAATATAATTAATAATTTTTATGACCTCATCAGGAACATTCTTAAGTGAAACTGGCTTTTTTTAATTGTGAGTATATGATGGTGAAAAATACAATGACTTCTAGTGCAGTTTGGTGCTATTACCTTGATTCCTACAAAGGAATCAGCAGTTTGTCCCACCTCTGCTTTTGCACTACTAGTTCAAATGTTAATAGTGAAAAAGGCAAATTACATTTTGATATTATTATTTAATTTTTTTTAATTGAACTATTGTGTGGTTTTTTTCTCCAGTGTCTGTCATATGCTCAGGTGCAGGTGCTAAGGAGGCAGGCAATTGTGTCTAACCAAAGCAGGGATTGTGCCAGGGAGGGGTAAGACAGGCATACAGTACCGAGGGAGTCAATAGTGTTTACAAGGGAAAGCATATAGCATGGACTTTGGAATCTAAGTAGAGAAAGAAGTGAACTGAGAATGAAAAAAGGGCAATGGATAGTGAGAAAGTGGTATGCTCAATGGAAAGATGGGGGTGATGGTACGAGTAGGATGTTTGCTATTGAGATGCCAGAGGTATTGAAATTATTTGTGATTTCAAGCCTCAAGTATGACCCTATCAATGACAAACAGCAATAAGAAAAATAGCTCACATTTATTGAGGTGATATGCTAAACACCTTATAAATGTGCCATTTAATCTTTACTTTATAAAGTAAACTTTATAATGCTTTTTATAACAAAATACAAGAGGCAGGGCAGAGGGAGATTAAATACTTTACTTAAGATCACTTTGTATTGGAATTGCGTTTCAAACCTAGGTATGCAAACCTGAGGCCATTACCACTATATAAGAATCTCCCACCCTCAACAGAGTGGGGGTATTAGGAAACCAGTCTTATGAAGCCTTTGTTATGTAAGAAAGAAAGTTTGTACTTAGGAGGTGATGAAAAGGAAGAAAACACAATGGTGAAGACCCAGACAGATAAGATGTGGGCATCCGGGATGTTTTTCCTAGAGATGCTGTCACCTCCACTTTCTCCTGCAATAGTTGCTTTCATTCAATGCATAGAAATTAGACTTTTCTTCCCTGCTTGTGTATTCTTAGATTTTATTCCAGTCTGTTCCAGGGTCCATGGATGTGTGACTTGAAGCACTGCCATTAAGCAGTGAGTCTGGAAAAAAGTAGGACAGACTATTTACATGTTAACTTGGAACTGAAATTCTTTCTTTTTTTGAGATACAGTCAGATGCATTTTCTTCAAGGAGATATAAAACATATGTTTGGAATAAGAATGGATTGTATCACTGATTTGCAAAAGCTGACAAAATAATAGCTCAAGAGTTCACAGTTGTCTTAGCCACCATTCTCTTCTAATGCCTAGAGATGGATAAAACAGGCTTTCTTTCCAGCTGGGATATAGATTCCCTTTAACAAATAATAATGGCTTTTTTGCATAATGCTTTATATTTCTTCTAAGAATTTCATTTTTTCCTTCAGAAATTAAATCTTTTTTAAAAACATAGAGCATCTACTCTGTGATCAGGTAGTATCAAGGCATAGGCAGACTAAAGAGCTGAACCAAACACACCAAAATTATCCTTAAGGACAAGAGTAGTTGGCGAGACAGGCAAGGAAAGGGTAAACTATATACATTCCCACAGGTAATTTCTCAATCTTGAGTCTCCCAACATCCTGTAACTCAGGTAGTCATAGTAGGCAGAACGATGCCTTCCCAAAGCCGTCCACATCCTAATTCCTCAAACCTGTGACTATGTTTCCTTTCACGGCAAAAGGGTCTTTGTGATGTGATTATGTTAAGGATCTTGAGATGGGAGGATTATTCTGGATTATCTGAATTGGTCTAATGTAATCATGAGAGTCTTCAGAAGAGGACATCAGGAGGGTCAGAGAGAGGAGCTAAAATGATGGAAGCAGTGGTCAGAATAACGTGGGACTGTGAACCAAGGAATGAGAGCAGCATCTAGAAGCTGGAAAAGGCAAGAAACTAATTCTCTCCTAGAAGCCTCTAGGAAGAATGCAGTCCTGTTGACACCTTGATTTCAACCCACTCAGACTGACTGTATTTATTTTACTGAAGAATAAATTTATGTTGTTTCAAGCCACTAACTGTGTGGTAATTTGTTACAGTAGTAATGGGACAGAGAGTTGAGCAACATTACTGGTCTCATGTACGGACGAGAAAGATGAGTAAAAAGTTCATGTGATCTCATACATTTGTGGAGGGAGTACAAAATGCTACAGCCACATGGAGGCATTTTGGTATTACCTATCAATTGCCAATGCCTTTATTCCACTTATCACACTCTTAAAGATACACGTGTTTTGCATGAAATGGCACATGTTCAAATTCAGTCAGCAGTCTTGTTTTTACAGCAAAATATTGGAAATAATCCAGGTGTTTATCTCTAGGGGGATAGTAAAATAAATTTCATGGTGGAATAGTACACCGCTGTGAAAAAAGTTGAGGAAACTTCCTACATTCTGATATGAAAAGATCACCAAGATATATTGCTAAGTAAAAAAGCACGGTATAGAATAGTACATATTGTGTGCTACATTTTGTGAACAAAAAGACAAGAGAATATGGATATATATTCATATTTTCTTATATTTGCATAAATAAATACTAGAAGGATACACCAAAAGCTAATAAAAGTGGCTACTTATGGAAGATGGTTGTGTGGAATGAGGTGAACAGGAAAAGAGGTGGGAAAAGGATTTTGCAATGTACATCTTTTCAAATCTAATTTTTAAACTATGTGACTGCACTATCTTTTTCTAATCAATTAAGAAATGAGGTTAAGTAATTCACCGGCTTAAGGTCACATCATCAACAATACCAATGGCAGTAATAGCAAAAATAGCAGTACAGCAGTAGTAAAAACTACTGCATGTGTTATGTACTGAGCATTCATAGGTCTTTTTTTATTCCCTACAAAACACCTGTGAAGCAGGGATCATTATCCTCAATTTATGGATAAGGAAATTGAAGCTCAGTGAGGTTGAGTGATTTACCTGAGGTCACTCAGCTTTCAAACAGGAGCTGAAATTCTAGTCTAGGTCTTTCTGACTCCACAGTCTAGAGTCTTAGTCATTAGACCATAATACTTAAAGCTCACATCTTTTGGCTTCCAGCATAGTGTTCTTAATATTACAACACAGTGCCTCACATAAAAGTTGTTGACTTAAAGAACACCTAGGGTAATATATAAGATTCCACATGGGTTTCATGCACTAGAGTGACTTTCCAGAAACCTACAGCTTCCAGATGGGTCCCTGGTCCAGATAAGTCCTGAAACCTAGCCCAGCCTCTCCAGAACATCAGGTAGTTCCATCTCCCTACCCCATATTAGTCACAGACCCTTCCAATATGAAAAGTTTAGAATTGCCATAGCCCAAACACCCCTAAAGAGAGGGATGGAAAGATCAAAGGTGATGGTGGAGTTATACAGAGAAGATAGGATTTAACAAATGAATATGAATGCTGAATCATTAATTGGTACCTCTTTTAGTCTCCAGCATTTTAGAATAGCTAGAAGTAAAAACCTAAAATTGTGGAACTGTAACCCATGTCAAACTCTGAAATATGTTCTATAATAATTTGGTGCTGTGCTTTGAAATTTACAGCTTTTTTGTATATATGTTATTTTTCAAAAAAAAAAAAGTCGATTGTGATGATAAAAAAAATTTAAGTCCTCTAGCCTCCAATATTATGAAGCAGCTAGAAGGAAAAATATGAGAGGATTGTATGGTATAGCCCATGACAAACTCTGGGATCTGTCCTATAACTACTTATTGAAGAGTGCTTTGAAAACTATCGCTGTTTTATTTCTTTGCTCTGTACATGTATGTTATACTATACAATAAAAAAAGTTACAAATTAAAAAAATTTTTAAAAGTTGGCGACTAAAGCAAAAGTCAAGCTGGCTAAGTGAAATATAGCACTGATTCTTGATTTTTGCCAGGCTTTTCTGGAAGGCTTTGGAGAACTTGATTTAGCTACAATCCATTATTTTTTTTACATACGCAAAATTATATCGTCAAAGAGGTCTCAATAGTGTTGATGCCATAGAATTAATTTGACAGGTTCTTCCTTACTCTCTTGGGCGTCTTGAGTTTTTCATCTGACCCAAGGCAAGAGCCTAACATTTTGTAGGTTGGGGAAAAGAATATAAATGAGACTCATGTGCCATATTTATGAAAATTTAAAAGTTTCAAATCAAACTAAGAAACTATTAGATAAAATATATTCTATCCCATTGCCTTGATAAATATACCTTCAGAACAACCTAGAACACCAGGTTTGAATTTTAAATTCTTGGACAACTAAAAGTTCTATGCTAGAACGTGGTATTACAGAAAGAGCTAGTTCCTGGTGATCAACTAATTCCACCTTCTCTTCTCACCACCAGTTCCCAAATGAGCCTCAAACGTATGCCTGTGACCTTCCAGTCTACATGTCCATGCTCCATCTACGCATTCCACACACAGCCACCCCTTGGTCACACTGTGGATCTCTGGGGTATGCACAGGGCAGGGACAAGGCCCACAGCCCCAGCAGAAGGCTCAAGAGCACTGGGAATTCCCAGCCCATGGTCTAAATGGTAAGAGGAATAACTCTAAGTGGGCATGGCCCTTGGCCTCCAGACTTCTTGTCTTACGGGAAGGGCTGAGGCCAGAGCCAAGGTCCTCTAAAGCATGGGGCCCAGGGCAGGAATCCCTCATTCTCAGGTCCAAAAGAAATACTGCCTAGACCCAAAAATTATCACAAATGGGATCCTGGGAAACAGATAAGAGATAGGACTCAAGCTCAGTCAATCACTTGGTGAACAGGAGAGAGTAGTGAGAAGAAAGAATCTGTGATTCATGATGAAGTAATGTGTTGGGGAAATGAATGATGGGGAAAGCAACCAGAGTAGACCTCAAACTCTGGTGCAGTGGTGAGGTTATCGGACATGTCTGGGCTCAAATTTAAATGATTGGCAGTTGAGCAACAATGAAAATTTAGCATTTTCTTTTTTGTTGGTTGTGTTCTGAGAATATTAAAGCCTCACCAGAGTGAAGAAACTGACATTGTGGGGCAGAGCACCCAGCCAACCCACAATGAACAGTGGCACAAGCAAGTAATAAATTTTTGTTTTGTTAAACTGCTGAGATTTGGAGTTGTTACTGAAGCATGATGTAACTCAGTAATTCTCAAAATGTAGTCCAGGAATCTAAAGCAGAAGCATCACTTGGGAATTTATTAGAAAAGCAAACTCTCGGGCTCCAGTCCATACCTACTGAATCAGAAACTCAGGAAATGGAGTCTAGCAATCTGTGTTTTAATAAGCCCTGCAGATTATCTTAATGCTCACTAAAATTTGAGAAGCACTGGCGAAACCTATCCTAATTGATTCTGCTTCCATTACCAATCATAAAAATACAGGATGCACAGCTAAATTTGAATTTCCAATAAATAATGAATAATTTTTAGTATAAGTATGTCCCATGCAATATTTGAGACAAACTATCTGAAATTCAAATTTAACTAGAAAATGCCTATGTGGCAAGAACAAAGGGAATATCAGTATTTTTAAAGTTCCCCAAATGATTACTGTCTGCATCTTAAGATGTGGAGCTCTGGTTTTGGTCAACTGTACGGTATAATGGGTTATTATTCTTTTCAATCTTCAGAGCTCTGAGCGCATAATTCATTCTCTTTTTAAACACACTCAGGTGATGGATTTCACATTCATTTCTTTCTGCTTCTCTCTTTGATAGCACTGTAAGAGTGTGCAATGATTGATAATACAAGCATTGTCATTATGAGTAAATAGCACATAATCCCCCATCATGGAAATGCCTACCACCTCATTTCTGAATAGAGATCAATTATAAAAATAATGAGAGAAGAGGCTTAGTCATGGAGGAAAACTGATCCCTGCTTCAAAGTCAGAGTGAGGAAAAGATGAATAAAAATTCAAAGGTACCACAAGTTTTTAGATTGGCACTCAAATCTAATGTAGAGTAAGCCAATCATTTTTCTTGAGTTCCAGTAATCATAGCTCTTCTTTGAGTGCAGAACCTTTCTAGGTTACTCTGATATGGGGGGAAAAAAAGGTGATATAATCAGAGGAGATTTTGGATTGAGTCTGTTTTAGGTTTCTGCAGTTGATATATATATATATATTTTTTTTGGAGGGGGGTTGTGCATGGTCAGGGAATCAAACCCGGGTCTCCTGCATGGAAGGCAAGCATTCTACCACTGAACCACCATGTATCCCCTGCAGTTGATTTTTAAAAGAGTTTAGAAGACAACTAGAGTAGAATTCACAGGGATCTGGGATTACTGACTCAATTATGAGGCAAACAGGTAAATGATTTATGCTATCTAGATTAACAGAGGGCAATGACATTGGAATAGCCCACGACTAAAACTGCTCAAAGAAGACAAGCCAACGTCCTTCATAGTCAAAATGACATTAGTTGTGGTAAATGCTATCTATGGATGATTGAATGAAAATATAACTATGAAAAAATTGGCATATGATCCAGCAATCCTGTTACTAGGTATATACTTGGAAGAACTGAAAGCAGGGACATGAATAGACATATGCACACCAATGTTTATGGTTGCTTTATTCATGATTGTCAATGGATGGAGGCAGCCCAAGGATCCATCAGTTGACAAGTGGAAGGACAAACTGTGTTATACATATGATGGACTATTATATGGCTGCAGAATGAAGTAGTGGGGCATTCAATGGTGTGAATGAACCCTGAGGACATTATGTTGAGCAAAATAAACCAGAAACAAAGGGACAGATACTGTATGGTTTCTCTAAAACAAACTAACTAGAATGAACAAACTCTGAGAGTTAAATATGAGACTATAGATTATCAGGAGATAGAAAGTGGGCAGAGACTGGGTAGTTGATGTTTGTGGAGTATAGAATGTTTACTAAAGTTGATTGTAAAGGTTTGGAAGTGGATAGCACAATACTGTGTGATGGTAACACAGTACTGTAAATGTAATTAACAAATCTGAGTGTGAGTATGGTTGAAAGAAGATTAGGGTCTTGTATGTCACCAGAAGGAGAGCTAAAGGATAAAAACTAGAACTGTATAACTTAGCGAAACCTACAGTCAATGATGATCATGGTTAATTGTACAAATATAAGAAAGTTTTTACATGAACTAGAACAAATGTATGTCACTATTACAAGGTGTTAATGCAAACTAAGGTCTACAGTTAACAGTAACATTGTACTATTCTGTCATTAATTTTAACAAAGGCACTATACCAAAGCTAAATGTCAATACAGGGAGATGAGATTTTTTTTCTCTTTGAAAGAAATGTGAATGTTTCCATATACACTGTGGTGGTGAATATATAACTGTGTGATAATACAAGGAGCCACTGATTATACACTTGGGATGGATTATATGGCATGTGAGTAAAACTGTTAAATCATATATATATGCCATTACTTTTTTACTTTTTTTTTTGTATGCTGTATGGCTAGGTCACATTTCATTATTTTTCCATATGAGTATCCCATTTTGCAGCAACATTTATTGATTTTTGTTTGTCTGTTTTGCTTGCTTATTTGTTTTTTAAGAAGTACATGGACCGGAAATGAAACCCAGGTATCCCGCATGGCAGGCAAGAAATCTATCACGGAACCACCACTGCACCCCGCCATTACTCACTTTTAAGACACTGACAATGTGATACACTGTAAATTATTTCCTACTAGATTTTTATAAAACTTTCCAGCATCAAAACAGAATATTCAGAAAATACAGCAATAAAAAGTAATGCATAATCTCACCATTCTAATAAAATCATATTTGCATTTGGCTGCATTTTATTCTAGACTTAAAAGAAAATTCCTTTGTGTGTTTTCAACATAGAATTTTAATGTCCTTTAAAAATTCTTAAAGTCTATCTGCACTGTAGCCCTGAGATTGTCATTTATCACACAAATCAACACAAATGCCATTTTAGAGCTTCTTCTCTCTTTTTTTTTTTCTTTTTAACTATCTAACTCTGTCTCTCAGTGGATGACCTCACTTCCTACCTCAGAAAAACACTAGATACTAACAGCTCTTGATTCACTGCCTTCAGCTTAACACTTTCCGGCCCCTTCCCTCCTATCTTTTCATCTTCTCCTTCACCCTCAAAAGGAAAGAGGATAACCATTTCTCTCCAAAAATAATCCTCAACCTATAATCTTGTTCTCATTACTCCATCCCCTGTCCTGAGCTGGTCTCATCTCTCCATGACACCCTGAGCTAGCCCTCCATCTGTAATCTGGTCCCATTCCTCCATGACCTCTCTGAGCTAACTCTATGCTTGTTCTCTGGTCCCCAACACTCCATGCATCCCCTGGGCTAACCCTCCACCTATAATCTAACCCACTTTTTCTTATCATCTCCCCAGAAGGTAGCTGGGAGTCAAGGCACAGTTCCCCTGCACCCCAAGATCACCCAGCCCCTCTGGGGTCTTTTTCTCTACCTCACCCAGGCAGGGCAAAGGGACAGCCTCCTTGAGGACCACAGTATCTGCACACTCCCCTCTCCTCTGATTCCCCTCTGCCTGGTCTGATAGGTCTGATAGTCTTTATTTAGACAGAGAGTGGGTAAAATTTGGTCTGACTCAACTCTGGATCTTCCCAAGTTTTTCCATCACCTACTGAAGCTGAGGCTTTTAAAACACAAAATCCATGAGCTGGCTTCTTTTCAGATCAATGAATACCTAATTGTCCAAATATAATAAGAGCCAGAGGGGGGACTTCTGGGAAGACAGGAGAATAGGATAGGCCAATTTCACCCCTGCTCCAAAGAACAGCTAGAGAAGTGACAGAAAAATGACTGGGACAGCAGTTCCAGAGGCAAGTGATCTGAGAGGGTCTTCTATACTAAATAGGGAGGTTCTGGATAAAAAAGCTGAGGAACTGAGTTGCAGAGAACACGGTAAGTGGGCTCTGTTGGAATTCCACCAGGGATCAAAACGCCATGCCCAGTAAAATGCCTGCCCCCATAGCTAGCTTAGGGTATCAGGCCCCTCAACTCCATAGGTCAGAGCTCCCTTGGGGAACATGGAAGCCAGTAAACTTATTTCCCTGCTCATAAAGAGGTGCACACAGCATATCATCCAGCTGGTGCACACAGCATATCACTTCCCTTTTCCTATGGAGACCGGAGCTCTCAGGAGTACGTGTATACTGAGGCAGGGATGAGGAAGAAAGCCATGCTGTGCCTCTAGCCCCAATGCCCCAGCACCCATGTACTCTGCACCCTGCACCCACATGTGTCATCACCCAGTACCGCACCTAATGCCACGTGCCCACCCTGCACACTTTTGTGCTACCCCCCGCGCCCCATGTTGCACACAGGCACTGTGCACATATGCCCCCCTCTCTCTTCACCAGTTCCTCCAGGCCCCATACACATAAGCCTCGCCCTCCAGCACCCAGCCCCACACTCTGCCATCCCACATAACCACACACCTCTATGCCCCAGGCCGTCATTCCCCATGCCCTACACATATGCACACCTTCCCCCCACGCCATGCTCAAGTGTGCACCTGTGCCCCACATACCCACACATGCACACATGCCACACCCCACACCCCAGAATCATGCTACATCCTGGCACCCCTTGTGCCATGCTCCTCCCTGTACCCTGCCACTGCACCTCACCCATCAAGCACCACACCAAACCCTGTGCCTGCCCCACCCCCATGCCACATACCCTACACCACAACCCATGTCCCCACTTTTCAGGTGATCTGTGGAGAGGGGCAACTGACATATCCAATCCCACAACCCAAGGTCATTCCAAGCAGGAGTCTGGGGGCCGTGAGGTCCACAAGCAGACTCTCCACTGAGGTGCACTGAGGTACACACTGCCTACCCCCTAACCCCAGAATTGTGGCTTTCAGAGTGCATCAGAACCAAGACATCTGGCTGGAATTGCACAGTCTCCATCCAGCTCAGTTGGCTGCTGCAGGTTGGGAGAGGCGAAACTGAGGGAAGAGAGAGAGGCCAAAGAGAGCCAACTGTGGGGAAAGTGCAGTCTGGAAAAGTGTCTATTTATCTAACTTCAAACAGATTCTCAAGTAGAGGTGCATCCACTGCATTAGGTCCGGGCCTTGGTTTGTGAGGGAATTACTGACAAATCAAGTACAAAACGAGACCTTCAACACAATCCAAACAAATATAAAACCTTAGATGACTGAGGGAAATCAACTTCCAAAATAGCCCTATTAAATCATCAAATGCCTTAAAGCCAATAGAAAATCACAAAGCATGTGAAGATGCAGGCAGATACAGCCCAGCCAAATAGCCAAATTGAAACACCAGAGAAGACACAGACTCTGGAACAACTATGTTCATACAACTTTCCTAAATAAATTCAATGGATTAGCTAATGGCATAAAGGATATCCAGAAGAAACTAGAAGAGCAAAAAGAAAAATTTGAAACAAAAATAGATATCATGGAGATAAAAGATATTGCAGACCAAATTTAAAATATACTAGAGACAACACAACAGCAGATATGAAGAGGCAGAAGAAAAATAAGTGATCTAGAAGACAGACAATTGAATCCAAGCACACAAAAGAACAAACAGCAAAAAAATGGAATTGGATCTCAGGGAAAAGATGGACAATATGAAGTGCACAAACATAAGAATCACCAGTGTCCCAGGAAGAGAAGAGAAAAGTAAAGGAATAGGAAGAGCACTTTGAGGACATAATTGGGGAAAACTTCCTAACCTACATAAAAGACAGAAGTATGCAAATCAAAGAAGCCCAATTAATCCGAAATAGAGTAAATCCAAATAGGCCTACCCCAAAATTCATAATAATCAATCTATCAAATGTTGTAGAGAAGCAGAAAGTCCTATAAAGTGACAAAAGAAAAGTGATTCACTATATAAAATGGAAACCATATAAGACTGAGTTTGGACTACTCAACAGGCACGATACAGGCGAGAAGGTAGTGGTATGATATATTTAAGATATGAAAGAGAAAGACTTCTAGCCAAGAATTCTTTATCCAGCCAAACTGTCCTTCAAAAGTGGGGGACAGATTAAAATTTTCACAGACAGACAAAGGCTGAAAGAATTTGTTAACAAGAGATCAGCCCTACAAGAAATACTAAAGGAAGTTCTGTCAGCAAAAAAAAAAAAAAAAAAAAAAAATACAGGAGAAGGAGGTCTGCAGGTCTGGAGGAGGCACAGAATTGAAGAGTATCAGTAAGGGTAACTTAAAGGATAAAAAGAGAAAGAGGGGAAATATATAGAGAGAGCTGACAAATAAAAACCACAGGATAAGATGTTAGAATGTCAGATTCAAGAAATGCCTTTACAATAATAACTTTGAATGCTAATGGACTAAACTCACCAATTAAAAGGTACACATTGGCAGAATGGATTAAGAAATATGATCCGTCTATATGCTGCTAACAAGAGACTCATCTGAGACCCAAGAACACAAACAGATTGAAAGTGAAGGGATGGGAAAAGCTGTTCCATGCAAGCTGTACCCAAAAGAAAGCAGAAGCAGCTATACAAATATCAGACAAAATACACTTTAAATCTATATTCATAAGAGACAGGGATAGTACATATTAATAGAAGGGACAATTCACCAAGAAGAAATAACAATCATAAATGTGTATGCTCCCAATCAGGGAGCTCCAAAATACACAAGGCAAAGACTGGCAAAACTCTTAAAGAGAACAATAGATGTTTCAATAATAATAGTGGGAGACTTCAATATACCACTCTTCTCTATAGATAACACAACAGATAGTGGATTAACAATGAGATAGAGAACTTAAACAATGTGTAAATGAATTAGACCTGAGGCATATATAGATCGTTATACCCTAAAACACCAGGATATACATTCTTCTCTAGTGCTTAGGGAATGCTTTCCAGGACAGATATATGCTGGGGCACAAAACAGGTCTTTATAAATTTAAAAAGACTGAAATTATTCAAAGCACTTTCTCTGATCACAGGGAAATCAAGCTGGAATCAATAACCACCAAAGAACCAGAGCTTTCACAAATATGTGGAGATTAAATAATGCACTCATAAGCAATCAATGGGTCAAAGAAGAAATTGCTAGAGAAATTGATAAATATCTGGAGATGAATGAAAATGAGAATACAATATATCAGAACTTATGGGATATGGCCAAGGCCACATTGCAGAAAGGGAAACTTACTGCTTAAATGTCCATATTAAAAAAGAAGAAAGATCAAAAATTGAAGACTTAACTGCTCACCTAGAGGAACTAGAGAAAGAACAGCAAACTAACCCAAAAGCAAAGAGAAATTACAAATATTGAAGAAAAGAAATTAACAAAGGTTAAAGCAGAAATAAAGGAATTGGGAAAAAAAATAAAATCAATAAAACCAAGATTTGGTTCTTTGAGAAAATCGATAAAATTGATAGAGCCCTAGCTAGGCTGGCAAAGACAAAAAGAGAAAGGATGCAAATAAACAAAATTAGAAATGGGGGGGGGGGGGGGTCATTGCCATAGAACCTGAAGAAATAAAAACAATCATAAGAGGATACTATGAACAACTATAGAATGACAAATACCGAGAAACACACAAACTACCTACACTGACTTGAGAAGAAATACAAAGTCTCAACAAACCATCACAAGTAAAGAGATTAAATTAGTCATCAAAAATCTTCCTACAAAGAAAAGCCCAGGGACAGATGAAATTTTATAAAACATTCTAAAAAGAACTAAAACCAATCCTGCTCAAATCCTTCCAAAAAATTAAAGAAAAAGGAACTCTCCCCAACTCATTTTATGAAGCTAATATCATTCTACTAGGAAGACTGGGAAAAGATGCTATAAGAAAGGAAAACTATAGGCCAGTTTCCCTAATGAATATAGATGCAAAATTTCTCAAGAAAATATTGAAATAATAAATTGAATAATAAATAATAATTGAATAATTGAAATAAATAATAATTGAAATAAATAAATTGAATAATAAATAAATAAATTGAATCCAATGACATATTTAAAAATTTATACACCATGATCAAATGGGGTTTATACCAGTAAAACCCAAGGGGTGGTTCAACACAAGAAAATCAATCAAGTTAGTACAGCACATTAACAAATCGAAAGGGAAAAATCATACGATCATCTCAGTTGATGCTGAAAAAGCATCAAACAAAATTCAGCTTCTCTTTCTGATAAAAAAAAAAAAACTTCAAAGGGTAAGAATTGAAGGAAACATCCTCAATGTGATAAAAGGTATATATGAAAAAACGATATAACCAGCATCATACTCGATGGAAGGGAACTGAAAGCCTTCCTCCTAAAATTGGGAACAAGACAAGGATGCCCTCTGTCACCACTGTTATTTAATATTGTACTAGAAGTTTTAGCTAGAGCAATTAGACAGAGAAATAAATAAAAGGCACCCAAATTGGAAAGGAAGAAGTAAAACTTTCATTATTTGCAGATAACATGATCCTATACCTAGAATATTCTGAGAAATCTATGACAAAGCTACTTGAGCTAATAAACAAATTCAGCAAAGTGGTGGGATACAAGATTAATGTACAAAAAAATCAGTAATGTTTCTATACACAAGCAATGACCTGACTGAGGAGACAATTAAGGAAAAAATTCCATTCAAAATAAGAACTAAAACAATCAAGAATCTAAGAATAAACCTAATGAGAGAGGAAAAGGACCAATACACAGAAAACTACATAACATTGCTAAATGGAATAAAAAAGATCTAAATAGGTGGAAAGACATTACATGCTCATGGATAGGAAAGCAAAATGTAGTTAACTCTACCCAAATTGATCCACAGATTCAATGAAATACCAATCAAAATTCTAACAACCTACTTTGAAGACTTGGAAAAACTAGTTATCAAATTCATTTGGAAGACCTCAAGTGCTAAAAATATCCTAAAAAAGAAGAATGAAGTGGAAGGATTAACACTTCCTGATTTTAATGCTAATACAAAGCCACAGTAGTCAAAACAGCATGGTACTAGCACAAAGATAAAGGCATTGACCAATGGAATTGAATTGAGACTGCAGAGATAGACCAACAAATCTATGGTCAACTGATATTTGACAAAGTCCCCAAATCCACTGCTGAGACAGAATAGTCTTTTCAATAAATGGGCATGAAAGAATTGGATATCAATAGTCAAAAGAATGAAAAAGGACCCTTCTTTACACCCTATACAAAAATAATTCAAAGTAGATCAATAACCTAAATATGAAAAGCCAGTAGCATAAAACTACTAGAGGAAAACGAAGGGGAAAATCTTCAGGACCTAGTAATGGGAGGTAGTTTCCGAAATTTTACACCCAAAACACAAGCAATGAAACAAAAAACAGACAAGGGGGACCTCCCCAAAATCAAATGCTCCTGTGCCTCAAAAGATTTTGTCAAAAAAGTAAAGAGGCAGGCAACTCAATGGGAGAAAATATTTGGAAATCACATATCAAATAAAGGCTTGATATACTCTATACATAAAGAAATCATACAACTCAACAACAAAAGAATAAACAACCCAATTATAAAATGAGCAAAAGATATAAACTAATCTTTTTATTAAAAAAAATTATATTTTTCCAAAGAGCAAATACAAGTGGCTAAAAGGCACATGAAGAGATGTTCATTTTCGTTGGCTATAAGGGAAATGCAGATCAAGACTACAATGAGATACCACCTCACCCTATAACAACGGTTGCTATTAAACAAACAGGAAACTAAAAATGTTGGAGATGTGGAGAAATTGAAACACATCCACTGCTAGTGGGAATGTATAGTGTTACAGCTGCTATGGAAGACAGTTTTGGTGGTTCATTAGAAAACTAAATATTGAGTTGATCTATGACCCCATAATACCACTTATACCCAGAAGAGTTGAAAGCAGTGACACAAACAGACATTTGCACACTGATGTTCATAGCAGCATTATTCACAATTGCCAAAAGATAGAAACAATTCAAGTGCCCATCAACAGACAAATATATAAACAAAATGTGGTGTATACATACAATGGAATATTATGCAGCAGTAAGACAAATGAGTTCCTGAATCATTTGACAACATGATGAACACAATGCTGAGTGAAATAAGCCAGCACAAAAGGATAGATACTGTATGATTTCACTATTAAGACCTTTGTAAAAGTAAACTCAGAGGCTTATAATGTAGAACATAGGAGACCTTGAGATACACAAAAACTAGAGATAGGTGAACAGTTAGTCAATGTGGTTGATCTTAAATGTAAGGTAATGGACAGAAGTGAAGGCAGTTCATTAATGGGTCTATAAGTAATATTGCCATATCGAAGGTAAACATTATTGAAAGGGGTTACATAAAGCCATGTATCCCAATGATTAACACTACAAATGTAAATAAGTTCCTGCATGACTACTTCAAATCTTTGAATTTTATATGAATTTGTATAAAATTTTATACAAAGCAGTATACGGGAGAAAACTACTATTGTAGGCTAAGGTCTATATTTAACAGGAAAACATCAATAGTATCACAATACCAAGGGTAAATAATTGGGGGGAAAGGACAAGAGTTAAAGGGAGGTTTGGATTTTCTATTTGGTGTGGGTGTGTTTATCTGTTATTTTTCTCTTTGGAGCAATGAAAATTGTCTAAAATTGAGAGTGTAGATGATTGTACAATTAACTGAGAATAATGTGAGACAGGGATTATTGATTGCATACATTATACATGATGCCCATTGGAAGGAGGTGACTGAAGAATACATTGAGAAGTAGAATAACCAACTGTGGTGTATACATATCATCAAATATTGTGCAACTACAGAAAGGAACAAAGTCGTGAGAAATCCAATGAGGTGAATGAAACTTGGGGACATTATGTGGTACAAAATAAGCCAAAAACAAAACAATAAATATTGTATGGTCTCTTTTAGGAAATTCTTATAAGAAAATTGGGGCCTAGATTATAAACTCTTATAGCAGGCACATTTAATCCAGAGCTGTAAATGTTATTTCTAGATTTTGAGATTCTGTGCTATATATGAATAACCTGGTATCTCCCTGGAACTTTGGCTACCTGTGCAACACCTAAGCTCAGATTTTGAGTTCTGCAGCTCTAAATCAAGTGTTAATGGAACAAAAAAAGAGATCAGGCTTCCAATAGAGATGAGAATGAAGCTGATCTGATTGTGATTAAGGTAAATCAGAATACAGGGGTAATACAGAAAACATGTGTAGGACATGTTTCCCAGGAATGAGCCTGACCCTGGCACCATGAGATCAACAATGTCTTCTTGACCCAAAAGGGGAAAATAAATGTAACAAAATATGTTACTAGTGGTTAAGAGAATTCAAATAGAGTTGAGAAGCTATTCTGGAGGCTATCTTATGCTAGCTTCAGCTGGATATTGCTAACTACCAGGGTTTGCCAAACCCAAGACAAAACCATTCCAGTCAACACTAAGGAACACTCAGGGCTCTATCTGAAATTCCACAAAAGTTTCATGCACTAAGATTACTTTCCAGAAGAGGGAATATTCAACTTCCCCATTTGGAGAAGGCCTGATATTCTTGCAAGCAGTGAGGACAACAAAATCAATAGGCCATGCCCTCAATCTTGGATTCTGTTCATATGAAGCTTATCCCCACAAAGGATAGGCTAAGCTCACTCAAAATTAGGCCTAAAAGTCACCCCCAGAGAACCTTGTCTGTTGCTCAGATGTGGCGTGTCTCTAAGCCAACACAGCAAGCATACTCACTGCCCTCCCGCTCTCTATGTGAGACATGATTCCCAAGGGTATAAACCTCCCTGGCAACATGGGACCGAAATCCTAGAATAAGCTGAAACTCAGCATCAAGGGATTGAGAAAACCTTTTCGATTGAAAGGGGGAAGAGAGAAATGAGACAAAATAAAGTGTCAGTGGATGAGAGATTTCAAATACAGTCAAGAGGTTATCCTGGAGGTTATTCTTATACTTTATATAAATAACCCCTTTTTAGTTTAAGGTATATTAGAGAGGCTAGAAGGAAGTGCCTGAAACTGTAGAGCTGTGTTCCAGTAGCCATGTTTCTTTAAGACGATTGCATAATGATTTAGCATTCATAAAATGAAATCATTAAAATGATTTCAAAAAATCACATAAGGTGTGATTGTGAAAACCTTATTCTGATGCTCCTTTTATCTATGGTATGGATAGATGAGTAAAAAATATGGATTAAAAATAAATAAATAATAGGGGGAACAAATGTTAAAATAAATTTGGTAGAGGGAAATAGTAGTGGTCAATGAGAGGGAGGAGTAAGGGGTATGGTATGTATGAGTTTTTTCTTTTTTCTTTTTATTTCTTTTTCCGGAGTGATGTAAATGTCCTGAGAAATTATTATAGTGATGAATATTCAACTATGTGATGATATTGTAAGCCACAGATTACACACAAAGTATGGAATGTTCATACATTAAGAATGTTTGTGTTGTATGTTGATTGGTTTTATTAATAAAAAAGTGTTAAAAAAAATTACTTTCCACAAACCTACAACCTCCGGATGGGTTTCTAGGCCAGATATGTCCTGAAATCCAGAGGGGCCACCCTCCCAAAGAGCATCAAGTAGTTCCATCCCCCCATCCCATATTATCAACACCCATTTTCAACATGAAAAAGTTAGAATGGGAATAGCCCAAATACTCTTAAAGATTAGGAGAAAGATAAAAGGAGAAGGAAGAGTTATTACAGAGAAGACAGGATTTAACAAATTAGTATGGCTGCTGAATCATTATGTTGATATTGCTTTCAGTTTCCAGTGTCTTGGAGAAGCTAAAAGGAAAACTCTAAAATTGTGGAACAGTAACCCATTGATATGAATGGGTTCATATGAATGGGTTCAGAGTTCATATGAACTCTGAAATCTGTTCTATAACTACTTATTACAATGTACTTGTGAATTTATTGCTTTTTTTTGAATATATATTGTATTCACAATAAAAAATGTTTTTTTAAAAAAAAGAGCCAGAGGTTTAAGGAAATACCAGGAATTGCATCTATTTTTCCATAATGTTGAATAAGGGCTAAAATCATTCATATAACAGTTCCACATAGTGCTTAGATAGAAATATTCCTTAGATAGAAATATTCATTTACTAATTAATCAATTCATTTGTAAAGCACCTCTTTAGTTGCTTTGCATTGAGAATGTAACAGAGAATAGAACATACATAGTGTCTGGTTCCAGGGTGTCTACTAAAAAATTCATTAATTCCAATTCTGTATAGCTTAACCTAATACCTAGATAAATCCCAGAGTATGTTGAGCAGATATTTTTAAAGTATTGGCAAAGTCCCTTGAGGGATTGGAGAAAAAATATGGAACTATTAAAAACATATATGGAACTATTAAACTATTCCACCTGGAAAACCCCAGATACTCTCTCAAACACTAGAGACTCCCAAGTTGTTAGGCCAAGGCCTTGATCTTATGAAACTTATTTCTGTAACAGAGAAGCTAAGTCTACCTATAATTATGCCTAAGAGTCACTTCCAGAGAACCACCTTTGTTGCTCAGATGTAGCCTCTCTTTCTAAGCCCAATTTCGCAAGGAAAATTATTATTCTCCGCCCTATGTAGGAAATGATGTCCGGGGTGTGAGTCTCCCTGACAATGTAGGACATGACTCTCAGGGATGAGTCTGGCTCTGGCACAGTGGTATCAACAATGCTTTCTTGACCAAAAGGGGGAAAAGAAATGTAACAAAAAAAGATATCAGTGGCTAAGAGAGTTCAAATAGAGTCAAGAGGCTATTCTGGAGGCTACTCTTATGTAAGCTTCAGCTCGATATTGTTAATTCCCAGGGTCTGCCAAATCCCAAGCAACATCATTCCTGTTAACCCTAAAGAACACTCAGAGCTCTATCAGAGATTCTACAAAACTTGCATGCTGTATATTTACTTTTCAGAATACTAAAACCTCAGATGGTTCCTAGGCCAGATAAGTCCTGAAACCCAGAGGTTCCAGTCTCTCCAAAAACTTCAACCAGTTTCATATCCCTATGCCATATTGTTGATATGGGCATAGCCTAAATATCCCTAAAGATTGAGAGAAGGATCAAAGGAGAAGGGCTAGGGAAACAGGAGATGCCAGCCATGTGCCTTCCCAGCTGACAGAGGTGACCCATTGGCCTGGATGCCTTAGTTTGGACATTTTTATAGCCTTAAAACTATAAACTGGCAACTTAATGAATTCTCTTTTTAAAAGCCATTCGATTTCTGGTATATTGCATTCCACAGCTTCAGCAAACCAAAACACAAGGAAAGAAGGCCTGGAAGATGTGACAGTGCTGGCTTGGAAGACGGAGGATGGGTCATGAGTTGAGGATGTAGGAAGACTCTACAAACTAGAAAAGGCATGGAAATGAATTATTTCCTAGAGCTTCCAGAAGGTAAACAGCTCTGCTGACCCACCGTGGACTTCTGATCTCCAGGATTATATGAGAATAAATTTGCACTGCATTAAGCTGCTAAGTTTGTAGTACTTTGTTATATCAGCAATAGAAAACTAAAACAGATTTTGGCAATACCCTGTTGTGATGGCTTTGGAGAAAAGTTCACGTTATTAAAGCTCATCCATTCCTGTGGATGTAGACCTCTTGTGAGTGGGACCTTTTGATTAGGTTATTTCAGTTAAGGCATGCCCCAGGTGGACCTTAAACCTCTTACTGGAGTTCTTTATAAGAGCAAGAGATAGAGAGAAAGCATGGATGCTGAGAGATGACATGAACAGAAAGCTCAGAAAGAAAGCCAGAGACATAGCCACCAGAAGCTTGAAAGCGACAAAACCCAGGAGAGAAGGACCAGCAGACGCTGCCACATGACTTGCCACATGACAGAGGAGTTCAGGATCGCCGGATCCCTTGTTATTGCCTTGATTCGTACATTTTCATGGCCTCAGAACTATAAGCTTGTAAACTAACAAATCCTCATTGTTAAAAACCAGCCCACTTCCGGTATGCTGCATTTCATCAGCAAACTAAAATATCTGTGGATGTTAATCCCCAAAGCTGTAGGATTCTGCAGCCAGGCTGTCTGGTTCAAAACCTGGCTCTGCCTGTTACTATAATGTGACCTCGTCCACATTATTTAATGTCTCTGTGACTCAGTTTCTTCATCTGTAAAATGGACATTGGTAATAGTTCCTCCCTCACTGGGCGTTATGAAGAATAAATGAACTGACATAATGAAAATGCTTGGAATGCTGCTGGCTCATAGAAAGTGCTCTAACGTACTTGCTCTTACTCTGGGCATTGGCAAATGCCTCCAGGGCAGGGTTAATGTCCATATTAGTTTAAGGTTCAGCCATTTGGTTTCCACTTTCTGAACTTTTTTTTTAAATGGATCATGAGGATTTCCCTTATTTTCTTTCAAGCTGAGCAACATTTAAAACTGTATATGTCAAATTATCTGGAATCAAGTTAAATTGGAGTAGGAAAGCTTTTCTTGATTACTTAGTCCCCCTCAATAGGGAGACTGAGTCAAAGAGAGTATCCCAAAGCAAGTTCAAAGCTTTGCCATAGGCCTCTGAGGTACCTTGAACATTTTAAGATTTCCAGGAAGGGGGGAAGTAAAAGCAGAGTAATAAAGGGGTGAATTGTTCCGAGATTTCTTTCGAGGCAGGACTACTCCATGCCCCAGTATAAGCCCCCTCCCTAGACTGCTCCGCCACCCCTCAGTGGACATGGCTATTCTCTTCTTTTTCCACACTTAGGCTGTGTACACTAACCTATTATGGCATATACATGATTTCCCTCTCATTCCACCTATATCTTCATCACTCAGTAGTTCTGAGTAAATGTTTTTTAATGCATGAATGAATGAGCACTGGATGAGCAAAAGGCAAAGGCAATGGAAGAAATAAAGTATATGTAGTGTGAACTTTTTCTATGACATTAAAGATGAAATTTACCCCACAATTTTTTCAACATACTGAATTTTCACAAACAAACCAAATACCAAATATTATTTAAAGATAGGGAGATAATCAACTAAACAAAAAGCTAGAAACATTAAATTTGGTTGCTTCTGGGATGTGAAACCAAGGGTAGGAAGTGAGTCAGGGTTCTATTATTTTTCTTCAAAATCCCCTCTAACTACTTGATTTTTAACAATGTACATGTATTATCTTGATAAAAATTAGAATATTTAAAACAACAATTAATCTATTTTGGACTTAAAGCAGCCTGCAGTACTTTTGACCTCATAGAGCTGAGTGCAGTCCTTTTTAAAATTTTATTTTGTGCCCAGAGACTTGCTTACTAAAGCATTGTTAATCCAAAGCCAGGTTGACAAATAAACAGAACTTTGAACTTTAATAAGGTAGCTCCAATGGTCAAGGATTGACTGGACAGGGCTACTGATTGGACCCTGCAGGTAACCATACAGGGACTGAGTAAATCAATTAACTTCGTGATTTTCATGGTGATTCCTGGATAACAAAACTTCTTTCCTTACAAGCTTCTCCTTCTCCAATCCTGTGGAAATGAAAATTGACATCCACAGTCATATTCTACCAAAAGAATGGCCAGATCTAAAAAAGGTAATGGTGATTAATTTGCTGAAATTTTTCTGGAACTTCTCCTGGATTTTTCAATGCCTTTCTCTTCCTTGGAAATTAGATGTGAAGTTTCTCTGCTTTGGGGGGGTGATTTAAAGTTATTTGGTAGCTCCAATTTCCAATTTTAAAAAACAACTTTCATATTATTTTGTAAGAACATTGAGACAAAAAAAAAGGTACTTTCTCAAAATCCCCGTTTCCCCTCAAATGAAATATTATTTAAAATTTGTGGACAAATTAAGTCAGGCAGTTTTACTTCCATTTAAATCACATTATATTCAGCTGCTAGAAAGATACATGCCAGCTACAGAACTAAAAGTTTCAGTTTCAAGTAAGAGACTATTAAAAAAATGAAATGTGATCGGTTTCTAGGTCTTCTGAAACATACCTCCTTTCCAAAATTCTTAAAATAAATTTTAAAAGCACCAACAGATAGCTTTGTGATTTTTTTTTTAGTTTATTTTAGGACACTGTCTGAAATCTTTTCTTTTTGATGTTCTTTAAGCTATAAATCCTTGTTAGGAAGAACTAGGGTGTAGTACATCAAAGCGATGACTCCTTTGCACAGTGAATGTCTCTAAAGAGTATTATCTGTGTTTCTCTAAAGATGGAATTTTCTTTTTGTCCTTAAGAACTTTTAAATGAATACTAAAAGAGGAAGGTGGGGAACATCAAAGAAAACTAAAATGGGCTTGAAGTTTGTTTTACCCAATATTCAGCCTTCCTTTAGAACTTCCACACTCCTAATAATGCTACATCCCTTTCTAATCCAAGTGAAGAAAGATGGATTAATCCAACCTCTAATTAAAATGTGTTTTAGTGTGTGGGTAGGTGAGACTATTTTCTTCTCATGGATATTTTCTGGGCTAGGGTTACTGACAAGTGTTTCTTTGTCCATTTGTATCTGTATCTCAGGTAAGATGTTGATTGAAAATACAAATGATGCAGATATATGCTGGAAAGGCTTTCTATCACAGTTAGGGGTAAAAGCTAAACCTACCAAACTAATCACCCCAAAAGGAGTCTATTAATTCCTAGATGAGAATAGGCTGTCTTGAATGCTGTTGTCCTCACTATATTTTGTTAAAGTGTAAACAACCACTTCATGGTGTTAATGATTTTATGAAGGGAATGCACAAGGACTTTTAGTTCATTAGTTTCTTCATGGAAATACATTTGGCTTGTTTTAATGAAGTATGCAGTTTCTTACTTCTTATGTAACTCTTCATTTTCTATCCCTCATTATGGTTATTTGTCTGATGAATGATAGAATCAATGACTTAGTTAATGTATGATACAGGTAAGTTTTAGAAAAATCCAGATTTTATGATATGGTATTTTACAATAGGTCAAAATATTCCCAGCAACTAGCATTAACTCCAACCTTATAGCTTTTCTCTTTCTTTGAGGCTCAAATAACACTTGCAGGAAATGCCTTGGGATTGCATAGTGGTCTCTAAAGGACACTGCCCATCTGTACTCTCTCCTACCCTGTGGGATTCAGCCCCAAAGGCTTACTCTCTAAGGTAACAGGTAACATCACAGAAGTAAGGGGCTCCACAGCAGGGATGCTGCTCCACAGTATCCCCCCCTTAGTCCAGATAGGAATTCTGAATCTTAGAGAGGAAGAAGCAAATCATAGTTAAGGTGCTCTTTCATCATTAGAGGGAAGACTTCAATTCCTCTCACAGGCAAGGTATGTTACGCAAAGAACAGCCTATCTGTTTGCATTAGTTCGGGTTCTCTAGAGAAATAGAATCAACAGGAAATATTCGTAAATATAAAATTTATAAAAGTGTCTCACATAACCATGGGAACGTAGAGTCCAAGATCTGTAGGGCAGGCTGTGAAGCTGATGATTCCGATGGAAGCTCTGGACGAACCCACAGGAGAGGCTCGCTGGCCGAAGCAGGAAGAGAAACTGTCTCTTCTGAATCCTCCTTAAAAGGCTTCCAGTGATTAGATTAAGCATCACTCATTAAAGAAGACACTCCCCTTGGCTGATTACAAATGGAATCAGCTGTGGATGTAGACAATGTGATGATGATTTAATTCTGTGAAATGTCCTCATAGCAAAAGACAAGCCAGCACTTGCCCAACCAGACAGACAAGTACCACCACCTGGCCAAGTTGACACATAAACCTGACCATGACACTGTTCTATCTGTTCTTGTTGATTATCACAATGGGAATTGGACTTAGACCCAAGCTTCTTAAGCCCTCAAACTTATTTAAGCCAATGTCCAGGAAAATATCATTTATATCTGGGAACCACACTCTTCAATTCCTTCTGAAGGACTGTTTCTTCCCAAGAAACCAGGATCCAGTGAAACTCTCCCAAAGACAAGAACCTGGAACAAATGCTTCCTCTTTACTGAAGAAAGAAAACAAACTTCCCAGCAAGTATTCTGTGCTATAACCCTCACCTCCCATTAACTACCTCCCTCCCTCAAGCCTGCTTTCAGTTTAAGCAGAGAACTCATCACCAAGAGCTGACAATTTCTTGGTACCCTCCTAATGTAGGGCCTTAAAGGCATTGTTAAAACTGTTTAAGACAAGAATTTGGTTTCCATTCTGTTAAAATGACAATGTTTGGGGGGATTATTTCTTTGCTCTTAGTGAGAAGCTATAAAGGTTTTTAACCATCTGAGTAATCTGCTTAGATAACAAAGTCTATGCCTTATCAGACCAATATACTTATTAATAGGTATGTTGACCATCTCCTTCCTTATTGTTTTAGACAATGCCTCCTCACTTTAAAAAAATATGTCTTTTGAAAATCATGTTAATTCCTCTATATACATTCAAATTTTCATGTCACCTTGATTAAATAAGAAACCAAAAAAAAAAAAAAAAAAAACCTGTTTAGGGAACAGAGGCACTTAAGAGCATGGGGTGGGGGATGGCAGAGCAAAAGATATGTGCCCTGAAAATGTCCCAGATGCGCTCTCTTTATGCAGCCTCCCCTTCCAATCTGCTGGTTATAGCCCAACAGACTTCTGTCTAGCAGTCTCATGTGCTGTAAGCAGACAGGAGACATGCCTAAAATAGTAATAAAAGAATAGCAATAATATTCTTGTACTTGTAGGGATATATATAACTATATATATATATATATATATATATATACATAATATTTGATTAACATAAAAATCTTGTGACATATGCAGATAGGACTCATATTACTCACCCTGCTTGAAAGATGAGTTCTTGAGGCTCAAAAATGAGCCTAGAATCCCAGAGTACGTGGGCCTTCCTCCAAAGTACCACCTGCTGCACCCCACACCCATCCTGGCAGAGCTGGCCCAGGAGAATATTTCCAGCCTGCTCTGCCTGCTCCCGCAAGTCCTCACGCCCATGGAAACCCTCTGAGGGCTTCTAACAGAGTGACTGGAGCCTGGCTTCCAGCCATCAGGTCAAGCAACCAGATCTATTACATGGTAGAAGTTTGTGTTTGAGTACAGGACAGCCAGGGATGAAACAACTAATAGAAAACAGCAGTGCATTGTAAAACTGGGATGTATGAGATAAATGAAGATACACTAAAACAGTGACCTAAACCCCTGCCCCATTTCCAGTCTATACGGTCAGAGTAAAGCGAGCATTGAAATTTCATTAACTACAGCAAATATTCCTTTGTCTTCAAAGTGTGCGTTAGTGGGAAAAATATTATTACAAACATCAGTCTCTGTTCTCTTCTCATCATTTTTTTTCAAAGCTCCTAATAAAAGAATGAAAAGAATAAGTCAGTACTATTTTGATTTTAGAAGAGGTAACTAACACCTTCAGAAGAATCAGTGTCTCTTTTCACAGCACCTTCAGAAGAATCAGTGTCTCTTTTCACAGCTGCCTTTCCTTATTAAATATTAATGGAAACACCTCAATAATCTTGACCTCCTTGTGAAATGAAGAAATGGAAAAGCAGAGTCAACATGCCTGGGTTGATGATTAACTAATATCTGCAAAGGACTGGGATATGAGAAAGAGAAAAATCTCATCCTTTCTTCCTAATAATGATTTTAGTCAAAGCTACAGTTAGGATCCTTGGGAGAAAACATCTAAGGTGAAAAGAGAGTGGCTTCAAGGGAGCACTGGATTAAATCATTTCTTACAAATCAGTACCTGTACTCTCCGCTTTCACAAATAGGAGGATTGGGGAAAAAATAGAAAAAAAAAGAGAGAAAAATAAATAGGAGGATTGTGAACCACAAAACCATGAGATTAGTCATAATGATGATGACAAGGCTTTGTTGGGCTTTTTCTTTAGCAAGACATTATTGACTACTATGTCCTCAATGGTTGGATTTGCAATTCTTCTCTTTTTAAATGGGATTTAAAAAATTCTGTCCCTTAATAAAAATTATATATTTGCATCTTCTTTCTGTTAATTGTACTTGATCACTGTAAGTTTTTAGGAGACAATATCACAAACATAACATGACTTTCGAGCAACTCTTCTGAAGAAACAAATATCTGGTTTCATCACCCAAGAGACTCATTATTCACCCCAGGAAAGTCTGAGCTCCCTGAAACATTAAAAATGTAATTTCAATTCAACAACCTCTGATTCACATGTGTGCATTTCAGAAACACCTTTGTATAAAGAAGTGAATTCCCTTGGAAGCTTTTAGTTCTCATACCCATGAATGCCTGTGGGACATGGACCATTGCCAGTTAAAACCTTTCAGACTTTAAATGCCTCCTAGCGAATATCCTCAGGCCAAAACTATTCTGATGTCATAAATGTAAGACCCCAGGTTTGGCTCGATCTAGGATGAGAGCTCAGGGACTGTGTGGAGTCCCAACTAGGACAAGAATAAAGTTTCCCCCAAATAATTTAGGTCTTTGAAGAGACCTGTGAAGTAACTTAAATACTTTATGCTTTCTAGGTAAGAGGAGAGAGGAATACAGAGTGACAAAGAGCCCTTTCCTTCATAGTTCTTAGTGCCTGATCCCCAGGCATGCCACAACCACTGCTGCCAACACCACCAGTACCACCACCACTAACACCTCCACCATCATCACCACCATCGCCTCTACCACCACCAACACTATCACCTCCACCACCACCATCAGAATAACCTCTATCACTGTCACTGCCACCACAATCACCACCACCACTGCCACAATCACCCCTATCACCACCACTGCCGCTACCACCACCACCACCATCACCATTATTACCTCCACAGCTGTGACTAACACTTCTACCTTAACCACAGCCACACCATCATAATCATTGTTCGCATTGATGAAGCCCTTTTTATAAGCCACAGTTGTTGTCAATAGCTTTACCTGCATTAATCGCAACTAAATCCCATAAAACCCTATGTCAAATGTCATCAATAGGGTGACATAAGACATCCCCTGAAAAAGCCTTCTCTCAGAAACAGCTACTAAAAGGACAAATCCCACTTCCTTGGAACTTTGGAGGATGATAGAGACTAGAGAAAGAATCCATAAAAGTTGAATCAAAGAAAAAGGAAGATAATCTACAAAAGTAGGTAGGAAATTTCCATCCTGGACCTGCTGGTCCCTGCCCCTCCCCCTCAGTCCCACACAGCTGGGGAGTCTGCAGAGGCAGCATAGGCTGGGTCCCTCCTACTGGAAAGAGAGAATATAGAGCCACTTACAGCAGCAGAATAGAACCCTCCACATATCCAGGCACATGGACCTTAGTCTGCAGCAACCCCAGGATGAAAGACAAGCCTCTAAGTCATGCAGCACCTAAAAGGTCTTCCAGGGGTAAAAAAAAAAAAAAAAGGGAGAGACACAGAACTGTTGACAAAAGTTATGCTTACCAAATCCAGTTTCTGGTGGCTAAAACACCTAAACACAGAACAGACTTTTCTGAAGTGACTTATCTTCCCTAGGTAGACCCCAGTTGGTTCCCTAGGGTAGGATACAATAACTAAAAGAAACTGGAGAAAGAAAAGCCTCACAGAGGGAAAAAAAAAAAAAAAAAAGGTGTACTTAAAACAGAACTAATGTAAGACAGAAGAGTCCCAGAACCAAAAAGATATGGAAAAGGAAGCACTGAATGAGGGGAGAATTTAAACAAATCATAGCAACGGGGGAGATAATTCTGCACAAAAACAAACAGAAACCATCAAGATTCCCAGAGAAGCAACACAGGATAGGAAGCTTTCTCCTGGAGATGAAGCAAAAGTACAATCTTAAAAATTATTCCACATATCCAGAGCAAGAACCAGATGAAGAAGACTGAGAAAATCTGAACAGTTAAACATGGCTATTCTAAAGGACTAGTATAAATTGGACCAAGCATCAAAGAAAAGCCTTAACACAAAGCCAATTAACAATAAACCCTAGATAAAAGAGAGAACCTGACCTTCAGAGTTAACTCATCAAAATATTCAAATGCCCAGACATCAGCAAAAATTACACGCTATGCTGAGAAACAGGAATATATGGCTCACAGAAACAAATGAAAACTTCAGAGGAGACAGAATTTGAAACAATTCTAATTGTTCCAAATCAAAGAAATTCAAACAAATTTTCTAAATCAATTCAAGGAGATAAAGGAAAATATATTATGAAGACAATGTGTAAGCATAAAGAAGAATGTGAAAATACAAAAAGAAACATAACAGGTCCACTCCTGGTAGTAATGATGTTGGGCAACTCTGTGCCAGGGCCTGTGGTCCATGGGGCAGGCTGGGAGCTGCTAACATGGCAGCAGTCGGCTCTCCAAGAGGACTAAGAGACCATAACCACCAGAAGATAGTGCCTTCCCAGCAGCCACAGACACTGGCAGGGCTGGTGGGGCTGAAGGTGGGGCATGCATAAGGTCCAGCTCCACAGCAGAGGTCCAAGATGAGAGGGGTTGCACCTCTTAAGGATCTTTCTGTAAATGAAGAGCTTGTCAACTATTCCTTCCTAGAAAGTGAACCAAACAGCCTGCATTCACCATCCATGTGGATGAAGAAGAGACTCAAAAAAGGCCAGGGGACTCTAAACAAATGGAATGTGAAGATACCCTGGCTTTTAATGCAGCTATCCTTTACTTGAACCAAGAAAACTGCTCACACCCCTTGATTATCCAAAGGATGGTAGTTTTGAGTCATCACATACTATGGACATGTCAATTGTATTAGAAGATGAAAAACCAGTGAGTAGTAATAAAGTGCTAGACTACCATGAGGATATTTACATATATTTTAGGGAAATGGAGGTTAAATGTAAGTCTAACGTGGGTTACATGAAGAAACAGCCAGATATCATAAACAGTATGAGGGATATCCTCATGGACTGGTTAGTTGAAGCAGGAAAAAAATATAAACTACAGAATGAGACAGACCCTATACTTGGCTGTGAACTACACTGATAAGTTCCTTTCATTGATGTCTGTTTTGAGGGGGAAACCTCAGCTTGTGGGCACTGCTGCTATGCTATTAGTTTCATAGTTTGAAGAAATATACCCCCACCCCCACCAAAGGAGCTGAGTTTGTATAGGTTACAGATGATACCTATATGAAGAACAAGTTCTTAGAAGGGAGCTATCTAGTTTTGAAAGTCCTTGCATTTGACTTAACAACACCAACAATAAATCGCTTCTTACCCAATATTTTCTGTATCATCAGCTTGCAAACTGCAAAGATGAAAGTTTGGCAATGTTTTGGGGAGAGTAAAGTTTGATAGATGCTGACCTGTTCCTAAAGTATTTCCCATCAGTTATTGCTGGAGCAGCCTTTCTACTGCATTCTACATAGTCACAGGACAAAGCTGACCTGAGTCATTAGTATGAAATTCTGGATATAACCTGGAAAGTCTTCAGCCTTGTCTCAGGACCTTCATCAGACCTGCCTCAGAGTACCATAGCATGGACAACAGTCAATAAGAGAAAAGTGTAAACATTCAAAGTATCATGGTATTTCTCTCCTCAACCCACAAAAGATACTAAATATGTAACAGTGAAGAGACTGACTTTCTATTCTAAAATGTAAATCATTCAAAGTATATGGTGTATGGCTTTTATATTAGGTTTTAATTTTACAATTATTTCTGAATACAGAAGTTCTGGTCAATTACAAATTATGATATCTAGTATATATAAAAGGCTTTAATTTGTATATCTTTTGTACATGTAACTATCTTAGATATTTGGCTAATTTTATGGTTTTGTTAAACTAAGTATTAATAATGCCAGTATTAATTCAGGATAATAAGAATTAATAAATTGATTTGGAAAACTTGAAAAAAAATAACAGAAACTAAGGGGATGAAAGGCACAATAGCAGGGATTAAAAATACACTGGAGGCATAAAAGTACAGATTTGAAAAGAGAGAAGACAAAAGTCTGTGAACCAAAAAACAGGGCAAATGAAATCATACAGGCAGAAGAATATATAGAGAAAAGAATAGAAAAAAACAGAGCAGTGTCTCAGGGATTTCAGTGATAGCACAAAGCATATAAAGATATGCATCTGGATGTCCCAGAAAGAGAAGAGAAGGAAAAAAGGTCAGAAAGATTATTTGAAGAAATAATGGCCAAAAATTTCCCAACTCTTAGGAAAAATATAAATATACATGTCCAAGAAGCACAATATATGCCAAACAAAATAAACCCTAATAGACCCACTCTGAGACACATACTAATCAGAATGCCAAATGCCAAAGACAGTACTTAGTCAATAAGACTAAGTACTGATTTCTTATCAGAAACAATAGAGGCAAGAAGGCAATAGTATGATATATTGAAGGTACTGAAAGACAAAAACTGTCAGCCAAAAATTCTTTATCCAGAAAAACTGTCCTTAAAAAATGGGGGAGAGTTTAAAATATTCATAGATAAACAAAAACCAAGAGAGTTTCACAACAAAAGATCTACCCTATAAGAATTATTAAAGGGAGTTCTTCAGGAAGAAAGGAAAAGACAGGAGAAACTGGCTTGGAATAGTGAAAAGAAATAGATATCTTTGGTAAAGTAACTAAAATAATAAATGCAAAGTCCAATAGTACTGGATGCTCAATGTACAACTCTACTCTCCAATTCCTGTGAGTCAGGATGCGGTTGAACTAGAAAAAGACATATTTCCTGATAATGGATATGCAAAATATAAAGCAGAAAATGGGACCAAAAAAATAGAGAGAAAGGAAACAGAGAGATATGGGAGCAGAGAATGTGTATGCTATAGAAGCGAAGGTGGTATCTTTACAAATTAATAGGTTATAAATGTAGGTTGTGTGATATTAACCCCAAGGTAATCACAAAGAAATCGTGCTAAAAATACACAGGAACAGAAATGAGAAGGGAGCCAGTCAGACACATCACAAAAGCTCAACTATACAGAACAGGAACTTGCAATAATTGAACAGAAGAGTTTCACCTTAGACTTAAAGACACAAATAAGTTGAAAGTAAAAGGATGGAAAAAAGATGATCCATGCAAATAGCAATCAAAATAGCTATACTAATAGCAGACAAAATAGACTTTATGTAAAAAGCTGTTACAAGAAACAAGAAAGAAACTATATATTAATAAAAGAGATAATCCACCAAGAAGAAATAACAATCATAAATATTTATGCAACTAACTATAATTCCCCAAAATACATGAGGCAAACAATAGTAAAATTGAAGGGAAAAAAAGACACCTCTACAATTATAGTTGGAGATTTCAATACACCACTCTTTTCAATACATAGAACATCTAGATAGAATATCAACAAGGAAACAGTAAACTTTAATAATATAATAAATGAACTAGACTTAGTAGATATATACAGAGCATTGTACCCCACAACAGCAGGATATACATTCTTCTCAATTGCGCATGGACCATTCTCCAGGACAGACCACATTCTGGGTCACAAAACAATACTCAATAAAGTTAGAAAGATTGAAATCATACAAAGCATCTTTTCTGGCCATAAGAGAATAACACTGGAAATCAGTAACAGGCAGAGAACTGGAAAACACACAAATATGTGGAAGTCAGTTAACATACTCTTAAACAATCAGTGGGTCAAAGAAATCAGTAAATATCTTCAGACAAATTAAAATGCAGATATGACATATCAAATCTTATGGGATGTAGAGAAGGAGGAAAATGTATAACCCTAAATTTATGCAACAAGACAAGTATGCCCACCATTACCACTGTTATTCAACATTATGCTGGAAGTTCTAGCCAGAGCAGTTGGGCAAGAAAAGGAAATAAAAGGCATCCAAATTGGAAAAGAAGTAAAAATTTTACTAGTTGCAGATGGTTTGATCCTATAGATAGATAGCTCAACAAAATATACAACAAAACAAATTCAGTTTATTAAAGCTACCAGAGTTAATAAGGTAATAAGCAAATTCAGTGGTGGGATACAAGATCAACATGCAAAAATCAATAGTATTTCTATACAATAGTAATGATTAAGCTGAGGAGAAAATTTTTAAAAATCCATTTACAATAGCAACTAAAAAAATTTTTAATTCTAGGAATAAATTTAACCAAGGATATAATGGACTTGTAAACAGAAAACTATAAAATGTTGCTAAAAGAAATCAAAGAAGACCTAAATAAATGGAAGGGAATTCTGTATTCATGGATTGGAAGAACAAATGTCATGAAGATCCAATTCTACCCAAAATGATTTACAGACTGAATGCAATACCAATCAAAATTTCAACAATTTCTTTGCATAAATGGAAAAGCCAATTACCAAATTTATTTGGAATGGTTAGGGGGCCCAAATAGGCAAAAATATCTTTTAAAAGAATAATGAAGTTGGAGGATTCACACTTTCTGACTTTAAAGTTTATTGCAAAGCTAGAGTGGTCAAAACAGCATGGTATGGGCATAAGGATAGATATATCGACCAATGAAATTGAATTGAGAGTTCAGAAATAGACCCTCTTATCTATGATCAATTGATTTTTGACAGGACTGCTGTGTCTACTCAATTAAGGAAGAATAACCTCTTCAACAAATGGTACTGGAAAAATTGGATATCCATGCCCAGAAGAATGAAAGAGGACCTCTATTTCTCACCATATACAAAAATTAAATCAAAATGGTCAAAATGTAGAATTGGGTCTATAAAATTCCTTTTAAAGAATGTGAGAAGCCATCTTCAGGATCTTGTGTTAGGCAATGGTTTCTTAGACTTTACATTGAAAGCTCAAGCAACCAAAGAAAATATAGGTAAATGGTACCTTATCAAAATTAGAAACTTTTCTGCATCGAAGGACTTTATCATGAAAGTGAAAAGACAACTTACTCAATGGGAGAAAATCTTTGGAACCCATATATCCAATAAAAGTTTAATAGCCAGAATATACAATGAAATCCTACAACTCAACAACAAAAAGACAAACAACCCAATAAAATATGAGCAAAAGACTTGAACAGACATCTTTCCAAAACACAAGTGCCTAAAAAGCACATGAAAAGATGCTCAACTATCATTAGCTATTAGGGAAATGCAAATCAAATCCATAATAGAGACCATTATATACCTACTAGAATAGCTACTATTTTTTAAAAAAAAGAACATAAAATTACAAGTGCTGGAGAACATATGGCGAAATAGGAACATTTACTCATTGTGATGGAAATGTTAAATAGTGTAGCTGCTGTGGAAAACAGTTGATGGTTCCTCAGAAAGCTAAGTATAGAACTACCATTGGACACACAATCCCTCTAGTAGGTATTTACCCAAAAGAATTTAAAGCAGAGACTCAAATAGATATTTGCACATCAATATTCCTAGTGGCATTATTCATAACTGCCAAAAGATGGACCCAACTGAAGTATCCATTCAACCAATAAATGGATAAGCAAAATGTGGTAATTACATACAGTGAAATTTTATTCAGTTGTAAAAGGTACGAAGTCCTGATACATGCAACAAGATGAATGAACCCTGAGGACATCATGAGATTGAATTAAGCCAGACACAAAAAGACAAATATTGTATGATCTCACTGATTTAAAATAATTTGAATAGGGTGGTGCTCAGCAGGCAGAATTCTTGCCCGCCATACCGGAGACCCGGGTTCATTTCCCAGTGCTTGTACCTGTAAAATTTGAATAAGCAAACTTATAGAGTTAAAATCCAGTTTTTTTGGTTACCAGGGCTTGGGTTGGGGGTAGAGAATGGGGTGCTCTATTTAGGCTGATTTAAAAGTTTTGGATGTGGATGGTGGTGGTGGTAGCACATTATTAGAAGTGTAATTAACAGCACTGACTTACATATATATGAATGATGCTAAAAGAGGAAATTATGGGTTGTATATATGTTATTAGAAAATAATTAAAAGATAAAACATAGGACTGTATACCATTGTGGACCCTATTGTAAACAATGGACTATAGTTAATATTACAAGTATAAAAATGTTCTTTCACGAATTATAGTAAATGTGCCATACTAATACATGGTATGAATAAGGTGCTATGTGGGGGAAAGTACACATAATGTAAACTATGGTGTATATTTAATTGTACAATTTTAATATTCTTTCATCAGTTGTAAAAAGGGAACCACACTAAGGCAAAGAGGTATATGGGAATGCTGCAATTTTTTCAAACATTATTCATTGTGAAATATAACATATATACAGAAAATCAATAGATTTAAAAGCACATTGTAACAAGCAGTTATAGAACAAACTCCAATGAATGGTATGGTTACAGTTCCACAATTTCAGGTAATTTCTTCTAGCTGCTCAGTACATTGGAGACTAAAAAGAAATATCAAGAGAATGATTCAGTAGTCATACTCATTTATAAAATCCTATCTTCTCTCTTACAACTCCTCCCTCTCATTTGATCCTTCTCTCTATCTTCAGGTATATTTGGGCAGTGACCACTCTAACTTCTTCATGTTTAGAAGGGGTATCAACATTATGAGGTAGGGGGACTAGTTGTATCCCTACAACTAGTTGTATCCCTACAACTAGTTGTTGTTCATGGAGAAACTGGTACCTCTGGGTTTCAGGACTTATCTGGCATAGGAACTATCTGGAGGTTTTAGATTTCTGTAAAATAAACTGAGTGAAACTTTTATAGGATCTCAGATAGAGCCCTAGGTATTCTTTAAGGTTTTCAGGAATACTGCTGGTTGGAGTTTGGTATACCATTTGAAATATCTAGCTGAAGCTTGCATAAGAGTAACATCCAGAATAGCCTTTTGACTCTATTTGACTCTATTTGAATAGCCTTTTGACTCTATTTGAACTCTCTTAGCCACTGAAACCTTATTTTGCTACATTTCATTTCCCCCTTTTGGTCAAGAATGCATTGTCAATTCATAATGCCAAGACCAGTCTCATCCCTGGGAGTCATGTCCCATGTTGCCAGGAAGACTTAAACCCCTGGAAGTCATGTCCCACGTAATGGGGAGAGTAATGAGTTTATTTGCAGAATTGGGCTTAAAGAGAGAGAGGTGCTACATGTGAGCAACAAAAGAGGCTCTCTAGAAGAGACTCTTAGGCACAATTATAGAGAGGTTTTGCTTCCCCATTACAGAAATGAATTTCATAATAGCTGGCCTCAAGATTGAGGACTTGGCCTATTATCTTGGAAGTCCCTAATACTTGAGAAAGTATCAGGAATTTACCAGGTTGGAAAGTTTTATACTTCCATATTTTTTTCTCCAATCCTCAAGGGACTTTGTAAATACTTTTTTTTTTACCTGTCCAACATACTCTGGGATGTATCAGGGTATTGCATTAAGCTATACAGAAGTATAAGATCTCATTCCCTATTCTAGGCTCCATGTGCTTAGGTTGTTTAAATCTACTGGCCAGACAGGTTAAGTTAGATTGTGTGCTACAGAACATTTACATTTTGGAGAAAATAAACATCTCTTCCTTTGGTCACAGATAGAAGGTGAAGTTAGAATACGGATACTGTCATCCTTTACCCTGTAATCTGATTTACCTTAGTCCCAGCCAGATCAGCTTCATTTGTACCACTAATAGAAGTCTGATCTCCTTTTTTGGCATCTTTAACAGTTGCTGTATGGAGTAGTGATGACTGTCAGATCTGCAGAATTCCAACTCTGAGACTGAGTTGTCACACATGTACCCAAAGTTCCAGGGAAATACCAACTTATACACATGGGGAATGCTGTAATTTTTATATGATTTTTCTGTAAACTTACAACGTTTCTAAACAAAAAGTTAAATAAAATATTCTTAAAAACTATTATTAACTATTTTTTTAAAGACCTATGCCATAGCACTCCTATTAGCCTCATTTTACACATAAGGAGACAGTGAATTAGATGTTGGTTACTTCAAAAAAGTTGAGTATCTTGTAAGTGATTTGCCAGGTGTGGCAAGATACCTTTGCTTTGCCTCCCTCTGCCTCTCCACCCTTTCCCATTGTGATACTTCTCCAACCCACTAACCTATAGGTTTCTTTTTTCTTAATTTCATAAGGAAAAGAAAACCTTTTTTCTATATTAAAGATAAGATTTCAGTGGCAAATGTTCAGTTTGAGAGAGTACACAGTCTTAAGTTCACTCTAAAGAATAAGTGATCAAAGTCAGATTCCACCCCCTCCTCCAATATTTAGCTCATGTCAGCTTTTTCAAGAGGAAAAGAAAGGGAAATCATGGGGATATTAAAGGCACAAAAGGATAAAACTGATGATGGTGGAGAGCAGGAACAGGCAAGGGAGAAACTGTGAGTAGTAAGAGTAGATGGGGCCCCTGGATGACACTTTGCCTTGCATACCCAGTCAGCTAAACTAGGTCCTCTGATATCATTCAGAAAGAGGCAGCATTTCTAGAGCTAAACTAATTACTTGGAGCTAAAACTCAAGAACAGAACTATGACTGGGTGGAATAGACTAGCAGAGCATGGACCCAGATCTTAAGAAATCTGTTGGGACAGATTCCATCATAGACACAGAGATCACACTGAGATAGATACCCCATCTATCCTGCCCTATGATTCTGGCCCAGACTCCTGTTCCCTGCAGAAGGAAGGTGAGAAAGTTGTAGCAGAAAAATGAGAACATGGTATACTCAAAAGGATGGAGAAGAGATCCCTGACATAAAAAAGCCCCTGTTACTGCAATCCTTTCTTCTTTGCTCTTTGAGTCTAACTGAGTTTCTTCCCTGCAGAGATTCGGTTATGGAGGCTGGGTGCAGCTCGAACACCATAGCAAGGTGAGTTTCTCCCAAAGTGCGAGCACGCTTTGCACCCATAGACATCCTGAGACTTGCCATACCTACTTCAGGCTGGGTCTCCAGAGAGCTCAACTCTTCTGCTCTCTTATTAACTTTGTAGTAGGCAGGGGAGCAGAACAGAGATTCCTCAAAATTATTATGCTAAATGGGGGTATATTCAAATAACAGTATTAGGAAGATGAAATTATAATTTGAAAACCCATTCAAAGTCCCCTTCCTCTCCCATAAACCGACCCCATTTTTATTTTTCCCTGGAACCAGTTTTAGTATTTACTGCTCTGCCTCAAGGAAGTGACTTGGCCCTCTCCAGGTTATTAAGTATATTAAGGCCCACCAAATAAATGGAATGGTTTCAATCTCAGCACAAGCTAGAAAAATTAAACATTGCAGACAAAAGGAGAAGTTGCTATTATTAAGGGTTTAGTTTGATAAGAGGAAAAAGCAAGAGGAGTAAAGCTTGGAGAAAGCAAATAATGAGACCCAGGAGTAAGCTGGGAATTCTGGTCTGCACAGAGGTCAGATCTGACTTTTATTTTCAGAGGCAAAATATGTCCTCCTGGAGTTCAGAGGGGTAGTCCTGAGCTCCTAGTTGGAATACAGACATCTTAAGACAGTCCCTGGAGGACTCACGGTCTGGGAAGACACAATTGAGTTGCAGGGTTAATGTGATGTAGTGTGATAAGGTTAGGATGGCCTTTGCACCAAGCAGTAAGGGGCATGGAGCTGGGCACTATGGATCAGGAAAGGATTCCTGAAGGAAGAGTTGCCCATTCTGAGTCATGAAGCAGGAGTGGAGCTTTGTACAAAAAGTAAAGAAAATTCTGTTCAAGAGAAGGCAGGGAGCAAACATATGAGATATTAAACATATATGAACCTATAACCTCAAGCAGGTACCATGTTTCTCAATATGTTCCCCAGACCAGAAGCACCAACATCACCTGAGGACTTGTAAAAAATATAAATTATCAGGCCCCACACCAGACCCATTGTGCTAGTTTGAAGCTGTAATGAACCCCATAAAAGGCCATGTTGTCTTAACCCATCCCTGTTGGAAGCAGACCTATTGTTAGGTGGGAACCCTTTCATTAGGTTGTTTCCATGGAGAAGTGAAACAGCCCATTCAAGACGGATCTTAATCCTTTACTGGAGTCTTTTGTGAAGAGGATAAAAGATAGTGAAAGCCCAAAGAGCTTAGAGAGAAATGCCCAGAGACATTTGGAGATATCCATTGAAACCAGAACCAGGAAAGAAAGTTGAGCAGACATTGTCATGTGCCTTCCTGTGTGACAGAGGAACCCCAGATGCCCGCAGCCTTTCCTGAGAGAAGGTATCTTCCTCTTGAATTAATGCCTTAATTTGGACATTTTTATGGCTTTAGAACTATAAATTTGTAACTGAATAAAAACCCATTGAAAAACCCAACCCATTTCTAGTATATTGCATTCCAGCAGCTTTAGCAAATGAAAACACCTACCAAATCAGAAATTCTGAAGGTGAAGCCCAGAAATCTGTCTTTTAGCAAGTCTTCCAGGTAAATCTGACACATACTCAAGTTTGAGAGCCACTGGCTGGTGCATTCATTTACTCACTATTAGTATGAAATCGACTTTTTGTCAGGCTTACCAATTTAGATACTGGAATATTGTCTCAAACATCATGGTTCTCAAATAATTATAGGGGAAATTTGGCATGATCCTTTCAGAGAATGAAGAACCAAACAATGCTGTAATAGAGAATGACTAGGAAGGCATCATTTGGACTGACTGGTGAGAACAGTAGCTTGGAGATCAGGTAGGGAAAGCCTAGAAGAGTATTACTACTGAGGGAACAGAAGTTACAAAAGCCACAAAGTGAGAACAAATTGATGTGCCCAAGGAACAGAAAGGAGAATGATGTGGCTGAAATGCAGTGAAAGAGGGAGATGGTAGGAAATGAGACTGGGAAGGCTGGCAGAGGCCAGGTCATGGAGTGGCTTATAGGGAATGCTAAGTAATCTGGATTTTATTCTGAACACAATGCAAATCCTTTGAAAGGTTTTAGTGACTTAAAAAGACTACCTTGGACTTCCAGAGAAGATGGCGGCTTAGTAAGACACGCGGGTCTTAGTTCCTCCTCCAGAACAGCTACTAAAGAAACAGAAATGGTACAGAACAGCTACAGGAGCCACGACAGAGACCAAAAAGACAGCGTACCCCATTCTGGAACGGCTGAACCGGCTGGGAGAATCTGCGACGGTGAGATCCCCGAGGGGCGCGCGCTTCCCCAGGCCATGGCGGCTGGTGGCCGGAGCCCCTCCCTCCCTCCTTCTCGGGCCAGCTGGGAGATTTGGACAGGCGGTCCCCTCAAACCATGGTGGCGGGCGCCCCCCCCCCCCATGCGCAGCCTCCCGGGCCGGCTGGAAGATTTGGAGCGGAGGTCTCCCAAGCCGTGGAGGCCAGCGACCGGGGTCCATTCCACACATGTGGCTTCCCGGTCCGGCTGGGAACTTTGGATTGGCACTCCCCCAAGCCGCGGCGGCCAGCGCCCCCTGCCACGCTTGGTTTCCCGGCAGGCTGGGAGATTTGGATCGGCACTCCCCCAAGCCGCTTCGGCTGGCGACCCTCCCCCACAGTGAGAGTCTTCCAAAGTTAAAGGAGCCACAGCATCTTTTACTGGTGGGACTCACAGACAGACGAGCACCACATACTGGGCAGGATAAGAAAAACAGAGCCCAGAGATTTCACAGGAAAATCTTTCAACCAGCTGGGTTCCACACCCAGGGAAATCTGATTAAATGTGCAGACGCCAGCAAAAAATAACGGATCACGCCAGGAAAATTGAAGATATGGCCCAGTCAAAGGAATAAACCAATAGTTCAAATGAGATATAGAAGCTGAGACAACTAATTCTGAATATACAAACAGAAATGGAAAACCTCTTCAAAAACCAAATCCATAAATTGAGGGAGGACATGAAGAAGGCATGGGCTGAACAAAAAGAAGAAATAGAAAGGCTGAAAAAACAAATCACAGAACTTATGGGATTGAAGGACAAAGTAGAAAAGATGGAAAAAACAATGGATACCTACAATGGTAGATTTAAAGAGACAGAGCCTAGAATTAGTGAACTGGAGGATGGAATACCTGAATTCCAAAAAGAAACAGAAATTATAGGGAAAAGAATGGAAAAATTTGAGCAGGGGATCAGGGAATTGAATGATAATATGAAGTGCACAAATATACGTGTTGTGGGTGTCGCAGAAGGAGAAGAGAAGGGAAAAGGAGGAGAAAAACTAATGGAAGAAATTATCACTGAAAATTTCCTAACTCTTATGAAAGACATAAAATTACAGATCAAAGAAGTGCAGCGCACCCCAAAGAGATTAGACCCAAATAGGCATTCTCCAAGACACTTACTACTTAGAATGTCAGAGGTCAAAGAGAAAGAGAGGATCTTGAAAGCAGCAAGAGAAAAACAATCCATCACATACAAGGGAAACCCAATAAGACTATGTGTAGATTTCTCAGCAGAAACCATGGAAGCTAGAAGACAGTGGGATGATATCTTTAAATTACTAAAAGAGAAAAACTGCCAACCAAGACTCCTATATCCAGCAAAATTGTCCTTCAAAAATGAGGGAGAAATCAAAACATTTTCAGACAAAAAGTCACTGAGAGAATTTGTGACCAAGAGACCAGCTCTGCAAGAAATACTAAAGGGAGCACTAGAGTCAGATATGAAAAGACAGAAGAGAGAGGTATGGAGAAGAGTGTAGAAAGAAGGAAAATCAGATATGATATATATAATACAAAAGGCAAAATGGTAGAGGAAAATATTATCCAAACAGTAATAACTCTAAATGTTAATGGACTGAATTCCCCAATCAAAAGACATAGACTGGCAGAATGGATTAAAAAACAGGATCCTTCTATATACTGTCTACAAGAAACACATCTTAGACCCAAAGATAAACATAGGTTGAAAGTGAAAGGTTGGCAAAAGATATTTCATGCAAATAACAACCAGAAAAGAGCAGGAGTAGCTATACTAATATCCAAAAAATTAGACTTCAAATGTGAAACAGTTAAAAGAGAAAAAGAAGGACACTATCTACTAATAAAAGGAACAATTCAACAAGAAGACATAACAATCATAAATATTTATGCACCGAACCAGAATACCCCAAAATACGTGAGGAATACACTACAAACACTGAAAAGGGAAATAGACACATATACCATAATAGTTGGAGACTTCAATTCCCCACTCTCATCAACGGACAGAACATCTAGACAGAGGATCAATAAAGAAACAGAGAATTTGAATATTACAATAAATGAGCTAGACTTAACAGACATTTATAGGACATTACATCCCACAACAGCAGGATATACCTTTTTCTCAAGTGCTCATGGATCATTCTCAAAGATAGACCATATGCTGGGTCACAAAGCAAGTCTTAACAAATTTAAAAAGATTGAAATCATACACAACACTTTCTCGGATCATAAAGGAATGAAGTTGGAAATCAATAATAGGCGGAGTGCCAGGAAATTCACAAATACGTGGAGGCTCAACAACACACTCTTAAACAACGAGTGGGTCAAGGAAGAAATTGCAAGGGAAATTAGTAAATATCTTGAGGCGAATGAAAACGAAAACACAACATTTCAAAACATATGGGACGCAGCAAAGGCAGTGCTAAGAGGGAAATTTATTGCCCTAAATGCCTATATCAGAAAAGAAGAAAAGGCAAAAATTCAGGAATTAACTGTTCACTTGGAAGAACTGGAGAAAGAACAGCAAACTAACCCCAAAGCAAGCAAAAAGAAAGAAACAACAAAGATTAGAGCAGAAATTAATGAAATTGAAAACATGAAAACAATAGAGAAAATCAATAAGACCAGAAGTTGGTTCTATGAGAAAATCAATAAGATTGATGGGCCCTTAGCAAGATTGACAACAAGAAGAAGAGAGAGGATGCAAATAAATAAGATCAGAAATGGAAGAGGAAACATAACCACTGACCTCACAGAAATAAAGGAGGTAATAACAGGATACTATAAACAACTTTACGCTAATAAATACAACAATTTAGATGAAATGGATGGGTTCCTGGAAAGACATGAACAACCAACTTTGACTCAAGAAGAAATAGATGACCTCAACAAACCAATCACAAGTAAAGAAATTGAATCAGTCATTCAAAAGCTTCCCAAAAAGAAAAGTCCAGGACCAGACGGCTTCACATGTGAATTCTACCAAACATTCCAGAAAGAATTAGTACCAACTCTCCTCAAACTCTTCAAAAAAAATCGAAGTGGAGGGAAAGCTACCTAATTCATTCTATGAAGCCAACATCACCCTCATTCCAAAAACAGGCAAAGATATTACAAAAAAAGAAAACTACAGACCAATCTCTCTAATGAATATACATGCAAAAATCCTCAACAAAATTCTAGCAAATCGAATCCAGCAACACATTAAAAGAATTATACATCATGACCAAGTAGGATTAATCCCAGGTATGCAAGGATGGTTCAACATAAGAAAATCAATTAATGTAATACACCATATCAACAAATCAAAGCAGAAAAATCACATGATCATCTCAATTGATGCAGAGAAGGCATTTGACAAGATTCAATATCCTTTCCTGTTGAAAACACTTCAAAAGATAGGAATACAAGGGAACTTCCTTAAAATGATAGAGGGAATATATGAAAAACCCACAGCTAAGATCATCCTCAATGGGGAAAAACTGAAACCTTTCCCCATAAGATGAGGAACAAGACAAGGATGTCCACTATCACCACTATTATTCAACATTGTGTTGGAAGTTCTAGCCAGAGCAATTAGACAAGAAAAAGAAATACAAGGCATCAAAATTGGAAAGGAAGAAGTAAAACTATCACTGTTTGCAGATGATATGATACTATATGTTGAAAACCCAGAAAAATCCACAACAAAACTACTAGAGCTAATAAATGAGTACAGCAAAGTAGCAGGCTACAAGATCAACATTCAAAAATCTGTAGCATTTCTATACACTAGCAATGAACAAGCTGAGGGAGAAATCAAGAAACAAATTCCATTTACAATTGCAACTAAAAGAATGAAATACCTAGGAATAAATTTAACTAAAGAGACAAAAAACCTATACAAAGAAAACTACAAAAAACTGTTAAAAGAAATCACAGAAGACCTAACTAGATGGAAGGGCATACCGTGTTCATGGATTGGAAGACTAAATATAGTTAAGATGTCAATCCTACCTAAATTGATTTATAGATTCAATGCAATACCAATCAAAATCCCAACAACTTATTTTTCAGAAATAGAAAAACCAATAAGCAAATTTATCTGCAAGGGCAGGGTGCCCCAAATTGCTAAAAACATCTTGAGGAAAAGAAACGAAGCTAGAGGTCTCGCGCTGCCTGACTCTAAGGCATATTATGAAGCCACAGTGGTCAAAACAGCATGGTACTGACATAAAGATAGATATATCGACCAATGGAATCGAATAGAGTGCTCAGATATAGACCCTCTCATCTATGGACATTTGATCTTTGATAAGGCAGTCAAGCCAACTCACCGGGGACAGAACAGTCTCTTCAAAATGGTGTCTAGAGAACTGGATATCCATATGCAAAAGAATGAAAGAAGACCCATATCTCACACCCTATATAAAAGTTAACTCAAAATGGATCAAAGATCTAAACATTAGGTCTAAGACCATAAAACAGTTAGAGGAAAATGTAGGGAGATGTCTTATGAAACTTACAATTGGAGGCGGTTTTATGGACCTTAAACCTAAAGCAAGAGCACTGAAGAAAGAAAGAAAGAAATGGGAGCTCCTCAAAATTAAACACTTTTGTGCATCAAAGAACTTCATCAAGAAAGTAGAAAGACAGCCTACACAATGGGATACAATATTTGGAAACGACATATCAGATAAAGGTCTAGTATCCAGAATTTATAAAGAGATTGTTCAACTCAACAACAAAAAGACAGCCAACCCAATTACAAAATGGGAAAAAGACTTGAACAGACACCTACCAGAAGAGGAAATACAAATGGCCAAAAGGCACATGAAGAGATGCTCAATGTCCCTGGCCATTAGAGAAATGCAAATCAAAACCACAATGAGATATCATCTCACACCCACCAGAATGGCCATTATCAACAAAACAGAAAATGACAAGTGCTGGAGAGGATGCAGAGAAAGAGGCACACTTATCCACTGTTGGTGGGAACGTCAAATGGTGCAACCACTGTGGAAGGCAGTTTGGCGGTTCCTCAAAAAGCTGAATATAGAATTGCCATACGACCCAGCAATACCATTGCTGGGTATCTACTCAAAGGACTTAAGGGCAAAGACACAAACGGACATTTGCACACCAATGTTTATAGCAGCATTATTTACAATTGCAAAGAGATGGAAACAGCCAAAATGTCCATCAACAGACGAGTGGCTAAACAAGCTGTGGTATATACCTACGATGGAATATTATGCAGCTTTAAGAAAGGATAAACTTATGAAGCATGTAATAACATGGATGGACCTAGAGAACATTATGCTGAGTGAGTCTAGCCAAAAACTAAAAGACAAATACTGTATGGTCCCACTGATGTGAACCGACATTAGAGAATAAACTTGGAATATGTGATTGGTAACAGAGACCAGCAGGAGTTATAAACAGGGTAAGATAATGGGTAATTGGAGCTGAAGGGATACAGACTGTGCAACAGGACTAGACACAAAAACTCAAAAATGGACAGCAGAGTACTACGTAATTGTAATGTAATTATGTTAAAACACTGAATGAAGCTGCATCTGAGCTATAGTTTTTTTGTTGTTGTTTGTTTGTTGGTTGGTTGGTTGGTTGGTTTGTGTTTTTTGTTTTTTTTTTCTTTTTCCTTTTTATATATATATTTTTTATTTTTATTATTATTTTTTTCTCTATATTATCATTCTATATCTTTTTGTTGTTTTGCTAGTTCTTTTCCTAAATCGATGCAAATGTACTGAGAAATGATGATCATACATCTATGTGATGATATTAAGAATTACTGATTGCATATGTAGAATGGAATGATTTCTAAATGTTGTGTTAGTTTATTTTTTTTTTAATTAATAAAAAAAAAAAAAGACCACCTTGGTTGTTCTATGGAGAGTGGAAAGAGGCAGGCAAAAGGCTTGGGGGCAAAGTGGTAAGGAAGGAACTGGAGAGGTGGATAGAAGCCTCATCAGACAGGGCCTTGGAGGCCTGGTTGAGGCCCCTGGACTTGAACATGGGGACAGTGGGACACCACTGAAGAGGTTTAAACATCATAATCTTTGGGGAAGTTTATTCTCATCTTCTTGGAAAAGTGTCCATTAAATGCTGATTTAGACACAATGCCACACTTTTCCCGGTAAAAGCATTTGTTGCCAGCCTGAAGAGCTGGTGATGTAAGCTGGCCTCAAGTCTCCCAAAGGGAGAAAGTGGACCTAATTACAGTGCTATTAGAAAGCCCAAATTTCAGGGACACGTTGTGATATTTTTGTCCCAGGCTACAATCTGGATTTGAATAGTCTTCATTTCATTTGTTTTAACGTCAAATGATTGCATAAACTTAGCAGCAAATCTTCATAAGAAAACAAGGAAAATATTTACCAATCACATCTACAGACCTACTTATGTCCAGCAAAATTGCATACAATGTTAGTTTCATAGAACAAAACACTGACATTCTCTTTTCCTCTTTCAAAAGCAAAGCAAAAGGGAGTGTACAGGTGATTCAGTGGTAGAATGCTCACGTGCCATGCAGGAGACCTGGGTTTGATTCCTGGCCCATGCAACCCAGAAAAAAAAAGAAAGAAAAACAGAAACAATTCTGTATTTTGCAAAATGATAGTGGTCAGTGATTAGAGTCCCTGAAAAGCAATATGCTAATGTATAAAAATATGCAAATTGGACCAAGAACAATAAGAAAATCCAGTGTTTGAGGCTTAAAAGTGTTCTTTTTAATTCTCCTACATTCCTTCAGTGAACAAATCTTCTGCCCCCTCTGATTTATATGACTGATTTACCTCAGAGATTGTTGTTCTCTGAGAGATCTTTCCAAAACATTTCTCTGGTGGGCCCTACTTTTTTTTTTCTTAACCTTTGGTTTTTCAATGCTCCTGAAACAAATCCAGGGGTATTTGTTTGCCACAGTAAAACCTTGCTCAGAATTGAAAAACACCATTTGTCCTTTGGTTGAATATTAAAGCATAAATAGCAAGATAGTCCTTGGTTTATATGATGACCTCAAAGGAACTACATGGAATGGGGATGAAATCGCTTCCTGGCAGTGAGAATACCTAGGTGCCTTTCAAAGACTACAACCCAGGAAGTTCCCGGGTCAGCAGCATGTGGAAATATCCACTGAGTGTTTTTTGGTCCTTGGGAATGCAAAACCCACACACGCACACAAACACACCATTTCTATTACACCTAGCATTTCCACACACATAATTTTGTGTGACTCCCACTGCCCATCCTTCAAGATGAGATTTTCTCCTCACTGGGAGCCAGGCAGACATCCAAATATATAAAGAAAATGCAATGTTGTGTTATAGGAGCAAAAGAGAAAATAAATAGCAACAGATTTCAGAAGAGGTAGAGAATCCAAGGCTGGGGGCAATCTTTATGAAGATAAACATAGAATATTAGGGCTAGTGATCTTCATCCAGTGTTTGAAAATATTTATTACAACCAAATACTGAGTCATAATATCAGTTTGTTAAATCAGGACAGCTTAAAAAAGAAAATAGATTAGTAAAAGAAAATAGTAGAATGCACTGCTCACGGTAAGAGTAAATATTGCTTCAGAAAACTTTGTTTCAGTTTCTATCTGTGTAAATAGATATGCATGGGTATGGTGGATCACTATAAAAATTATGTATCTTTATTTGGAATCACAGCCAATGCCCTCATTTCACATTTTAATTTTTAAGATTTTTTTTTCACTATATAAGTAATAGTTGAATAAATCCTCCTTTTAAAAATTTAAGCTATTAGAGATAAAACAAAACTTCTTTTAGACCATCACTCTCTAACCCCAAAGTTCGGTGATTATCTTTCCAGACCTTTTTCTATGGCTTGATATACATATACATGTACCCAAAGAAACTATATAGCTTTAGTTAATATGTTTACATACATGGTTCTTTTTTTAGCTAGATCAGCCAGATTCTAAACAGAAAATAGATGAAATAGTCAAATTGGAATACTTTGAAAAGAGTTAATAAAGAGACTATTGATAAATGTATAAGGCATGTGGCAAAGTTATAGATGTTGGCAGGGGGTAGATCATTCAGGGTCTTATAGACCTGGTAATGGAATTTCTATTTTGCCTCCAATGAAATGGGAGTCAATTCAAGAGTTTTTAGTTGGGCCATGACACTCAGGATTTAAAATTTTAGCTCTGGTTGCTTTGTAGAGCCTGGGCAGAGAAGAGCAACAGTGGAAACAGGGAGAGATCAGCTATGAGGCTGGAGGGGTCATCCAGGGGATGGCAGCTTAGACCAGGGCTGAAGCAGTGGAAATGAAGAAAAGTGGATTGTTGTAGGATATATTTTGGAGATAGAATCAGGGGCATTGGGAAACTGATTGGATGATGAGTATTTGGGCAGAGAAAAGTGAAAAAGTGACATAGTCTCAGAAGGATGAGAAAGTATGGTCATCAAGGAAAGAAAGCGCCTAGCCAAGAGTATGGATGGATCTGGGAGAGAGATAAACAATAGCCTTGAGCATTTGAATTTGAGTCGGCTGAATGCCTTCCATGGAACTGTTCTTCAGAACCTTAGGATGAGGTAGTTTGAGTGGTCACAGAGAATGCTTCCTAGTGACAAGGTCTGGGGCTGTTTCTGCCAATCCTGTATCTCACACCAACCAGCATGGTTTGCATAGCCAAAGGTGGGTAGCCTGAGTGGGCACTGGAGCTCGGGAAAAGGTTAATCTAATGGTGAAAGACTGGATCTGAAAATACGTTTTTGATAATATATGCAATACCAGACATTTGAAATACCAATCATGTCTGGACTTACTTTGGGATAGTATTAAAACCAGAAATTAAGATCCAGAAGTGTCACAGGTTAGGTTCCCAGGGAATCTGACTCTGAGATGGAGATTAGACTATGGGAAGTTGATTAGAGAGTGTGCTTAGATCAACACCAGTGGAAGGGAAGAGAAGGAAGCAGGATGGAACAGAGGGAGAAGCCCAACTGTGATAGAGCCTCATTGGAGGTCTCAGCTGGCCCTACAAAGAGCTCTAAAGCTAACTTTCAGAGGTGTCCCAAGTTGGGCAAGGGGAAAAAGGGTAAGGGACCTTTATAACCCTATATTATTCACTGGAAGTCAGATGTTCTGGAAAGAGAGTTTGACCTTGAGGGAGATGACCCTCTTCAGCCAAGGCAATCCCCATAGGGGCTGCTAGCAACATTCCCAGCCACTAGGATAATAAGTCTTTTATTCCTAAAAGGGGGTGGGGTTGGGTCTAGGTGGTACATCACACTACCCATCCACCCTTTACTCAAAGCCCTTAATTCATAGCTTTTGAACCTGAGGTTCCAAAAAGGTGAAAGGTTCCACATAGGATCCAGGGCTCCTGCCCTTCACTGTCCCACACTTTCCACTAATCCGCATTGTTCTGGCTTTAAATTATTAGAAATATATTTGAAAGAATTGTCTAGGTGCTCATGGTTGGTTGGAGGAATTCTTTAATTAAAAAAAAAAGAATGTTTTCTGTGAGTTTAAGACAAATAAGGATTGAGTTAAGGGTTGAATAAATTAGAGCAGATTACTCCAAGAACTTGTTTCTTAGTCTAGTTTAAGATCTTGGATCATATTGCAGTCCAAGTTAGAAACAGTATATAGGAGACCTCAGCCTCAGCCTTTCCCTCTTCCTTCACTGGAAACAGGTACTGATTCCTGAGGCACATTTGTAGCAGGGATACTGGATTTCTGAATGCAAAGTGAGAGGGATCCATAATTGACCCTTTATAAGAGCTATCAAGTCCCAAAATTCTGGCTGAAAAACCAATGAGAATTGGTGGCCTATTATAGGGCTGTAGCTGCTCTATAGCAGGGCTTACTTGGAGAGAGCACCACTGACAACTGCTGACATTCATTTTCCTTACCAAGGATAGAGCATAAAGGATGTGGGGAGAGAAATTTAGTGAGTCTGATTTTCCTACCATGTAAGGAGAATAGTAACCCCAAATAATCAAACCTCTTTAAAAATTATAGTAATTAACTTTTGCCTACCTATTACCAAATATTACCCTGGCGGGGTAAGAAATGCCTATATAAACCTAGGTTCTTGTCCCAGCTCTATACCAACTAAGTATGTGGCCTTGGACAAGTCACTGCATCTCATGGATTCATTGGTAAAAAGCAAGAGTTGGACTAAATGATTCATTCCAGCTTTAACATGCTCTGCTTTGTCTGAAATAGCATGTCAGGACTCTTGCTTGCAAATAACAGAAATCAACAACATTTAGTATACACAGAAAAAGAATGTGTTGAAATTATTTTAACCTCCTCAGGGATTACAAAAAGTTTGGAGAACAAAGCTTATAAAATGCAGAGATTAAGGGAACCCAGGTGTATGGCCAAGGCCATACAATAGGAATGGCCTATTCAGGGTGCTGCTGCCTCTCAGCTAGATACCAGACACAGGCACCAGCACCACTGCTAATTGGGCATTGCCCATGGTTATGGCTAGAACCACTACCAGAATAAAGTCAACTGTTCCTGTCTATTTGTATCACTTGATCCAGATTAAGACTAAGTATCAACCGCCCAAACTTGGACCAAGTTGGGCAAGTGCTATTGGATTTTTGTAGAGAGGCTAGGCCTTGCCTTCAACAAGGCTCCTGCATGACATTCCTCAACCTAGGGAGATGGTTTAGTTGCTGGTGTGGTCAGCAGAGGATCAGAATAGAACCAAGTTAATTCTGAAGCCTTGGTGTCAGAGACCCAGAACTGTCATAGTGTAGACACTGTCACAGTTATACAAGCCACTAGCTCACTGACCTTTTCTCCAGTCCATGAGAAATGAAAACAGAAATTTGATTTCTTCCTTACACATGTAAGATATGAAGGTGCTATTGAATCCCAAGGTGAAAAGTGGGTAGGCTTCTCCATGTAGGAGCAGGGAAAGAGGACTAGTCTGTAGAACAGAAGTATGAAGAAGGAAACTGTGGTGAGGCCAGGATGCAAATCATGATCAAGTCCTTGAGAGGACTCAACAAGACAAGTTCAAGGTCTTTGCTGACCACATGCTCACTTGGCCATGCCATAAGGCCTAAGGGTAACCACAAGGCCCTGAAGCAGAAAACACCAGGTGATGGGCTAGGCCCTAATTAGCCACACATCATTAATAACTAGTGAGGGTGGTAACTAACATTTAACACATGGCATATACCGCACTCAGTGCTTTGAATGGATTATCCTATTTCATCTTCACAAGGTCCCTTTAAGGTAAGTCATATGGACTGTCCCTATTTTAAAGATGAGCAAACTGAGGCTCAGGTGTGTTAACATGCTCAAGTCCATATAGTATGCTGTGGAGCAGAGATTTGAACCTGGGAAAGGTGATTTCAGAGACTTGACTCCAAAAGAAAAGGGAGACATTCCTTTAGGAATCACAAGCTAGAGGTCCAAAGTAGAGCCCCCTGCCATATTTTGCATGGCCATTTAGTTTGGCCCCTTGCACTGAGCATTAAAAGGCAGTAGACACTGGCAGGTATGAAACCTGGTGGAAGCAAGCAGCTTGGTACCAAATTTTATATGTGCTGCTAGACTGATTCACTCCTTTGCCTCCTTCTGCAGGCACTGTTATCAGCAGGCCCTGCTCCATTAGACAAATCACTTACTCTCACTATCCATCTGTTTCTTCTCTATAAAACAAGAGAATTAGACTAGATGATCTATCTCCTAAGTCTTTACTAGTTGTGAAATGATATGGACATAGAGCTTCCCAGTTGCCAACTGGGCCATCCTCTTCAGTCCTTATTATAGTCTTTCAGTGGTTCAGATTGGCAAGGTGACAAGCCATCCTCACTCATGCAGCCCAAAAAGCCCACAACCTTGGCCTTGCTATCTCTGTGTCCAGCCACTGACATCCACAGAGTATCAGCTCATGGCCAATAAAAAGGCATGAGGAAGAGAAGCTGCATTCTGGTAAATAAACAGATTTCTACTTCTGTGAGGATTAAGTACAAATCCCTGAAAATGTTAGGGGAGAAACATTCCAAGCCAGGCCAGGAAGGGTTAATCCAAGTGCACTTCGGTTACTTTTTTGCTGATGTGAGTTTTCTGCTCTAGGGAGAAGCAAAGATGGTGAAAGATGGGAAGGTCTTCAGGGTGATCCAAGAGAACTGCTGGGATCCAGAAGTTCGTATAAGAGAAATGGACCAAACAGGTACTTACAGTGAGAAATGCTACCAGTGTTTGCCTCAGACACAAAAGCAGTGTCTGCCCTTAAAGTTTATTGTTTAAGTTTGATGGAATTTGGCCCACTTTAGGTGATGGCGACCTCTAACCTCCTTTCTACCATCAGCTGCTCTGGAGAAGGTATGGGACCTTCCACTACAATGCTGTTAGACTCTGGCTTTATTTTGTTTTTAATCAGGCATAGCTTTTAAAATAAATCCTATATCATAAGAAAGTAAAAAGTAGCATTTTATCATTTTTTAAAAATTAAGTTCAAGTGTATCATATTTACTTATTATAACGTCAGTACAAACAGTAAACATTAGAAATCACAGACTATGGATGCCAATTACCTGCTTGGATTGCAGTTTCTTCCTGCAGCTTGTTTTGATGTACAGTTAAAAAAAAATTCAAGTTAATTGTATTGTCTCAGAATACTCAATGAAGAAACAAATCTAGAAGTCTGAGCGAGGAGAATTAGGAAATCTTCATTTCAGAGCTGAAGCACTAACAATTTCTAACAACAGTTGGTATTCCTTATCTTATATTTAAAGATTACACAAGTCCCCATCATTTAAAATAATTTCAAATACTATCTAAAATGTGATGTGATGGCTACATTATACTTGCACTTGTGACTGCGTGGCTGGCTGTGACACTGGAGGGGCACACAATCCAAGAGGACACTCAGAGCCACCAGGGCATGTGTGGGCATGCTCACAGGCTGAGATGAGGTAGTCAACACCACTGACATTGCCAGGCCTAAATGTTAACAAGAAAACAAACAATTCAGACATACCCATAAATAAAATAACAGGCTAGAACTAATCCCTCCCTAATCAAAGATAACTTTACAAGAAAGTTCAAATATATACATAGAGATGATAGGAGTCATTTTATTCCAAGGTCTGCACAAAATAAATTAACCTCAGCCCAAATGAGTAGGTGGTCTCTGGCATATTAGAATTTGGAGTAAGATATTATCTTATTTTCTTAAGGCTGCTGTAACAAAGTTATCACAAACCATGTGGCTTAAAAACTACAGATATCTAGTCTCTCACAGCTCTGGAGACTAGAAGCCCAAAATCAAAGTGTCAGCAGGGTTGTACGTCCACTGAAGTCTGTCAGGAAGAATCTGTTCCATGCCCCTCTCCTGGCTTCTGTGGTGGCTCAACTCTGCCTCAGTTATCGCATGACATTCTCCTCTCATCTGTCTCTGTGTGTCCAATTCTCCCCTTCTTATAAGGACATCAGTAATATTGATTAGCACCCACCCTACTTCATTTTGGCTTCATCTTAGCTAATAATATCTTTAAAGACCCTACTTCCAAATAAATAGGGTCCAAAGATCTTATTCCCAAATTCACAGGACCAGAGATTGGAACTTGAACATGTTTTTTTTGTGGGACACAATTCCACCCATAAGAGATACATTTTTTCCAGGTGACTATTGCTTTATAGATTGTTTAATAGCTAAAAATATATTTAAATGTTGATACCTCTTTTCAACATGAAGAAGTTAAAATAATCACTTCCCAAATATCCCTAAAGATTAGGAGAAGGATCAAATTAGAGGGAGGAATTGTAACAGAGAAGATAGGATATTACAAATAAATATGACTACTGAATCATTATATTGGTATTTCTTTTTACTCTCCAGTGTCTAGAGCAGGTAGAAAAAAAATACCTGCTCTTATAACTTGTAAAACTGTAACCCATACCATACTTTGAAATTTGTTCTATAATTACTTTTTAAAATGTACTTAGAAATCTCTCACTTTTTTGCATATACATTATATATGCAAATTCATATTATATATAAACTCTGCCAAAAACCTGAAGCACCTCCACAGACCATTCCACAAAATGTAGCGTATAAACCCCAGTTCTAGAGGTCTGTTGGCATGGGAGAGGTGGTGGAAAGAGGACGTCCTCTACAGACCTACAACAAATATGAAGCTAGGACAAGGCCCACACTTTCATGGAGAAAATCTGTGGGAATGAAACTCAGATGATTCATGTCAGAAGCCATTGCCTATGCCTGCACTTGTGTCTCCTTTGGTTTTGTTGCTTCATCCCATGGCTGTCCTTGAATGGATGGTCATGGCTATCCATTGCTGAGCATTGACCGTGCCAGACACTGTGGTAAATTCTTAAAATATCTCAGCTCACTTTAATCCCTATGACAACCCTATGATGTAGGATCTAATATCATGCCCATTGGGCACATAAAGAGACCAAGGAACAGAGGTTAAAAATTTTCCCAAGACTGCACAATTTGTAAGTGGCACAAACAGTATTTGAACTCAGTGTGGCCCCAGGGGCATAACCACCACATCCTACTGCTTCTGCAGAGGAGAGAAAATTAAATGATGGTGGCCCAGAGCAAAAGATTCAAGCAGTCTACGCCACCTTCACAGAGAGGGAAATGGAATTGGTGGCCCCTGGGTCACTTTATCACAAGATCCCACACATAGGTGAGAAAGAACAAAATACTAAGGTAACAATGAGATAATATGTGTAAATCTCTTAAGGCTTCAACAAGGTTGAGTTACTAATGAAGCTAGTTCCTAAATAGGGCACAACTCAGGATCACACAACTAGTAAATGGCAAAGTTGGGATTCTTCCTAAAGCAGCCCCTCTCTTCCACCACAAATGCTTTCTTCCAAATCTCCTCATGATAAGAATCACTTGGGACACTTGTTAAAATTTTAAGGCCAAAACCTGCAGGGTGTGGGGCAGGGACACAATGCAGGAGGAGGGGGCTTCTGGGAAGATAGCCAAATAGAGAAGCTCGAGATTAGCCCTGCTCCACGGAAAACTTAGAGAAGGGACAGGAGGGTGACTGAGGTGGGAATATGGGAATGCAGCTGACCTCGGAGAGCTACCTGCACCACAAGCCTGGGTTGCAGAGGCTGAGGAACTGAGAAGTAGAAAACTGGAGACTGGTGTGGAGCCAAGGAGCCACGGAGCCCGCAGGAGTGCACAGACGGGACCCTAGGACTAGGAAGTAGGTCAGGCCACAGTCCCTGGACGTGCTACCCTCACCAGCGCACCCAGTGACCTGCGACCCACCCACACCCCATGCACCTGAACCCCATCACCCATTCCCATTTCCTGCAATCCAGGCGCCCCCACCCCACCAGCCCCCAGTGCACGTACCTGCACCAAACCCCCACCCCAAGTGCAGCCCACCTCTCCTGCACCCCTCCTGAGCACTATCTCCCCCTCCCTGTTCCCTGTAGGCTGTTGCTAGTGCATAAAGGCTGCAGGTACTGACCTCGATACCTAAGCTACCCCTGCCCATAGTGTCGCACAGCCTCACTCCACCACGACCCCCAAGTCTGCGCATCAGTTTACAGCACTCCCAGGCCGACACATGTGCACAGGCCCTTAATCATGTCATTCAGCTCTGGGAACTGCACTGTACAGCAGTCCTAGAGCCATGCATGCAGATGGCCCTAGCCTCTCTTCCCAGCTCTGAGAAAGTGCCGATCTGTGCAGCCAGGTCACATCTATCCCCAATCCACGAAGGCATAATGACGACCTACTGCCACAGCTCTACGCATGCACACAAAGGGCCCGATGCCTTAAACCCACACACGCCAGGGTTACACCCCTCAGACCAGTGCACCTGCACAGCTACATCCTTCATGGGTGCTGGACACCCATATCCATAAACATCAATGAAACATCCCCAACCTGCATCTGTACCTGCCATGAAACAAATCACCGAACTGAATGCCCCACTCCGTGCCCTGCTTCCTGCTGTACGACCATCCCACAAACAGAAGGCCTTAGACTACTGAAAGAAATCAGCTCCCAAAGAAAATCAATCAAGATATTTACATGCCATGAAGACAGCAGAAGATCACTAAGCATATCACAATGCAGACAGATATAGCCCTGCCTAATGACCAAATTAAAACACCAGAAGAGACACAGACATTGGAACAACTAATCAAAGATGTTCATACAACTCTACTTAAAATAAAATAAGTGGGATAGCAAATGACATAAAGTAGATCAAGAAGACAGTAGAAGAGCATAAAAAGGAATCCGAAAGAATAAATAGAAAAATAGCGGATATCACAGAGATTAAAGACTCTGTTGACCAAATAAAAAACATACTAGAAGCACACAACAAATCACTGGTGTTCCAGAAGGAAAAGAGAGGAGTAAAGTGCTAGGAAGAGTAGTTGAGAATATAATGGGGGAAAACTTCCCAACCTTCATAAAGGACATAAATATACAAGTTAAAGAAGCCCAATGAACTCTAAACAGAATAAATCCAAATAGGCCTTCCCGAAGGCACATATTAATCAGTCTGTCAAATGTTGAAGAGAAGCAGAAAATCCTGAAAGTGGCAAGAGAAAAACAATCTTCTACTACAAGGGAAACCAAATAAGACTGAGTTCAGACTACTCAACTAGCACCCTGGAGGTGAGAAGGCAGTGGTATGATATATTCAAGATCCTGAAAGAGGAAGAATTCCAGCCAAGAATTCTGTACCGAGCCAAATTGTCCTTCGAAACTGAGGGAGAGATTAAAGTTTTCACAGACAAAGAAGTCCTGAAGGAATTCATCAACAAGAGACCAGCCTTATTTTGTTCATATGAAACTTAACCCCAAAAAGGATAGGATAAGCCTACTTAAAATTAGGCCTTAGAGTCACCCCCAAGAGAACCTTTTCTGTTTCTCAGATGTGGCCTCTCTCTCTCAGCTGACACAGCAAGCAAACTAACTGCCCTCCCCCTCTCTATATGGGACATGATTCCCAGGGGTGTGGACCTTCCTGGCAACATGGGACAGAAATCCTAGAATGAGCTGGAACTCAGCATCAAGGGATTGAGAAAATCTTCTCAACAAAAAAAGGGAAAGAGCAAAATGAAACAAAATAATGTGTCAATGGCTGAGAGATTCCAAACAGAGTCAAGAGGTTATCCTGGAGGTTAGGCTTATGCATTAAATAGATATCACCTGTTTAGTTAAGGTGTAATGGAGAGGCTGGAGGGAACTGCCTGAAATTGTGGAGCTGAGCTCTGGTGGCCGTGTTTCTTGAACATAATTGTTTGATGATATGGCTGTCGCAGTGTGACTGTGTGGTTGTGAGAATCTTGTGTCTGATGCTCCTTTTGTCTACCTTACCAACGGACAAGTAAAACATATGGATTAAAAATAAATAATAAGGGGAACAAATATTAAAAGAAATTTAGTAGATTGAAATGCTGGTGATCGGTGAAGGGGAGGGGTAAGGGATATGGTATGTATGAATTTTTTTCAGTTTTCTTTTTATTGCTTTTTCTGAATTGATCCAGATGTTCTAAGAAATGATCATGATAATGAATATACAACTATGTGATGATAATGTGAGTTATTGATTATATAACAAGAATGGAATGATCATATGAAAAAAGAGAGAGAGAGAGAGAGAGAGACTAGCCCTATAAGAAATACTAAAAGGAGTTCTGCCAGCTGAAAAAAAGACAGGAGAGGGTGGTCTGGAGGAGGGCACAGAATTGAAGAGTACCACTAAGGGTAATTTAAATAATACAAAAAGAAAGACAAGAAAGAACTGTGGCAGTTAGAGTCAGTTGTCAACTTGGCCAGGTGAAAGCACCTAGTTCTGTTGCCGTGGACATGAGCCAATGGTATGTGAACCTCATCTGTTGCTGATTACATCAGCAGTCGGCTAGGAGGCATGCCTGCTGCAATGAATGATGTTTGACTTAATTGGCTGGAGCTTAAATGAGAAAGCGGCAATGTAGCACAGCCCAAGCAGCTCAGCATACCTCATCTCAGCACTTGCAGCTCAGCCCAGGCCTTTGGAGATGCAGAAAGAAATCACCCCAGGGAAAGTTGTTGGAACAAGAGGCCTGGAGAGAAGGCCGCAGAGACCATCCTGTGCCTTCCCACATAAGAAAGAACCTCAGTTGAAAGTTAGCTGCCTTTCCTCTGAAGAACTGACAAAATAAATCCCTTTTTATTAAAAGCCAATCCATCTCTAGTGTGTTGCATTTGGCAACTAGCAAACTACTGTAAGAACAGATAGAGCTGACAAATAAAATTTAAAAAGATAAGATGGTGGAATCAAGAAACACCTTTTCAGTAATAATTTTGAATGTTAATGAACTAAATTTACCAATTAAAAGATACAGATTGGCAAAATGGATCAAGAAACATAATCCAGCTATATGCTGCTTACAAGACACTCATCTTAGACACAAAGATATAAATAGATTGAAAGTGAAAGGATGGAAAAAGATTTTCCATGCAAGTTGTAACCAAAAGAAAGCAGGAGTAGCTACACTAATATCGGACAAAATAGACTTTAAATGTAAAGACAACATAAGAGACAAAGGACATTATATACTAATTAAAGGGTCAATTCACCAAGAAGATATAACAATCATAAATGTTTATGCTCCCAAGCAAGGAGCTCTAAAGTACATGAGACAGACATTGGCAAAACTGAAGGGAGTGGGTGGGCCACGGTGGCTCAGGAGGTCGAGTTCTCGCCTGCCATGCCGGAGACCCAGGTTCAATTCCCGGTGCCTGCCCATGTTAAAAATAGAAAAGAAAAACTGAAGGGAGCAACAGATGTTTCAACAATAATAGTAGGAGATTTTAATGCACCACACCCTTCTATAGATACAACAACCAGACAGAAGATCTACAAGAAATAGAGAAGCTAAATAACTTGATAAGTGAATTAGACATAACAGACACATACAGGTCATTGCACCCCAAAGCTCAAGGATATGCATTCTTCTCTAGTGCTCACAGAACATTTTCCAGGATAGAGCATATACTGAGGCACAAAACAGGTTTCTATAAATTTAAAAACACTGAAATTATTCAAAGCACTTTCTCTGATCACAATGGGATGAAGCTGGATCTCAATAACCACCAAAGAAGAAGAGCATTCACAACCATGAGGAGACTAAATAACACCCTCTTAAACAACCAGAGGGTCTAAGAAGAAATTGCTAGAGAAATCAGTAGCTATCTGGAGATGAATGAAAATGAAAATACAACTTATCAGAATTCATGGGATGTCGCAAAGGCTGTGCTAAGAGGGAAATTTATTGCCCTAAATGCCTATATTAAAAATCAAGAGGGTGGGCCACAGGGCTCAGCAGGCAGAGTTCTCACCTGCCATGCCGGAGACCCAGGTTCAATTCCCAGTGCCTGCCCATGCAAAAAAAAAAACAAGAAAAAGCAAAAATCAATGACAACAGCATGCCTTGAGGAACTTGAGAAAGAACAGCAAACTAACCCCAAAGCAAATAAAAGAAGAGGAATAACAAAGATTAAAGCAGAGATAAATGAGTGGAAGTACAAAAGAACAATAGAAACAATCAATAAAGCCAAAAGTTGGGTCCTTGAGAAAATCAATAAAATTGGTGGGCCATTAGTAAGATTGACAAAGAAAAAATGAGACAGGATGCAAATAAACAAAATCAGAAATGAGAAGGGGTGCATTACTACAGACCCTGAAGAAATAAAAGAAATCATAAGAGGATACTACGAACAACTATACACCAACAAACTAGACAACTTAGATGAAATGGACAAATTCCTGGAGACACACAAACAAACTGCACTGACCCAGGAAGAAACAGAAGATCTCAGCAAACCAATCACAAGTAAAGAGACTCAATCAGTCATCAAAAATCTTCCTAGAAAGAAAAGCCCAGGGCCAGACGGCTTCATGGGGGAATTTTATCAAACATTCCAAAAAGAACTAACACCAATGCTGCTCAATTTTTTCCAAAAAATTGAGGAAAAAGGAACTCTACCTAACTCATTTTATGAAACTAATATCATTTTAATACCAAAAAACTGGGTAAAGATGCTATAAGAAAGGAATACTACAGACCAATCTCCCTAATGAATATAGATGCAAAAATTCTCAATAAAATATTAGCAAATTGAATCCAACAACACATTAAAAGAATTATACACCATGACCAAGTGGGGTTTATACCAGGAATGCAAGGATGGTTCAACACAAGGAAATCAATTAATATAATATAGCACACTAACAAATCAAAAAGGTAAAATCACATGATCATCTCGATTGATGCTGAAAGAGCATTTGACAAAATTCGGCATCCTTTTCTAATAAAAACACTCCAAAAGATAGGAATCAAATGTAATTACCTCAATATGATAAAAATAAAAAGGGAATATATGAAAAACCAAAAGCTAGCATCATACACAATGGAGAGAGACTGAAAGCTTTCCCCCTAAGATCACTATTATTCAACATTGTGCTAGAAGTTCTAGCTAGAGCAATCAGTCAGGACGAAAAAATAAAAGGCATCCAAATTGGAAAGGAAGAAGTAAAGCTCTCATTATTTGCAGATGATATGATTCTATACTTGGAAGATCCTGAGAAATCTACAGCAAATTTACTTCAGCTGATAAACAAATTCAGCAAGGTGGCAGGATATAAAATGAATGTGTGAAAATCAGTAACATTTCTATACACAAGCAATGACCTAGCTGAGGAGTAAGTTAAGGAAAAAATTCCATTCAAAATAGCAATTCAAAAGAATCAAGTACTTAGGAATGAACTTAACTAGAGATGTCAAGGACTTGTACACAGAAAACTACATAACATTAATAAAAGAAATCAAAGGAGATCTAAATAACTTGAAAGACATTCCCTGCTCATTAATAGGTAGGCTAAATATAGTTTAGATGTCAGTTCTCCCCAAATTGATCTAAAGATTCAACACAGTACCAATCAAAATTCCAAAAACCTACTTTGAAGATTTAGAAAAGCTAACTACCAAGTTCATTTGGAAGGGAAAGAGACCCCGAATAGCTAAACACATCGTAAAAAAGAAGAACAAAGTGGGAGGATTAACACTCCCTGACTTTAAAACCTATTATAAAGCCACAGTGATTAAAACAGCATGGTCCTGGCACAAATATAGAAGCACTGACCAATGGAATTGAATCGAGAGTGCAGAAAATAGACCGCCAAATCTATGGTCAACTGATTTCTGATAAGGTTCCCAAATCCTCTGAACTGGGAAAAAAACAGTGTTTTCAATATCTGGGCATGGAAGAACTGGATATCAGTAGCCAAAAGAATGAAAGAGGACCCCTATCTTATACCCTACACAAAAACTGACTCAAAGTGGATCAAACACCTAAATATAAGAACCTTGCACCATAAAGCATCTAGAAGAAAACGTAGGGAAACATCTTCAAGGCCTAATATTAGGAGGTATCTTCCTAAACTTTACACCCAAAGCACAAGCAACAAAAGAAAAAATAGATAAATGGGAACTCCTCAAAATCAAATGCTTCTTCACTTTGAAAGACTTTGTGAAAAAGGTGGGGAGGCAACCAACCCAATGGGAGAAAATATTCTGGGAATCACATATCAGACAAAGGTTTGATTTCCTCTATATACAGAGAAATCGTACAACTCAACAACAAAAGAACAAACAATCCAAGCATAAAATGGGCTAAAGATATAAATAGGCATTCCTCTGAAGAGCAAATACAGATGGCTCAAAAACACATGAAGAGATGCTCATTTTCATTGGCTATAAGGGAAATCAAGACTACAATGAGATACCACCTCACGCCATAAGAATGCTGCTATTAAACAATCAGGAAACTATAAATATTACAGAGGATGTGGAGAAACTGAAACACTTACGCACTGTTGGTGGGAATGTATAATGGTGCAGCCACTATGGAAGACTTGTTTGGCGGTTCCTTAGGAAACTAAATATCAAGTTGCCCTATGACCCAGCAATAGCATTACTTGGCATATACCCAGAAGAGCTGAAAGCAATGACACAAACAGACATTTGCACACTGATGTTCATAGCAGCATTATTCACAATCGCCAAAAGATGGAAACACACCAAATGCCCATCAACAAAAGAATGCATCAACAAAATGTGGTATACACATAAGATGGAATATTATGCAGCAGTATGACAAACTGACATCCTGAAGCACATGACAAGATGGATGACCCTTGAGGACATAATGCTGGGTGAAGTTAGCCAGACGTAAAAGGATAGATACTGCATGATTCCACTTTTATGACCAGCATAAAAGTATAATCAGAGGTTTATAATACAGAATATAGGGGACTAAGAGATACATAAAAGCTAGAGATGGGTGACCCATTAGCTAACGAGGTTGAACTACAATATTGGGGAATAGATAGGAGTGAAGGTGATTCTCTAGTGGGTCTGTAAGTAATATTACCATATGGAAGATGAACAAGATTGAAAGGAGTTGTATAGACCTATGTGTCCCACTGATTAACACTAAAGATATGAATTAGTTCTTGTAAGAATTACTTCAAAAATATGATTCTTGTATAAAAATGTTTAAGTCCAGGGTACAGGGGGAAAATTGCTATTGCATGCTATGAGCAATTTTCAAAAGGAAACCATCAGCACTACCCCAGCATCAGCAGAGGTAAATAATGGGGGGAGGAACAAGAGTTAAGAGAAGGTTTAGATTTCCTATTTGGCGAGGGTGTGTTTATTGGTTTTCTTTCTCTTGGGACCGATGAGATTACCTAAAATTGAGAATGTTGATAGACTGCGGACTTTGGGCCCTCTACATGATGCCCGATGAATACAGGTGGCTGAAGGATGCACTGACAGAGAAGTAGAATGGCAAACGGTGGTGTATACTTATGAACAAAGGTTGTGCTGCTACAAAAAGGAACAAAGTTGTGAGGCATGCAACAATGTGAATGAACCTGTGGGACATTTGATGAGACAAAATAAGCCATGAAGGAGGATAGAAAAATGGGGGCAATCATTTTTCCTTTAACTTTCTCATTTTTCTCCAACCTTTACCTCTCCCTAAGACCTCAGGCTGAGGGATGAGGAAGGCTAGGACAGACGACCTGTGAGAAGGAGGAGGGGAAGTAATGAGGGGAAGAGAGCAACAGAGAAGGTTGGTGGGAAACCTCCTGAGCTCCTTGGTCCTAGGGTAATACAGAAGAAGTGTCTGGACTACCTTTCTCACCAGCTTTGCCTTTGTTTATGTCTGTGTCCAGGAGTGACGGTGCAAGCCCTTTCCACAGTTCCTGTTATGTTTAGCTACTGGGTAAGTTTGAACCCTCAAACCATCTCCTTTGTGGGTGAAGGCTCGTGTCCAGCTCCCTTGCAAGTAGTCAGATGATTTAAGCCTTGAAATCAGTCTCACTGGGGGGAGAAGAAGAAGCCCCCCACTTTTCTCCCCTTTAGAGATCAGAGTCCCTTTGCCTCTCATACTGAAGTCTCCTCAGGACCTGTCTTCTCAGCCAAGCCTCTGCTCTAGACGCACTGTCAGTACAGTAGCCACTAGTTGCATGCTACTACTGAGCATTCAGTTATGCCTAGTTGGAAGTGAGATGTACTGTAAACTTAAAATTAGATCTATGGAACACATTTTATTTCCACTGGAAAGTAGAATATAGTCCTCAGGATCCTGTCTGTGGTTTGTCAGGCAACCAATCCTCACTCCATCCCTAGGGTAGGATGTGTCTTTCCCTTCTGATGATAGCCTCGATTTTTCTCATTAGAAGTTTTCTTTGCTTTTACAAAGATTGGCTTCTGGGTCTTCTGTGGCTAAGGCCTCTGCCACTCTGTACTTCAGTTTTCTGAGGGGTAAAACCACTGATAGTGATGAAAAAATTAGCCCAGGGGAGGTGTTGCTCACAGTAAATGTCCAAAGAAGTAGGCTTTGATCCATGTGGTTTTCCCTTTCTTGTCTTGACCAGGCTAAGCCTCAGGACACTTTAGAACTGTGCCAGCTTTTAAACAACGACCTAGCTGCTACTGTTGCCAGCTACCCCAGGAGGTTCGTGGGTCTGGGGACATTGCCCATGCAGGACCCCATGCTGGCTATCAAGGAGCTGGAGCGCTGTGTGAGGGAGCTGGACTTTCCAGGGGTTCAGATTGGCTCCCACATCAACGAGTGGGACCTGAATGCACCAGAACTCTTCCCAGTCTATGCGGTGAGTTCCCCACACTTGCTCACTCACCCAAGGTGCAAATGACTGCCAGGCCAGGCCAGTCACTGTGCTGGGAGCTGAAGGGAAGAGGGGAGGGAGAATTAGAAATGACATGTTACATGTGAGTAGGAGGTGTGGGAAGGAGTTCCCAGAAGGGAGTGGGCCATTCTGCAGAAGATGGACAGGGAAAATGCTTCATAGGCCATCCCTGAGACTCAGTGAAACCTCTCATCTTCATACCCACCTTGATCTCCTTATAAGCTTTCATTGGGAAGCCAAACTGTTACCCTTTCACTGCCACTGTGTGTAATTATCATGTCAATGACATTCAAAGAAAAAGAAATGCATTTATTTTTGCTTTGAATAGAAACAGTTACTGTTTTTCAAAACTGTGAAATTATTTCATAATTTTGAAAGAATTGTGGAAATTAAAAAGGAAAACAAAAATCATAATTTCAACACTCAAAGACAGATAATTACTGTTATCATCTGGGTTTTTTATACCTATATTTTAACAAGATTGGAATTCTACATGTGATTTTATATCCTAACTGATAATTTCCAAACTGACTGAAAATTCTCAGAAGGTATCATTTTTAAATAACTGCATAATTTTTAATATACTCATACATTATGATTTAGCCAGTTCTTTATTAAGATAGTTTCTAAACCATGTCTTTCGAAAATGTGTAATGAAAAATAAGGCCATCAAAATGTTAACATTTGATGAAACTAGATGGTATGTGTATGTTCACTGTACTACCCTTCACACCTTTCTGTACTCAAAATGTTTCACAATAAAATAAACTTTTAAAAGCTCAGTGCCAGTGGGGCATGATTCCCAGGGGTATAAACCTCGCTGGCAACATGGGACAGAAATCCTAGGATGAGCTGGAACTCAGCATCAAAGGGTTGAGAAAACTTTCTTGACCAAAATAGGGAGAGAGAAATGAGACAAAATAATGTCAGGGTGGGCCACGGTGGCTCAGCAGGCAGAGTTCTTGCCTGCCATACCAGAGACCCAGGTTCAATTCCCGGTACCTGCCCTTGCAAAAATAAATAAATAAATAAATAAAATAAACAAACTATCTGTGGCTGAGAGATTTCAAACCGAGTCAAGAGGTTATTCTTACACATTATATAGATATCTCCTTTTTAATTTATGGTGTATTGGAGTGGCTAGAGGGAAGTACCTGAAACTGTGGAGCTGTGTTCCAGTAGCCATGTTTCTTGAAGATGACTGTATAATGATATAGCTTTTACAATGTGACTGTGTGTGAAAACTCTGCTGCTCCTTTTATCTATGGTATGGACAGATGAGCAAAAAATATGGAAAAAAATAAACAAATAATGGGGGGAACAAAGGTTAAAATAAATTGAGTAGATTGAAATACAATTAGTCAATGTTATGGACGGGTAAGGAGTATGGCATGTACGAGTTTTTCTTTTTTTTCTTTTTTATTTCTTTTACTGGAGAGATGCAAATATTCAAAAAAATGATCATGGTGATGAATACACAACTATGTGATGATATTGTGAAGCATTGATTGTAACCATGTCAAGAATGTTTGTAGTTTGTTTACAATAAAAATATTTTTTAAAAAACCTCAATGTCATCAGTTTTTGAAGTGCCCAACTTGAAATGTCCACAGCCCCATAGTCATCTCCATCAGTCTTCCTCTACCTTTTCCTCTACTTTGCGTTACTAAGCCTGCTTTCCTCACTAACAACATTCAAGATGCATAATTACTTTTTGAATTTCTTACTTTCCCCCTAGAATTATGATAGTACTGTTTTCTATGATTTTCACTGCAAAGATAAAATCTTTAATTATAAAGTAAATAGATGGTTGTGAACTAACTAGGCATTCTAATCACTGATCATTCAATATTTACTGAGCTCTTACTACATGCAAACTCTTTTCCATGCTTGTATCTATGGAGATGGCCCACAAATTGGGAGCCTGACTGTTAAATTACTTCTTAATGATTTGAAAGATTTAATGTTCCTCTAAATATTGAACTCCCTGAAGCTTGTTGGCTGTAATGGCTTAGCTGGTGCAGTGAGTGTTTTCATCATTCTGATGTGCTTTGAAATAGGATTTATTTACTTGTGAATCCAAATCATTTCAGCACAGTGTGAGAGAGATTTCAGCTGCAAGTTATTTTATTATTTATTGGAATTTGGTTTATGAATTACGAAAAGGCTTAAAAAGCAACAACAGCCGGCTAGAATCCAAATGGGTATTTTCTTTTGTGCGACTAGCACAACCCATCAATCATTCTAACTAGGCTGTTTGGGGGCTACCCATCTCTCAGGGGATTCATGGAATGCATTCTGATCCCAGTTGACTTGCAATATCCTGAGACTGACACTGCATTTGATTACCAGGCTTGCCTACCTCACAATACACTAACTTACGTCAGTAATATATGCTGAAACGAATGAGAGGAATTACTGGGAGCCTAGTTGGATTGTCATTTAAAGGTGAGCCTGGTAAGATTGGAGCAGTTGACTTTCTGTAGGGGAAAAAGCCATGAAATTATCTCTTCCTCTGTTCCTTTGAACCCTTTGTATCTTTGAGTGCTTCAGCAACTTTGATACCCTCATTTCACTATCCAGCCCTAAGCCAGGGGCTTCCCAGGGGAAAATTATTGCAAAGCCATCCATATTCTCCTTTGCTATTTTTCCCAACACCTACACCAAAAGAGCAATCCAGGGGGATTTCTGAGAAGATGGCAGAATAGAATAGGCTGAGTTCACCCCTGCTCCATGGAATAATGAGAGACGTGACAAAAAAAATGACTGGGACTGCAATTCCAAGAGGGTCTTTATACTATATAAGGAGGTCCTGGATGAAAAAGCAGAGAAACTTGGATGAGAAAATGGGGTGAGTGTGCTCCATTGTGACCCCACGGTGGGGGGGGGGGTGACAGCATGCAGGAAGGTGAGGCATCCAAAGGAACAGAATGCCCCTGACCTCCAATCTACCTGTCATGGTCAGGTTCATTTGTCAACTTGGCCAAGTAATGGTGCCCAGTTGTCTGGTTGGGAAAGCACTGGCCTGTTTGTTGCTGCAAGGACATTTCATGAACTTAAATCATGGCCATGTTGGCTGCATCCACAGCTGATTGCATTTGCTAAGAGGACTGTCTTCTGCAAGAAGGCTTTTAAGGAGGATTCAGAAGAGACTATCACTCTTCCTGCTTCAGCCAGCCAGCCTCTCCTGAGAGTTCACTGAGGACCTTCATTAGAGCTGCCAGCTCACAGCCTGCAATACAGACCTTGGACTGTATATTCCCATGGTTACACAAGACACTTTAATACATTTTATATTTATAGATATCTCCTGCTGAATCTGTTTCTCTAGAGAACCCTAGCTAATACACTACCCCAGCAGCTAGCCTGGGAGATCTTCCCTCATAGCTTTGCACCTGGGAACTCCCATGGGGACCCCACACACCAGAAGATTTGTTTTCTCTGCCTCACAGAGACCATCCAGTCAGAGCACAGTGCCTGCCCCCAACCCCTGAGAAAGGCTAGTCTGAGTGCCTGGTTATTTGGCAGAGACTGACAGGATCTCCCCTTAGGAGGAGGGGGAAACACAGAGTGGAGCCAATCTGCAAATTGGCAGTCAAGACAGATTTTCTGGGTCCTGATACCACTCCCCATTCCACACAAAGGCATGGTGACCTCAGGCATGCACAGACAAAGAGACAGGGAAAATGTGGAAGCAAGATGCATGCTGAGCTGAGCCACCAGGCATTTCTGATTTGGGCAGAGGCAATTTAAGCATGTAGTCCCACAGTCCAAGGCCATTCTAAGCAGAAACATGGGGGCCACCGTGAGATGTCTCTGCCAAGGTGCACACTACCCAACCTACAACTCTGGGATTGGCAGCTTTCAGTGTGGACCAAGACCAGTGGCCCTAATTGGAATAAGCACTGGATCCTCATCCAGCTCAGCTGGCTGCCACTGTCAGGGAGAGATGAGCCTGAGGGTAAGAGGTGGCCCAAGAGTTTCATCTACTGGGAAGAAGTGGAAAGTAAGTATGAAAAATGGCCTATCTGCCTAGCATTTTACAGACCTCAAGTGGAGTTGCATCCCCACTATGAGGTCCAGGCCTTGGCTTGGTGGGGAATTACTGACAAACCAAGCACAAAAGGAGGCCTTCAATGTAAACCCAAGCAAATACAAAACCTTAGAAGGTGAGGGAAGTTAACTTTCAAAACAACTTTATCAAGATAATCAAATGCCTTGAAGCCAACAGAAAATCACAAAGTGTATGAAGATGCAGGCAGATACGGCCCAGAAAATGACCAAATTAAAATACTAGAGGAGGCATAGCATTTTGAACTAATCAAAGATATTCCATACAAATCTCCTAAATATATTCAATGAGTTGACTAACGACCCATTAAAGGAGATTGAGAAGACACTACAAGAGCATAAAGAAGAATTTCAAGGAATAAATAGAAAAATAGCAGATCTCACAGAGATGAAAGCTACTATAGACCAAATTAAAAATATACTAGAGACATACAACAGCAGATTTGAAGAGGTAGAAGAAGGAATAAGCAATCTAAAGAATAGGACAATTGAATATGAGCACAGAAAAGAACAAACGGCAAGAAAGTTGGAAAAATTAGAGTTGGATCTCAGGGAAATCATGGACAAGAATCACTGGTGTCCCAGAAGGAGAAGAGAAGAGTAAATGGCTAGGAAGATTAGTTGAAGAAATAAAGGGGGAAAACTTCCCAACCCTTATAATATATATAAATACGCAAAACAGAGAAGGCCAACAAATCTCAAATAGAACAAATCCAAATAAGCCTACTCCAAGAAACATACTAATTAGTCTGTCAAATGTTGAAGAGAAACATAAAGTCCTTAAAGCAGCAAGAGAAAAGGTGATTCACTACATACAAGAAAAACCACATAAGACTGAGTTCAAACTACTTAACAAGTATTATGGAGATGAGAGGGCAATGGTATGATATATTTAAGTTCCTGAAAGAGGAAGACTTCTAGTCAAGAATTCTTTATCCAGCTAAGTTGTCCTTCAAAAGTGAGGGAGAAATTAAAATTTTCACAGAAAAACGAAGGCTGAGAGGATCTGTTAACAAGAGACCAGCCCTACAAGAAATACTAAAGGGAGTTGTATTGGCTGGGAAAAAAAGACAGGAGAGGGAGGTCTGGAGGAGGGCACAGAATTGAAGAGTATCAGCAGGGTGACTTAAAGGATAAAAAGAGAAAGAGGGAAAAGAATATATAGATGTCACAAATAAAAACCAAAGGAAAAGATGGTAGATTCAAGAGCAGCCTTTACAGTAATGATTTTTAATGTTAATTGCTAAACTCACCAATTAAAAGATACAGATTGGCAGAATGGATTAAAATATGATCTATCTATATGCTGCTTACAAGAGACTCATCTTAGATACACATAGATTGAACGTAAAAGCATGAGAAAAGATGTTCCACGCAAGCTATAGCCAAAAGAAAGCAGGAGTGGCTTTACTAATATCAGGCAAAATAGACTTCAAACATGAAGTTATCATAGAGACAAGGAAGGACAATATATATTAATAAAAGGGAAAATTCACCAAGAAGAAATAGCAATCATAAATATTTATTTTCCTAATCAACTAGGTGCAAAGTACATGAGGCAAACACTGGCAAAACTGAAGAGAGCACCTCTGGCTACATCAGTGGGGTGATGGAGCTGCACATGGAAGAAGTGCTAGGTAGGGCCGAGGCAGGCCAGGGGCATCCAAGGGACCTGGGATGAGCAGAAGTGCACAGGGTGGTACATCCACTCAGGCTGCTTTGCCACCGTGCACAAAGTGCCACTACACATGCTCATCCAGCTGCTGCCATTGGTCCTGGATCCAGCTAAGGTGCAGAACCTCGTAGACATGATCTCAGAGGACCCCCACAACATGCCCCCTATCAAGTCAGGTTATAGGGCTTTAAAATTTTTCATCTTTATATACCCTATTTTGTGGAATACTTCAGCTGAAAGCAAATGGAAACTTAGGTTAAAGTGGCTTAAACAGAGAGATTTGTTTATTCATATGACATGAAATATGGAGACTGATAGCCCATTGGCACTGGTTTAGCAGCTCAGCTAAGTCAAAGCTCATGTCTCTGATCCTTTTGGCCTTTCCGTCATTGTTACTTCATGATCACAAGATGACTGTTACACCTCCTGGAATCATGCCTGCATTCAAGGAAGGAAGGAGCTTGGGAGGAGTTGGTCCTGTCCACTTCTATCAGGATGTAAAACCTTTCCCAGAGAGTAACTTTCTTCCTCTCCCCATCATGCATATTTCCACTTATGTCTTCTTGGTTCAAACCAGGTACCATTGCCACCCCTTGCTGTAAAGCTTAAGACAGTAAAGAACAAAATTGTCATGACTGGGAAACCAATCATGTTCCATCTTCTGGGACTGGTGCATGCTGTCTTCTAAAATTAATTGGAATCCTGTTACCAAGAGAGAAATAAGGATTCATGTATCAGCTAGCCTTTGCTGTGTACCAAACGATCCCAAAACCTAACAATTATTTGCCCACAATTCTATGGTTTTGCAATATTGGCTGGACTTATCTGGGCAGTTCTACTGATATCATCTTGGGTCACTCAGGAGCTGCAGTGAGTGGTCAGCTCAGCTGGGGTGGGATGGTCTAGGGCAGCCTTACTGACTTGTCTTGCAATTGACCAGCTATTGGTTAGGTTGACACAGTTCTCTTCTACAGCAGGCTAACTCAGACTCATTAACATGATAACCTCAAGTTTTGAAGAAAGAGAGTAGAGGCTGCAAGGCTTCTTGAGACATAGGCCCACAACTGGTAAAGCACCACTTCTGCTAACTTCTTCTGATCAAAGCAAATCACAAGGCTGGTCTAGATTCAAGGGGTGGTGAAACAGACTACACCTCATGATTGGAGGAGTGGCAAAGAGTTTGTGGCCATTTTTTTTTAACAGTTCTAAAGATGTTTATTGATATAAATATTTATCACTTTCAATATAAAATACTCAATATGTCATAGTTTGAAACATTCAGCAATTTCACATGTATTAATTGTCTACTCTATTTTGGGCCAATTTAATGTGCTCTCAGAGAGGTAAGCCCTATAAACATGTTTATAAACACTGACTTTCTCAGAGTAAGAAATTAGTGGTTTCCCAAGAAGACAATGCAAAGTTGTTTATCTTCTAGTGACAACACATCCACTAGACCCCATATAGTACATGCAACATTTTCAATTCTTTTTTTAATCACATAGTTGTGAGTTATTCACTATGATCATTTTTAGAATATTTTTATCACTCCAGAAAAATAAATAAAAAGAAGAAAAAATGAACTCATACATCCCATACCACTTACCCCTCTCTCTCTCACTGACCAACAGTATTTCAATCTACCCTGTTTTTACCCTTTATCTCCCCCTATTATTTAATTTTTTTATCTTTGTTTTTTTAACTCATCTGTCCACACCCTGGATAAAAGGAGCATCAGACACAAGATTCACACAATCACACAGTTACAGTTACATTGTAAAAGCTATATAGTTATACAAACCTCTACAAGAATCAAGGCTACTGGAACACCATTTGACAATTTCAGGTACTTCCCTTCAGCCATCCAATATACCATAAACTAAAAAGGAATATGTATATAATGCAAAATAATAATCTCTAGGATAACCTTTTGACTCTGTTTGAAGTCTCTCAGCCACTGAGAATTTGTTTTGTCTCATTTCCCTCTTCCCCTTTTGATCAAGAAGGGGGAGAAGGCTTTCTCAATCCCTTGATGCTGGGTCCCTGCTGATCCCAGGAGTTCTGTCACATGTTGCCAGGGATATTTACACCTCTGGGAGTCATGTCCCAATTGGGGGCGGGGGTGGGGGCGGTGGGCAATGAGTTCACCTGCCCGGTTGGCTTACAGAGAAAGGTTACATATGAGCAACAAAAGAGATTCTCTAGGAGTGATTTTGGGCATAATTATGAGTAGGCTTAGCTTCTCCTTTGCTGGAAAAAGCTTCATAGGGGTGAGCCCCAAGATTGAGGGCTCAGCCTTATTAATTTCATTGTCCCAATTGCTTGTGAGAATATCAGGAATTTCCCAGATAGGGAAGTTGAATATTTCCTCCTTTCTCCCCAACCCCTCAAAGGGACTTTGCAAATACTTTTTTATTCTTTAGTTTGTAGTCATTTTAAATCTATCACAAATTATTTGGGGTAGGCAAATAACAGTGTTCCCACTCTCTTCCCTCTTCCATTCCCTCTCTCTACCATTCTCTTTCTCTTGCACAGGGCCTTGCTCTGCCCATCTGAAGTATTAAGACAGTGTCCTGGCCCTCAGAGTCTAGGGAAAGAAGTAATGGGACAGGGACCAGATCTTCTTAAGGGCCATGCCCTCTCTGGTTGGAACATCTTTCATTGTCTAATTGCAGTGGTGGGATATTACAGAGAGGCGTCTAAAAACCAGGAGTCCTGGGTGGTGGGAGCTAGAGGAAGGTCCAGAGTGATCAACAGTCCTCTCACTCTCACTATCCTGCTACGAGAACTCAGTCACATATGTTTTTCAACCCCTAGTTTCCCCAGCTCAGTAATGGCAAAAGCTTTCCCACACATTCTCTATCTCATGGAAAGATGACCAATAGAATTTGAAAGAGATGCAACCCTAAATGCAATGTGGTATCCTGGATTGAATCTTGGAACAACAACAACAAAAGAAAACATATGGGAGAAAACTGGAAATGTGAATAAGGTCTAGATTTAGTGAATAGCAATATACCAGTGTCGATCTCTTGGTTTTGACAAATGTACCATAGTTCTGTAAGATGTTCGCATTTTTCCAGATAAGTGAAGAGTACACAGGAAACTGCATTATCTTTGCAACTTTTGCTGTTGCAAAATCTAAAATTTTTCTAAGCTAAAAAGTTTATTTAATAAAAGGAGGAAAGTGTGAAAAAAATTGAAGGAAACAATAGACGTTTCAACAATAATAATGAGAGACTTCAATACACCATTTTCCTCTATAGATAGAACAACTAGACAGAATATCAACAAGGAAATAGAGAACTTAAAACAATAAATGAAAAAGGCCTAACAGATATATAGATAGATAGATAGATAGATAGATAGATAGATAGATAGATAGATAGATGATAGATAGATAGATAGATAGATAGATCATTACACCCCAAAACACGGGGATATACTCTCTAGTGCTCATGGAACATTTTCCAGGACATCTCATATGCTGGGCCACAAAACAGGTCCTTATAAATTTTTAAAGACTGAAATTACTCACAGCACTTTCTCTGATCACAATAGAATGAAGATGGAAATTAATAACCACCACAGAACCAGAACTTTCACAAATGTATGGAGATTAATAACACACTCTTAAACAATAAGTGAGTCAAAAGAGAAATTGGTAAATATCTGGAGACAAATGAAAATGAGAATACAACATATCAAAACTTATGGGATGTGACAAGTGTTGCTGAGAGGGAAATTGATCACCCTAAAAGCCCATATGAAAAAAGAAGAATGAGCAAAATCGAGGACTTAAGTATTTACCTGGAGGAACTACAAAAAGAACAGTGAGCTAACCCCAAGGCAAGGAGAAAAAGAGAAATAGCAAAGATTAAAGCAGAAATAAACAAACTGGAGAACAAAAAAAAAATGCAATAGAAAGAATTAACAAAACCAAAAGTTGGCTTTTTGAAAAAAATCAATAAATCCCTTGCTAGGCTGAAAAAGAAAAAAAGAGAGAGGATGTGAATCAACAAGATAAGAAATGAGAGGGGGGTTGTTACCATGGATCCTAAAGAAATAAAAAAAAATGTAAAAGAGGATAGTATGAACAACTATATGCCAAAAAAACTAGACAACTTAGAGGAAATGGACAAATTTCTAGAAACACATGAACAACCTACACTGACTCAAGAAGAAATAGAAAATCTCAACAAACTAATCACAACTAAAGAGATTCAATCTGTCATCAAAAATCTTCCTACAAAGAAAAGCCCAGGGCCAGATAGCTTCACAGGGAAATTTTATCAAACATCCCAAAAAGAACTCTTCCAAAATATTGAGGAAAAAGGAAAACTACGTAACTTATTTTATGGAGCTACTATCACTTAAATACCAAAACCATGTAAAGAAGCTACAAGGAAGGAAAAATACAGGCCAATCTCCCTAATAAATATAGATGCAGAAATTCTCAACAAAATAATAGGAAATCCAATGACACATGAAAAGAATTATGTACTACAACCAAGTAGCTTTTATACCAAGAATGCAAGGTTGCATCAACACAGGAAAATAATCAATGTAATACACCACGTTAACAAATTGAAAGGGAAAAATGACATGATCATCTTGAGTGATGCTGAAAAGGCATTAAACAAAATTCGCATCCCTTTCTGATAAAAACACTTCAAAAGGTAGGAATTGAAAGAAATTTCCTCAATATGATAAAGGGCATATATGAAAAAACCATAGCCAGCATCGTACTTAACAGAGAGCGATTGAAAGCCTTCCTTTTAGGATCAGGAATGAGACAAGGATACCCTCTGTCACCACTATTATTCAACATAGTAGTAGAAGTTATAGCTAGAGGCAGGAAAAAGAATAAAAGGTATCTAAATCAGAAAGGAAGAAGTAAAACTTTCATTATTTGCAGATGACATGATACCATACTTGGAAAATCCTGAGAAATCTACGACAAAGCTACTTGAGCTAATAAACATACTCAGTAAAGTGGCGGGATAAAAGATTCATGTACAAAAAATTAGTAATATTTCTATATATAAGTAATGACCTAACTGAGGAGAATATTAAGGGGAAAATTCCCTTCAAAAGAGCAATTAAAAGAATCAACCATCTCAGAATAAACTTAACCAGAGATGTAAAAGACCTATACACAGAAAACTACAAAACATTGCTAAAAGAACTCAAAGAAGATTTAAACAAGTAGAAAGACATTTCATGCTCATGGGTAGGAAGGTAAAATGTAGTTAAGATTTCAATTCTACCCAAACTGATCTACAGATTCAATGCAATACCAATCAAAATTCAAACAAGTTACCTTGAAGATTTGGAAAAGCAAGTTATCAAATTTATTTGGATGGGAAAGAGACCTCCAATCGCTAAAAATAGCCTAAAAGAAGAGGTAAGTGGGAGGACTAACACTTCCTGATTTTACAGCTTATTATAAAGCCACAGTGGTCAAAACAACATGATGCTGGCACAAAAACAGAAGTACTGACCAGTGGAATTGAATTGAGACTGGGGAGATAGATGAACAAATCATGGTCAGTTGCTCTTCGACAAGTTGCTCTATTCTGAACTGGAAAAGAATAGTCTTTTCAATAAATGAGTATGGGAGAACTTAATATCAATAGCAAAAGAATGAAAGAGGACCTCTACTTTACAATCTATACAAAAATTAACTTAAAGTGCATCAAAGGCCTAATATAAGAGCCTGTACCATAAAACTTCTAGAAGATAATACAGGGAAACATCCTCAAGACCTAGTAATAGGAAGTTTCTTAAACTTTACACCCAAAGCACAAGCAACAAAAGAAAAAGTAGATAAATGTGAACTCCTCAAAATCAAATACTTCTATGCCTTAAATGACTTCATCAAAAGGTGAAGAAGCAGCCAAGTCAAAGGGAGAAAATATTTGGAAACCACATATCGGATAAAAGTTTGATGTCCTGTATTCATAAAGAAATCATACAGCTCAACAACAAAAGAACAAACAACCCAATTATAAAATGGACAAAAGTTATAAACACACATTTTTTCCAAAGAACAAACACAAATGGCTAAAAAGCACATGAAGAGACACTCATCTTCAATAACTATAAGGAAAATGCAAATCAAAACTACAATAAATAAGAATGACTGCTATTAAACAAACAGGAAACTACAAATATTAGAGAGGATGTGGAGAAACTGAAACACCTATTCACTGCTGGTGGGAATGTATAATGGTACAGCCACTGTGGAAGGCAGTTTGGCGATTCCACAGAACTATCAAGTTGCCCTATGACCCAGCAATACCACTACTTGGTATATACCCAGAAGAGCTAAAAGTAGTGACATAAACAGACATTTGCACACCGATGTTCATAGCAGTATTATTCACAAAAGCCAAAAGATGAAAACCCAAGTGCCTAACCACAAACAAATGGATAACAAAATATGGCATATGCATATGGTGGAATTTATTATGCAACAGAAAGATGAACTAAGGTCCTGAAGCATATGGCAACACGGATGAACCAGGAGGACGTAATGCTGATTAAAATAAGCCAGACACAAAATGATAGATACTGTATGATTTTGCTATTATGACCCTGGTAATGGTGGACTCAGAGGCTTATAATGTAGAATATAGGGGACCTAGAGATACACCAAAGCTAGAGGTTGAACTTAATGAGGCTGAATTTAAATATAAGGGAATGGAAAAAAGTGATGGTAGTTTATTAATGGGGTTATAAGTAATATAAGTAATATTGCCATATTGAAAGTGAATATGATTGAAAGGCATATAGAGCCATGTATCCCACTGATTAGCACTACAAATATAAATAAGTTCTTGCATGAACTACTTAAAAGCTATTAATCTTGCACAAAGAGTCAATAATAGAGGGGTAAAGGAGGAAAACTACTATTGCTTGCTATGGCCTATAGTTAATAGGAAGACATCAACAGTACCACAGCAATATGGGGGGTGAATAATTGGGGGGAGGGGAGAGACAAGAGTTAAGGGGAATTTTAATTTTCTATTTGGTGAAGATGTGTTTATCTATTATTTTTCCCTTTGGAGCAATGAAAATTGTCTAAAATTGAGAGTGTTGATGATTATACAACTAAATAAGGATACTGGAGACATGAATTGTTTGTTTTAGATCTTATCCTTGGTGGCCAATGGATGGAGGTGGCCGAGGGGCACATTGACTGAGAAGCAGAAAGGTGAACTGTGTTGTATAAATATGACAGAATATTGTATGGCTACAGAAAGAGACAAAGTCATAAGGCATGCAACAAGGTGAATGAACCTTGGGGGGACATTATGTTGTGCAAAATAAGCCAGAAACAAAAGAACAAATATTGTATGGACTCTTTTAGAAAATACTTTTAGAAATTTGGGGCCTAGACTGTAAGCAGTCACATTTAGTCCAGAATTGTGTTATTTCTAGATTCCGAGATACTGTAATATATGTGTATAACCTGGTATTTCCCTGGATCTGTGGTTACATGTGTGACACCTATGACTCAGAATTAGAGCTCTACAGCTCTGAAAGTCATCATTACTACATATAACTGTTAAAGAAACCAAAAAAGAGATAAGCCCTCAATGAAAGATAAGAATGAAGCATCTGGTTGGAACTAAGATAAATCAGAAAACAGGGCAAAAGAATATACTGTCTATATTTTAGAACTTCATCTACTATATGAGACCAAAGGAAGAGAGGTTTATTTTATCCAAAACCTAAATTTTCTGTAGCACACACTCTAACTCAGCCTGTCTAGACAGCTCATTTAAACAACCCAAATACATGGACCCAGAATGGCAAGGAGAGCCTGTAATTCTATTTAGCTTAATGTAATACCCTGATACATTCCAGAGTATATTAGGTAGATAATTTTAAAGTATTGGTAAAAATTGGAGAAAAAGTATAGAACTATTAAACTTTCCCATCCTGGAGACTCTTGATACTCTCACAAATATTAGGGACTCCCAAGTTGATAGGCCAAACCCTTGATCTTGAGGCTTGCTCTTATGAAACTTATCTCTGCAGCAAAGAAGCTAACCCTACCTAAAATTATGCCTAAGAGTTACTTCAGGAAACCTCTTTTGTTGCTCATATATCGCCTTTCTCTCTCTCTAAGCTCTAGAAGGAAAACCATTAGCCCCACCCCCATACATCCAGAGGTGAGAGTCTCTCTGGCAATGTGGGACATGACTCTCAGGGATGAGCCTGGCCCTACCACTGTATGATCAACAACACCTTCCTGACCAAAGAGTGGGGGAAAATATATAACAAAATAAGGTATCAGTGGCTAAAAGACTTCAAATAGAGTTGAAGGCTATTCTGGAGGCTACTTACATGCAAGCTTCAGCTAGATATTGCTAATTGTCATGGTTTGCCAAACCTCAACCAACATCATTCCTGTTAACCCTAAGGAGCACCTATAGCTCTGAGTTTCTACAAAAGTTGCAGGCACTATGTTTACTTTCCAGAAACCTGTGACCTCCAGGTGATTCCTAGGCAAAATAAGTCCTGAAACCCAGAGGGGAAAACGTCTCTAAGAACATCAACCAGTTCCAACCCCCATCTCATATTGTCGACACCCCTTTTCAACATGCAAAAATTAGAATGGGCATAACCCAAAGATCCCTAAAGACTGGGAGAAGGATCAAAGTAGAAGGAGGACTTATAACAGAGAAGATAGAATTTAACAAATGAGTATGACTGCTGAATCATTATATTGATATTTCTTTTAGTTTACAGTGTCTTTGAGCAGCTAGAAGGAAAAACCTGAAATTGTAGAACTGTAACTCATACCAAACTTTGAAATCTGTTCTATAACTATCTCTTAAAATGTACTTTGAAAATTATTGCTTTTTTTGTATTTATGTTGTATTTCACAATAAGAAATGTTTAAAAAAGGGGGGGGGCAGTAAGCCTGGCACTCCCGAGCATCTAGCAGTCCTCCTTAGCTCCTGGACCACTCTTCTTAGGTAGTGAACCCAATAGTAAATGCTCAGTTGTTTTCAGTTACTGATGCAGATAGGCATTTATCAGTCACAAAGCCTGGATAAGTTATTTAGTCTCTATCTGCTTTAATTTCCTTCTCTGTGAAATGGAAGGAATAATAATAGTGCTCATCTCATAAATAATTAAACTAGTTAATAAATGTAAATTCTTATGAGAGCTTTGGGAAATGGTAAGTTCTCTGTTAACATTACTTATGATTTTTAGAGTATAACTTTTCTTTGTGACTTCTTTTTGTGACCTCTACAATGCCTCACATTTAGAAGATGCTCAAAAATATGAGTTGACTTGAATTGAATAAAAATGAAGCAGCATAGGCACATAGGAAAAGTTTAATCCTCAGAGAAGTCAATTACACTGAGATGCCACCAGAACATGCCTTCGCTAGGCCCAAACCATCCCAAGAACTCAATATTCTCTTTTTACCCTATACCTATTGTCAGAAACCAAATAATTCCTCTCCTCTCAAAAGATGCATATCTCTTCTGCTTGTTAGAAACTATAGAATTTGATGATTGTTCTCTAATCCAACCTTTGCCTGCCATTTCCAGAATCCCCTGTTGTTCCAGAAATGTTTCTTCATTTTAAAAATTCTGGTGTCAGCCAAAATATTTCCCTTCCTGGGGTACGTAAAGATATGATGAGTCATTCAAGCACTGCAATATAGTTGTAAAGGAAATACTCAACAGAAAATCTGTTTTAAACTTTGATAAGCACCAAAATTCAATATCTGTTAAGGAAAATTTTTAACTTTTTATTTTGAAATAATTTCAAACAAATAGGGCAGTTGCAAAATAATAAAAGCCCCATACAGAGAACTCCATGTTCCCACTACACCTCCACATACTCAGATCCACCGATTTTAACATTTTGTCACCTTTGCCATCTCTCTCTCTCTCACCCACCCACCCATCCACCCATCCGTCCACCCATCCATCTATCTATCTATTTTTCTATCATCTAACTATATTCTCAACATTTAAGAGCATGTTGCACATATCATAGTCCTTGGACACGTAATACTTCCATGTACATTTCCCATGAACAAGGTTATTCACTTACATAATCACCAGCTATCAAGTTCAAGAAATTTAACATTGATATAAATCTTACATTCTATATTCCAATATTTTTATGTCCCAATAATGTCCTTTTGAGCCTTTTCTCCTATATTCTTAGATTCCCTCCAGTATCATGTATTGCACTTAGTTGCCATTGTCTGTTTATTTTATCTTTCCTTTTTTTTTTAATTGTGAAAGCATATATACAACATAAATCTTTCCATCCTACCCCCTCCCAAGCATACCATTCAAAGGGATCAGTCAATTCACAATGTTGCAATATACTCCTCACCACAATCCATTACCAGAACCTTTCCCTCACACCAAACAGAAACCCTACACTCATTTTGCATCAACTACTTATTGCCTTGCCCCCTACCCCTTGCAACCTATACTCTAATTTCTGTCTCTATTAATTTGCACATTATCTGATATTTTCTTTGTGGTTACCATTGGGCTTCAATTTAACATTATAAGTCTAAACGATCTCATTTGTTTTAAAATCATCTTAACTTCAGAAGCACACAAAAACTTCGATCCTATACCCCTCCATCCCTTTACCTTTATGTAGTTCTTGTCACAAGAAGAACCTGTCTTGTCCTAAACCATTGATTTATCTTTACATTATATATATATAATTTTAAAGATATATTATATATATGTAATTTATATATACACACATTCTGAATCCTATACATCATATACATAATTTGTGTGTGTGATATATATATATATATGTATGTCCTGAGCCTAAACCATTGATTTATCTTTACTTGATATGCATTTGCCTTTTAGATCCTGTAGAAAGTAAAAAGTGGATTGACAAACCAAAAATACAATAGTACTGACATTTATATTTACCCATGTAATTACCCTTACCAGTCAGTATTTCTTAATGTGGCTTTAATCTATTGTCTATTGTCCTTTTCTTTCAACCAGGAAAATTCCCTTTAGCATTTCTTGTAGGGTCAGTCTAGCGGTAAGGAAGTCACTGGCTCAGCTTTTGTTTAGCTGGGAATGTCTTAAACCCTCCCTAATTTTTAAAAAACATTTTGACAGGTATTGAACTCTTGATCGGCAATTTTTGTGTGTGTGATTAGAATATTATAGATCTACAGAAAGACCATGTAAAAACCACAAGTTTATGGGTGTACACCCCTCCAGCCATAAAATGCCTTGCATCAGTGTGGTACCCTGGCCATAACTGAAGAAAGAATATACTTGTAGTATTAACTACTGTCCATTGCTTAATATAGGGTTTACTATGTTGTATAGTTCCATGTTTTACATTTGAATTTCTATTCTAGTAACATATACATGACCTGAAACCACATTTTAACCACATTCACGTACATAATTCGGTACTGTTAATTACATTCACAATTATGTGATTTGTGGTTTCCAAATATTTTCTCCCATTGAGTAGGTTGTCTTTTTGGCTTTCATGATAAAGTCCTTTGATGCATGAAATTCATAATTTTGATGAGGTTCTATTTATCTACTTTTTTTGTAGCTCGTGCTTTGGATGTAAAGTCTGAGCAACCATTGCCTAATACCAGATCCTGAACAGGCTTTCCTACATTTTCTTCTTGGATCTTTATAGTCCTGGTTCTTGTATTTGGGTCTTTGATCCATTTTGAGTTAATTTTTGTATATAGTATGAGATAGGGGTCCTCCTTCATTCTTTTGTGCATACACATCCAATTCTCCCAGCACCAATTGTTAAAGAGGCTACTCTTTCCCAATTGAATGGACTTGATAGCCTTATTAAAAAGCAATTGGCCATAGGTGTGAATATCTATTTCTGAGTCTCAGTTTGATTTATTTGTCTAAATAGCTATCCTTGTGCGAGTACCATGCTGTTTTGACCACCAAAGCTTTGTAATAATTTTAAAGTCAGGAAGTGTGAGTCCTTCAACTTCATTCTTCTTTTTTAAGATTGGTCTTAGCTATTCAGGCCAACTTACCTTTCCAAATAAATTTGATCATTACCTTTTCCATTTATGCACAGAAAGCTGTTGGAATTTTGATTGGGATTTTATTTAATCTGGAAATCATTTTGAGTAGAATTGGCATCTTAACAATATTTAGTCTTCCAATCCATGAACAAATAAATACATGTCCTTCCATTTATTGGGTCTTCTTTGATTTCTTTTAGCAATGTCTAATAGTTTTCTGTGTACAAGTCTTTTATATCCTCAGTGAGATATAATCTTAGATATTTGATTACTTTAGTTGCTATTAAAAATGGAATTTTTTTTAATTCCTCCTCAGAGTGTTCATTACTAGTTGTGCTGGTTTGAAACGATTATGTACCCTAGAAAAGCCATATTTCAATTCTGATCCATCTTGTGGAGGCAGTCATTTCTTTTAATCACTATTCAGCATTGTAGGTTGGAGGCTTGATTAGATTATCTCCATGGACATGTGGCACACACAATTGTGAGTATTAATCTTTGATTAGAGAAAGATGTGATTCCACCTATTCCAGGTGGGTATTGATTAGTTTACTGGAATCCTTTAAAACATTTGGAAAAAACTGCAGCGCCCCTAGAGCCCACATACTCAAAGACCTTTGGAGATGAAGGAAAACACCCCTGGGGGAGCTACATGAAAACAAGAAGCCTGGAGAGAAAGCCAGCAGACATTGCCATGTTAGCCATGTATCTTTCTAGCTGAGAAAGAAACCCTGAACTTTATCAGCCTTTCTTGAGTGGAGGTAACCTCTTGTTGGTGCCTTAATTTGGACATTTTTATAGACTTGCCTTAATTGGAACATTTTCATGGCCTTAGAACATGTGAACTTGCAACTTAATAAATTCCCCTTTTTAAAAGCCATTCCATTTCTGGTATATCACATTCTGGAAGCTTGCAAACTAGAACACTAGTATATAGAAACACTGATACTTGTCACTTTTCTGAATTTGTTCTTAACTTTAGTAGCATCATTGTAGTTTTTTTAGTACTAGCTATATATAGGATCACATCATCTGCAAATAAAGAAAGTTTACTTCTTCTTTTGCAACTTGGATTCCTTCTATTTCTTTTTCTTGCCTAATTGCTTTGGCTTCAACTTCTAACACAATGTTGAATAAGAGTGGGCTTTTCTTTTTTGGAACATTTTTTATAACTGAATCAATCACATTACTTATAAATGGTCTGCTGACATCTATTTCTTCTAGAGTCAGTATAGGTTGTTCATGTATTTCTAGGAGTCTGTCCATTTCATGCAGGTAGTTTAATTTGTTGGCATACAATTGTTCATAGTATCCTCTCATGATATTTTTATTTCTGTGGAGTCTATAGTAATGTCTGTCTGTTTCTGATTTTATTTATTTGCGTCTTCTCTCTTTTTTAATTTGTCGGTCAAGCTAAGGGTTTATCAACTTTATTGATGTTTTCAAAGAACCAACTTTTGGTATTGTCAATACTCTATTGTTTTATCATTCTCAATTCATTTATTTCTATTCAGATTTTTGTTATTTCTTTCCTTCTACTTACTCTGGATTTATTTTTCTTTTATTCTTCTAGTTCCTCCAGGTGTGCAGTTAAGTTTTGATTTTAGCTCTGTCCTCTTTTTAATGTAGGCATTTAGGGCTATAAATTTTCCCCTTCTGCATTGCCTCTGATCCATCCCATAAGTTTTGAAATGTCATGGTCTTGTTTTCTAAGTCTCAAGATATTTACAATTTCTCTTGCAATTTATTCTCTGAACCATTGATTGTTTAAGAGTGTGTTAACTTCCACATATTTGTGGATTTTCCAGTTCTCTGCCAGTTATTATTCCCAGCTTCATTTCATTATGGTCAGAGAAGATGCTTTGTGTAATTTCAATCTTTCTAAATTTATTGAAACTTGTTTCATGACCCAATATGTGGTCTATCCTGGAGAACAACCCATGTAATAGAGAAGAAGGTATAAATATGTTTGGGGTTCAATGTTCTATATATGCCTGTGTGGTCTAGTTCAATTATGATATTATTCAAGTTCTCTATTTCCTTATTGATTTTCTATATTTATCTTATTTTGTCCACATTATGTTTATATTTTGCATGCCCATTATGAGGGAAAATGTCTTTTTCAAGTTTGATTATATTCTAACTCATAGGAATTAAAGGGTAGAGCTGTATATTGAAGATACAGTACTTCTGAGTTTTGTATTCACTCTTTCAATTACCTATACTGAAGATCTTCATTTCTTCACACTATTCCAAGCCACTCTCTCTCCTGTCTTTCATCCTCGGTACTCCCTTTAGTAATTCTTGTAGTGCAGGCATTTTGCTGACAAACTCTCTTATCTGTGAATATTTTAAACTCTCCCCTATTTCTGAAGGACAATTTTTCTGGATAAAGAATTTTGATTGGTAGTTTTTGCCTTTCAGTACCATAAATATATTATACTACTGTCTTCTCACCTCCATGGTTTTTTATGTGAAATTGGCACTTAGTCTTATTGAGGATCTCTTGTATGTGACAAACTGCTTTCTCCTGCTGCTTTCAAAATTCCATTTGATCTTTGGCAATTGGCATTATGATTAATATGTCTCCAAGTGGGTCTATTGGGGTTTATGATACTTGGAGTATATTGTGCTTCTTAGGCAGGTATACCTATAGGAAGTTATAGCCATTATTTCCTCACATATTCTGTCCCTTTTTCCTTCTTTTTGCCTTCTAGGACATCCAAGACATATATGTTTGTGCATTTCCTGCTGTTACTGAAATCCCTAACACACTGCTCAATTTTTTCTATTCTTTTCTCTGTTTTCTGCCTGTATTGTTTTCAGTGTCCTGTATTCTAATTCACTAATTCTTCATTCTGCATGCTCAAATCTGCATTGCATGCCTCTATTGTAATTTTTTTTAAATGCAGTTTTATTGAGATATACTCACACATCATATAATCCATCCAAAGTATACAATCAATGGCTCACATTATAATCATACAGTTGTGCATTAACCACCACAATTTTAGAACATTTTCATTACTCCATAAAAATAAAAGTAAAAATAAAGAAAACCCCAAATATCCCATGATGCTTATTCCTCTATTGTTTGTTTGTTTAATTTTTGTCTCTATTTTATTACTCACCAGGCTGTATACAGGATAAAGAGAGTCAGTCATAAGATTTTCACAATCACACAGTCACACCACCAAAGCCACACAGTTGTACAATAACTTTCAAGAATCAAGGCTACTGGATTACAATTCAAAAGTTTCAAGTCTTTTCTTTTAGCTATTCTAATACTCTAGAAACTAAAAAGGAATATCTATATAATGCAAAAGAATAACCTGCAGAGTGACCTATTGACTCCATTTGAAATCTCTTAGCCATTGAAACTTTATTTTGTTTCATTTCTTTTTCCCCTCTTGGTCCAGAAGACTTTCACAATCCCATGATGCCAGGACCAGGCTCATCTCTGGTTGTCATGTCCTGTGTTGCCAGGGAGACTTGTCCCTGGGAGTCATGTCCCACATGGTGGGGGGGGGGGGGAGGAGTAATGAGTTTACCTGAAGAATTGGCATAGAGAGAGAGGCCATATCTGAGCACAAAAGTGGTTCTCTGAGGTGACTCACGCATAATTATCAGTAGTTTTAGCTTCTCCTTTGCAGGAATAAGTTTCTTAAGGGCACGTCCCAAGATAGGAGGCTTGACTTATTAAATTGGGAATCCCTAATGCTTGAGAGAGTATCAGGAATTTCCCAGGTTGGGAAGTTTAATATTTCCACATTTTCCCCAGTCCCTCAAGGAGACTTTGTCAACACATTTTTATTTCCTCCTCAAAATACTCTGGGGTATATCAGAGTATTATACAAGAAAGATCTCATTCCCTATTCTAGGATCCATGCAATTAAGTTGTTTAAATAAACTGACCATACAGGTTAAATTAGATAATGTGTTACAGAAAATATAAATTTTGTACAAAATAAATATCTGAATATATTTTAAACTCCCCCTCATTTTTGAAGGACAGTTTTGCCAGATAGAGAATTCTTGGTTGACAGTGTTTTGTTTTCAGTATCTTAACATATCATACCACTGCCTTCTTGCCGCCCTGATTTCTGCTGAGAAATCTGTACATAGTTTTATCCTTTGTATGTGATGGGTTGCTCTTCTCTTACTGCTTCTCTTTGCCTTTGACATTTGACAATCTGATTTGTAAGTGTCTTGGAGTAGGTCTATTCAGATCTAGTCTGTTTAGGGTCTCTGTGTGTGCTGGTTTGAAAGGAAGCATGCCCCCTAAGAAAAACCATGTTTTAATATAAATCCCAGTTCATAAAGGTAGAATAATCTCTATTCAATACTGTATGTTTGAAACTGTAATGAGATCATTTCCCTAGTTGATGTGATTTAGTTAAGAATGGTTGTTAAACTGGATTAGGGGATGACATGTCTCCACCCATTTGAGTGGGTCTTGATTAGTTTCTGAAGTCCTATAAAAGAGGAAACATTTTGGAGAATGAGAGATTCAGAGAGATTGGGGGGGCAACACTACAAAGCAGAGAGTCCACCAGCCAGCGACCTTCAGAGATGAAGAAGAAGACACCTCCCGGGGAGCTTCATGAAATAGGAAACCAGGAGAGAAAGCTAGCAGATGACACCGTGCTCACCATGTGCCCTTCCAGCTGAGAGAGAAGCCCTGACTGTGTTCGCCATGTGCCTTCTCACTTGAGAGAGAAACCCTGAACTTCATCGGCCTTCTTGAACCAAGGTATCTTTCCCTAGATGCCTTTGATTGGACATTTCTTTAGACTTGTTTTAATTGGGACATTTTCTCGGCCTTAGAACTGTAAACTAGCAACTCATTAAATTTCCCTTTTTAATAGCCATTCCATTTCTGGTATATTGCATTCCAGCAGCTAGCAAACTAGAACACTGTGCTTCTTGGATCTTTAATTTTATGTCTTTCACAAGAGTTGGGGAATGTCCAGTGATTATTTCCTCTATTATTCTTTCTGCCCCTTTTCTCTTCTCTTTTCCTTCTGGGAAAACAATAACAAGTATATTCATGTGCTTCATGTTATCATTCAATTCCCTCAGACCTTGCTCATATTTTTCCATTCTTTTCCTATCTGTTCTTTGTATGTAGGATTTCAGATGTCCTGTCCTCTAGTTCACTAATCCTTTCTCCTGCCTCTTCAAATCTGCTGTTATATGTCTCAACTGTGTTTTTCAAATCTACTATTGTGTCTTTCATTCACTTAAGTTCTGCCATTGTTGTTCTTCCAGGCTTTCAAGTTCTTCCATCTGGTCCTCCAGTGTCTTCTTTATATCCTTCATCTCTTTGGCAATATTTTCCTTCAAATATTGATTTGATTTTGAAGATTAGCTTGAACATTTTTAACTAGTTGTTTCAATTCCTGTATCTCATGTGAAGTGTTAGTTCATTCCTTACATTGGGCCATATCTTTGTGCTTCCTAGTATGACTCATGAATTTTTGTTGGTGTCTAAGCATCTGGTTCCTTTGATTAGTCTATTCTGAAGGATGTTTTCCCTCACCTAGAATTTTCTTCTTGGTTGGCTTTGTTATCTATCTGCTCTTTCACATTCAGTTCAACTTATTCTAGATCTCTAGCATAGCTTCTGTTTAATTGATCAGAATTTTTCAGCTCTTGTTTTTCTGGTTCTTGCCCTGCCTATATGGAATTTTTTTTAAAGAGGGCCTCCCTAGATATGATCTACTCCAGTCATATTTTCCCAGACAAGACGGACCAAGATCCCAGGAAGAGGATGTAATCAGTATCAAAGTTTCTTGAGAATGAGACCTATCAGTTGTGCCAGTCTTTCCTGTGAGGCCTCTTGATTCTGTGCTCTTCCTATACTTCCCAGCAGGTAGTGCTTGTTACCACACAGATCCCCACTGGTGTAAAGTGGTATGGTGCCATGAATTCTCAGCAAACTCTGTAACTGCCAGGGCTGTGGTTGAGACAACTGCTGAGGCTGAAGGCAGGCTGAAGCTGTTTCAGTTTCTCAGCCCCTAGATTCTGAATTCTCTGAATAAGAGCTGCCATTGGTGCTGAAACCTGGCAGCCCCTTTTCTTGGGGAAGAGATGCCCTTGACGGAATTATCTCCTTCACCTAGTAACTTTGTCTCTCAAACATATCTTAACTCTGCCCTTGCCTAGGACAATGCTGAAAATTGAAAATACCTGTGTTTTTCTTTAATGGGCTGCTAAAAAGTTTTGTTTGTTTTCTTTAAAGGAAAAAAGAAAAATAATCCTTTTCAGAGCCAGTCCTCAGCCTCCTGGGTTTGCCAATCAAGAGTGGGATTTGGTACCCAGTTTTGTGTGCCCCTTTTTTTTGGAGCACAGCCATTTTCCAGTATTCTGAGCTTAGCTAATGACAAAAGCCTGCTTTGTTTTGTTTTGTTTTCTTTTCTTTTTCGTCAGTCCTGCCGCCTCTCTGCCAGGAGAAACCTTCGGGTCCCTTTTGTGATTACTCCATGTTTATCTGTGCTCAGAGCTTGTATTCAGCAGTCCAAATTTGTTAATTAAATCCCCAATTGGAGCTTGCTTGAGCTCTCCTTGCCTTACTTCTAGTAGAGATTGCTTATTTTTCCCCTGGGGAACTGATTAAAAAACAGTCTACCCTAGACCTCCTCTTCCCCCTTCTCCGCCGGCGTGCCCGCCGCCATCTAGCCCTCCTCTTCCTCTTTCTCCGCCGGCACTCCCGCGGCCATCTAGCCCTCCTCTTCCCCCTTCTCTGCCAGCGCGCCCGCCGCCATCTTGCCCTTCTCTTTCCCCTTAGGCTCCGGCGGCACTCCATTCGCCATCTTATCCTTCCCTTTCTCCTCCTACTCCAGAGGCTCTCCAACCACCACCGTGCCCTCTTCCACCTTCACCGGCTCCTCCGCCACCGTCCTTGACAGCCTTGCCATCCTCACCTTTCCTCCTCCAGAACAGCTACTAGGGGAGTAGAAACGATACAGAACAGCTCCTGGAGCCACGACAGAGATTAAAAAGACAGCATACCCCATCCTGGAATGGCTGACTGGTTGGGAGAACCCGCTCCGGTGAGATCGCCGAGGGGCGCGGGGTTCCCCGGGCCAGGGTGGCAAGCGGCCGGAGTCCCTCCCCCCTCCTTCCCGGGCCAGCTGGCAGAATTCGGCAGGCGGTCCCCACAAGCCGCGGCAACGGGCGCCCCCACCATGCACGGCCCCCCAGACCAACTGAGATAATTGGATCGGAAATCCCCAGGCCACAGAAAAGGGTGACGGGGGGAGTCCCTTCCAAACACGTGACTCCCCAGTCTGGCTGGGAACGGTGCACTCTCCCGGGCCGCGGTGGCTGGCGCCCTCCCGCCACGCTTGACACCCCAGACCGACTACGAAATTTGGACGGGCGCTCTCCTGGACTGTGGCGGTTGGCGACCCTCCCGGCGTTTGGACCCCCGGCCCGGCTGGCACTCTTCCAAGCCGCTTCGGCTGACGAACCACCCCACGGTGAGAGTTTTCCAAAGTTAAAGGACCCACAGTACCTTTTACTGGTGGGACCCACAGACAAACGTGTGCCACGAGCGCCACCTAATGGGCAGGATAAGAAAAAAAGAACCCAGAGATTTCACAGAAAAATCTTTCAACCTCTTGGGTCCAACACCCGGGGAAATCTGACTAAATGCCCAGACGCAGGCAGAAGATAACGGATCACGGTCAGAAATATGAAAATATGGCCCAGTCAAAGGAACAAACCAATAGTTCAAATGAGATACAGGAGCTGAGACAACTAATTCTGAATATACAAAGAGAAATGGAAAACCTCTTCAAAACCGAAATCGATAAATTGAGGGAGGACATGAAGAAGACATGGGCTGAACAAAAAGAAGAAATAGAAAGGCTGAATAAACAAATCACAGAACTTATGGGATTGAAGGACAAAGTAGAAAAGATGGAAAAAACAATGGATACCTACAATGATAGATTTAAAGAGACAGAAGATAGAATTAGTGATTTGGAGGGTGGCACATCTGAATTCCAAAAAGAAACAGAAACTTTAGGGAAAAGAATGGAAAAATTTGAACAGGGTATCAGGGAACTCAAGGACAATATGAACCGCACAAATATACGTGTTGTGGGTGTCCCAGAAGGAGAAGAGAAGGGAAAAGGAGGAGAAAAAATAATGGAAGAAATTATCACTGAAAATTTCCCAACTCTTATGAAAGACATAAAATTACAGATCCAAGAAGTGCAGTGCACCCCAAAGAGATCAGACTCAAATAGGCGTTCTCCAAGACACTTATTAGTTAGAATGTCAGAGGTCAAAGAGAAAGAGAGGATCTTGAAAGCAGCAAGAGAAAAACAATCCATCACATACAAGGGAAACCCAATAAGATTATGTGTACATTTCTCAGCAGAAACCATGGAAGCTAGAAGACAGTGGGATGATATATTTAAATTACTAAAAAGAAAAACTGCCAACCAAGACTCCTATATCCAGCAAAATCGTCCTTCAAAAATGAGGGAGAAATTAAAACATTCTCAGACAAAAAGTCACTGAGAGAATTGGTGACCAAGAGACCAGCTCTGCAAGAAATACTAAAGGGAGCACTAGAGTCAGAAACGAAAAGACAGAAGAGAGAGGTATGGAGAAGAGTGTAGTAAGAAGGAAAGTCAGATATGATATATATAATACAAAAGGCAAAATGGTAGAGGAAAATATTATCCAAACAGTAATAACACTAAATGTTAAAGGACTGAATTCCCCACTCAATAGACACAGACTGGCAGAATGGATTAAAAAACAGGATCCTTCTATATGCTGTCTACAGGAAACACATCTTAGACCCAAAGATAAACATAGGTTGAAAGTGAAAGGTTGGGAAAAGATATTTCATGCAAATAACAACCAGAAAAGAGCAGGAGTGGCTATACTAATATCCAACAAATTAGACTTCAAATGTGAAACAGTTAAAAGAGACAAAGAAGGACACTATCTACTAATAAAAGGAACAATTAAACAAGAAGACATAACAATCATAAATATTTATGCACCGAACCAGAATACCCCAAAATACGTGAGGAATACACTGCAAACACTGAAAAGGGAAATAGACTCATATACCATAATAGTTGGAGACTTCAATTCCCCACTCTCATCAATGGACAGAACATCTAGACAGAGGATCAATAAAGAAATAGAGAATCTGAATATTACTATAAATGAGCTAGACTTAACAGACATTAATAGGACATTACATCCCACAACAGCAGGATACACCTTTTTCTCAAGTGCTCATGGATCATTCTCAAAGATAGACCATATGCTGGGTCACAAAGCAAGTCTTAACAAATTTAAAAAGATTGAAATCATACACAACACTTTCTCGGATCATAAAGGAATGAAGTTGGAAATCAATAATAGGCAGAGTGCCAGCAAATTCACAAATACGTGGAGGCTCAACAACACACTCTTAAACAACAAGTGGGTCAAAGAAGAAATTGCAAGAGAAATTAGTAAATACCTAGAGGTGAATGAAAATGAAAACACAACATATCAAAACTTATGGGGACTTCCTGGAAGATGGCGGCTTAGTAAGACGCGCGGATCTTAGTTTCTTCTCCAGGACACCTACTAGGGGAGTAGAAACGATACAGAAAGCGCCCAAAGCCACAACAGAGATAAAAAAGACAGCGTACCCCATCCTGGAACGGCTGGCTGGCTGAGAGAAGCAGCTCGGGTGAGATCGCCGAGGCACGCGGGCCTTACCGGGCGGGGTGGCAAGCGGCCGGAGTTACTCCCTTCCCCCTTCCCGGGCCGGCTGGGAGAATTGGAGAGGTGGTCCCCTGAAACCAAGGTGACTGGCGCCCACACCACGCGCAGCCCCCGGACCAACTGAGAGAATTGGATCGGAAACCCCCAGGCCGCGGAGAACGGTGACCCCGTGACTCCCGGGGAACGTGCACTCTCTCGGGCGGGCCGCTGCCGCTGGCGCCCTCCCGCCACGCTTGTTGCCCAGGGCCGACTAGGAAATTCGGATGGGCTCTTTCGCTGGCTGCGGCGACCAGCAACCCTCCCTGCGTTCGGACACCCTCCCTGCGTTCGGACCCCGGGCCAGCTCAAGCCGCTTCGGCTAGCGAACCCCCAGGACGGCGAGAGTTTTCCAAAGTTTAAGGTCCCACAGCACCTTTTACTGGTGGGACCCGCAGACAAACGTGTGCCACGAGCGCCACCTACTGGGCAGGATAAGAAAAACAGAACCCAGAGATTTCACAGAAAAATATTACAACCTTGCTGGGTCCAACACCAAGAGAAATCTGAATAAATGCCCAGACGCCAGCAGCAGAAGATAACTGTCCACGCTCAAAAGATCGAGAATATGGCTCAGTCAAAGGAACAAACCAATAGCTCAAATGAGACACAGGAGCTGAGACAACTAATGCTGAATATACGAACAGAAATGGAAAACCTCTTCAAAAATGAAATCGATAAATTGAGGGAGGACATGAAGAGGACATGGGCTGAACATAAAGAAGAAATAGAAAAACTGAAAAAACAAATCGCAGAACTTATGGAAGTGAAGGATAAAGTAGCAAACATAGAAAAAATAATGGATAGCTACAATGATAGATTTAAAGAGACAGAAGATAGAATTAGTGATTTGGAGGATGGAACATCTGAATTCCAAAAAGAAACAGAAACTATCGGGAAAAGAATGGAAAAATTTGAACAGGGTATCAGGGAACTCAAGGACAATATGAACCGCACAAATATACGTGTTGTGGGTGTCCCAGAAGGAGAAGAGAAGGGAAAAGGAGGAGAAAAACTAATGGAAGAAATTTTCACTGAAAATTTCCCAACTCTTATGAAAGACCTAAAATTACAGATCCAAGAAGTGCAGCGCACCCCAAAGAGATTAGACCCAAATAGGCGTTCTCCAAGACACTTACTAGTTAGAATGTCAGAGGTCAAAGAGAAAGAGAAGATCTTGAAAGCAGCAAGAGAAAAACAATCCATTACATACAAGGGAAACCCAATAAGACTTTGTGTAGATTTCTCAGCAGAAACCATGGAAGCTAGAAGACAGTGGGATGATATATTTAAAATACTAAAAGAGAAAAACTGCCAACCAAGATTCCTATATCCAGCAAAATTATCCTTCAAAAATGAGGGAGAAATTAAAACATTCTCAGACAAAAAGTCACTGAAAGAATTCGTGACCAAGAGACCAGCTCTGCAAGAAATACTAAAGGGAGCACTAGAGTCAGATACGAAAAGACAGAAGAGAGAGGTATGGAGAAGAGTGTAGAAAGAAGGAAAATCAGATATGATATATATAATACAAAAGGCAAAATGTTAGAGGAAAATATTATCCAAACAGTAATAACACTAAATGTCAATGGACTGAATTCCCCAATCAAAAGATATAGATTGGCAGAATGGATTAAAAAACAGGATCCTTCGATATGCTGTCTACAGGAAACACATCTTAGACCCAAAGATAAACATAGGTTGAAAGTGAAAGGTTGGGAAAAGATATTTCATGCAAATAACAACCAGAAAAGAGCAGGAGTGGCTATACTAATATCCAACAAATTAGACTTCAAATGTAAAACAGTTAAAAGAGACAAAGAAGGACACTATATACTAATAAAAGGAACAATTAAACAAGAAGACATAACAATCATAAATATTTACGCACCGAATCAGAATGCCCCAAAATACGTGAGGAATATACTGCAAACACTGAAAAGGGAAATAGACTCATATACCATAATAGTTGGAGACTTCAACTCACCACTCTCATCAAGGGACAGAACATCTAGACAGAGGATCAACAAAGAAATAGAGAATCTGAATATTACTATAAATGAACTAGACTTAATAGATATTTATAGGACATTACATCCCACAACAGCAGGATACACCTTTTTCTCAAGTGCTCATGGATCATTCTCAAAGATAGACCATATGCTGGGTCACAAAGCAAGTCTCAACAAATTTAAAAAGATTGAAATCTTACACAACACTTTCTCGGACAATAAAGGAATGATGTTGGAAATCAATAATAGGCAGAGTGCCAGAAAATTCACAAATACGTGGAGGCTCAACAACACACTCCTAAACAACGACTGGGTCAAAGAAGAAATTGCAAGAGAAATTAGCAAATACCTCGAGGCGAATGAAAATGAAAACACAACATATCAAAACTTATGGGACGCAGCAAAGGCAGTGCTAAGAGGGAAATTTATTGCTCTAAATGCCTATATCAGAAAAGAAGAAAAGGCAAAAATTCAGGAATTAACTATCCATTTGGAAGAACTGGAGAAAGAACAGCAAGCTAACCCCAAAGCAAGCAAAAGGAAAGAAATAACAAAGATTAGAGCACAAATAAATGAAATTGAAAACATGAAAACAATAGAGAAAATCAATAAGGTCAGAAGTTGGTTCTATGAGAAAATCAATAAGATTGATGGGCCCTTAGCAAGATTGACAAAAAGAAGAAGAGAGAGGATGCAAATAAATAAGATCAGAAATGGAAGAGGAGACATAACTACTGACCTCACAGAAATAAAGGAGGTAATAACAGGATACTATGAACAACTTTACGCTAATAAATACAACAATTTAGAGGAAATGGACGGGTTCCTGGAAAGACATGAACAACCAACTTTGACTCAAGAAGACATAGATGACCTCAACAAACCAATCACAAGTAAAGAAATTGAATTAGTCATTCAAAAGCTTCCTAAAAAGAAAAGTCCAGGACCAGATGGTTTCACATGTGAATTCTACCAAACGTTCCAGAAAGAATTAGTACCAATTCTCTTCAAACTCTTCAAAAAAATCGAAGTGGAGGGAAAACTATCTAATTCATTCTATGAAGCCAACATCACCCTCATACCAAAACCAGGCAAAGATATTACAAAAAAAGAAAACTACAGACCAATCTCTCTAATGAATACAGATGCAAAAATCCTCAATAAAATTCTAGCAAATCGTATCCAACAACACATTAAAAGAATTATACATCATGACCAAGTAGGATTCATCCCAGGTATGCAAGGATGGTTCAACATAAGAAAATCAATTAATGTAATACACCATATCAACAAATCAAAGCAGAAAAATCACATGATCATCTCAATTGATGCAGAGAAGGCATTCGACAAGATTCAACATCCTTTCCTGTTGAAAACACTTCAAAAGATAGGAATACAAGGGAACTTCCTTAAAATGATAGAGGGAATATATGAAAAACCCACAGCTAATATCATCCTCAATGGGGAAAAATTGAAAACTTTCCCCCTAAGATCAGGAACAAGACAAGGATGTCCACTATCACCACTATTATTCAACATTGTGTTGGAGGTTCTAGCCAGAGCAATTAGACAAGAAAAAGAAATACAAGGCATCAAAATTGGAAAGGAAGAAGTAAAACTATCACTGTTTGCAGACGATATGATACTATACGTCGAAAACCCGGAAAAATCCACAACAAAACTACTAGAGCTAATAAATGAGTACAGCAAAGTAGCAGGTTACAAGATCAACATTCAAAAATCTGTAGCATTTCTATACACTAGTAATGAACAAGCTGAGGGGGAAATCAAGAAACGAATCCCATTTACAATTGCAACTAAAAGAATAAAATACCTAGGAATAAATTTAACTAAAGAGACAAAAAACCTATATAAAGAAAACTACAAAAAACTGCTAAAAGAAATCACAGAAGACCTAAATAGATGGAAGGGCATACCGTGTTCATGGATTGGAAGACTAAATATAGTTAAGATGTCAATCCTACCTAAATTGATTTACAGATTCAATGCAATACCAATCAAAATCCCAACAACTTATTTTTCAGAAATAGAAAAACCAATAAGCAAATTTATCTGCAAGGGCAGGGTGCCCCGAATTGCTAAAAACATCTTGAGGAAAAAAACGAAGCTGGAGGTCTCGCGCTGCCTGACTTTAAGGCATATTATGAAGCCACAGTGGTCAAAACAGCATGGTATTGGCATAAAGATAGATATATCGACCAATGGAATCGAATAGAGTGCTCAGATATAGACCCTCTCATCTATGGACATTTGATCTTTGATAAGGCAGTCAAGCCAACTCACCTGGGACAGAGCAGTCTCTTCAATAAATGGTGCCTAGAGAACTGGATATCCATATGCAAAAGAATGAAAGAAGACCCGTATCTCACACCTTATACAAAAGTTAACTCAAAATGGATCAAAGATCTAAACATTAGGTCTAAGACCATAAAACAGTTAGAGGAAAATGTAGGGAGATATCTTATGAAACTTACAATGGGAGGCGGTTTTATGGACCTTAAACCTAAAGCAAGAGCACTGAAGAACGAAATAAATAAATGGGAGCTCCTCAAAATTAAACACTTTTGTGCATCAAAGAACTTCATCAAGAAAGTAGAAAGACAGCCTACACAATGGGAGACAATATTTGGAAATGACATATCAGATAAAGGTCTAGTATCCAGAATTTATAAAGAGATTGTTCAACTCAACAACAAAAAGACAGCCAACCCAATTACAAAATGGGAAAAAGACTTGAACAGACACCTACCAGAAGAGGAAATACAAATGGCCAAAAGGCACATGAAGAGATGCTCAATGTCCCTGGCCATTAGAGAAATGCAAATCAAAACCACAATGAGATATCATCTCACACCCACCAGAATGGCCATTATCAACAAAACAGAAAATGACAAGTGCTGGAGAGGATGTGGAGAAAGAGGCACACTTATCCACTGTTGGTGGGAATGTCAAATGGTGCAACCACTGTGGAAGGCAGTTTGGCGGTTCCTCAAAAAGCTGAATATAGAATTGCCATATGACCCAGCAATACCATTGCTGGGTATCTACTCAAAGGATTTAAGGGCAAAGACACAAATGGACATTTGCACACCAATGTTTATAGCAGCGTTATTTACAATTGCAAAGAGATGGAAACAGCCAAAATGTCCATCAACAGACGAGTGGCTAAACAAACTGTGGTATATACATACGATGGAATATTATGCAGCTTTAAGACAGGATAAACTCATGAAGCATGTAATAACATGGATGGACCTAGAGAACATTATGCTGAGTGAGTCTAGCCAAAAACTAAAGGACAAATACTGTATGGTCCCACTGATGTGAACAGACATTCCAGAATAAACTTGGAATATGTCATTGGTAACAGAGTCCAGCAGGAGTTAGAAACAGGGTAATATTATGTGTAATTGGAGCTGAAGGGATACAGACTGTGCAACAAGACTAGATACAAAAACTCAAAAATGGACAGCACGATAATACCTAATTGTAAAGTAATCATGTTAAAACACTGAATGAAGCTGCATCTGAGCTATAGGTTTTTTGTTTTTTTTTTTTTTACTATTATTATTACTTTTATTTTTTTTCTCTATATTAACATTCTATATCTTTTTCTGTCGTGTTGCTAGTTCTTCTAAACTGATGCAAATGTACTAAGAAGCGATGATCATGCATCTATGTGATGATGTTAAGAATTACTGATTGCATATGTAGAATGGTTTGATTTCTAAAAAAAAAACTGTCTACCATGCCAGTGGGGAAGGGGGGCCAGCCTCCACAGTTTCAGAAACGTTACTTACAGTTCTGTGCTTTGATCTCAGCCATTCCACCCATTCCAAACTGGTATATGATGTGTGTCTGATCACAGAAGTTCCCCAGTTTTCCAGACAGCTCTTACTGTTTACTAGCTGCCCTAGAGGATGAACTAAATTCCACATCTCCCTATGTCACCACCTTGCCCTGTCTGCTCCTCTATTTTATTTTTAATTTCTACTATTATGCCTTTGATCCTGATAGTTTCTATTGTTTCTTTTTATAATTTCAAATTTCTCTTTATACTCTTTATACTATTGTCTTCCTAATATCCTTTCTCTCTTTATGCCTATTTGCCTTCATCTCCTTGAACTGACTTTGGATATTTGCATGAACATCTTTCATTAGTTGTACCAACTTCTAAATATCCTCCAAAGTTTTAATTTTTCTCCTGACTGAACCATTTATTTCTGGCTTATAAACTTTTGGCTGATGTCTGGGTATCTATTTATTTTGATGTGTTAATTCTGAAGATCAGTTTCTCCCTATGGTCTAGAGTTTTATTGTTGGCTGGCTTTGTGTTAAGGTTTTCTTTGATGCTTGGTCCAACTTATTCTAGACCTTTAGAGTAGCCCATGTGTATTCAGATTTACTCTACTCTTCTTCATCTGTTTATTGTCTTGGATATCAGTACAGTTTTTAAGATTGCACTTTTTCTGTCTTGCACTAAGAGGAGAAAGCTTCCTTTCCTCTGTTCTTCTCTGGAAATTTTGATCTGTTCTGCTTGGTTGTGTGCACAATTTTATCTCTAGCCCCGATGTTTTGTTTAAATTCTCTCTCTCAGTGCCCCCTTTTCTATACACTTTTCAATTCTGGGACACATCTTTACAGCAGCTTGGTTCTCCCCTTATCAACTTGACAATCATACACATCTTTTTAAGCTGTATTTAACCTCTAAAGAAAAATAATAACAGTCATATTTTCACCTAACATAATTCAAGTATCCTGTGTACAACTGGAAACACACTAACACTTTCCCCAGAACAAGATGCAAGTCTTTTGTAATAATTACTGTTAAATTGATATCCTCAAACTTCAATACTATGACATAAAATTAATCATTTCTTCTTATATGAAAAGGAGGTAAGAGGGAAAAGAAAGATATTTGTTCTATGTATATATACAAACATATTCATAATGAAACAATGACAAAATACTCATAACCACTATAGTTCTCATTTCTGCAACTGGTTAAGTGGACATAACTCATACTTATAATTACCTTCTTCTATTATCCATTCCATATTCCCTTTCCTCTCAGCAAGTAACTCAACTGATCTTGCTTCTTTGCCTGATAGGGTGATCCAAACCTCCATTTCTGAAGGGCCTGGGTCATTAGTGGTTCTTCCAGATTATGTTGTTGCAGTTTTCCACTGCCTTTAGTCACAGAGCATGGTAGTACTAAAAGATGCCATTGGGAGTCTCCTATGTCCCAATCAAACTTCTCATTACCTCCCTTATGTAGTAGCAATCCTATTTCCTCTTGGATAATCAGGATCACTCACCCCAGTAGGCACAGTAATTCCCTTATTTGCCTGTTGATTCAGAGGCATAAGCCCAAAGTGACTGGGTGGCGCCTGAAATTCTAGTTCAGTGGAATTAGTTATGTCTCTTTGTGGTAGCATTCCTCCTTTTGGAAATAAGACCAGCAGAGCTTAAAGTCTCAGGGACAGGAAGTAAAAAATGTGGATCACTAGAGATAATTGTAAGTGGTGCCACTCCCATCTTCACCCCTTGATTCCTAAGCCCATGAGCACTGGCTATGGAAGAAACAGCACGGCAGAGTAGATGCTAATTTAGAGCACAAATGGCCTCCTTAAGAATATTGCCCCAACTCTGCAAGGTACTGTCACCTAGTTGGCACTGTAATTAAGTCTTCAGAAAGGCATTCCACCATTCTATCAATCTCTTGTTTCAGGATGATGGAATGCAAATAAGTTCAGTGAATTCCATAAGCATGTGTCCATACCCATATTTCAGTTGCTGTGAACTGCATTCCTTGATCAGAAGTGATGCTATGTGGAATACCACAATGGTGGATAAAAAATTCTGTAAATCCTTGGGTGGGAGTTTTGGAAGTCGGATTGTGTGCAGGGAAGGCAAATCCATACCTGGAGTATGTGTCTATTCCCGTAAGAACACCCCCCATTCCATGCTGGAATAGAACAATGAGAACAAAACACCCCCCATTCCATGCTGGAATAGCCCAATGTAATCAACTTACCACCAGAGATCGTGGGGAATGGTGCCATATCAGAGACTAAATGTTGATCTCTGATGCTGGAATACGGGCCCTCAGTACTGGCTCATCAGGTGATCCTCAGTGAGTGGAAGACCATGTTGCTGAGTCCATGCATAACCTCCATTCCTACCACTTTAGAGGGAACCCACTGGGCAATCACAGGAGTGAATGGGGAAAGACCTTAACTGGTATCCACAGAACAGGCCACCCTATCCACTGGATTATTAAAATCTTTCTGTGCTGAAATCACTCTTGGGTAAGCATTCAAATGGGACACAAATATCTTCCATGTTTTTCACTCATTCAGAAATGTCTATCCACATACCTCTTCTCCAGACATCACTGTTACCAATTTTCCAAGTCCCTTACCATCCAGCCAAACCATTGGCCACAGCCCACGAGTCAGCAGACAAATGCACCTGTACCTATTTCTCCTTTCAAGCAAAATAAACAACCAAGTATACTGTTCAAAGTTCTGCCTAATAGGAGGGTTTCCCTTTACCTCTGTCCTTTAGGATTGTCCCAGAAAGGGGCAGTTGTGCTGTAGCTGTCCACTTTTTGGTGGTAGCTTCATATCATGAAGAAATGTCTATAAACTTGGCCTAAGTTTTCTCTTCCTCAGTCAAGTGATAATAGGGAATTTCCCATGAGCCCATAGGTATAGTCTGGAAAAGGGAAGGAAACATGGCAAGAGTGGGGGACATGGGTATTTGGGACACTTTCTCATGTAACTTACTTGCACCTTCAGGGCTTACTCAAGGCCAATCTCATATACCCCACTTTCATTAGCTGATAGAGTGCTGCTATGCACACCCAAATTTATGACTTGGTGGGTCAGACAATACCCAGGACTTGATAGGCAATTCAGGTCTCATGGCAACTTGATGGTCAGTCTCTGCAAAGACCCAGGCCAAAAGCTCTTTATCAAATGAAAAGTAGTTATCTCCATAGGATTGCAGTGCTTTGCTCCAAGATCCTAAGGGTCTACGCTGTGATTCCCCTATAGGGGCCTGCCAAAGGCTCCAAACAGCATGCCTATTTGCAACTGAAATGTCTAGTACCATTGGATCTGCTGGATCATATGGCACAAGTGGCAGAGCAACTTGTACAGTATTCTGGACCTGTTGGAGATCCTCCTTTAGTTCCAGTCTGCCCTCAAAACTAGCACCTTTTCAGGTCACTGCATAAATGGGCTCAAGTAGAACACCCAAAAAAGGAATATGTTGCCTCCAAAATCCATAAAGGCCAACTAGCCATTGTGCTCTTAGTTGTAGGAGGGGCCAAATGTAATATCTTAGCCTCCACTTTAGAAGGGATATCTCAACATATGCCATACCACTGGATATCTAGACATTTCACTCAGGTGAAAGAACCCTGAATTTTTGTTGGATTTGTCTCCCATCCTCTGACATGCAAATATCTTACCATAAATCTTGAGTAGTTGCTACTTCGTGCTCACTAGGTCCAATCAGCATAATGTCAACAATATACAAGGCAGTGTGATGTCTCATGGGAGAGGTGATCAACTTCCCTGTGGTCTAGATTATGGCACAGGGCTGGAGAATGAGTTGATTGATTTACCCCTGAGATAGGACAGTAAAGATGTATTGCTGACCTTGCCAGCTGAAAGTAAACTTTCAGTATTGAGAAGAAAAGCATTTGCAAAATCAGTAGCTGCATACCAGGTACTAGGGGATATGTTGATTTTCTCAAGCAATGATAACACGTCTGGAATAACAGCTACATTTGGAATCACCACCTGGCTGAGTTTATGATAATCTACAGTCATCCCCCAAGATCCATCTGTTTACTGCACAGACCAAATAGGAGAGTTAAACGGGGATGTGATGAGAATCACCCTGCATCCTTCAGTCCTTGATGGTGGCACTCATCTCTGTGATCCCCCCAGGAATGTGGAATTACTTTTGATTTACTCTTTTACTAGGTAGAGACAGTTCTAGTGGTTTTCACTTGGCCTTTCATACCAAAATAGCTTTCACTTTACAAGTCAGGGAACGAATTGTGGGGATTCTGTCATTTACTCAGTATGTCCATTTCAAATTATGCATTCCAGGACTGGGAAAATAACTGTGGAATGGGTTCAGGGCCCCACTGACCCTACTATGAGATGGGCCTGAGCTAAAACTCCATTAATCACCTGTTCTCCAAAAGTGATATTTTGGGTCTCCTGGAATTAATGTCAGGTCCAAGCCAGTGTCTTAATAATTCCCAAAATGTCTAATAATTTTCTTTCCCCATTGCACAGTCACCTAGTAAAGGCCTTAGATCCCTTTGGGGAAGGTTTGGAGGAAGATAAATGGTATAAATCTTTGGCAATATAGCAGGATCCTTCCCCAGTGGGACCCAGCCTTCCTTTCCTTCAAGGGGTTCTCAGTCTGTAAACTGTCTCAAGTCTGGGTTTTGTTTAAGGGGCTCTGACTCTCTTGTCTGTGTGATTCAAGTAAGAATTTCGTTTGCTTTGCCCAGAACTCTTATATTTATACAGATCAAGTAAGAATTTAGTGGACTGACCATCTATTTCCCTTCTAAATTCCCCATGATCAACTAGCCAATGCCAAAGGTCTCTGCAAGTCATACTATTCTGAATACTGCTTTCGGACTTCGCTGTTCATAACAAGAGTCACCTCCACCTTGTCTCTGGCAATTAAGTACTTTAACAACAAGTTTGTCCATGACATTCAGCTCAGTACCTGCCTGGCTAAGGAACTGAGAGTTATTTCCTCTTTGTGATCATCTCATTCACAGCAAACTGTTAAGGGATTCAGTTGGACTCATAGGGTTTTGTCAATACCTGAAGACCCCAGTAATTCCTACCTAGTGTCAGGTGGATGAATGGCCAGATAGCTTGTGTCAAGCCACCCTGCCCCAGATTAGCCCTGAGCTCCTGCCTCTTTTACTTTATATATCCTCAGATTTAGAAAATGGGGGAAAAGAGTGAAAACATCAGCCCTGACTCCAAGGATACAATCCCAGCAGTCTTTCCAAGGGAGTGGACTAAGTAGGAGTCAACAAGGAAAACTTCCCCTGCATTTGAATTGCAGATTAGTGCTTGAACATTTGTTCTCACCCAAAGTGTTTGACTGTTAGATGTTTCTTGTGAAGAGTTTTGCCAATAAATATATTAAATGTATCCACCTCAATGGTAAATCTATCAGCTCCCCTCGTTAATTCTAGGTGTCCTTTTCTTCCCAACCAGAAGCAGCGTTTACCAATGACTCTTTTACAAAGATCAAGAAACAACTTCAGACTATTTTTAATGTATTCAGATCAATGAAGACCAGAGAAAAACATTTTCTCTAAAACAGTACCCTTTAGGTGCTGGCTCATCCAAGTAACCCTCTCTCATTGTTTCTTTGAAGGTAGCTGAAAGACTCAAATGCTCCCTGTTTGTGCACCCCTGGGACATGCAAATGGATGGAAGGATGGCCAAGTACTGGCTCCCTTGGCTCGTAGGTTTGTGTTACTTGGAAGTCCAGGAAAAAAGGACCAATTCTTGGGCTGCCTTAAACATTGGGAATTTACTGGCTCACAGTTTTGAGGCTAGAAGAGATCCAAATCAAGCTACCATTAAGGTTATGCTTTCTTACTGAAAACGGGATTTCTGGGGCTGGCTGATGGTAATTCTTACTCCTTGGCTCCTCTGACACATAGCAATGCACATGGTGGCCTCTCCTAACTTTGTCCATGTCTTCCAGGGTACATTGACTTTCAGCTTCTGGCTGCTTCCTCTGTAGCTTTTTCTCTCCCTGACCTTCCCTGTAAGGCCTTCAGAAATAGGATTACAACTCATCCAGGACCACACTTTATCTGAAGTAACCTTATCAATAGATCCTATTTATAAGAGTTCACACTTACAGGTATAGGCCAAATTTAAGAACATGTTTTCCTGAACACATAGCTCCAAACCATCAAACCAAACATCTATGTAACCTTATTATTCCAAAGAAAGAAAATACAAATAATTAACAGGATTGTGAGTAGTAACAATTACCATTTATTGAGTCCTTACTCAGACAAGTACTATGTATATTATTTCATTTAATTTTAACCATATTCACACAGAACTCTTTGAGGTTAACATTATAATGACCATTTTATACATGGAGAGAACAAGTCTCGGAGTGGTTAGGTAAGCTGCCCAAGTCACAAAGCAAATACATGGAAATGGAATTTAAGCATAGATCTGTCTGATTCCAAAGCTCATGCTCTTAACCATCTCACTGCACAGCTTCCCAAAGAGGCTCCAGAGAAAAGAAACAAGGCCTGTCTAGGAGATTTAAAGAAGCTGATAATAGCATCACCTCTTAGAAATGAGAAACGTGGAGTTCAGCTTCCACCAAACAAAGATCTGAAGTACTAGATTGTAGATGATCCAGGCTTTTAATTTTCCAATTGTCTACTCTGCCCTTTGCCTCCTGCAGTTTTCATTCATGGTTCCACAAGAGGGAAATGGCAAGTGAGAGAGGAGGAACTCCTGTTTGGTATATCCAACCCCTTGCTATGAGTCCTGAAAAGAAGAGATGGAGCCAGATGCAAAACCCATGTATACTTCTGAAACCACAAGTAAAAAGTACAAGGTTATCTACAAACCAAGGAAAAGCCAGTTCTTAACTGAAAAGCTGTGGGTTTTTTTAAAGGGCCATTATCTATACTTTCTCCAGTATAATTAGCATAAATAATTAGGAAGTAACTTAAATGGCACTATCATGAAGAATTAGAGTAATATACTGAAAGTCAAAAAACTGAATGTTTGTCATAGCTTAGTCTCTATTTTGCTGTATAACCTACAGCAAGTCACTTCAACTCTTTAGACCCCAGTTACTTATTCATAAAACAAAAGAGTTGGTCTGGATTCTTTCAAGGTCTCTTTCTGCTCTGGCATTGTTTGCTCCTGTGAGTGCTGGTCACCTTGAAAGAAATTCTCATTCTGGTTCATACAACTTCAAAAAGTGCCACAAACTGATTTATAGTCAGAAGTTCCCCATATGTAAAACAGAGGATAAAATTTGTATATAAAGTCATTTCATCATTCATTTCTCCAGCAAGAATATATTGATCCCCTCTAGCATGCCAGGCCCTATTCCAGGCACCAAGGATAGAAAGATGAACAAAACCTCTGCTTTCATAGAGATCATATTCTGGTTTGAGGAAATAGAACATAAACAAGCATACAAATAAACAGACAAACAGGCTTTCAGGCAATACCAAGTGCTTTGAGGAGGTAATGGGGGTAGGGAGTGGAATGTGGTTGGTGGCAGATGTTTTAGAAGATGCCAGAAAAGGCCCATGTGAGGAAATAGTATTTTAGTTAAGGCTTGAAGTATAAGGAGTGTTTCAGTTTGCTAATGCTGCCTGAACGCAATGTACAAGAAATGGATTAGCTTTTATAAAGGGGATTTATTAAGTCACAAGTTACAATTCTAAAATCATAAAAATGTCCAAATTAAGCCCTCAGCAAAAGGAATCTTCACTCAAGAAAGGCCAATCCTATACAGGGTTTCTCTGTCACATGGAAAGGTATCTGGCAATGTCTACTGGCCCTTTGCTCCTGGATTTCGTTGCTTCATCTCCTGGTTTCAGTGGCCTCCTCTTTGAGCTTCTATCTATCTCCAAGCATCTCCAGATATCTGTGTCTAGGCATCCCCTCTTATTGTCAGCTCTCCAAGCATCTCCAAACATCAGTGTCTGGAGCAATCTCCAAAATGCTCCATTCTTAGACAATTTCAGGAAGCTAATTAAGACCCACCTTGAATGGGCAGGGTCACATCTCATGGAAGAAATCTAATCAAAAGGTCCCACCCACAACTGCATGAGTCACATTTCCATGGAAACAACCTAATCAAAATATCCCACCCAAATAGGTCTGTCCCCAAATGATTGCATTAGGATTAGGTGCATGGCTTTTCTGGGGTACAAAACAGTTTCAAACCAGTACAAGTTGCTGTACAAAGAACCAGGAAAAGACGGAAATGGACAGCATAAACAGCAGATACAAAGGCCTCAGGCCAAAACAAAACAAAACAAAGCCTTCGTTGATCTCACATTTCCACATTTCCCTTCATCTTCCAGTCCTTTCACCCTGCTTCAGAGCAAAGCTTTTCAAAAGTCTCATCTACGGGCATCATCTCCTCTTCCTCCTGTTCTAAACCTCCTCTTCAGATCTACATATAGCTGGTCCCTGTTCTTTATTCGGGTTATCCATCCAAAAGTCACCTATGCAGAGAAGGCTTCCCTGACTACCCACTCAATTTCATGGTACCTAATTTAGTGTCTTCATTGCACTGTTCATAATCCGAAATTATCTTTTTCATTCATTTGTCTGATATCTATTAACCCAACTAGAACATAATTTTTTAGTTCAGGGACCTTGTTTTCCTCGTTTACTGCCTAATAAATATCTGGTGAATGAATGAAAAGATTTTAGGTGACTGGCATGAGTGGGAGAAGTGGCTTGAGGTGAGGGTAGGGAAGAACGCAGGGCCAAAACTGTACAGGGCCTTATGACTAATGGTAAAGAGTTTGAATTTTATTCTAAAGGTAGAGGATGACCATTAGAGGATTGAAGGATTTCAAGCAGGGGAGGTCATGATCTCATTTATTATAAAGATTCCATTTTGGCTAACCGTGTGAATAATGGATTATGGGGATATGATCCAAGTAATCAATGGAGAACAGAATTACAGGACTAGAAGGGAGCTGTTCATTCCCCTGCCTTCAGGAAGTTTTGCCCACAAGCCACTCCCAGATAGTTAAGAGTACATGAGGTTTCTAGAATGCCCAGGGACAGACTTACCAGCACTTCTCAGGTGATCAGGGACCCAGAAAATGGAACAGCGATGGTCTAGGACAGAATAAGCATCAGACGAAGGCCACTTTTGGCATCTGGAGGGTCAGACTTCCCCAGAAGGCACAGCTTTAGCTATGGAGTAATCAGAGATTTCTGAGTCGGTCTGAAAATCAGTGATCTGGAAAAGTAGACAGGACCAGCTCCATGAGGATAAAGACATCAGACATGGACCAGCTGCTTCTGTTAGGAGCCCAAAGCAGTTTAAATAATTCATTTTCATTTGGTTATTTTCAACCTCAGCTCCAAGAGGTGGCAAAGATTTGCCAGGAAAAATAAAAGTTAATGTTTATTGAATGCTTACTAAGTGCTGAGTGCTGTCTGCTGAATCTCCAATTGACCCATTGGCAGAAATGAACCATTATTATTCCAATTTTAAAGAAAAAGAAAATCCAAGGCACAGAGAGATAATTAATATTTGCTGAGCACCTCCAATGCGAAGTTCTAGCCAGGAACTTTGCTAACATAATCACCTTTCAGAGCTCCATAAAAGCCTTGCAAGATGAGCAACACCTTACAGATAAAGACCCAAAGCCTCAGAGGCATTAAGTAACTTGTCAAAGGCCAGGAGGCAAAAAAATCAGGTCGTCCTACGGTTGAACTGACTTCCGCATTCCACTTGCCCCATGGCATCCAAAACTGAACTCAAAGGGAATGAAGACTAAAGCTGGGTACTCTGGTTTCTTGACTGTGTTCTAGCCTCTAGATGTCTCTACCATCTAACAGCAAATAGGAAACTTCAAATGGTTCACCATCTAACCATGCTGGGGCACAAACAATTATGACAAATTGCCACTTCCCTTAGTACAACTGAGCTGCTTCTTGCTTGAGGTAACAAGCCCCTATTACACCTTATGATTGTTTCCACCTTCAGGAATGCCTGCAGAGACCACTATGGCCATTTGCTCCATGATCATGGGTGGAGTGTTTACGAAGTTTCCTAACCTGAAAGTGTGTTTTGCACATGGAGGTAAGAACCTTTCCTTCCAGCCATCATTTTAGTCATCAAATATATAACTGTTTGGAGACAAAACCCATTTTTGCAGGTAAAGTTTGGTGGGAAGTTTTTATTTTGTTTTTTATTTAAGTTCCTCTAATAAGACTATAAGCTCTCCAGTTTTCCATAGTCCCTACCATTCCTTACTGTTTATGGATAGGTCTAAAACACATAACAGACACATAACATCAAACTATACATGTTATTCTCTAACTTGGTTTTCCCACTCAGCATGAAAAAGACATCTTTCCATGTCAATAAATACAGAGCTCCATCATTTTTGATAGTTGCATACATGTATGCCATCATAATTCAGACATTTACCAACCCAGAAATAGATTTTCTCTATATTTTGCTAATACAGTCACACTATATTTGAGACCTTTGGCCACATATCTTAACATACTTGTCTTGTCTCTTTAGGATAAATTCCTCAAGTCAGAATTCCTAGAAGAGTTCAGGTCATTTCTCCTGGGTCTTCTCCCAGCATTTGGAAGCCAAAAGTTCCTTTGTTAATACTGTTAATAAAATGAGCTCAAGTAACTTCTTGCACATAATGTTAAGACTGAAAGGAATCCTTTCCAATCAATACTAGCCCCTCAGTAATGTGTTTTACTTGCAGGCGGTGCCTTCCCCTTCACAGTGGGAAGAATATCACATGGATTTAACATGCGCCCAGATCTGTGTGCCCAGGACAATCCAACCAATCCAAGGAAATACCTTGGTTCTTTTTATACAGATTCCTTGGTTCATGATCCTCTGGCTCTCAAGCTGTTAATAGATGTCATAGGAAAGGTAAGACCAAATTGCCATTCAGATTGGTTATGTGAGCAGATTCAGGATCAGCAATCAGTTAATTGACCTCCTTCCAGAAGAAGGATAGAAGAAAAGGCACTAGAAGAAAGGAAGACAATGAGGTTTGAGATTAGATCTGCTTGCACAGGGATCCTCTCCAGGACCCCTCTCAACATAGGGTATATATCACCAGAGAACTTTTATGCATGCTGGAGAAATTCCAGATAATCCACATACCTGGCTTCTTTCCTAGGGACATTCCTATACCGTAAAAAAAAAAAAAAGATAGGTGAAAATGTGGTAAACAGGGAAGAGCCAACAAATCCACCTAGGTTAAAGTCCTTGCTCTACCTCTTATTGTGAACACAATTGTCTTCATCCTCTAAATGGGGATAACTGAAACATTAGAGAGAGAGAAGAAATGCAGTGCTGGAAAATCGCACTCCGTAGGTAGGCAGCAATCAAGATGATGAAAGGTCTATATAACACCAGGCTGCAAAATTTCTTCCTGGCATAATATGGCCTAAGTTTTGAAAATGATTCTCTTGCTTAGCTGAAAATATCAGCACAGTGTTACTTTAAACTCCATAAGGAGAAGTTTTTCCTCTGTTGTGATCTGCCAGCCGATTTCCCTGTTGATGGCACCTCTACCTTGAAGTATTCTTTGGAAATGCTAACTCAGCAAGTTAGATAAGTTTTAAGGCAAAAGCAAAAGTCTGAAGTAGTGAAAAGTCTGAAGTATTTACTATTCCAATTCCATTTTAATACTTCCAGATATCTCTAAAATGTTTCCCCAGTTTCAACAAGCAAAAATCTTTGAGGGCTTCTTTTGGACATACTTAAAGATTTGCAACAGGATACTTGGGTTAAGATTAGACCCTAAGGTTTTTGAAATTTTGTTTAGCAGAAAAAGAGTTCTGTCATTTGAAAGGTGAAAGTCATTTTATCTGGTTTGAGAAAAACACTAGAATACAATCATCAAACATTCTAGTTAGGTAATTACGTATGTGATTGGGCTCTGTCTTTGAGCCTTCTAGCTTTTGTGTTGTTGCTAAAAGAGATGGGTGGTTAACAGTTGGTTGTGACAGCTGATTGTTATTGATTTGGAGGGAGGGGCAATGGGGAGATATATGTATGAACTACAAAGGAGAGAAGATGAATAAGTGGCTCTTTTTGAGAGACTTTGTAAGATTCTGGACTTAGAGTAAGGGAGGAGGGGGATAGCACAGAATTGGGGAAAGGTGTCATTCTATTTACCACCACATCAAGCCTAGTATACTCCCCTAGTATTCTTAGAAATGGCAACAACAGAAGACAATACCCTTGACAAATACAAAATCCACCCTAATGAAGGATACTATCAGCACCTTTAAATAGCACCCAGGGCAATACACGTTAAGGGGCCAGAGCAGAAAAGGAAGAATATGGCAAATATCTCATGGCAGCTCGTGGATAGAGTAGATGATGAGCACATGTGCATGCACACCTTTTGGGAACACCCACAAAAACTCAGAAAGCACTTGGCAATGTTAATGGTGCTGAGATCTTACATTCAAACTATGAAAACTTGAACTATTACAAATTGGGCATCAAAAACAAATGTGACTTCTTTTTATGTGACCTCACAAGCTGGTGAATCCAGGACATATCAGGAGTATATATTAAAAATTTAGAGATTGTCTTGAAAATAGTAATGCCTCCTTATTCTACTTATATTGGCGTCAGCAAATTCTCTTTCAAAACCAATCCCCAAAACAGACTGGCTAAGAAAAGTACAAGCATGACAGCTGGGCTAGAGAGCAACCTGTCCAGATTATATATTTTTTATATTTATTATATATTAGTAACATTTGATTGTTTAAATATAGGCATCGCTTTTACATATCAAAAAACTTAAATATTTTAAGAATAAATATATGTCATTCATACATGCAAACCAAAATCAGTTATAGCACCAAATATATCAAACTTTGATATCTGGTCAAGGAGGACTTAAACTACATAATCTTTAAGCTTCCTTCCATCTCTAAAATTCTGTGTTTTTAATCTACAATTACTTATTTTTTAAGTCAGATACAAAGAAAGCTAGTTATACATTTTCAGTCTATCACTGTGAAAATATGAGAAAAAGGGAAACTTTTTTGCCTTATATTAACTTGATTCTAGAAAATATACTTTACATAGTTAGACGGAGAGATTTTTGAGAAGTCAGTCATCATCCTATTATGGCTATATCATAATATTGACTAGATTACTGGTAATCTATTGCTGCATAAGTATTACCCTAAAACCTAGTGGCTTAAAATAATAATAAGCACCTATTCTCTCTCATGGTCTCTGTGTGTCAGGAATTTAGGAGCACCTTAATTGGCTCAGGTTTCTCATTAGGTTGCAGGCAAGATGTCAGTCTGGGCTGCAGTCATCTGAAGGCTTGACTGGAGCTGAAGGTTTTATTTCAAAGGTGGTTTTTACACATGGCTTGTACATTGGTGCTGGGTTTGGATGGGAGGAAAAGTTCATCCCCAGATGGGCCCTCTCCAAAGTGCCACTTGAGAGTCCACACAATATTATTTTACTTATTTTAGTAGTGAAAATCATGGAGCTCTCTTTACTTTAATACATAGGTCTACCTTATTCTCATTAACAGCTACAAACTACTCCACTGAACCCATACACCATCAAATACACTCTTAAAAAGCTAATGGATCAAAAAAGAAATTGCAAGGGAAATGAGAAAATGCCTTGATGAGTAAAAACAGAAACACATCATAACTTATGGGATACAGAAAATAAGTGCTCAGAGGGAAATGTATGGATGTTCATTATTACATTAAAAAAAAGAAACACAACCTAACCTTATACCTTAACAAGCTAGAGAAAGAAGAGCAACACAACCTAAAGCTAGCAGAAGGAAGGAAATACTGAAGATTAGAACAAAAATAAGTAGAATAGAGAATAGAAAAATAGTAGAGAAAATCAACAAAGCCAAAAGTTTGCTCTTTGAAAGTATCAATAAAATTGACAAACCTTTAGCTACACTGACAAAAAAAGACAAAAGTTACAAATATCTAAAATTAGAAAATAAAACTGGGAACATTACTACAAACCTTACAGAAATAAAAGGATCATAAGAGAATACAATAAAAATGATAGGCCAACAAATTAGATAACCTAGATGAAACAGACAAATTCCTAGAAACACACAAATTACCTAAATTGACTACAGAAAAAGTAGAAAATCTCAGCAAACCTATAACAAGTAAAGAGATTGAATTAGTATTTAAAACTTTCCCAATAAAGAAAAATCCAAAAGACCAGATGGCTTCACTGGTGAATTCTACCAACATTCAAAGAAGAATTAACACCAATCCTTTTCAAGTTCTTCAAAAAAATTGAAGAGGAAGGAATGTTTCTTAAATCATTTTGGGAGGCCAGCACCAACCTGATACCAAGCTAAATAAACACATCAGAAGAAAAGGAAAAATTACAGATCAATGTCCTTTATTGTCTTGGTTTCCATGCTCCTATGGTAAATTCCACACAATGGGTTGGTTTAAACAATGAGTATTTATTGTTTCATGTTTTCAGAGGCTGGGAGGCTTACTTCCTCCTAAGGTCAATATAGTATTAGAGCTGGCTGGCAATCCGTGGGTTCCTTGGCTTTCCCATCACACAGCAAATTCCTCTCCTTTCTCTTCTGTGTTCCCACTGACTTCCAGTTTCTGGCTCCTCCCTATGGCTTCTTTTTTTCTTTCTTTCTTTCTTTCTTTTTCTAAATATTTTTATTATAAAGAAGAGCCATACAAACATTCTTGACATGGTTACAATCAATAGCTCAAAATATCATCACATAGTTGTGTATTCATCACCATGATCATTTTTTTTTAACATTTGCATCTCTCCAGCAAAAGAAAGAAAAAAAAAAAAAAACCCTGGCTTCTTCTTTATAAGGCCTCCAGTAATAGGATTAAGCCCCATCCACATTCCATTGGCCACAACTAAAAGTAACATCTTCAAAAGGTCCTATTTACAGTGGGTTCAACAGCCCATAGGAATGAGATTAAGATTAAGAACATTTTTCCTTTCTGAATTTCCTAACTCAATCTAACATATTATCAATACAGATACAAAATCCTCAACAAAATATTAGCAATTTGAACCCACAGTACATTAAAAGGACTATATGGTAACAAGTGGAATTTATTCCAGGAACATAAGGATAGTTCTTCATATAAAAATCAATCAATGTAGTACACCACATTGATAGAAGAGAAAAAAAAAAAAACTCAGGAATATCACAACTGACACAGAAAAGGCATTCACAAAACCCAGCACTCTTTCATGATAAAAATCACTCAAAAACTAGGAAGAGAAGCAACTTCCTCAACACGATAAAGGGCGTTTATGGAAAGAAAAAAGAAAAAAAACACCACAAAAACATCATACCCAATGGTGAAGGACTGCAAGATTTCCCTCTGAAGATCAGAAACAAGACAAGGATGTTTGCATTTACCACTGCTACTCGATTTTTTCTGGACATTCTCTCCAGAATAACTGAATAAGAAAAGCATCTGTATTGGAAAGGAAGAAGAAAAACTATCGCTAATTATATATGACATGATCCTAAATAGAAAATCCCTAAGAATCCACAAGAAAGCTACTGAAGCTAATAAGTGAATTCAGCAAAGTTGCAGGAGGCAGGATCAATCTGCAAAAACCAGACTCACACTTCCTGATTTCCAAACTTATTACAAAGCTACCAATAACCAAAATAATGTAGTACTAACATAAGGACAAATAGATCAAGGGAATAGAATTCAAAGTTCATAAATAAACCCATACATCTATATCCAATTGATTTTCAACAAGGGTGTCAAGTCCATGCAACTTAGAGAAAGAAAGAATAGTATTTTCAACAAATAGTGTTGGGAAAACTGGATTTCAAAATGCAAGAAAAAAAAAAGCTTTTTCTTTATAAGGCCTCCAAAAATAGGATTAAGCCCCATCCTTATTCCATTAGCCACACCTTAACTAAAATTAACATCTTCGAAAAGTCCTATTTACAATGGGTTCATGCCCACAGGAATGAGATTAAGATTAAGAACATGTTTCCTCTACAGTTCCTTATTCAATCTAACATAATTATGAATACAGATGCAAAATCCTCAACAAAATACTAGCAAATTGAACCCACCAGTACATTAAAAGAACTATACACCTTTACCAATTGGGATTTATTTCAGGAATGTGTAAAAATCAATCAGTGTAGTGCACCACATTGATCCCCTACCTCATAATATATATAAAAACTGAAAATGGATCAATGACCTATAAATAAGAGCTAAAATGTAGAAGATAACATAGGAGAAATTCTTATAGTTTCCAAGTCTTGTAGACTTGGTGTGGTAGTTAGATTCAGGTGTCAACTTGGCCAGGTGAAGGTGCCATATATTGCTATGGACATGAGCCCATGGCATGTGAACCTCATCTGTTGCTGATTACATCTGCAGTTAGCTAGGAGGCATGCTTGCTACAGTGAATGATGTTTGATTTAATTGGCTGGTGTTTAAATGAGAGAGCTCATCGTAGCACAGCCCAAGCAGCTCAGCATACCTCATCTCAGCACTCACAGCTCAGCCCAGGTCTTTGGAGATGCAGAAAGGAATTGCCCTGGGGAAAGCTGTTGAACCCAGACGCCTGGAGAGAAGGTCAGCAGAGTCCTGTGCCTTCCCATGTAAGAAAGAACCTCGGTTGAAAGTTAGGTGCCTTTGCTCTGAAGAACTATACATTAACTGAATAAATTCCCTTTTATTGAAAGCCAGTTGTCTCTGGGGTGTTGCATTCTGGCAGCTAGCAAGCTAGAACACTCAGATTGGGCAATGAATTCTTAGATAGAATACCAAAAGCATGAGCAACAGTAGCAATAGATAAATTAAACTTCATCAAAATTAAAAACTTTAATGTATCAAAGGTTAGTGCAAACTAATCCTGGGAGAAAATAGTTGACAATCATATATGTGACAAGGGTTTAATATCCAGAATATATCATTAACTCCTACAACTCAACAAGAAAAAAGACAAAAAAAAAAGTAATTTAAAAAGGACTTGAATAGACATTTGCAAAGAATATCTACACATGGTCAATACCTACATGAAAAGATGCCTAACATTATTAATCATTAGAGAAATGTAAATTCAAACTGCAATGAGATACCACTTAAAAAAACCCACTAGATTAGCTTTAAAAAAAAAAAGAGGAAAATAGCAAGAGTTGACAAGGCTGTGGAGAAATTATGATTTTGTATGTTGCTGCTTAGAATGTAAAATGGTGCAACACTATAGGAAGATAAAAATGTTTTGGAACTAGACAGAGGTGATGTTTGCACAATATTGTGAATGTCCTAAATGTTACTGAATTGTGCACTTTAAAATAGATAATTTTATCTTATGAGTTTTACCTCATTTTTAAAGAAAACGTGTAGAAGTTTTTCTTTGCAAGTTCGACTTCAACCACTAAAACCAAAATATCTATTCAATATGTTCTTTTCTTTATTTTTAAAATAGAAACCAGAAATTCCTGGTCAGCAAAATAGAAAGTTTTTATCTCACAGATCAGTTCACTTTTTAGGAACAACAGTGTGTCATTTCAAGCATTTATGCTCCAAACTCTCAAAATAGGCATTAATGAGACCTTGTCTTGGGCATTTGGCCTATAGGTTAGAAGATTAACCTAAACTAGAGAACAGTCAAGCCCAAAGGCCAAAGCTTCATGGCTTTTCTGAACCTTCTATATCTTCAACATTCAGGACTGTCCTGTGCAAGGGGTTCTAAAGTAAATGATCAAAATGATCTGGAAGCACTGAAAAGATCTTTTACCATCACAAAAAGCTTTGATTATTTACAGGGTATTCTAGACAGTAGAATGCACCATAAATATTAGAAAGATTTCCAACATGGATTAAAACAAAAAGAGCTTTCTGCCTAATCCCCACATAACCTCAAATTTAAATTTATTTTAATATTTCAGAATCTAGGTATTCTGGTTAAATGATATTTTCCCATGCACTACAATACTCAATAGAGCATAGCCCTGTTATGCTGCATATTAGCTTCCTGAGAACAAGGGCATAACTTACTCATTTCCTCAAGAAGTTGTGAGAAATGAAACATTCAACTCGAGCTCTACTACATATTTGCTGGATGACCTTATATCAAGGGATGATAACCACACAGAGTTGATGTGAAGATTTAATATAATAATATGCCAAAGGACTATACAAACGTCATGGATTCATATCACCTCTTCCAGTGATTCACAAATAGGAGGTGCTAAGTCAATATTTATTTAATTGAAGTGTGTGATGACCTTGGATATATAAGGCTAATCTTACTTTGCATTGCCTGAATTAAACTTGGGTCTTTCTTAGGAAGTTATGTCTCAGGGAACAAATTGAACCCTGGGTATACTTAAATTTTTGTATTAAGCTATGTTATAACCTAATTATGTCATATTTACTACAAATGCTACTAATGAAATATGCTCATGAGAATACCATTTATTGTTCTATTTTTAAAAAGATAAATGAGGGCGGGCCGCGGTGGCTCAGCGGGCAAAGTGCTTGCCTGCTATGCCAGAGGACCTCGGTTCGATTCCCGGCCCTAGCCCATGTAACAAAAACGGAGAAACAGAATACAATAAAACAAGAAAATGTTTAAAGATGTTTCCCTTCCTTCCTTCTATCCTTCCTTCCTTCTCTCTGTCTTTAAAAAAAAAAAAAAAAAAAAAAAAAAGATAAATGAAGTCTCTTCCACTGTTAGAATGTATTTAGTAAGACACATCTTTTGATGTTTGCAGCATTCCCTGATAATTTGAAAATGTTAATGCATCCCAGCAAGTGAGCAGTTTATTCCTCATCCCTGGCAGGAATATTAATCACTATTATTATCACCTCAGTAAGATTTTCACCTCATACAGAGATGTGTGCTCTGGCTTTGGAGAAGAATACATATATTAAAGCAGAGTGTTGATACTGGGAAATCGATCAAGATAATCCACTGCTTTACTGTCAAATATGGAAAGCCAGCATCTGTCTAGAAGTTATAATTTCAGAATCAGAGAAGAGGCAGCCATGGTACCTGAAATGTTCACCATTAGAATTACTCCCTTAGGTTTAATAGAATCTTTTTTGTTTAATTATTTAATTAGAGAAGTTGTAGGTAATAGAAAAATTAGGTAAAAAATATAGCATTACCATTTACCCCTACCCCCATTATTAATACTTTGCGTTAGTGTGATGCCTCTGTTACAATTGATGAAAGAATATTATAATTTATCATAATTGTACCATTACCTATACTCTAGTTTACATTAGGGTGTGATTTTCCATATACCACCCTATTATTAACACCTTGCATTAGTGTGATACATTTTTTATAATTCATGAAAGAACATTTTTATAATTGTACTAATAACTATAGCCCATAATTTACAATCGAGTTTATTGTATTGTATAGTTCCATGTTTCATCCTTTAAATTTATTCTTGTAACATATATACACCCTAAAATATCCCCTTCTAACCACATTCAATATGTAATCCAGAACTGTTAATTACACTCACAATGTTGTACTATCATCACCATCCATTTCCCAAACTTTACAATTAATCGAAATAGAAATGTTGTACAAATTAAGCATTAACTTCCCATTCGCTACTCCTAACTCAGCCCCTGATAATCTATATTCTAGACTCTAGTTCTATGAGTTTCCTTATTCTAAATTATTTCATATTGAGAACATACAATATCTGTCCCTTTGTGTCTGGCTTAATTCACTCAACATGATGTTCTAAAGGTTCAACCATGTTGCCATATGAACCAGAAATTCATTGCTTTTTAATGCTGAGTAATATTCCAGTACATATTTACATTTTGTTTATCCATTCATCAGTAATAGACATTTGGGTTGCTTCTATCTTTTGGCAATTGTGAATAATGCTACTATGATCATTAATGTGCAAATATCTGTTCAATTCACCGCTTTCTATTCTTTTGGGTATATCCCTAGCAGAGGGATTGCAGGTCACGTGGTAATTTTATACTTAGTTTTCTGAGGAACTGCCAAACTGTCTTCCACAGTGGCTACACCATTTTATATTCCCACCAGCAAAGAACAAGTTTTCCTATTTTTTTTAATCTTTTATTAATTAAAAAAAGTTACAAGAAAGAAACAAAAATATTCCTAATATATGCTCATTCCGTTCTACATATATAATCAGTAATTCACAATATCAAAACATAGTTGCATATTCATCATCATGATCATTTCTTGGAACATTTGCATCAATTCAGAAAAAGAACTAAAAAGACAACAGAAAAATAAAACGAAAACAGAAAAAAAAAATTTTATATACCATACACCTTATCCTTCCCTTTCATTGATCACTAGTGTTTCAAACTAAATTTATTTTAACATTTGCTCCCCCTATTATTTATTTTTATTCCCTATGTTCTACTTGTCTATTGACAAGGTAGATAAAAGGAGCATCAGACACAAAGTTTTCACAATCACACAGTCACATTGTGAAAGCTATATCATTATTCAGTCATCCTCAAGAAACATGGCTACTGGAACACAGCTCTACATTTTCAGGCAGTTCCCTCCAGACTCTCCATTACATCTTGGATAACAAGGTCATATCTACTTAATGCATAAGAATAACCTCCAGGATAACCTCTTGACTCTGTCTGGAATCTCTCAGCCATTGACACTTTGCCTCATTTCACTCTTCCCCCTTTTGGTCGAGAAGGTTTTCTCAATCCCTTGATGCTGGGTCTCAGCTCATTCTCGGATTTCTGTCCCACGTTGCCAGAAAGGTCCACACCCCTGGGAGTCATGTCCCACGCAGACAGGGGGAGGGTGGTGAATCTGCTCGTCGTGTTGGCTGGCGAGAGAGGCCACATCTGAGCAACGAAAGAGGCTTTCTGGGGGGTGAATCTTAGGCCTAATTTTAAGTAGGTTTGACCTATCCCCTGTGGGGTTAGGTTTCATATGAACAAACCCCAAGACCGGGGGCTCAGCCTATAGCTTTGGTTGTCCATGCTGCTTGTGAGAATATCAAGAATTCAACTTGGGAAGGTTGAATTTTCCCCCGTTCTCACCATTCCCCGAAGGGGACTTTGCAAATACTTTTCCACTCACTGATCAAATCACTCTGGGATATATCAGGGCATCACTCTGGACAGACCAACAAAATCTCATGTCCTACCCAAGGTTCCATGTACTTATGTTGTTCAACTAACTATCTACATAAGTTATATTATAAGATGAACTAGACAAAATATAAATTTTGTACCAAATAAACATTTTTTACTTTAGTCTCACAAAGTTAAAATTTTAAAATATTAATTACCATCTATTTTCAGCACCCTGCAGTAATGACATTTCTTTGTTCTTCCTCATGCAAAAACATTTTTAAATTTGTACAGTTACTCACTATCATTATACACTCCAGGCATTCCTAGATTATACCATCTCAATCTTTATCGTGTATCTTTCTTTGTGATTTCATTTATGCCCCCAGCCATCCTCCCTCTATCATTCTCACATTCAGCTTCATTCAGTGTTTTAACATAATTACATTACAGTTAGGTAGTATTGTGCTGTCCATTTCTGAGTTTTTATATTCAGTCCTGTTGCACAATCTGTATCCCTTCAATTCCAGTTACCCAATATCTTACCCTATTTCTATCTCCTGATGGTCTCTATTATCAATGAAATATTCCAAATTTATTCACTAACGTCAGTTCATTTCAGTGAGACCATACAGTATTTGTCCTTCGTTTTTGGCTAATCACACTCAGCATAATGTCCTTAAGGTCCATCCATGTTGTTACATACTTCATAACTCTATTCTGTCTTACAGCTGCATAATATTCCATTGTATGTATATGCCACAGTTTGTTTAGCTAACCATCTGCTGATGGACATTTTGGGTGTTTCCATCTCTTGGTAATTGTAAATAATGCTGCTATAAACATTGGTGTGCAGATGTCCATTTGTGTCCTTGCCCTCATGTCCTTTGAGTAGAGACAGAATATAGATGGGTCCTGTTTTTTAATCCATATTGCCAGTCTATGTCTCTTGATTGGGGAGTTTAATCATTAAAATTTAGAGTTATTACAGCAAGGGAAGTACTTTCTTCTACTGTTTTGCCTTCTGGATTTTATATGTCATATCTAATTTTCCTTCTTTTTACCTTTACTCATAGTCTTCCTTTCTATACTCTTCTCCACACCTCTCTATTCTGTCTTTTCATATCTGTCTCTAGTGCTCCCTTTAGTATTTCTTGCAGAGCCAGTCTCTTGGTCACAAATTCTCTCAGTGATTTTTTGTCTGAAAATGCTTTAATTTCCCCCTCATTTTTGAAGGACAATTTTGCTGGATATAGAATTCTTGGTTGGCAATTTTTCTCTTTTAATAATTTAAATATATCATCCCACTGTCTTCTTGCCTCCATGGTTTCTACTGAGAAATCTACGCACAGTCTTATTGGGCTTCCTTTTTACGTGATGGATTGCTTTTCTTTTGTTGCTTTCAAGATTCTCTGTTTCTCTTTGACCTCTGACATTGTGATTAGTAAATGTCTTGGAGTACGTCTATTTGGATCTATTCTCTCTGGGGTATGTTGTACTTCTTGGATCTGTAATTTTAAGTCTCTCATAAGAGTTGGGAAATTTTCAGTGATAATTTTCTCCATTAGTTTTTCTCCTCCTTTTCCCTTCTCTTCTCCTTCTGGGACACCCACAACACTTATATTTGTGCGCTTCTTATTGTCCTTCAGTTCCCTGAGTCCCTGCTCATATTTTTCCATTTTTTTCCCTAAATTTTCTTTTCCTTGCCAGATTTCAGATGTTCCGTCCTCCAGTTCACTAATCCTATCTTCTGTCTCTCGAAATCTACCATTGTAGGTTTCCATTTTTTTTTCATCTCTTCTACCATGCCTTTCATTCCCATAAGTTCTGTGATTTGTTTTTCCAGACTTTTGATTTTTTCTTTTTGTTCATTCCTTCCCTTCTTTATATCCTCCCTCAATTCATTGATTTGGTTTTTGATGAGGTTTTCCATGTCTGTTTGTATATTCTGAATTAATTGTTTCAGCTCCTGTATCTCATTTGAATTGTTGGCTTGTTCCTTTGACTGGGCCATATCTTCAATTTTCCTAGTGTGATTTGTTATTTTTTGCTGGCATCTAGGCATTTAATTACTTTCACTTCTTTTATCTAGGGTTTTCTTGCTGGATGAATTTGTTGTCTGTCTGTTCTTTGACATTCAATTCAGCTTTCTCTGGGCCTCTAGCTTAAGTTTTGTTTAACAGAGGTGAATTTTTCAGTTCTTGTTTTCTTGTTTCTTGCCCTACTTGTATGGTGCCTTTCCCCCACACACACTTAGGAGGGTCTACTTAGGTATTATAGAACCAAGCTAGATTTTCCCAGACCAAACTGACCTCTTATCAGGAGGAAAGAGTCACCTGCATCAGTTTTCCCTGAGGGTGAGACCCAGCAGGTTGAAAGACTTTCCTGTGAAGTCTCTGGGCTCTGTTTTTCTTATCCTCCCCAGTATGTGGTGCTTGTCTGCCTGCAGGTCCCACCAGCATGAAATGATGTGGTATCTTTAACTTTGGCAGACTCTCTCTGCTGGGGATGTGGTGGAGACAGAGGAGACGTTGTAGGCTGGTTTTTTTTTTTTTTTTTTTTTTACATGGGCAGGCACCAAGAATCAAACCCGGGTCCTCTAGCATGGCAGGCGAGCATTTTTGCCTGCTGAGCCACCGTGGCCGCCTGTAGGCTGGTTTTAATGGCTTCAAATTACCAAGTCCTGGTGTCTGAATTCCTTGAGGGAGGGATTCCACCTGAGTTGGGCTTCACCCATCCCTGGGGAAGGCACAGGTTCCAGAGAAGCCCTCAGACGAGCTTGTTTCTGCCTATGCCTGGGGCAGCTGCAGCCTAAGGAGCCCTGCTGCTGTATCCAAAAGCAGTCAAGCCTTTGTAGAAACATAGCCACACAAAAACCTCTGTTTCCTTCTTTTCCTTTTTCTGTCAGCCCTGCCCCCTTGGTGTGGGGGCTAAAATGAGCGACCTCCACTTTGACCAGGTTCTCCTGAGCTGGGGGCCTATTTTTAGCAGTCAGAATTTGTTAATTAATTCCACAATTGGCATTTGGTTGGCCTCAGCCGCTGCTACTGGTAAAGTCTCTTTCCTTCCCCCTCTGGGAAGCAGCCTGTGGGGGAGAAGCACCGGCAGCCGCGGCTTGGGGAACTCATGGTTCTGGGGCAGCTTGCAGCCAGTCCAGCTGGTGCAGACTGGGGTACACTGTGTGTCCAGTCACTGATGTGGCCCTAGGAGCTGTTCTGTTCTGTTTCTGGTTATTTAGTAGTTGTTCTGGAAGACAAACTAAAATGCACACATTGTTAAGCCGCCATCTCAGCCCCATGTTCCTATTTTGCCATATCCCCTCCAAAACTTGTAGTTTTCTTTTTTTGTTGATGTTGTTAAATAGTAGCCATTCTAGAGGGTATGAAGTGGTATCTCATAGTGGTTTTTATTTACTTTTCTTGAACAGCATTTTAGACATTTTCTCCCCTTGAGTGGCTTATCTATTCACTTTTGTGATATTAATTGGCCATAGATGTAAGGGCCTATATCTGAATTCTTGATTTGATTCCATTAGTCAATATAGCTATTCTTGTGTCAGTACCATGCAGTTTTTTTTTTTATAAAGGGAATTTATTGATTTAAAGATTACAGTTCTAAACATATAAAAATGTCCAAATTAAGGCATTGAAGGAATATACCACAATTCAAGGAAGGCCAATGGATCAGGAATAGATCTGTCAGCTGGGTAATTACATGGCTGGCATCTGAAGGTCCCTTGCCCATGGGCTTGGTTGCTTTAAGACTCTGTTCCTGTGGGGGTTTCTCACTTTCACGGACTGGCATTCGTCTCTTGATTTCCCATGGTCTCTCCAGTTTCTGACTTGCTTAATGTCTCATGGCAATGTCTGCTGGGCTACAATCATTTCCAAATACCCATGACTCTCTTCTCCAAGTTTTAGCATCTGTGTCAACTATGCTCTGAAGTTCTGGAAGCTCTGTCATTTCTGAGGTTTCTTCAAATTATTTCCTTTTTAAAAATGCTAGTAAACTAATCAAGATCCACCTGGGATGGATGGCATCACATCTTCATCTAATTAAAATGGTCACACTCACAATTGAATGTGTCACATCCCCATGGAGACTATCTAATTAAAAGCTTCTGAGTTGCAGTATTGAATCAGGATTAAAAGAAATGGCTGCCTGCACAAGTTTGGTTCAGGATTAAAACATGGCTTTTGTAGGATACATAATATTTTCAAACCACCAACAACATTGTATTAGCATTTGGACACAAACTGCATGATGTTAGCAGACAGCTAAACCTTGACCAAGAATTATGGTCTCATCTGAAGGATTGGTTTGGAGAGGATCCACTTACAAGCTCATTCAGCTAGCATTTAGCAGCATTTACTTCCTCTTAAACTAACTGATGGATTGAAGACCTTGGTCTATGGCTGTTGGCTAGAGGTTATTCTCATTTGTCTGCCATCTAGGCTCTCCCACATGGGTGTTTGCTTCTTCCAACCTACAATTTGATAAGAAAATAGAGTCTGCTAGGAAGTTGGTATCCACAGTCTATTATAACCACTTAAGAAAGTTATTAACCATTCCTTTGGGTTATTGCAGGGTGTCCTTCTATAAGTTTGCCTAACATCCCACCTTTCACAAATTCTGGTTCACATAGGATCAGTCAGCAACCAGAGTTCCAGTAAATCACTTGCTGGATCAATTATCACATTTTCGCTCTTGTCTTAATTATCTTTAATTTCACAGTCCTTTAGCTTATTCAAAATTTCATTCATTCCATAAGTAGCTACAGGCAATATTCTCCAAGTCAGAAATTCCTAGTATTTATCATTTTCTGGCATATACTGAGGCACACAGACTCCTTAAGTAGTTAAAAAGTTAAGAGTCCTGACTCTGTAATTAGATCCTGGAGACCTATCTTTTTTTTTTTCAATGTTTTAACATAATTACATTACAATTAGGTAGTATTGTGCTGTCCATTTCTGAGTTTTTGTATCCAGTCCTGTTGCAGAGTCTGTATCCCTTCAGCTCCAATTACCCATTATCTTGCCCTATTTCTATCTCCTGATGGTCTCTGTTACCAATGACATATTCCAAGTTTGTTCACTAATGTCGGTTCATATCAGTGAGACCATACAGTATTTGTCCTTTAGTTTTTGGCTAGTCTCACTCAGCATAATGTTCTCTAAGTCCATCCGTATTATTACATGCTTCATGAGTTTATTCTGTCTTAGAGCTGCATAATATTTCATCGTATGTATATAACACAGTTTGTTTAGCCACTCGTCTGTTGATGGACATTTTGGCTGTTTCCATCTCTTTGCAATTGTAAATAATGCTGCTATAAACATTGGTGTGCAAATGTCCATTTGTGTCTTTGCCCTTAAGACCTCTGAGTAGATACCTAGCAATGGTATTGGTGGGTCATATGGCAATTCTATATTCAGCTTTTTGAGGAACCGCCAAACTGCCTTCCACAGTGGTTGCACCATTTGACATTCCCACCAACAGTGGATAAGTGTGCCTCTTTCTCCACATCCTCTCCAGCACTTGTCATTTTCTGTTCTGTTGATAATGGCCATTCTGGAGGGTGTGAGATGATATCTCATTGTGGTTTTGATTTGCATTTCTCTAATGGCCAGGGACATTGAGCATCTCTTCATGTGCCTTTTGGCCATTTGTATTTCCTATTCTGAGAAGTGTCTGTTCAAGTCTATTTCCCATTTTGTAATTGGATTGGCTGTCTTTTTTTGTTGAGTTGAACAATCTCTTTATAAATTCTGGATACTAGACCTTTATCTGATATGTTGTTTCCAAATATTGTCTCCCACTGTGTAGGCTGTCTTTTTACTTTCTTGATGAAGTTCTTTGATGGACAAAAGTGTTTAATTTTGAGGAGCTCCCATTTCTTTCTTTCTTTCTTCAGTGCTCTTGCTTTAGGTTTAAGGTCCATAAAACTGCCTCCCATTGTAAGTTTCATAAGATATCTCCCTACATTTTCCTCTAACTGTTTTATGGTCTTAGACCTAATGTTTAGATCTTTGATCCATTTTGAGTTAACTTTTGTATAGGGTGTGAGATACAGGTCCTCTTTCATTCTTTTGCATATGGATATCCATTTCTTTAGGCACCATTTATTGAAGAGACTGTTCTGTCCCAGGTGAGTTGGCTTGACTGCCTTATCAAAGATCAAATGTCCATAGATGAGAGGGTCTATATCTGAGCACTCTATTCGATTCCATTGGTCGATACATCTATCTTTATGCCAATACCATGCTGTTTTGACCACTGTGGCTTCATAATATGCCTTAATGTCCGGCAGCGTGAGACCTCCAACTTCGTTTTTTTTCCTCAAGATACTTTTAGCAATTCGGGACACCCTGCCCTTCCAGATAAATTTGCTTATTGGTTTTTCTATTTCTGAAAAATAAGTTGTTGGGATTTTGATTGGTATTGCGTTGAATCTGTAAATCAATTTAGGTAGAACTGACATCTTAACTATATTTAGTCTTCCAATCCATGAACACGGTATGCCCTTGCATCTATTTAGTTCTTCTGTGATTTCTTTTAACAGTTTTTTGTAGTTTTCTTTATATAGGTCTTTTGTCTCTTTGGTTAAATTTATTCCTAAGTATTTTATTCTTTTAGTTGCAATTGTAAATGGAATTTGTTTCTTGATTTCCCCCTCAGCTTGTTCATTACTAGTGTATAGAAACACTACAGATTTTTGAATGTTGATCTTGTAACCTGCTACTTTGCTGTACTCATTTATTAGCTCTAGTAGTTTTGCTATGGATTTTTCAGGGTTTTCGATGTATAGTGTCATATCATCTGCAAACAGTGATAGTTTTACTTCTTCCTTTCCAATTTTGATGCCTTGTATTTCTTTTTCTTGTCTAATTGGTCTGGCTAGAACTTCCAACATGATGTTGAATAACAGTGGTGATAGTGGACATCCTTGTCTTGTTCCTGATCTTAGGGGGAAAGGTTTCAATTTTTCCCCATTGAGGATGATATTAGCTGTGGGTTTTTCATATATTCCCTCTATCATTTTAAGGAAGTTCCCTTGTATTCCTATCTTTTGAAGTGTTTTCAACAGGAAAGGATGTTGAATCTTGTCAAATGCCTTCTCTGCATCAATTGAGATGATCATGTGATTTTTCTGCTTTGATTTGTTGATATGGTGTATTACATTAATTGATTTTCTTATGTTGAACCATCCTTGCATACCTGGGATGAATCCTACTTGGTCATGATGTATAATTCTTTTAATGTGTTGCTGGATTTGATTTGCTAGAATTTTGTTGAGGATTTTTCCATCTATATTCATTAAAGAGATTGGTCTGTAGTTTTCTTTTTTTTTGTAATATCTTTGCCTGGTTTTGGTATGAGGGTGATGTTGGTTTCATAGAATGATTTAGGTAGCTTTCCCTCCACTTCAATTTTTTTGAAGAGTTTGAGCAGGGTTGGTACTAATTCTTTCTGGAATGTTTGGTAGAATTCACATGTGAAGCCATCTGGTCCTGGACTTTTCTTTTTGGGAAGCTTTTGAATGACTGATTCAATTTCTTCACTTGTGATTGGTTTGTTGAGGTCATCTATTTCTTCTTGAGTCAAAGTTGGTTGTTCATGCCTTTCTAGGAACTTGTCCATTTCATCTACATTGTTGTTTTTATTAGCATAAAGTTGTTCATAGTATCCTGTTATTACCTCCTTTATTTCTGTGAGGTCAGTGATTATGTCTCCTCTTCCATTTCTGATCTTATTTATTTGCATCCTCTCTCTTCTTCTTTTTGTCAATCTTGCTAAGGGCCCATCAATCTTATTGATTTTCTCATAGAACCAATTTCTGGTCTTACTCATTTTCTCTATTGTTTTCATGTTCTCAAGTTCATTTATTTCTGCTCTAATCTTTGTTATTTCTTTCCTTTTGCTTGCTTTGGGGTTAGTTTGCTGTTCTTTCTCCAGTTCTTCCAAGTGGATAGTTAATTCCTGAATTTTTGCCCTTTCTTCTTTTTTGATATAGGCATTTAGGGCAATAAATTTCCCTCTTAGCACTGCCTTTGCTGCATCCCATAGATTTTGATATGTTGTGTTTTCATTTTCATTCGCCTCGAGATATTTACTAATTTCTCTTGTAATTTATTCCTTGACCCACTTGTTGTTTAAGAGTGTGTTGTTGAGCCTCCACGTATTTGTGAATTTTCTGGCACTCTGCCTATTATTGATTTCCAACTTCATTCCTTTATGATCCGAGAAAGTGTTGTGTATAATTTAATCTTTTTAAATTTGTTGAGACTTGTTTTGTGACCCAGCATATGGTCTATCTTTGAGAATGATCCATGAGCACTTGAGAAAAAGGTGTATCCTGCTGTTGTGGGGTGTAATGTCCTATAAATGTCTGTTAAGTCTAGCTCATTTATAGTAATTTTCAGATTCTCTATTTCTTTATTGATCCTCTGTCTAGATGTTCTGTCCATTGATGAGAGTGGGGAATTGAAGTCTCCAACTATTATGGTATATGTGTCTATTTCCCTTTTCAGTGTTTGCTGTGTATTCCTCACGTATTTGGGGCATTCTGATTCGGTGCATAAATATTTATGATTGTTATGTTTTCTTGTTGAATTGTTCCTTTTATTAGTAGATAGTGTCCTTCTTTGTCTCTTTTAACTGTTTTACATTTGAAGTCTAATTTATTGGATATTAGTATAGCTACTCCTGCTATTTTCTGGTTGTTATTTGCATGAAATATCTTTTCCCAACCTTTCACTTTCAACCTAGGTTTATCTTTGGGTCTAAGATGTGTTTCCTGTAGACAGCATATAGAAGGATCCTGTTTTTTAATCCATTCTGCCAGTCTATGTCTTTTGATTGGGGAATTCAGTCCATTAACATTTAGTGTTATTACTGTTTGGGTAATACTTTCCTCTACCATTTTGCCTTTTGTATTATATATATCATACCTAATTTTCCTTCTTTCTACACTCTTCTCCATACCTTTCTCTTCTGTCTTTTCGTATCTGTCTCTAGTGTTCCCTTTAGTATTTCTTGCAGAGCTGGTCTCTTGGTCCCAAATTCTCTCAGTGTCTTTTTGTATGAAAATGTTTTAATTTCTCCCTCATTTTTGAAGGACAATTTTGCTGGATATAGGAGTCTTGGTTGGCAGTTTTTCTCTTTTAGTAATTTAAATATATCATGCCATTGTCTTCTTGTCTCTATGGTTTCTGCTGAGAAATCTACACATAGTCTTATTGGGTTTCCCTTGTATGTGATGGATTGTTTTTCTCTTGCTGCTTTCAAGATCTTCTCTTCCTCTTTAACCTCTGACATTCTAACTAGTAAGTGTCTTGGAGAACACCTATTTGGATCTATTCTCTTTGGGGTGCGCTGCACTTCTTGGATCTGTAATTTTAAGTCTTTCAAAAGAGTGGGGAAATTTTCAGTGATAATTTCTTCCATTAGTTTTTCTCCTCCTTTTCCCTTCTCTTCTCCTTCTGGGACACCCACAACACGTCTATTTGTGCACTTCATATTATCATTCAATTACCTGAGCCCCTGCTCAAATTTTTCCATTCTCTTCCCTATAGTTTCTGTTTCTTTTTGGATTTCAGATATTCCTTCCTCCAGGTCACTATTTCTAACCTCTGTCTCTCGAAATCTACCATTGTAGGTTTCCATTGTTTTTTTCATCTCTTCTACTGTATCTTTCATTCCCATAAGTTCTGTGATTTGTCTTTTCAGACTTTCCATTTCTTCTTTTTGTTCATTCCTTGCCTTCTTCATGTCCTCCCTCAATTTATTGATTTGGTTTTTGAAGAGGTTTTCCATTTCTGTTTGTATATTCAGAATTAGTTGTCTCAGCTCCTGTATCTCATTTGAACTATTGGTTTGTTCCTTTGACTGGGCCATATCTTCAATTTTTTGGTGTGATTTGTTATTTTTTGCTGGCGTCTGAACATTTAATTACCTTAATTAGTTTATTCTGGAGATTTCTTTCACTTATCTTACCTAGGGTTTTCTTGCTAGATGAGTTTGTTGTCTATCTGTTCATTGACCTTCAGTTCAGCTTTTTCTGGGCCTCTAGCTTAAGTTTTGTTTAACAGAGGGTAAATTTTCCATTCTTATTTTCTTGTTTCTTATCCTGCTTGTAAGGTGCCTTTTCCCTCCCTACCCTTAGGAGGGTCTACATAGGTATCACAGACTCCAGCCGGGTTTTCCCGGACTAAGCTGGCCTCCTTTCGGGGACGAGGAATCACCTGCGTCAGTTTTCCCTGAGTGTGAGACCCAGCAGGTTGAAAGACTTTCCTGTGAAGTCTCTGGGCTCTGTTTTTCTTATCCTGCCCAGTATGTGGCGCTTGTCTGTCTGCGGGTCCCACCAGCAAAATATGTTGTGGCTCCTTTAACTTTGGAAGGCTCTCCCTGCTGGGGGCGTGGTGGAGACAGAGGAAAGGTTGTAGGCTGGTTTTAATGGCTTCAAATTGCGAAGCCCTGGGATCTGAATTCCTTGAGAGAGAGATTCCACCTGAGTTGCGTTTCACCCCTCCCGTGGGGAAGGTTCAGGTGGTAGACAGCCCTGAAAGCAGCCTGTTTCTGCATTTGGGGCAGTTGCAGCCTGTGTAATCCTGGTGCTGAGTCCAGAGGCAACCAAGCCTCTGTAGAAACAGCCGCAGAAGGCTCTGTTTCGTCCTCTTTCCTCTTTTTCAGTTAGCCCAATAGGCGACTTCCACCTTGATCAGTTTCGCCTGAGCTGGGGGCCTATTTTTAGTAGTCAGAATTTGTTTATTAATGCCACTATTGGTGTTTGGTTGGACTCAGTCCCTGCTACTGTTGGAGACTCTTTCCTTTCCATCCGGGAAGTCGTCTGTGGGGGAGGGGCGCCAGTCGCCAGCCGCTGCGGCTTGGGGAACTCACTGTTCCGAGATCACAGCCAGTCTGGAGACTCGCAGCCGGTCTGGGAAGCTGCCTGTGGGGAAGGGGCGCTGGCCGCCGGCCACCGCGGCTTGGGAAACTCGCTGTTCCGAGACTCGCAGCCGGTCCGGAGACTCGCAGCCAGCCGCCGGCCGCGATGACTTGGGGAACTCGCTATTCCGAGACTCGCAGCCAGTCCAGAAAGCCGCCTGTGAGGGAGGGACCCCGGCCGCCACGGCTTGGGGAAGTGCGCGCAGCTCGGGGAACTCACTGTTGTGGAGATTCGCAGCCAGTCCAGCTGGTCCAGACCGGTGTACGCTGTGTGTCCGGTCTCTGTTGTGGCTCCGGGAGCTGTTCTGTACTGTTTCTGGTTATTTATTAGTTGCTCTGGAGGACGAACTAAAACGCGCACACCTTACTAAGCCGCCATCTTGGGCCCCCTCTCCCCATGCTGTTTTGACCACTGTAGCTTTGTAATATGCTTTAAAGTCAGGGACTGTGAGTCCTCCAACTTTGTTCTTCATTTCCAGACGGTGTTGGCTTTTGGGGGTTCCTTACCCTTCCAAATATATTTGATGGTTGACTTTACCATTTTTGCAACATATGCTGTTGGAATTTTTATTGGCATTGCGTTGAATCTGTAAATCAATTTAGGTAGAACTGACATATTAACAATATTTAGTCTTCTAATCCATGAGCATGGAATGTCCTTCCATTCACTGAGATCATCTTTGAGTTATTTTAGCAAGTTTTTGTAGTTTTCCATGTACAAATCCTTTACATCCTTGGTTAAATTCATTCCTACATAGTTGATTCTTAGTTGCTATAGTAAATGGAATTTTTTTCTTGATTTCCTCCTCAGATTACTCATTACTAGTGTTTAGAAACACCACCGATTTTTTTTAACTTTTTAATTGTATAATATAACATATATACAAAGCAAAGAAGGAAAAAAGCAACAGTTTTCAAAGCACTTTTCAACAAGTAGTTACAGGATTGATGCCAGAGTTTGTCATGGGCTACCATTCAGTCCTCTCAGATTTTTTCCTGCTAACTGCTCCACAATATAGGAGGCTACAAGGAATAAATATTTTTTATCATTACAATCGACCTTTTTTTTTTCTTTTTTGTGAAAAATAACATATATACAGAAAAGCAATAAATTTCAAAGCACAGCACAACAATTAGTTGTAGAACAGATTTCAGAGTTTGGTGTGGGTTACAATTTTACCATTTTAGGTTTTTACTTCTAGCTGCTCTAAGATACTGGAGATTAGAAGAAATATCAATTTAGTGATTCAGCAATCATATTCATTTGTTCAACCCTATCTTCTCTGTATAACTCCACCATTACCTTTGATCTTTGTATCCCTCTCTTTAGGGGTATCTAGGCTATGGCCATTCTACCTTTTTCGTATTGGAAGGGGCTGTCAATAATATGAGATAGGGAGATGCAACTAGCTGATGTTCTGCAGAGGCTGGGCCCTCTAGGTTTCAGGACTTTTCTGGTCCAGGGACTCATCTGGCAGTTGTAGGTTTCTGGGAAATTACCTTATACATATGTTATTTGGAAATCTAAGATGTCATGAATGCCCTGGGTATTAGAGAGGGCTTAAGTCAATGAGAAATGGGGCAACAGTCACCCAAGGCTACATTGAATTCCTCCTTAACATAATATATTTGGAATTATAAAACAATGGATGATCAAAATAACAACAGAAAAAAATATTTTTAACTCAAGCAGTATTTATTAAGTTTCTATCCAGTAAAAGACAGATATTATGCATCATGGAATGTGACCTTCATCCTACAGTATCTGCAATTCTTAAGGGATCTCTTCTGCCCATCTTTTCCTCTGCCTGTCTTCCCCTCTTCTCCCTTTGAAAAAAGAAACTCCACTAACAGACTTTAATTTCCAGTTCTTTTATATGTTTCCTTCTCCATTATGAAATTACTAATAATCTATAAATGGCCAAAAGTTTACCAGCAGATATCAATGAAAGCTGTAAGATAGATAAAAAGTATGAAAAATTCACAAACCAGGTAATCACAAGTGGATAATTAACCTCCTATAGAGAGAAGTTGTGAACAATAGCTACTAAATAATTTAAAATAGTCAAACCATGATTTCCTTGGTGCTCTGCAATGGGCATCCAAATTCATGATAGGAAGGAAAACCAGAAAGCATCTTAATTGGGAAAGATGAATTACAGAAGAGTGGTTTTCACTTCTGCTTTTAAATCATTTGCTTTCTACAAAGGAAAACAGAACAGAACATCTTCAAAACATAGTTATATCTAAGGAAACTATAACACTAAGAATGGAAGAATTCCTGGCTAGAAAGCAAAATTAAAGTTTAGATTTCAATAAAAGTAGCTGAAAAATGTAATATAAGCATGGGACATTTAAAAGCATGTTGTATATGTCATTGGTAACAGAGACCATCAGGAGTTAGAAACAGGGTAAGATAATGGGTAATTGGAGCTGAAGGGATACAGACTGTGCAACAGGACTAGATACTAAAACTCAAAAATGGACAGCACAATACTACCTAATTGTAATGTAATTATGTTAAAACACTGAATGAAGCTGCATCTGAGCTATAGTTTTTTTGTTAGTTTGTTTCTTTGTTTTTATATATATTTTTTGTATTTTTTATTTTTATTTTTTTCTCTATATTTCATTTTATTTCTTTTTCTGTTGTCTTGCTATTTCTTTTTCTAAATCGATACAAATGTACTAAGAAATGATGATCATACATCTATGTGATGATATTAAGAATTACTGATTACATATGTAGAATGGAATGATTTCTAAATGTGTTAGTTAATTTTTTTTTAATTATAAAAAAATTTAAAAAAATAAAGAAAGCATGTTGTGCTTGGGAATTGTAAACAGCTTAAGCAAGAGGAGATTAGAAATAAGGACAAATGAACCCCCAGTGACTATGAAGCGGGCAGTTCAGAATGAGATCAGCTGTTGCTACAGATGTGAATAGACATTACTTTGGGTCTTTGGGGCTTCTATCAGCACATATATTTGTTTGGTTTCATACTGTAATGAATATGGAAATCTACAAATAGACTTTTAGTCTATCATGACCTTCTCTTAAACTTTGTTATATACTTTCCCATATTATTTCATGTAATGTATTTATAAAACCTAGGAAAATCTTTTCTTATTTGATAGAAATTAAAGCGTCATTTATCCTCACAACAGCTCAAGTTTAGAGTATTTAGAAAACATTTACTATTTTGGGTCTCATTACTGTAAGACATTCCTCTTTCACATATTCAGGCACTCACTACTTCAACACATATTTGTTAAAGCAACCTTCAGACTGATTATAAGCATGTGTCAGAGATTTATTTCAAACTTGCCTAGAGAGAAGAGGATTTCTAAAATGTCCAAATTAAAGACTCCATCTCGGCAGAGACATTTTATAAGGGGAAAAAGTGGTTAGATAATTGTTAAACTGTATTTGAAGAAGAGGAGGGAAAGAATAACTAGTTAAGGACAATTAGCCTCTTTGTAAGACTAGTGAAGTCTTAGACTAGTTCTAAAACTAACAGTCAATTGAATGGGTTTTCTAAGGGGTTCTTCAGCTCATTAAAGTCCATTAAAAAAACTGCTCAAACATTTTGTCAGGACTACTAATTGTTCCCCAGAAAAAAACAGCTCTTCACATCAGTCAACAAACTTCTGCCCCAGCTCAGGTTTGGAAAAATTCTTTCTCACATTTTCTGGGGGCCACTTATGCCATGCTAAAAAATTTGAGCTTTACCTTCTAGGCAATGGGAAATTATTAAAGAATTTTAAGCAGGGATATAGAATGATCAGATGTGTATTTTCAAAGATCATTCTCTCCAGCATTTGGTACTGATTGAAGTAGATAAATGGAATCATGGAGAGTAGTAAAGAAAACTGTAATAGTGGCCCAGTTTAATTAAAAAATAAATAAATAAATAAATAAACACCCACTCTATACCAGACCTGGGCTCAGAGCTTGAAGTAGGACAAGATGTCTTGGCCAGGACACAGAAACAATGACCATTAAAAAACAAATTAGATTTCATCAGGTTAAATATTGTACCTAATCAACAGATAATATTAATAAAATAGGAAAGCCACAGAATGGGATAAAATATTCCCAAATCATATATTTAACATTGGCATTATATTGAAAATATACAAAGAACTACTACAACTAAACAATAACTAATTTTAAATGACAAAAGACTTTAATAGATGCTCCCCAAAAGAAGATATACAGCTAACCAATACTCATATGTTAAGGCTTATAATAATACCATTAGTTCATCAGGGAAATACAAATCAACAATAAGAAACCACTACACATCTATTAGAATGCCTAAAAACAGAAAAATTGTTGGCAAGGACGTGGAGCAACTAGGACTTTCTTACACTGCCAGTAGAATATCTTTTACCCTATGACCTGACAGTTTTACACTTAGGTATTTACCCAAAAGAAATTAAAATATATATCCACAAAAAAGGCTTGGACAAGAATGTTCATGGTAGCTCTATTCAAAATAGCCAAAAACTGGAAATTACTTCAATGTCCATCAGCAGAAGAATAAGTAAACAAATTGTAGTATATTTGGAAAATATACAAGGAATATTACTCAGCAACAAAAAAGAATAAAATTACTGGGGCTCATAAAAATATAAATATTTCTCACAGAAGGCTCAGTAAAAGAAACTGGACATGAAAGAGCATATAATGTATGATTCCATTCAGGAGGAATTTTAAACAGGCAAAACTTGTCTATGGTGAAAAAAAATCAGTTGTCTGGTAAAAATCATTACCAGAGAGGAGAATGATTAAAAAGTGTTTCTGAGTTGGTAGAAATGTTCTGTATATAGGGTATGAGTAACATGGATGTATACATTTGCCAAAACTCATCAAATTGAATGTTGTATTTTACAAAGTAATTATCACCTAAATATTACCTAAAAATAACAGATAAGGAATTCTAGCTTTCTAGCTAGTAAATATGCACTGGAAGACACAATATCACTTCTGTAGTATTTCTTAAAAAGTGGATAATTTATATCTAATCATGAGACATAAGACAAACCAGAACTGAGGGATATTCTACAAAATAACTGACCTGTACTATTTGAAAATATTCAAGTCAACAATGAAAAAAAAAAAAGGAGAACTTTTTCAAAATTAAGGGAAACTTCAGACACATAACTGCAATTAATGGGTGATCAATTGGATCCTGGACTAAGAAAAATAATTAGCTGAAAAGCGCATTATTGGGCCAATAGTGATCTTTGTATATGGACTGTGGTTAATAAAATAGTAATGTATCAATATTAGTTTTGTGATTTTTGAGAAATACGCCATGGTTATACATGAGAGTGTCTTTTCTTTGGCAATACATACTGATTTATTTAGAAATAAGAGGCAAAAATGTCTCCAAATTACTCACAGTTCAGAAAAATATGCCTATATATGTAAATATCTATACAGAAAGAATGATAAAGCAAAGAGGACAAAAAATCTACACAAATGGTGAATCTTGGTAAAGGTTATATTGAATGTTCTTGTAACTTTTCTGTAAGTTTGCAATTCTGTCAAAATAAAAAAGTCAACCGAATGTTGATTAATTAATCAATAAAAATAGAAGTTCTGAGCTGGACAAAGCATTCCAACCAGAGGAATCCACTCAGTAGAGTTAGGAAACCTTATAAAGGGTGGTACAGCTGGAACACAGAATTATTGATTTAGCAGAAAATAAGATGGCATGCTCAAACTGGAAGAATTTGAGATAAACTAATAAATGAATTATTTACAAAAGTGTGGGAAGCTCCATTTACCATTCCATACCAAAACCTGAAGACAGAAGGGTCTCTGTGAAGAAGGTTAGCAGAAAAGAAAAGAATTGATACCTTTAGTTGAAGCCAGTCTGCAATAACCCCACAGGGTGGAGCAGGGAGACATTTGCTTTCCATCCTCCCATCTCCTGTCTCTGTTGTCCAATAAGATCAACTGTAAACCAGAAGGCAAGGGAGCCTGCTTTGTAGTTCATATAAGTCAGCCTCCTGGAGAAGAAAAAAAAGTGAAAAGGGATAGAGAGAAGATCTGAGGGAGCAAATAGAAGAAATACAGAATGTAGGAACTGGGAATGGGGAAGAAAGCAAAAGAGTGAGAGAAGAGTACAAGGAAGCAAGAAAGAATGAGAGTGACTATGTTGTCAGATAAATATTAGGAGTTCTATATTATAGAACATGTTGAGTTTTAATTGTTTGTGAGGCAGAAAAGAGAAGGTATCCAAGAGCCATATATCAAGAACTTGAATCTTAGGAGTTAGGCATTTAGTTAAGATGAGGTCTTATGGATAAGACTCCCAAGCAGCATGAGTAGAGTAACAATGAAAGAGAAGATGGCTAAGGATAGAGCAATACGTAAAATCAACACTGGGGGTACAGTGGTTGCAGAAATGGAAGACAGAGGAAGGATGCCCACAAAAGAGACAGAGAACCAATGAGGTAGAAGGAAAACCAGAAGAGTGATATTGAAGGAAAAATGCAAGAAATTTGAAGGAAAAAGTGTTTAAAAGATAAGGATTGAAGGTCCATCAGATTTGGCAGCCTTATTAAAGTGCAGTTTCGGTGGACTTATGGGGAGAAAGTCAGATACATTCGATAAAAAAAGTAAAAGTGTGATGAAAACATGAAAAGCAAGTGTTGACCATTTTTTTTGTTTTTCTTGGGTTCCCTGTGAAAACAGAGCCTGAGAAAAAGGCTTTATTTGGGGAAACAATTCCAGATAATGGGAGTGGAGGAAATGAAAGAGTGAGACTGTTTAGGAGGGAAAGCCAATATAAAGGTGGATTATCAAGCCAGCCATCACTTAATGCAACTGGGACTCAATCCTCTGGGACCTTCAAGAGAACTATGAGAATTTGCTCAGAATTGTCCACCTGAGGGATAAAATGTGGTAGCAATTATCCAACAATGCCTATCTCCAATTCAAAATGTAATACAAGTAATAGTGAAGATGATAGAATAAGGATCTCCAAAAATCCTTTCCTCCATAAAAGGAACAATACTGGAAATATGTCAGAATCAACTTTTTCAGGACTCTGGAAATTAGCCAAAAATTTGCAGCAATCAAGTGAGCTTTTATTTCAGAAAAATAACTGATTCAAGACGTAATGGAAAAAAAAAAAAAAAGATGTAATGGAGAGGCTGGAGGGAATTGCCTGAAAATGTAGAGCTGTGTTCCAGTAGCCATGTTTCTTGATGACGATTGTATAATGATATAGCTTTTGTAGTGTGACTGTGTCTGATACTCCTTTTATCTACCTTGTCAACAGACTAGTAGAACATATGGAATAAAAATAAATAATAAAAATCAGATATGACGTATAAAATCCAGAAGGCAAAGTAGTAGAAGAAAGTACTACCCATGCAGTAATAACATTGAATATTAATGGATTAAACTTTCCAGTCAAAAGACATAGCCTGGTAGAATGGATTAAAAAACACGACCCATCTATGTGCTGTCTCTACTCGAAGAACATGAGGGCAAGGACACAAACGGACATTTACACACCAATGTTTATAGCAGCATTATTTACAATTACCAAGAGATGGAAGCAGCCAAAATGTCCATCAACAGAGGTTGGCTAAACAAACTGGCATTTATATAAGATGGAATATTATGCAGCTGTAAAACAGAATAAAGTTATGAAGTATGTGATGACATGAATGGACCTTAAGGACATTATGCTAAGTGTGGTTAGCCAGAAACAAAAGGACAAATACTGTATGGTCTCACTGATATGAACTGACATTAGTGAAGAAACTTGGAATATTTCGTTGGTAACAGAGACCATCAGGAGATAGAAATAGGGTAAGATATTGGGTAATTGGAGCTGAAGGGATACAGAATATGCAACAGGACTGAATACAAAAACTCAGAAATGGACAGCACAATACTACCTAACTGTAATGTAATTATGTTAAAACATTGAATGAAACTGCATGCGAGAATGATAGAGGGAGGAAGGCTGGGGACATAAATGAAATCAGAAAGAAAGATAGATGTTAAAGATTGAGATAGTATAATCTAGGAATGCCTAGAGTGTATAATAATAGTGAAATGTACAATGTACAAATTTTAAAAATGTTTTTGCACGAGGAAGAACAAAGGAATGTCATTATTGCAGGGTGCTGAAAATAGATGGTAATTAATATTTTAAAATGTCACCTTATGTGTGAGACTAAAGCAAAAAATGTTTATTTGGTACAAAATTTATATTTTGACTAGTGCGTTTCCTAATACAACTTATGTACATAGCTTGATTGAATGCCATAAGTACTTGGAGTCTCAGGTAGGACAGGAGATTTTGTTGGTTTGTCCAGAGTGATGCCCTGATAAATCCCAGAGTGATTTGATCAGTGAGTGGGAAAGTATTTGCAAAATCCCCTTCGGGGAATGGTGAGAATGGGGTAAAATTCAACCTTCCCAAGTTGAATTCTTGATATTCTCACAAGCAGTGTGGACAACCAAAGCTATAGGCTGAGCCCCCAGTCTTGGGGTTTGTTCATATGAAACTTAATCCCACAAAGAATAGGTCAAGTCTACTTAAAATCTAGGCCTAAGAGTCATCCCCAAAAGAGCCTCTTTTATTACTCAGATGTGGCCTCTCTCTCCAGCCAACATGATGAGCAGACTCACCACCCTCCCCCTCTTTGCATGGGACATGACTCCCAGGGGTGTGGAACTTCCTGGCAACGTGGGACAGAGATCCTGGAATGAGCTGAGACTCAGCATCAAGGGACTGAAAAAAACCCTAGAATGAGCTGAGAACTAACATCAAGTGATTGAGAAAACCTTCTCAACCAAAAGGGGGAAGAGTGAAATGAGACTAAGTGTCAATGGCTGAGAGATTCCAAACAGAGTCAAGAGGTTATCCTGGAGGTTATTCTTATGCATTAAGTAGATATCACCTTGTTGTTCAAGATGTAGCGGAGAGGCTAGAGGGAACTGCCTGAAAATGTTGAGCTGTGTTCCAGTAGCCATGTTACTTGATGATGATTGAACAATGATATATAGCTTTCACAATGTGACTGCGTGATTGTGAAAACCTTGTGTCTGATGCTCCTTTTATCTACATATCAACAGATGAGTAGAACATATGGAATAAAAATAAATAATAGGGGGAACAGATGTTAAAATAAATCTGGTTTGAAATGCTGGTGATAAATGAAAGCGAGGGGTAAGGGGTATGGTATGTTATAATCTTTTTTTTCTGTTATCACTTTCTTTCTTTTTCTGTTGTCTTTTTATTTCTATTTCTAAATTGATGCAAATGTTCTAAGAAATGATGAATATGCAATTATGTGATGATATTAAGAATTACTGATTATATATGTAGAATGGAATGATATGTTAATATTTTTGTTTGTTAATTTTTTTAATTAATAAATTAAAAACTCATAAATGGACAGCATAATATTACCTAACTATAATACAATTATGTTAAAACACTGAATGAAGCTGCATATGAGAATGATAGAGGGAGAAGGGCTGGGGCATAAATGAAATCACAAAGAAAGACGATAAAGATTGAGATGGTATAATCTAGGAATGTCTAGAGTGTATAATGATAGTGACTAAATGTACAAATTTAAAAAATGTTTTTGCATGAGGAAGAACAAAAGAATGTCATTACTGCAGTGTGCTGAAAATAGATGGTAATTAACATTTTAAAATTTCAACTTATGTGTGAAACTAAAGCAAAAAATGTTTATTTGGTACAAATTTATACTTTGACTAGTGCATCTCCTAATATAACTTACGTAGATAGTTGGTTGAACACCTTAAGTATGTGGAACTTTGTGTAGGACATGAGATTTTGTTGGTTTGTCCAGGTGATGCCCTGATGAATCCCAGAGTGATCTGATCAGTAAGTGGAAAAGTATATGCAAAGTCCCCTTCAGGGAATGGTGAGAATGGGGGAAAATTCAACCTTCCCAAGTTGAATTCTTGATATTCTCACAAGCAGTGTGGGCAACCAAAGCTATAGGCTGAGCCCCCAGTCTTGGGGTTTGTTCATATGAAACTTAACCCCACAGGGGATAGGTCAAACCTACTTAAAATTAGGCCTAAGGGTCACCCCCAAGAGAACCTCTCTTATTGCTCAGATGTGGCCTCTCTCTCCAGCCAACACAGCAAGCAAACTCACCACACTCCCCCTGTCTACATGGGACATGACTCTCAGGGATGTGGATCTTCCTGGCAATGTGGGACAGAAATCCCAGAATGAGCTGAGATTCAGCATCAAGGGATTGAGAAAAACTCTAGAATGAGCTGAGACCCAGCATCAAGGGATTGAGAAAACCTTCTCAACCAAAAGGGGGAAGAGTGAAATGAAACACAGTGTCAATGGCTGAGAGATTTCAAACAGAGTCAAGAGGTTATCCTGGAGGTTATTCTTACGCATTAAGTAGATATCACCTTGTTATCCTAGATGTAGTGGAGAGGCTGGAAGGAACTGCCTGAAAATGTAGAGCTGTGTTCCAGGAGCCATGTTTCTTGATGATGATTGTATAATGATATAGCTTTCACAACGTGACTGTGTGATTGTGAAAAACTTGTGTCAAATGCTCCTTTTATCTACCTTGTCAACAGATGAGTAGAACATATGGAATAAAAATAAATAATAAGGGAAAAAAATGCTAAAATAAATTTAGTTTGAAATGCTAGTGATCAATGAAAGGGAGGGGTAAGGGGTATGGTATGTAAAAAAAATTTTTTTTCTGTTTTTGTTTTATTTTTCTGTTGTCTTTTTAGTTCTTTTTCTGAATTGATGCAAATGTTCTGGAAAATGATCATGATGATGATTGTGCAACTATGTGATGATATTGTGAACTGCTGAGTGTATGTGTTGGGAATTTTTGTATTTCGTTCTAATTTTTTTTTAATTAATATAAAATTGAAAGAAAAAAAAACATTAGGAACACCCAAATCAATAGACCAAGCCCTTCATCTTGTGGCTTACTCTTGTAGCAGAGAAGCTTAGCCTATCTATAAGTATGACTTAGAGTCATATACAGAGGACCTCTTTTGTTGCTCAGATATGGCCTCTCTCTCTAAGCCAAACTCTGCAAGTGAAACCATTGCCCTTCCCCTATGTGGGACATGACATCCAGGGGTGAAACTCTCCCTGGTGGTGTGGAAGATGACTCCCATGGATGAGCCTGGGATCAACAATGCCATCCTGACCAAAAGGGGGGAAAGAAGTATAACAAATAAGGTATCAGTGTCAGAGAGTTCAAATAGACTTGAGAGGCTACATGGAGGTCACTCTTACTAAAGCTTCGGTTAGACATTACTATCTACATTAACTTGCCAAACCCCAAACAAAACCATTCCAGCCAATCATAAAGAATACCTACGACAATATATAAGATTCTACAAAGGTTCCATGCATTAGGACAACTATCTAGAAACCTACAGTCTCCAGATGGGTCCTGAACCAGAAAAGTCCTGAAATGCAGAGTGGCCAGGCTCTCCAGAACATCAAATAGTTCCATCCTCCCATCCCATATTACCAATAGTTCTTTCCAACATGAAAAAGTTAGAATGGATATAGCACAAATGCCCCTAAAGAATGGGAGAAAGATCAAAGTTGATGGTAGAATTATACAGAGAAGGGAAGGTTTAACAAATGAGTATGACTGATGAATCATTATACTGATATATATTTTTTTAATCTCCGGTATCTTAGAGCAGCTAGAAGTAAAAACCTAAAATTGTGGAATTGTAACCCATATCAAACTCTGAAATCTGTTCTATGAGTAATTGTGCTGTGTTTTGAAATGTATCGCTTTTTTGTATATATGTTATTTATCACAAAAAAAAAAGAGAGAAGGAAGAGTATAACAGAGAAGATAGAATTTAACAAATGAGTATGACTGCTGAATCATTATATTGATTTTTTTTGGTCTCCAGTACCTTGGAACAACTAGAATAAAAAATGAAAAATCCTGGAACTGTAAACCCATACCAAATTTTAAAATCTATTCTATAACTACTTGTTAAAATGTACTTAGAAATTAAATTGCTGTTCATCTAAACTTGATTATTATAAACTAAGGTGTTAATTGTAATTCCTAGCTTAAACACTAACAAAAATATAGGTAAAGAACAGAAAAGTGAATTAAAATTGTACACGAGAAAATATACGTTTAACACAAAAGAAGGCAGTATTGGAAAAAGAAGAATAAAAAGACATAAGGCATGCAGGAAAAAAAAATAAACCCACAATGAATGGGGGTGGCCTAAGTGTACAACAACTAAGGAATGGAAGGGAGGACCACGGTGTATACATACTATAGACTATTGAGAGGCTACAGGAAGGAATGAAGTTGCGAGGTATGCAACTAGATGAATGAACCTAAGAGCTATATGTTGAATGAAATATCAGAACCAAAAAGACAAATATTATCATACCTCAATCATATGGACTAAATATAATATAAAACTTTGGTGAACTAAAGTTGAGAGCATGGGATATCTGGTTGGGACATATTGTAAAAGGTCCTAGATTATAAGCTCTTACAGCAGTCATATATATTCAGGAGGTGTAACTGTTAACTCTAAATTCTCAGATACTGAGATACTTGTATATAACATAGTGTTTCCCAGAAACATTGGGTATTTATGTGACACCTGAGACTCAGAGTTAGAGCTCTGAAGCTATGAAAGTTAGCAGTACCCCACACAAGAACTCTTTATTAGAAAGTGATCAGACATCAAGTAGATATATGAATGAAGCTCATCTGGATAGGACTAAGGTTTATCAGAAGACTGGGTAAAGGATGATATCCATATTTTAAAACTTCAACTTCTATGTGAGACTAAATAGAGAAATGTTTATTTGGTGCAAAATTTATATTTTGGTGAGTGCATTTCCTAATTTAACTGTATGGTCAGTTTAATTGAACATCATAAGTATATGGAATCTTGAATAGGACCTTAGATCTTATTGCATTGTCCATGTTAGTGTGATGCCCCAATAAATCTCAGAGTGATTTGGACAGTGAATAAAGAAATATTTGCAAAGTGCCCTTGCAGGAATGGGGAGAAATGGGGAGGTATTCAACTTTCCCATTTGGAGAATTTCTGATGTTCTCGCAAACAGTGGGGACAGCCAGATCAAAGGACCAAGCCCTCAGTTTTGGGGTTCGCCTCTATGAAACTTATCCCTGCAAAGGATAGGCTTAGCCTACTTAAAATTAGGCCTAAGAGTCACTCCCAGTGAACCTCTTTTGTTGCTCAGATGTGATCTCTCTCTCTAAGCTGATGTGGCACGTGAACTCACTGCCCTCCCCCTTCTGTGTGGAACATGACTCCCAGGAGTGTAAATCTCCCTGGCAACATGGGACAGAAATTCTAGGAGGAGCCAGGACTCAACATCAAGGCGTTGAGAAAACCTTCTCAACAAAAAGGGGGAAGAGAGAAATGAGAAAAAATAAACTGTCAGTGGCTGAGAGATTTCAAACAGAGTTGAGAGGTTATCCTGGAAGTTATTTTATGCATTATATAGATATCCCTTTTTAGTTTATGGTATATTGGAGTGGCTAGAGTGAAGTACCTGAAACTGTAGAGCTATGTACCAGCAGTCTTGTTTCTTGAAGATGATTATATAATGATATAGCTTTTACAACGTGGCTGTGTGATTGTGAAAACCTTATGTCTGATGCTCTTTTTATCTAGGATACGAACAGATGAGTAAAAAAATATGGATAAAAAATAAAGAATGGGGTGAACAAAGGTTAAAATAAATTGGGTAGATGGAAATACTAGTGATCAATGAGAGGGAGGGGTAAGGGGTATGGTATGTATGAGTTTTTTCTTTTTTATTTCTTTTGCCAGAGTGATGCAAATATTCAAAGAAATAATCATGGTGATGAATATACAACTATATGATGATATTGTGAGCCATTGTTTGTGCACCATGTATAGAATATTTGTATGTAAAGAATATTTGTATGTTTGCTAAGGTTTGACAATAAAAATATTTAAAAATATATTTTAATATATATATTTAATACATATATTTTTAATTTATATATGTTTAACACAAAAGAAGGCAGCACTGGGAAAAAGAAGAATAAAAAAGATATAAGGCATGCATGCAGGAAAAAAATGCAAAATGTCCATTGTAAATTTATCAATAAATATAAATGAATTTAATACTCTATTAAAAGGCAGAGATTGGAAAAGTAGATTTTAAAAATTATCCAAATATAGGCTTTCTACAAGAAACACCCTTTGGATACAAAGACATAAACAAGTTAGAAGTAAAATAATAGAAAAAGATATACCATGCAAACAGTAACCAAAAGTGGGATGGAGTGGCTATACTAATATATGACAATATAGACTTAGAGACAAAAATTTTTACTGGGCTCACTTCCCAGAGCCTGCCCATGCCAAAAAAAATTGTTACTGGGACAAAGGATATTTTATAACAATAAAAGGAACAATCCATCTAAAAGATATAATAATTATAAACGAATATGTACTTGACAACACAACCTCAATATACATGAAGAAAAGACTGATTATTGACAAGTGAGACAATTCAACAATAATAGTGGGAGACTTCAATATCCCACTTTCAATAACAGACACAACTAGATGGAAGATCAAAAAGAAAAAACAGACAAAATTATTAAAGAATTAAACCTTATAGACATTTATGGAACATTCCACCCAACAACAGCAGAAAATACAGAAACACTCTGTATTTTCTGAATGATTTTTCTGTAAACCCACCTTCTCTAATAACAATTAAAAAAAAAAAAAAGAAAGAAAGAAAGATCTCTGGTAACTTTACAAAGGTAATTATATCAGAAATCATAAAAGCCAGTATTATTATATTGTATTTTTGGTATGTAACTCCATTTTTCACTTCTTGTAGACCTTAAAATGCAAATGCCAAAAATTAATGTTAAATTAAATCTAAGGCTTTGAACATGAAATATATAAAGACAGAGTTTGTGGCAAGTACAAAAAAAAAGAAAGTAAGGAGGATGGAGGGGTATGGGTTTGTAACTGGTATTAAAACCAACATGATATTTATATACTTAGGAAATTGTTAGATTTAAACCCCCTTGTAGCCTCAAAGAAAATATCTGAAAACACACACATACATACACAAAGAAATAAGAAGGAATCCAAAATAGTACACTAAAAATAAATCAAATAAATATGAAAGCAGGCATTAACAGAAAAACTGAGGACCAAAAAAGTATAAGACTTACAAAAAACAAGTAGCAAAATGGCAGGAAAAAAGTCCAATATTATCAGTAGTAAGTTTAAATGTAAAATGATTAAATTCTCCAGTCAAAAGGCTGAGATAGGCAGAAAAAATTAAAAAAGACTGACCCACATGAGGCATGCAATGAGGTAAATAAACCTTGAGGACATCATGTTGAGTGAAATACACCAGAAACAAAAGGACAGATAATATATGGTCTCACTAATATAAACTAACTATAATGAGAAAATTCTGAGAATTAAATTTAAGGGCACAGTTATTAAGAGATAGAAGATGGCAGAAATTGGGCAATCGATGATGGAATACAAAATATCAGACAATTTAGATGAAATGGACAAATTCCTGGAAACACATAAACAACCTATACTGACTCTAGAAAAAACAAAACACTTTCACACACCAATTATAAATAAAAAGATTGAATCATTCATCAAAAACTTGCCAACAACAAAAATACAAGACCAGATGGCTTTACTGGTGAATTCTGCCAAACATGCAAGAATTAACACTTTCCCAACTCTTCTAAAAAGTTGAAGAGGAAAGAATACTTCTTAACTCATTCTCAAAGGCTAGCATCACTCTAGTATCAAAGCTAGATAAAGATACCCCAAGAAAAGAAAATGACAAAACAATATCCTTTATGAATATGCTCAGCAAAGTACTAGCAAACCAAATCCAACAGCATATTTTAAAAATTACACACCATGATCAAGTGGGATTTATCCCAGGTATGCAAAGGTTCAACATAAGTAAAGCACTTAATGTAATACCCTACTATTATACTCAGAAAACTAGAAATTGAAGGAAAACTTCCTCAACATAATATAAAGTATATATTAAAAACCCACAGCTAATATAATAATTACTGTAAAAGACTGAAAGCTTTCCCCTTAAAATAAGGAAAAAAGCAAGGATGTTCACTGTCACCACTGTTACTCAACATTCTTCTGGAAGTTTTAGCCAGAATTATTAGACAATAAAAAGAAATTTTAAATATCCAAATTGGAAAGGAAGTCAAACTTTCCCTATTTGAGGTGATGTGATCCTATATAGATAAAATTCTGAGAAATCCACAACAAAGCTAATTAATGAATTCAGCAAAGTGGCAGGATATAAGATCAACATGTATTAATCCGAATGGAGCTAGTGAGTAGAGCACTTCTGTGGTCGCGTCTGGGAGACCGGTAACACTTGCAGCATGGCTGACCAACTGACTGAAGAGCAGATTGCAGAATTCAAAGAAGCTTTTTCATTATTTGACAAGGATGGTGATCGAACTATAACAGCAAAGGAACTGGGAACTGTAATGAGGTCTCTTGGGCAGAATCCCACAGAAGCAGAGTTACAGAACATGATTAATGAAGTAGAGATGCTGATGGTAATGGTACAATCGACTTTCCAGAATATCTGACAATGATGGTAAGGAAAATGAAAGACACATACGGTAAAGAAGAAATTAGAGGAGCATTCCATGTGTTTGATAAAGATAGTAATGGCTATATTAGTGCAGCAGAGCTTTACCTTGTGATGATAAACCTTGGAGAGAAGGTAACAGATGAAAATGTTGATGAAATGATCAGGGAAGCAGATATTGATGGGGATGGTCAAGTAAACTATGAAGAGTTTGTACAAATGATGACAGCAAAGTGAAGACATTGTACAGAATGTGTTAAATTTCTTGTACAAAATTGTTTATTTGCCTTTTCTTTGTTTGTAACTTATCTGTAAAAGGTTTCCCCTACTGTCAAAAAAATATGCATGTATAGTAATTCAGATTTCATTCCTCCATATTTCCTTCCCTTATCTTACTGTCATTGTCCTGAACCTTATTTTAGAAAATTGATCAAGTAACATGTTGCATGTGGCTTACTCTGAATATATCTAAGCCCTTCTGCACATCTAAACTTAGATGGAGTTGGTCAAATGAGAGAATACCTGGGTTATGCCTTTCTAAAAGTAGATTTCTTTAGGAATTGTTGGCATGTTGCTGTTGAAGTATGGAGCTGTAACTTTGTGTGGACCATGGACAGTCAACAATATGTACTTAAAGTTGCACTATTGCAAAATGGGTGTATAATCCAGATACTCATACACTATTTTTTTGTACTGCTGGTCCTGTACCAGAAACATTTTCTTTTTTTTTTTTTTTTTTTTTTTTATTTTTTTTTTTAGGAAGGGAAGGAAAGACAGAGAGAAGGAAGGAAGGAAGGAAGAAAGGGAAACATCTTTAAACATTTTCTTGTTTTATTGTATTTTGTTTGTTTGTTTGTTTTTTACATGGGCTGGGGCCGGGAATCGAACCGAGGTCCTCCGGCATGGCAGGCAAGCACTTTGCCCGCTGAGCCACCGCGGCCCGCCCCAGAAACATTTTCTTTTAATATTACTTGCTTTCTAAACTTTGTTTAGCTACTTAAAGAAAATCTGCTTATGGCACAATTTGCCTCAAATCCATTGCAAGTTGTATGTTTGTTTTTCAATTTAAAAAATTACAGTTAAAAAAAGAGCAACATACAAAATGAGTGGTGTTTCTATACTCTCATAATAATAATATGTTCATAGTAATGAACAATCTAATCCAGAAATAAGGAAAACAATTCCATTTCCAAGTAAAGTAAAGTAAAAGAATTAAGTATCTAGGAATAAATCTAACCAAGGATATAAAGGACTTGTACATGGAAAATTACAAAACATTGCTGAAAGAAATTAAAGACCTAAATCAATGGAAGATCACTCCATGCTCATGGATTGGAAGACTAACTTGTTAAGCTGTCAGTTCTACCCAAAGCCATTTACAGATTCAATGCAATCCAACTCAAGAGTCCAACAGCCTTCTTTGCAGGAATGGAATACCAAAAATCAAATTTATTTGGAAGGATAAGCAGCCCCAAATAGCCAAAACTTTCTTGATAAAGAACAGAATTGGAGGGCTCAGATCTCGCGATTTTAAAATTTATTACAAGCTACTATAATCAAAAAAGTATGGTAATAGGAAAGGACAGACATATAGCCCAATGAAACCAAGTCAAGTGGTCAGAAATAAACCCTCACATTTATGGCCAATTTATTTTTGACAAGTATGCAGAGTCCACTCAATGGGGAAAGAATACTCTCTTCAACAAATGATGCTAGGAAAACTAGATATCCATATGCAAAAGAATGAAGGTAGACTCCTACTTCTCACCATATACAAAAAATTAAATAAATTGGAATTTTAAAAATAAAAATATTTGTGTCTCAAAGGACACTATCAATAAAGTGAAAAGACAACCTAATAGGGGAGAAAATATCTGCAAATCATAATCTTGATAAGGGTCTAGTATCCAGAAGAATATAAAGAACTCTCACATCTCAATAATAAAAACACAACCCATTTTTTAAATGGGCAAAGGATCTGAATAGACATTTCTCCAAAGAAGACATACAAACAGACAACAAGCACATGAACAGGTGCTCAAAATAATTAATAATTAGGGAAATACAGATCAAAACCACAATGAGATACTTCACATGCACTAGCATGGCTATCATCAAAGAGACGGACAAAACAAGTGCTAACAAGGACATGGAGAAATTAGAACCCTCATATATTACTGGTGGGAATGTAGAATAGTCCAGACACTATGGAAAGCAGTGTGGCAGTTCCTCAAAATGTTAATCATGGAATCATCATACAGCCCAATAATTCCACTCCTAGGGATAAACCCTAGAAAAATGAAAACATATGTTTATATAAAAGCGTGTATACAAATGTTCATAGAAGCATTATTCATAATAGCTGAAAATGTAAACAACCCAAATGTCCATTATCTGATAAATGGATAAATAAAACGTAGTATATTTAAACACTGGAATATTCTATAGCCATAGAAGGGAATAAAGTACTGACTCATGCTACAACATAGATGAACTTGGAAATAATTATGCTAAATGAAAGAGGGCTACATATTTTATGACTCCATGTATATGAAAAGTCCAGAATAGGTACTTCCACAGAGACAGAAAATAGATTCATGTTTTCCAGGGACTAGGGAGAGAAGATTGGGGAATTAATACTAATGGGTATGGGGTTTATTTGGGGAGGGAATGATATAAATGGTCTGGAAGTACATAGGAGTAATTATACAACTTTGTGAATATACAAAAAAACACTGAATTGTACACTTAGGGTGAATTTTATTATATGTAAAATATGTATTTTTGGAAATAATAGGAGATCACCTGTTAGGCAACTAATATTACCTGATTCTTAGGTATTATCCCTGAAATAGACTGTATACATGCAAACATATATTTATGTGTCTTTAAGTCCTTTCTTAAAAACAGAAACAGAAGCTTTGGTAGACACATGGGTTCTAGACCTTTTATCTGTCTTTAAATACAACTTGGAGATTATTCCATTTCAGTATATGTACATAATCCTCATGCTTTTTTATTTTTGGATATACTATAATTTAGTTGGCCAGATATTGCTGTTACAAATAACATCGCATTAAATTCTCTGTATATATTTCCTGTACATGTATGTGGGTGGGATATAACTTTAGAAGTTTCTAGCTCAAAATTTGTTTTGTATCTCATGTTTTATTTTGATAGATTGCCACTGTTGATTTAAATATCTGTCTTAATCACTAGATTATGAGTTCCTTAAGGACAGAAACCACATCTGTTTTGTTGACCAGGGTACACATAGATGCTAGCACATTGGCTAACATGCTGCTTAATATAATTGTAGACATGGAAAAGCCTGTTTACAGTGTTAAATGGAAATTTGAACATACGTCATTTTTTAAAACAGACAAAATCCAGTTAGTAGAAACAAGAGTTGTGAGGTTTTTTTTGTTTGCTTTTTGACTTTTCATCTAATTATTTGTATTTTATTTCTCCTTTTCAACTAGCGTGTTTGCAGAAATTGTGGAATCAATTGCAATATATCATTTAAAGATAGAATTCTTAACTTCATCTGAAGCCATCAGTATGTTTTATTAAACAAAAGCCTGCTTCCTATATTTCAGTATTCTATATTTCATCTGAAAGGTAGAGTGGTAGGCAGGGAAGGGAGGAAAAGAAAACAAAGGGAGGATATGGACTGATTTAAGACCTAATAGCGACATCTTCTGGAGAAAAAGTCATGATACATTCTGAATGTATTAAATCTTTAAAATTTTAGACCAGTTTTATGTTTCTATTAATCAGGAAGAAATCTGGTATTTTACCATAAAAGTCCTTGTAATAAGTAAGTACAATTAAGTTTACAGGAGGTAAACATTATGACTGACGAAATATATTTTCCTTTTCTCAGGATAAAGTCATTTTGGGATCTGACTACCCCTTTCCATTAGGTGAACTGGAACCTGGGAAATTGATAGAGTCGATGGAAAAATTTGACGAAGAAACAAAGGTAAATGCCTTTTACTTTATGGTCTCCCTCCTGACTTTTCTTGCCCTAATTGGGTTTGTTTTCAGAGTACTCTGACAAATGATAACAAAGAACAGAAGAAGCGTTAACCTTAATATTCCTGGAATTGTTAACTCTATATCCAGAAATAGCTGAACTATTAAAGGGCAAAGGAAAGTCAACCTAGTACAACCAAATTCATAATAGTAAGAAAGAAAACTGTAAAGAAGCATATATTTATGTTTGCATGTTAGATGAATCATAAAAAAATGTTAAAATTCTACTTTTGATATTTGTTATAAAACTTCCCATTTCAAAGGTTGCAATGATTGTTATTTTGCTATTGATACTAAAATCTTGAATAACAAAGTGCAAGGAATCATAATACTCAAACAACTATTTTTTTTTTTTTTTTTTTAGCATTTGACTTTTAGAGTGGATAAATGATACAAAAATGTACTATAATGCTGCCACCACCTATTCTATCCCTGGGGCTCCTAAACCAAGATGGATTTAGAATGTAATGCACTCTCTTCAAAATCTTCTCCCTTACTATTGCCTCTCCTCCACCCCTCTCCCTAGAAACATAAGCTCTTCCTACAGGGCTTCACTACCAGTCACTACCAGGAGTCAGGAATGACAAAAGGGCAAACATGGGGATATATAAAAGCATTTAACCGATCTTACAAAAGTCTTAGTCATAATCTTCTTACATAAATCTCATCTTTCATGAGAACTACAATCCAAAAGTTCCCTTGAGCTTTAACTCTGCTTTAATCCTTAAGAAAATCTTTCTTCTCAGTAGGCCTAAAGCACATCAATAGATGCCAAATAGCATCCATTCTGATGCTTACTAGTTGAAATTTGTTAACTGGGGACCCTCAGACTGTTTTACTCAAGAAATGTGTCCTTTGGCACTTACCCACTTTAAGACAGTAGTATTGAATTGGTAAATAGTTACTTATTAAGGTAGAAACCTCTACCTAAGATTTTAAGTTGTGTTTTTCTTACAATAAAGGTTGATAATGAAACACTTTCTATACAGTTAACCAAAATTAAACTGAAATCATATCACCCCAAATAGCTTAAGAGTTTCTTGGAAAAATAATCATATTATGGCTTTTATTATTAATTTTTATTGGCTTATCACTTTCAGGTCTTTTTTAAAAGCTTGCATAAAGTTTTTTATACTGTCTCATTAATTTGAAGTGACATTCTGTGCAAAGTTACTCATTGTAACAATGTAATGACAAAATTCTGAAAACCATCTATAGGACAACAGCTAAATAAATAATAATATACCTTTATAGTGGAATATATGCAGCATAAAAAGGAATTCGAACTTAATTTCTAAGATTTTAAGTTAAAAAGCAAGCTGTAAAACTGTATATAGAATATTTCCATTTGTGTACGAGAAAAAAAGAATATCTATATCTATATTCCTAAATATAATTATTATGTTTAAAATATCTCTGGGAAAACAGACAAAAAACTAACTCTGGGAAGAAAAACTGGGTGGTAGTAGCAGAAGAAAAACTTTATACTACTTGAATTTTAGAACAATACGAAGTTACGACTGCTAAATAAAATAAAATTTTAAATTCTGTTTGATGAGTTCAAATAGAGTCCAGAGGCTACTCTGGAGGTTGCTCTTACGCAAGCTTCCGTTTGACCTTGCTACCTATCATAAACTGCCAACCCCCAACCAGGACCATTCCAGCCAATCCTAAAAAAAACCTAGGGCAATATATAAGATTCCACAAAGGTTCCAGGCACTAGAGTAACTTTCCAGAAACCTACAACCTCCAAGTGGGTCCCTGGTCCAGATAAGTCCTGAAACCTAGTCCAGCCTCTCCAGAACATCAGATAGTTCCATCTCCCTACCCCATATTAGTGACAGACACTTCCAATATCAAAAATTTAGAATGGCCATACCCCAAACACACCTAAAGGGAAGGACAGAAAGATCAAAGGTGAGGTGAAATTATACAGTGAAGACAGGACTTAACAAATGAATGAGAATCTGAATCATTAAATCTATATCTCTTTTAGTCTCCAGTATTTTAGAGCAGCTAGAAGTAAAAACCTAAAATTGTAAAATTGTAACCCATGTCAAAGTCTGAAATATGTTCTACAACTAATGGTGGTGTTGTGCTTTGAAATTTATAGCTTTTTTGTATATACGTTATTTTTCACAAAAAAAGAAGGAAAAGAAAAAGTCGATTGTGATGATAAAAAAGGATTTAAGCCCATTATCCTCTAGCTAAAAGGAAAAATATGAGAGGATCATATGGTAGCCCATGACAAACTCCCAGATCTGTCCTGTAACCACTTGTTGAAGAGTACTTTGAAAACTTTTATTTTTAATTTTTTGCTTTATATATATGTTATGCTATAGAATTTTAAAAGTTTAAAAAAAGAGAGAGAGAGAGAGAGAGAACAACAACAAAAAAATCTATTTGATGAGGACAATGGGAGATAGTAGATGCATTCCACTATGTAGATGTGGAAAGGAGATGAGATTCAGGGTTGAGTAGTTTGTCTATTGTGATTTAACTGTTGGGTTGCAGCACATGGATGCAATCCTAAATCTCCTAACTGCAGCATCAGGTTTCCGTCCAACAAACCAAAGTGTATATCCTTCAAAGGACACCTGATACCAACTTATTTTAAAGCAGATGGTTTCTCAGAGAAGCAAGAAGGGCAATAATGGTATCTTCTGAAATCTTCCTCCAAAGGAAGATGACCAAGTCTGGATCAGGGAAGACCTCTGAGTAAGAGGTTTCTGCCTTGAATCACCCACTCTTCATGGCTATCTAAGAACCTGGAAGTGGTCGCAGTGTATAGGTATCCATTAAATGGCATGGATGTTACATTACCCCATATAGGTTCCTTCCACCCTCAGCTATATGCCTGCCCTTTGCAAGTTGGACACATATCATTAAGGTACGACAAAGTTAGAACTTAAATCATGGGCACGCTTACTGAGGAGTTCATATAATTTGTAGCCGTGGAGAAGGCCAAAAAATTGGGGGGAGTCCTTTTCTCATGAGAAATTAATGAAACGTACAGATTTATGCAATATTTTGAGATCGCTCATCTATATCTTTTCTCTTGCTCCCAAAAGAGCTTCCCTTTTATTTGAGTCCATGTGAAAGGACAACACATATCTTAGATTGGGGATGGCTAGATGACTTCTAGGCAGTTTCCAGTCCTCTTGTCCCATAGACCTAAATTGTACCTTTTCTCTGTATTTGCCTCTAATTATTCTTCAAGACCCATTACAGAGTCCTCCAGAGGTTCTAAAGAAGGAGACTTTTCTAAGATAGGTCTCCCCCTTCTAAGTTCTTTCCTCCCCCTGTACAATTAAGTTTCATATTTAATCAATCTAAATCTTGACATGGATCAAGAAGATTTTTATGAGTTAACTGTTTAATCAGCTAATATTTTTCTCTCATTTTGGGGAGTTGATTTTTTTTTAAACCTGATAAAGGTAGTCAATAAAGTACTTTAAAACAACCAATAATACTTGAAAATAAAACTTTCTCTTTCTTTTTCAGGATAAACTCAAAGCTGGAAATGCCCTAGCATTTTTGGGGCTTGAGAGAAAAGAATTTGAATAGCTGGATTTGCTACAAAGGCAAATTTTCAAGAAGATATTTTATGTTTGTTTTAAAATATGTATCACATATCCATTACTAAAATCCTATTTTGAACGATTTTACCCAGATATAGAATATTCCCAAATATCCAAACATATTTATAATTATTCAGAAGTATTTTCATTCTTAAAAAGCAGTACACTGTTTCACATGTGAATCAAAAATAAGTAATTTTCCCAGTGCTTTTTAAACTAATCGGGGAGAAATAAAAAATTAAATATCATTAATGATACACATATAGACATAGGCCAAAATGAGATTCAGCCTAGAGAGCTCAAGTAAGTTTTCCACTTTGAGCAAGTATATATTAATAGAACCCTCAAAAAAATTCTTTTTAAAAATTTTAATACCTTCCTTTAGCCCTGAACTGAGCTGGGAATGCTTTAGATTTCACCAAAATACAGGGCATACATATTTCATAATCTCAAGGAGCTTATAGAACCATTAAGAAAATAAGATATATACTCATGTAATAATTACTAAGCCATACAGCATAAGAATCAAAGAAGTTTCAGTAAGAGGAAGTCAGTTTGGGCTCAAACTGCTGGCAAAGTTGGAATATAGGCTAGGTTTATTTACGATTAGAGGATGTGAAGCAGGAAGGCAAAACTATAGAAATACATTTCAGACTGAATGAGACTTATCCGTGAAAGGAAAGTGAAGGAGAGTAGAGGTGAAGTGTGCATGAAAAGAAGAAGCAGACAGACCTCAACAGATCAAGGCACGCTTTATAGAGAGCTTGAGAGGGACAGCCCGAGAAGCAGTCAAGCTGACTGAACCAAGAACCATGCTAAGGGGAGGAAGAGTGGCATATTTATAGAGCAGGGTTTATTGAAACCAAGAAAAATTAAGAACAATGTCTTTTCTGGTTACACTTCTGTGCTTAAACATTTGGTACGCTTCAGAGATTGTTAGGAATAGGAAGGTGGGGCTCTCCAGTTCGCCAGGGGTAGGTGAAGTTCAATCAGCCGTGACAGGTTAGGTCAGTTTGTTAGTTCCATCAATCTATACTAGAAAAATGTTTCAGTCTATTGATTTACTTTTATACCTTTTTAATTTAAAAGATGAGTAGAAGTTGTAAATCTAGCTGTGGGGGTTGGGGAGGGCAGCCTGCTCTATAGTCTTCATTAACAGTTGCTGCCTGGGCTGCTAAAAATAAGCATGGTCCTAGGAGGGATGGTGAACATCTGCGGTTCATGTACCTCTGACTGAATTCTAAAATCAAATATAATTTTTCAAAATTACCCTTACTTTGGATTCATTTATACTTCCTTTTGCCTTTCATTAGTCCATTAAATCAAGAGTTGAGTACTGACATGTAATTTGTGCTGGCACCTCTCCAGAGTAAAAAAAGATAATCAATTCTTGCTAACATAAGCCAATCCCATTATTTTCACTTTTTTTAGTTCATCATTCTATTTCTTTCTTTTCCCTCCTATTGCTTTCTAGGACTTTACCCACCCACACTCTGCTTACTACTCCAATCTGCAAGCATAAATTACTGTTTTTCCTTCCCCATTCTTTGAGAGAAATGTCTATTTTTTTAAAAAAATATTCTATATTTGAATACTTTTAAGATAGTGCTTAATGGCTGTTTTTATTATAAAAAGTAATCTAATCAAATGAAAATGGAAACACAATAGAGAGTAATTAACAGAACAATGGGGGTAAATAGTACACTGTGGAGCAAGAGGAAGCATATTTAAAGAGGGCTTTGAACTAAGATTTGAATGATAGAAGACAATAACCACATTGAAGAGCTTGTAGGCAAAGTGGATAGGCTCTGAGGCAGGAAAGAGATTGCGGATGGAGCTAGTGAACAAGGAAGAGAGAGATCGCAAATGAAGCCAAGAGTTTGGCCAGAACACTAGGCCATGGTCATGAGAAAAGTATCCAGGGAAGAGTAGGAGTAAAAGGATGATAAACTGTGGTTAAAAAAAAAAAAAAAAAAAAACAACTTTGAGTAGCTCCCTCCACATGGCAGCTAACAGCACCCATTCCCCATTCTCCTGGAAGGCCATCTTGGGACATGGTCCCTGGGTATCTGCTGCTATCAGAAAGGAACATAAAAATTATCTTCCTGAAGAATGGGGTGGAGGAGCATGACTGAGCACTGATCTGGCTTTTGATTAGCGAATCCTGATTGCTGGGTCCTAGCTCTGAGCTGTTCTTTCAGCCCTCCCCAGACAAAAGCAGAAATAAATGAAAATGAGAAATTAAAAACAATAGAAATCATTAATAAAACCAAAAGTTGTTCTTTGAAAATACTGATAAAATTGAAAAACTCTTAGCTCATTGTAGCAAGCAAACTGAAGAGGAAATCAAGAAAAAAAATTCCATTTAAAAAGTAACTAAAAGAGGGTGCATGGGTGGTTCAGTGGTAGAATGCTTGCTATCCATGCAGGAGATCCGAGTTCGATTCCCAGTCATGCACCCAAAAAAAAGTAACTAAAAGAGTCAAATATCTAGGAATAAATTTAACCAAGGATGTAAAAGACTTGTAAAGAAAAAAACAGAGAAGATGCAAATAAATAAAATCAGAAATCAAACGGGGAGACTTGACTACTGATCCCACAGAAATAAAAAAGGATCATAAGATGATACTATGAACTGCATGCCAACAAATTAGACAACTTAGATGAAATGGACAAACTCCTAGAAACATGAATAACCCACACTGACTCTAGAAGAAACAAAAGACCTCAACAGACAATTACATAAAGAGATTGAATCAGTCATCAAAAATCTCCTAATAAAGAAAAGACCAGGAACAAATGACTTGACAGGTGAATTCTACCAAACATTCCAAGAAGAATTAATACCACTCTTGTTCAAAAACTTCCACAAAAGTAAAGAGGAGGGAATGCTACTTAATTCATTCTATGAAGCCAATATCACCCTAATACCAAAGGTAGATAAAGATACTACAAGAAAACAAAATTATGGACCAGTTTCTCTTATGAATATAGACTCAAAAATCTTCACCAAAATAATTGCACATTGAATTCAACAGCACATTAAAAGAATTTCCTACCATCATGTGGGTTTTATCTCAGGTATGCATGAATGTTTCAGCACAAGAAACTCAATTAATGTGATACACCGTATTAATAAACAGGAGGGAGAAAACAAAATGATCAACTCAATTGATACAGTAAAGGCATTTGACAAACTCCAGCATCCTTCCTTGATAAAAACATTTCAAAAACAAGAACTACAAGGAAATTTACTCAACATGATAAAGGGCATATATGAAAAACCTACAGCTAACATTATACTCAATGGTGAAAGACAAAGGGCTCCCCTACTAGGACATAAAACAAGATAAGGATGCCCACTGTCACCATTGTTATTCAACACTGCGCTAGATCTACCTTGAACAGTTGGGCAAGAAAAATAAAAGACATCCAGTTTGGAAAGGAAGAAGTCAAACTTTCACTATTTGCAAGTAACCTGATACTACACTTGGAAAATCCTGAGAAATCTATGACAAAACTACTTGAACTAATAAACAAGTTCAGCAAAGGGCAAGATACAAGATCTACAAGATCCACAAGCAAAAAATCAGTGGTGTTTCTATACACTAGTAATGAGCAATCTGAGGAGGTAATCAAGAAAAAAGTTTCACCTTCAAAGCAACTAAAAGAATCAAATACTTAAGAATAAATTCAACCAAGGATGTAAAAGACTTAAACACAGAATAATACAAAATACTGCTAAAAGAAATCAAAGATCATAGATTGGAAGAAATATTAATAAGTTGTCAATTCTACCCTAATTTTTTTACAGATTCAATGCAATCCCAATCAAAATTCCAACAGACAACTTCACAGAAATGAAAAACAATTATCAAATTTATTTGGAAGAATAAGGGACCCCAAATAGCCATAAACATTTTGAAAAAGAACAAATTTGGAGGACTCACACCTCCTGACCTTAAAGCATGTAACAAAACTACAGTGGTCAAAACAGCATGGTACTGGCATAAGGATAGAAATATTGAGTAATGGAATTGAATTGAGAGTTCAAAGACAGACTCTTGCATCTATGGCCAACTGATTTTTTTTAACATACAAAAAGATATTCACATTTTTATTCATCAAAGAAATGCAAGTGAAAACAACGAGCTGCATTACATTGCACTTGTCGGATTGGCAAAGATATAAAAGGCTAATAATGGCCAGGGTTGGTGAAAATGTGGGGAAACAGGTAAGTCTATGCTCTGCAGGGAGAGCAGACAGCTGCAAACTTTCAGAGGCTTAACAGTAATTATATAGATGAACAGTTTAAATATGCATCTCCTTAGACTGCTTAATCTCTTTCTGTGAATTTATCCTAAGGAAATAACTGACAAGTGTGCAATAACATACATACCAAAGATGTTCACTGTAGTATTGTTTCTAACAGCAAAGAAGATGAAAACAACCTAAATGTCCTTTGAGAAGGGATTGATTAAATAAATTACAGTATAACCATACAACATGTATTAGGCTGGTCTGGAGAAGGATCTATATACTACATGGAAAGAGAAAAGGGATTATAATATTATGTGTAAATAGCAGGTTACTGGGGGTACAAGGGTAGTTCAGTGGTAGAATTCTCACCTGCCATGTGAGAGACCCAGGTTCGATTCCCAGCCCATGCACTTCCCAAAACAAACAAACAAGCCAAGAAAGAAAAGAAAACCAAACAAAAATTCAACAAATGGTGCTGCAATAAGAGGATAATCACATGGAAAAAGAATGGAATGTGACCCCTGCCATACAAAAAAAAAAAAAAAACAGATTACTAAAAATTACATATAGTACTACTCTAATGGTATAAATAACTTTATACACATGTGTGTACTTATATACATTAACATTCTGGAAGTTTATATATCACATTTAAAGCAGTGCCCTTTTTCTAGAGTTCAGGGAGGTGTTTGCTTTTTACCTTATATAATTTTGTGTAGTATGACTTTTTATTACCAGCATATTTTACTTTTGCAATAACAACAGATAAGATACTTTAACTTTGATAAAGAAAATACCAATAAGACTTGAAATAAAGGTTTTCAAAGTCAATGTCCTTCCAAGTGGTTTGGCATTTAATTGGGGAGAAGCCTGTGCTGTGAAAACTTAGTAGCCACATGGAAAAATGCTTAAATTATTACTTTACATGAAAATTGCATGATATAAAATGAGATCAGCCAGATTAAAAAAAAATACATAGAGGAAAAATAACTAGAAATAAATCAAATTGTCAAGAGTGGATGTTTTTTGATATTGGTGGATGAATCACAACAAAATATTTTTTCCCTCAATTACAGTATTTTTGAAGTTTTACACAATGAATATTTTGTGGCCTGAAGTGTTTTTCTTTCTTTTTCTCTTTTTCCAATTCAACAGCTTGGTAATATACTTGTGTTAATTATCTGTTGCTGCATTAACATATTATCCCCCAAACATCTATGAAGCTCAGTTTCTGTGTGTTCTAGTTTGCTAGCTGCCAGAATACAATATACCAGAAACGGAATGGTTTTAAAAGGGGGAATTTAATAAGTTGCTAGTTTACAGTTCCAAGGCCGAGAAAATGTCCCAATTAAAGCAAGTCTATAAAAATGTCCAAATTAAATGAGATATCATCTCACACCCACCAGAATGGCCATTATCAACAAAACAGAAAATGACAAGTGCTGGAGAGGATGTGGAGAAAGAGGCACACTTATCCACTGTTGGTGGGAATGTCAAATGGTGCAACCACTGTGGAAGCCAGTTTGGCGGTTCCTCAAAAAGCTGAATATAGAATTGCCATATGACCCAGCAATACCACTGCTAGGTATCTACTCAGAGGACTTAAGGGCAAAGACACAAACGGACATTTGCACACCAATGTTTATAGCAGCATTATTTACAATTGCAAAGAGATGGAAACAGCCAAAATGTCCATCAACAGACGAATGGCTAAACAAACTGTGGTATATACATACGATGGAATATTATGCAGCTCTAAGACAGAATAAACTTATGAAGTATGTAATAACATGGATGGACCTAGAGAACATTATGCTGAGTGAGACTAGCCAAAAACTAAAGGACAAATACTGTATGGTCTCACTGATATGAACCAACATTAGTGAATAAACTTGGAATATGTCATTGGTAACAGAGACCATCAGGAGATAGAAATAGGGTAAGATAATGGGTAATTGGAGCTGAAGGGATACAGACTGTGCAACAGGACTGGATACAAAAACTCAGAAATGGACAGCACAATACTACCTAATTGTAATGTAATTATGTTAAAACACTGAATGAAGCTGCATGTGAGGTAGTTCTTTTTTTTCTCTCTATTATCGTTTTATTTTTTTCTGTTGTCTTTTTATTTCTTTTTCTAAATCGATGCAAATGTACTAAGAAATGATGAATATGCAACTATGTGATGATATTAAGAATTACTGATTGTATATGTAGAATGGAATGATTTCTAAATGTTTTGTTAGTTAATTTTTTTAATTAATAAAAAATAAATAAATAAATAAATAAATAAATACCAATAGGCATAACACACATAAACACATGCTCTTTAGAATGAAAAAAAAAATGTCCAAATTAAGGCACCCAGGGAAAAGATACCTTGATTCAAGAAAACTGATGGAGTTCAGGGTTTCTCTCAAATGGAAAGGCACATGGCAAACATGGTCAGAGTTTCTCTCTCGTCTGGAAAGGCACTTGGTGAACATGGTGCCATCTGCTAGCTTTCTCTCCTGGCTTCTTGCTTCATGAGGCTCCCTGGGAGGCATTTTCTTCATCTCCAAAGGTCGCCGGCTGGTGGACTCTCTGCTTCTCGTGGCTATGTCGTGCTCTAGCTTTTTCCAAAGCTGCTTCTTTTAAAAGATTCCAGTAAAACTAACCAAGACCCACCTGGAATGGGTGGAGACATGTCTCTACCTAATCAAGTTTAATACCCACACTGACTAAATCACATTTCCATGGAGATAAGCTAATTAAAATTTCCAACATACAGTACTGAATAGGGATTAGAAGAAACGGCTGCCTTTACAAAATGGGATTAGGATTATAACATGAATTTTCTAGGGTACATACATACATCCTTTCAAACCAGCACACTTTGGGTCAGGAATCGGGGAGCAGCTTAACTGCATAGTTCTAGCTCAGGGTCTCTGCAAAGGCTACAGTGAAGATGATGGCTCTGGCTGCATCATGTGAAGGCCTGACCAGGGCTAGAGGATCATTTCAGGTTGGATCACTAGAATGTCTGGCCACGTGGCCTCTTCACAGGGCTGCTCCAGTTCTCAGGTCATGGCAGCTGGCTTCCCATGGAGTGAACAATAAAAAATAGAGAGCATGGCAGAAACCACAATGCCTTTATGTCCTAATCTCAGATCTCTCACACCAGCCCTTTTGCCACATTTCATTAGTTAGAACCAAGTCTACTAAACACAGTTCACAATGAAGGGGACTGGGTGTGGTGTTTGGGCTCCTCCTTTTGAAGGGAGGAGTATCAAAGAATTTGTGGACATATTTTAAAACGTTTTGTCAATCTTCCTATAGTCAAACTTCCCTCTTATGGGTCCATGCACAACACATGGACACCCCTTCATCTCCCTAAAGCACAGCTCTAATCATGTCATCCTCCAGCTCAGAAATGTTCCCTGACTGCCCACAGCCCAGAGAACTCCTTAACTAGAGTTGTAAGGCCTATCCAACCATTTGCCCTCCAGCTTCAGTTCAACATAAAGCCATCATGTTCCTCAAGTACACCCCATACTCACTGGTCTTGGGGCCTTTCCATGCCCCCAAATCCTCAAGACTCCATCTCTATCTCTTTTTCATCTCCCAGCCCTTGCCATTGCTATTTCCTCTGCCTGGAATGTACTTCCCCCAAACCTTTGCACGAATGGCTCCTTTTCATCATCGGGCCCCATCCTGAACATCCTCTCTGTTTCAGTCACTTGTTCTTCATCATCTTATTTTCATCATAGCTGGCACAACCATCAGAAATTATCTTATTAGTTTAGTTGTGTGATTTTTCCTGTTGCTACCAATTACTCCTTGAGAAAAGGGACATTGTCTTAGTCACTGCTGCAATTCCAAAGCCCCATTTTCAAGCTTAATATATGGCATACAGCGGATGCTCAATAAATACTTGTTGAATTCAATGTACTGTCTTCCATGGAGGCATCTTCAAAATGATCATTCACTGAATAAATGTCGAGATGATTGTGAGGGACTGGTGCCCATCTATCCCTCACCAATCTGGTTTTCACCTACTGAGCACACCATCAGCGGGGCACACACACCCCCAAACCAGCTGTTTACACACAAGAATCAGGTATTGGGTCCTTCAGAGGCTGAGGCGGGCACCCCATCTCCCATGTAGCCTCCTCCCCCCTCCTAGATATGCCATCCCCCCTTCAGATGGCCAACTGATTTTTTTTTAACATGGGCAGGCACCAGGAATCGAACCCAGGTCCTCTGGCATGGCAGGTGAGAACTCTGCCTGCTGAGCCACCGTGGCTTGCCCAGCCAACTGATTTTTGACAAGGCTGTCAAGTCCACCCAACTGGCAAGCAGTCTGTTCAATAAGTGGTGTTGGGAGAACTGGATATCCATATCCAAAAGAATGAATGAGGAGCCCTATCTCACATCATACAAAAAAATTAACTCAAAATGATCAAAGACCTAAAATAAGAACCAGGTCTATAAAATTCCTAGAAGACAACATAGGCAAACATCTTTAAGATCTTGTGGTAGGTAATGGTTTCTTAGACTTCACACCAAAAGTACAAGCAATGAAAGAAATAATAGACAAATAGGATCTCCTCAGAATTAAAAACTTTTGAGTATCAAAATTTCCAAGATGGCATAATAGGAAAGGTCAGGTTCACCCCTGTTCCAAGGAACAGCTACAGAAATAATGGGAAAATGACCAGGACAGCAATTCCAGGGTGTAAGTGACCTGCATGTTCTGTACCACACAGGGAGGCCCTAGTTGCAAAAGCTGAGGAATTCACACTCAGAGAACTGAAGACAATCCAGCTAGTGCAAACAGCCTAAAGCACCCCTTTCAAAACGGCACAGAACCCTCAGGAGTGCACAGACGAGAAGACAAGAGCTAGGAAGTAAGCAACGATTCATTTCTTGAATATGTCCCACAATGTGTGCCTCCCACCCCAACATGACCTATGACCACCCCCACACCCAACGCACCTGAACCCCACCCCCTGGCCCCACCACCACGCCCATGTACCAAAGCCCTAACCATAGTGCTTCAAGCACTCCTGCCCCAAACCACTGCCTCATGCACACTCACATACCCATCCCATCCCTGCCCACCTCTCCCATGTAAGCACACACTCTCACCCCATCCCCTCACGCACCTGCGCCCAGCCCATCGCTCCCCACCTCCCCCACCCCCGTGAGCTCTGCGCATATACACACCAGCACTGTGGCCCCAGACCCATACATGCAGAGACCCACATTCTGACTACCCAAGCACCCACAATTCCATGCTCCATCCCCTCACCCCTGCATCCTACCCCACCCTGCCCTGCACACACATGCACCCACACCCTGCCCTCAGACTGTACACAGACACTCACCCGCACATCCAGGTCACATCCACCAGAGTCCATGCACATGCTCAACCCCAACCCGAACCCCAAGTTCTACACACGCACACACCAGGACCCTCTTCCCTGAGATCCATGTACACGCATACCTGCATCTTATCCATTCCAGCACCCACACATACATGCCCTGAACCCTTGACCCCTGCACCCAGCCCCCATGAACTGCAAATGCACATAACCCCACCCCCCAGCTCTGCTGACATGTACATCAGCAGTCAGCCACCCTAGACAACTACAGGTGCACATCCACATACAGCCTGCCCTGGCACCCACGCATCTGTGCCCCAACCCCTCGACTCATACACCATGCCCCCACTGTGCTAAGCAGGAGTGCAGCCCCACCACAGCCCCTCCTTCCCAACACAGAGGCACACACTTGCCCCACCCCCTAGCACAAGTTCCCCAAACCTCCACCTGGCAGGTACTCACATGGCACTGGTCACACAACCATGCCCTGCACACTTACACACCCCTGCACTGCCCCCCTCCACATGCCCCATGCACACTCACATACACTCTGCTCCCTATCCCTGCCCAGCTTCCTCCAAGACCTGTGCCCCTCTCCTGCAAACGTGAGCATCCTCATCCCAGTCCCCTTGGACCACCTCCCCCTGCACAAACACACACCTGCACCTCACCCACTCTGCCACCAACCTCGGTGCCCTGAACCCCACACCCTGATTCCCATGACCCCCACACTCCATGTGCCCACTCACAACCTGTCCACTTGTGCATCTATCTGCACAGCCCTCCACTATCCATCTCCTGCCATGCCCTGCCTTTTGTCTGCCAGGCCGTGCCCTGCTCCTGTGCTCCAAGGCCTACCCTTGCTGCCCCCTGCCACAAAGTCCCACACCATCGTCCCACACCATCATCCCACAACCAGGTACCCTAAGCTAATAGGCATCAAGATAGCACCCCCAACCAACATCTATCCCTGCATCACAACCCATCACCACATCTCTGTGCCCAAGCCCAAGCTCCGCATCCTGCCCCATACCCATTACCCAAATACAAAACTTTAGATTACTGAAGAAAATCAACTTCAAAAGTAATTCTATCAAGATAATTACATCCTCAAAGCAACAGAAAATCACAAACATATAAAGATACAGACAGATATGGCCCAGCCTAATGACCAAGTTAAAACACCAGAGGAGATACAAACTTCAGAACAACTAATCAAAGATGTTCATAAACTCTACTAAATAAAATCAGTGGGTTGGCTAATGACATAAAGGATACCAAGAAAAGACTAGGAAAGCATAAGGAGGAATTTGAAAAAATAAACAGGTATCACAGAGATTAAAAATGCTGTAGACCAAATAAAAAGCATACTAGAGACACAACAGCAGATTTGAAGAGGCAGAAGAAAAAATTAGTGAACTAGAGGACAAGACAATTGATTTTGAACACACAAAAGAGTAAATGATAAAAAAGATGGAAAAACTTGAGTAGGATCTTGGAGAAATGATGGACATAACAAAGTGCACAAATAAAAAAAAAATCATTGGTGTTCCAGAAGGGGAAGAGAAGAGTTGAGGACCAGGAAGATTAGTTGAAGATATAAAGGGGGAAAACTTCTCAACCTTTATAAAAGATATAAATATGCAAATGAAAGACACCCAAGTAGAATAAATCCAAAAGCTACTTCAAGACACATACTAATCTGGCTGTCAGATGTCAAACAGAAGCAGAAAATCCTGAAAGTGGCAAGAGAAAAAATCTGCTACATACAAAAGAAACCACATAACACTGAATTCAGACTTCACAACAGGCATTATGGAGGTGAGAAGGCAGTGGTACAATGTATTTGAGATGTGAAAGATAAAGACTTTTAGCCAAGAATTCTGTACCCAGCCAAACTGTCCTTCAAAAGTGAGGGAGAGATTAAAATGTTCATAGACAAACAAATGCTGAGAGACTTTGTCAGAAAAGAGACCAGTCCAACAAGAAATACAGAATTGAAGAGTACCAATAAGGGTAACTTAAAGGATAAAAAGAAAAAGAGGGAAAAGAATATATAGATCTAATGAGTAAAATTCAAGGGATAAGATAATGGATTCAAGAGATGCTGTTACAGTAATAACTTTGAATGTTAATAGACTAGACATACCAATTAAAAGATACAGGTTGGCAGACTGGATTAAGAAATATGATGCAGCTATATGCTGCTTAAAAGACATTCATCTTATGATATTGTGAGTTATTGATTATATAACAAGAATGGAATAATCATATGGTAAGAATGTTTGTGTTTGTATGTGGTTATGTTTCATAAATAAAAACAAAAATAAATTAAAAAAGACACTCATCTTAGACCAAGGACACAAATAGATTGAAAGTGAAAGAATGGAAAAAGATGACCCACGCATGCTGTAACCAAAAGAAAGCAGGAATAGCTATGTAATATCAGACAAAATAGACTTTAAATGTAAATACATCATAAGAGACAAAGAACGATACTACATATTAATAAAAGGGATAATTCATCAAGAAGAAATAACAATCATAAATATTTATGCTCTCAATCAAGAAGCTCCAAGTACATAAGGCAAACACTGGCAAAACTAAAAGGAGCTATACAGATATTTCAACAAAAATAGTATGAGATTTCAATGCACCACTCTCCTCTATAGATAGAACAACCAGACAGAGGATCAGCAAGGAAACAGAGATGTTAAACAATTTGATAAATGAACTAGACTTAACAGACATATATAGGTCATTACACCCCAAAACACCAGTATATACATTCTTTTCTAGTGCTTATGGAACATTCTCCAGGATAGATCATATGCTGGGGCATGAAACAGGTCTTTATAAATTTAAAAACACTGAAGTAATTCAAAGCACTTTCTCTGATCACAATGGAATGAAGTTGGACATCAATAACCACCAAAGAATGAGAACTTTCACATATATATGGAGATTAAATAACCAGTGGATCAAAGAAGAAGTTTCTAGAGAAATCAGTAGCTATCTAGAGACTAATGAAAATGAGAAGAAATTTACAGGATGCAGCAAAGGCTGTGATTAGAGGGAAATGTATTGCCCTAAATGCCTATATTAAAAAACAAGAAAGAGCAAAAATCAAGGACTTAACTGCTCACTTGGAGGAACTTGAGAAAGAACAGCAAACTAACCCTAAAGCAAACAGAAGAAGAGAAATAACAAAGATTAAAGCAGAGTTAAATGAATGGGAGAACAAAAGAACAATAGAAAGAATAAATAAAACTAAAAGTTGGTTCTTTGAGAAATCAATAAAATTGACTGGCCACTAGCAAGACTGACAAAGAAAAAAAGAGACAGGATTCAAATAAACGAAATCAGAAATGAGAAGGGGTGGATTACCACAGACCCTGAAGAAATAAAATAAATCATAAGGGGATACTATGAACAACAATATGCTAACAAACTATACAACTTAGATGAACTAGACAAATTCCTAGAAACACACGAACAAGCTACACTGACTTGAGAAGAAAAAGAAGCTCTCAATAAAGCAGTCACAAGTAAAGAGAGAAAATCAGCTGTCAAAAATCTAACTACAAAGAAAAGGCCAGGACCACATGCCTTCCCAGGGGAATTTTGTCAAACATTCCAAAAAGAACTAACACTGATCCTGCTCAAACTTTTCCAGAAAATTGAGGAAAAAAGAACACTACCTAACTCATTTTATGAAGCTAACATCACTCTAATACCAAAATCAGTTAAAGACACTATAAGAAAGGAAAACAACAGACCAATCTCCCTAATAAACATAGATGCAAAAATTTTCAATAAATATTAGGAAATCGAATTTAACAACAAATTAAAAGAATCATGTTCTAGTTTGCTAGCTGCTGGAATGCAATATACCAGAAACGGAACGGCTTTTAAAAAGAGGAATTTAATGAGTTGTTAATTTATGGTTCTAAGGCCGAGAAAAATGTCCCAATTAAAACAAGTCTATAGAAATGTCCAATTTAAGGCATCCAGGGAAAGATACCTTGGTTCAAGAAGGCCAACGTTCAATGTTTCTCTCTCAGCTGGAAGGGCACATGGCGAACATGGCAGCATCTGCTGGCTTTCTCGTGGCTCTACCAAAAAGAGACTCACTCCAAGATGTTTCCTTTTAAAGGATTCCAGTAAGCAACTCCACCTTCAGTGGGTGGAGACACACCTCTATGGAAACCATTTAATCAAAAGTTACCACTCACAATTGGGTGGGTCACATCTTCATGGAAACAATCAAAATGCTCCCACCCCACAATACTGAAAGAGGATTAAAGGGCATGGCTTTTCTGGGGTCCACCACAGATTCAAACCAGCACAAATCACAAAATATGACCAAGTGTGGTTTATACCAGGACTGCAAGGGTGGTTCAACACAAGAAAATAAATTAATGTAATACACCACATTAACAAATCGAAAGAGAAAAATCACATGGTCATCTCGATTGAAGTTAAATGAGCATTTGACAAAATTCAACATCCTTTTCTAATAAAAACACTTCAAAAGGTAGGAGTCAAAGGTAACTTCCTCAGTATGATAAAGGGCATATATAAAAAACACATAGCCAGCACTGTAATCAATGGTGAGAGACTGAAAGCCTTTCCCCTAAGATGGGAATGAAACAAAGATGCCCTCTGTCACCATTATTATTCAACATTGTACTACAAATTCTAGTAAGAGCAGAAAAAATAAATGAAAGGCATCCAAATTGGAAAGGAAGAAGTAAAACTTCCATTATTTGCAAATGACATAATACTATACTTGGAAAATTCTGAGAAATCTACTACAAAGTTACTTAAGCCAATAAATTTAGCAAGGTGGTAAGATATAAAATTAATGAGTAAAAATCTGAAATGTTTCTATACACAAGCAATGACCTAACTGATGAACCAATTAAGGAAAACATTCCATTCAAAATAGCAATTAAAAGAATCAAGCATCTAGGAATGAACTTAATTAGGAATATAAAGGATCTGTACACGGAAAACCACATAACACCACTAAAAGAAATCAAAGAAGATCTAAATAGGTGGAAAAACATTCCCTGCTCATGGATAGGAAGTTTAAATGTAGGTAAGATGTCAGTTCTACCCATGTTGATCTAAAAACCAATAAAAATTCCAAAAACCTACTTTGAATACTTGGGAAAGCAAATTACCAAATTCATTTGGAAGAGAAAGAGACCCCGAATAGCTAAAAATATTCTTAAAAAGAAGAATGTAGTGGGATGGTTAACACTTCCTGATTTCAAACCTTGCTATAAAGCCACAGTGGTCAAAACAGCATGGTACTGGCACAAAGACAGAAGTATTGACCAATGGACTCAAAGCCAAGAGGGCAGAAACAGACCACCAAATCTATGGACAACTGATCTTTGACAAGGCCCCCAAATCCACTAAACTGTGGCAAAATAGTCTTTTCAATAAATGGGCATGGGAGAACTGGACATCAATAGCCAAAAAGGATGACAGGGGACCCTTACCTTACACCCTATATAGAAATTACTCAAAGTGAATCAAATACCTAAAAACAAAAACCAGTACCATAAAACTCCTAGAACAAAATGTAGGAAAACATCTTCAAGACTTAGAATAGGAAGTAGCTTCCTTAATTTTACACCCAAAATGCATGCAATGAAATAAAAAATAGATAAACAGGAACTCCTCAAATTCAAATGCTTTTGCACCTCAAAAGACTTTCTCAAAAAGGTGAGGAGGCAGCCAACTCAATAGGAGAAAATATTAGGAAATCACATATCAGATAAAGGTTTGATATTCTGTATACATAAAGAAATGATGTAACTCAACAACAAAAGAACAAACATCCCAATAACAAAACGGCCTAAAGATATAAATAGGCATTTTTCCGAAGAGCAAATACAGATCGCTAAAAAGCACATAAAGAGATGCTCATTTTCATTAGCTATAAGGGAAATGCAGATCAAGACTACAATGAGATACAACCTCACACCTATAAGAATGGCTGCTATTAAACAGGAAACTACAAATTTTAGAGAGGATGTGGAGAAATTGGGACACTTATGCACTGCTGGTAGGAATGTATAATGGTACAGCTGCTATGGAAGACAGTCTGGCAGTTCCTCAGAAAACTAAACATGGAGTTGCCATATGACCTAGTAATATCACCACTCACTATATGCACAGAAGAACTGAAAGCATGGACATAAACAGACATTTGTACACCAATGTTGATAGCAGCATTATCCACAATCGCCAAAAGAGGGAAAAAATCCAAGTGCCCATTAACAGATGAGGGAATTAACAAAATGTGGTATATACATAACGTTGGAATATTATGCAGCAGTAACATGAAATGACGTCCTGAAGCACATGGCAAGATGGATGAACCTTGAGGACATAATGCAAGTGAAAGAGCCAGACACAAAAGGATTACTGTATGATTTTACTTTTAGGACCAACATAAAGGTAAAGTCAGAGGCTTATAATACAGAATATAGGGGACCTAAAGATACACTGAATCTAGATATGGAAGAATGGTTAGCTAATGAGGTTGAGCTTAAACATAAGGAAATAGAAGAGAAGGGAGTTCATTAGTGTGTTTATAAACATTACCATATTGAAGGTGAACATGATTGAAAGGTGTATAGACCCAGGTGTTCCACTGAATAACATTACAAATATAAATAAAGTTCTTGCATGAACTACTTCAAATGTATGAATCTAGTACAAAGAGGGTATAATATCGGGGCATAGGGGGAAATTGCTATTGCATGCTAAGGCCTTTGTCTACCAGGAAAATATCAACAGTACCACAGCAACACCAAGGATAAATAATGAGGGGAGGGACAAGAGTTAAGGGTAAGTTTAGATTGTCTATTTAGTGAGGTTGTGCTTATCAGTTTTTTTTTCTCTTGAGAACAATGAAATTGTCTAAAATTGAGAGTGTTGATGGTCTTCTGACTTTGGGCATTAGACATGATGCCCAATGGATGGAGGAGGCTAAAGGAAACACTGACTGAGAAGTAGAATGGCAAATAGTAGTGCATACATATGATCAAATATTGCATTGCTACAGAAAGGAACAAAGTTATGAGGCACACAATGCTGTGAATGAACTGGTGGGATATATTGTAAGGCACAATAAGCCAGAAACAAAAGAGCAAATATTGTATGGTCTCATTTAGAAAATACTTAAAAGAAAATTGGGGTCTACATAGTAAGCTCTTAGAGCAGTCACATTTACTCGAGAGCAATAATTGTTATTTCTAGATTTTGAGAGGCTGTGCTATATATGTATAACCTGGTATTTAGAGATAAGAACGAAGGTGATCAGGTCGGGATTAAGGTAATTCAGAATACAGAGTAGAGAAGACATTGTCTGTATTTTAGAACTTCACCTACTCTATGAGACAAAAGAAAGAAAGGTTTATTTTGTCCAAAACCTAAATTTTCTGTGGCACATAGTCTAGCTCAACCTGTCTGGACAGATTATTTAAACAACCCAGATACAGGGGGCTCAGAATGGGAATAAGGGCCTGTAATCCTGTTTGGATTGGTGTAATTTCTGAATACATCCCAGAGTATGTTGATGATAATCAAAAAGTATTGGCATGAGCGGTGCAACAGTGACTGAGTGACAAAAATTCTTGCATGTTGAGCTGGAGACCCAGGTTTGATTCCCAGAGCCTGCCCATGCCAAAAAAAAAAAAAAAAAAAGTATTGGTGCAACCAATATAATAGGCTGAACATTCAATCTTGTGGTGCACCCTTATGAAGTTTATTCCTGCAAAGGAGAAGCTAAGCCTACTGATAATTATGCCTACGAGTCATTCCCAGAGAATCTCTTTTGTTGTTCAGATGAGGCCTCTCTCTCTAAGCCAACATGGCAGATGAACTCACTGCCCTCCCCACTACATAGGACATGATTGCCAGGGGTGTAAATATTCTTGGCAATGCAGGATCTGACTTCCAGGAATGAGTTGGGACCCGGCATTATGGAAATGAGAAAGCCTTCTTGACCAAAAGGGGCAAGAGAGAAATAAGACAAAACAAATTCTCAGTGGTTGAGTGATTTCAAATAAAATCAAGAAGATATTCTGGAGGTTTTTCTTATGCATTATATAGATATCACTTTTTAGTTTATAGTGTATTGGAGTGGCTAGAGGAAAGTACCTGAAACTGTTGAACTGTGTACCAGTAGTCTTGATTCTTGAAGACTGTATAACTATATGACTTTTACAATGTGATTGTGTGATTGTGAAAACCTTGTGTCTGGTTCTCCTTTTATCCAGAGTATGGATGGATGAGGAAAAAAAAAGGGTGAAAAATAAGTAAATAATAGTGGGAGGTGATGTGTAAAAACTGGATAGATTAAAATACTGTGAGTCAATGAGAGGGAGGGAAAGGGTTATGGGTGTATGAAGTATTTTTTTTTTCTTTTTATTTCTTATTCTAGAGTGATGCAACTTTTCTAAAAACGATCATGGGGAATAATACACATCTATGTGATGATATCATGAGCCACTGATTGTATAATATGGCTGGACTTTATGCAGATATTTCTCATTAAATATATATATATACATATAAAGTATTGGCAAAATCCCTTGAGGGATGGGAGAAAAAATGTGGAACTATTACACTTAACCACTGGGGAAACCCCTGATACTGTATCACACACTAGGGACTCCCAAGTCAATAGGTCAAGCCCTTGATCTTGAGGCTTGCTCTTGTGAAGCTTATTTATGTAGCAGAGTTTGGCCTACCTATAGTGATGCCTAAGAGTGACTTCCAGACTACCTCTTTTGTTATTCAGTTGTGGCCTCGCTCTCCCTCTCTCTCTAAGCCAACTCTCAAGTGAAATCACTACCCTCCCTTGTGTGGGCCATGACATCCAGGGGTGAGAGTCTCCCTGGCAACGTGGGATATGACTCCTAGGGATGAGCCTGGCCCTGCCACCATAGGATCAAAAATACCATCTTGACCAAAAGGGGGAAAAGAAGTGTAACAAATAAAGTATCAGTGGCCAAAAGAGTTCAAACAGAGTCGATAGACTACTCTGGAGGCTACTTACACAAGCTTCAGCTAGATGCTGCTACCTATCATAGTTTGCCAAACCCCAACCAAAACCATTCCTGCCAATGCTAAAGAACACCTAGGGCTTTATATGAGATTCTACAAAGGTTCCATGTACTAGGATTACTTTCCAGAAACTACAACCTCCAGATGGGCTCCTAGGCCAGATAAGCCCAGAAAGGCAGAGGGGCTAGCCTCACCAGAACATCAATTAGTTCCATCTTCCTATCCCATATTATTGACAACCTATTCCAACATGAAAGTTAGAACGTGCATAGCCCAAGTAACCCTAAAGAGTGGGAAAAAGAGCAAAGGAAAAGATCAAAGGATATACAGAGAAAGCAATGTTTAACAAATGAGTATGATTGCTGAATCAGTATATTGATATTTCTTTTAGTCTCCAGTGTCTTAGAGCAGCTTGTTGTAAAAATATAAAATCATAGAATTCTAACACATACCAAACTCTGAAATCTGTTCTACAACTAATTGTCACAGTTGCTTTGAAATTTATTGCTTTGTTGTATATATGTTATTTTTCAAACAAAAGAAAAATAAAAGTAGATTGTGATGATGCATGCACAGCGATATGATGACATTGTGAATCACTATTTGTACACTTTGGATGATTACATGGTATGTAAATATATAATACATTACAATATAATTGCATTAAAATTAAAAAATGAAAAATTAAAACTCTTGGGCATCAAAGGAGTTTGTCACCAAAGTGAAAAGATAACCTACTCAAAAGGAGAAAATATTTGAAAACCACATATTTGATAAGGGTTTTACGTCCAGAATTTTTAAAGAAATCCTACAACTCAACAACATAAAAAGACAAACAGCTCAATTTTAAAATGGACAAAAGACTTAAACAGACATTTCTCCAAAGAAGAAATACAAATGCCAAAAAATACATGACAAGATGCTCAATATCATTAGCTATTAAAGAAATGGAAATCAAAACCACAATGAGATATTATTTCACATCTACTATAACAGTCGCTATTTAAAAAAATAAAAATAAAAACAGAAAACTACAAGTGTTGGAGAGGATGTGGAGAAACAGGAACACTCATTCACTGCTGGTGGGAATGTAAAATGTAAAGTGGTACACCCCCCTACAAAGCACAGTCTGGTAGTTCCTCAGGAAACTAAGTATAGAATCGCCATATGATCTATAAATCCCACTATCAGGTGAATAGACAGAAGAATTTAAAGCAGGAATACAAACACACATTTGCACACTGTACTGGTTTGAAACTGTTATGTAACCCAGAAAAGCCTATGTTCTTTTAACCCAATCTTGTGGGTCTGAAATATTGTTGGGTGGGACCTTTTGATTAGGTTGTTTCCATGGAGATATGACCCTGCCCATTCAAGGTGGCTCTTAATCCTTTTACTGGAGTCCTAATTTAGTTTTTTCTTTTACATGGGCAGGCACCGGAAATCGAACCCAGGTCCTCGGGCATGGCAGGCAAGCATTCTTACCTGCTGAGCCACCGTGGCCCGCCCCCTAGTTTAGTTTTGACATATTGAGTTCTAATCCCTTTGAGACATACAAAAGGGGAAGATCAAGTATACAGACTTATACAATTTGAATTCCTTAGCAGACTAACCCTCCATAAACATTTCTTGAATAATAATAAACAGAACTACCTAAAATGAGCAAAGAAAGGAGTGGGAAACCATTCTCAACTAGGTGGGTCAGGAATTCACATAATGATGAGAAACCCAAATGGCTAATCCTCACGAACTTGTGGCTATTTACAATGGCTTGAGTTCTCACTGTTGTGGTGGTAACCCCTCTGCAGGGTTTTACATTCCTCAAAACAATTCTCACAAACCAACTCATACCAAGGATATGTGTGGTGACAGCAGATACTATCTCAGATGTCATTAACAGCACAAGGTTCTGGGCAGTAGTTTAACAGGATAGTCTTCTAAGAGCCATACTTGATTCTATGGCCTGAGAACCACACTGCTCATACCTAGAATCTCAAGAGTCTTTCGGGAAAAGCTTTTCAGCTTTTTCCCCTTCCTTTTCTAGTGCAAGTTCTCCAAAACATACTCCTGAAAAATAAAATAACACCACCACTACCAGATTCCAAAGGAACTATTCATAGCTATCCAAGCATTTTTTTCTCTTGCACAGCATGTTGTCCCATGTCCTCTATTTTCCCTAAAAAAGAAAGCCAGTTCTGGCTTAAGCCAGTGTATACTACCCAACCAAAAAACTTAAACTTATATTTTAGGTAATCACTGTAAGAAAATTAAGTTTAGCTTTCACAAAAGAAGGCGCTGCACAATAACTCAAACTGGTCTTGCAGGCAGGGAAGGAGAGCACCTCTGATGTAAGCCTAGACTGGCGGGAAATAGGTAGCAAGAAAGTAACCCAGGGTCATTGAAATGTAAAGCATAATCAAAAGCAGGAACCTTCCCTGGGAAATCTGAATTAGTTAGACTATTCAGATAGGCTGTAAACTCTCGAGTATCCAGTCAGCAGAGAAACAGGGGAGGGGCCTGCATGCTAAGCTTAGGATATAAATACGGGTGGCATTTTATAGTTTGGTGCTCCTGCCACCATTTGTCAGGTGGCCACCAGTTCTTGCAGGATGGTGAATAAATTCTTTTCTTCCCCACAATCAGATGAGCCCTTATTCCCTTTCAAGTACAGTGTTCTTTCTAACATCCACTGGAAGATTACCTTAATCAAGATAAACATCTGCTTTACATTTGTTTAACTTAAAGAGACCATTCTGAAGATTTTCCCCAATGTTGAACAAAGGTGAATTTAAATATAAAAAACTGCCTAGAAAAAAAAATTTTATTTTTAGAAAAGTCAACACATACATGTTAAAAAATGCAAACAGATGAAATTCAACCATCTTTTCCAGCCTCCACGTCCAGAAATTCCCAATTTTACATGTTTTTTTTGGTATATTCTTGCAAAGATAGACTATAATGTGTACTTGTATGAATACATTCCATTTCACCCAAACAGTAGTATCTTGCTTTTTTTTTTTCTACTTAATGCTTTGGTAGTCATCCACATATAAGCTGGGACCTTCATTTTAATGGATGAATAGTATTTCATTGCATATATGCACTATAATCATCCAATCCTTCGGTCATTCATCCACGTTTTTAGTCTTTTGCAATTACAAGCTGCTGCCAAGAACATTCTTATGACATATGATGTTCAGCATCTTTTCATATGCTTATTTGCTATCTATATATCTTCTTTGGTGAGGAGCTTTTTCAGATCTTTTGCCCATTTTTTAATTAGGTTGTTTTCTTACTGTTGGGTTTTAAGAGTTTGCCTTTTTTTTTGTATATTTTTAGATACAAGTTCTTTATCAGATTGTTTTGCAAATATTATTCCCCATCTCTACTTGTCTCTTCATTCTCTTAACAGTATTTGTTGCACAGCAGAAATTTTTAATTTTCATGAGGTCAAAACTACCAGATTTTCTTTTCATGGATCATGCTTTTGTTGTTAAATCTAAAAAGTCACTGCCAAACCCAAGGTCACCTAGATTTTCTCCTATAATATCTTCTATAAGTTTTTAAAGTTTTGTGCTTTACATTTAGATCTATCTATGACCCTTCTTTTTTTTTTGGAGGGGGGGTGCATGGTGTAGGAAACGAGCCCGGGTCTCCCACATGGAAGGCATATCTGACCCATTTTGAATCAATTTGGGGGGAAAGTGTGAGGTTTGTGTCTGGATTTGGTTTTTGTTGTTTGGCACAAGGATGTCCAACTGTTTTAGGACCATTTGTTTAAAAAGTTATCCTTTATCCATTGAATTGCCTTTGCTCCTTTGTTAAAGATCAGTTGACTACATACATATTCTATTCCCTTGATCTTTGTGCCTATTTTTTGCCAATGGTGCACTGTCTTGATTACTGTAGCTTTGAAGTTGAGTAGTATTTAACTTTGTTATTCCATTTTAGCTTTGTTGGCTGTTTGAGGTTGTTTTAGTTTGCTAAGGCTGCCAGAATGTAATACACCTAAGACAAATTGGCTTTTGTAAAGGGAATTTATTTAGTTATAAAGGTATTACTTTGGGAAGGCACACAGCAACATCTGTTGGGCTTCTCTCCTGGCTTTAAGTGGCTTATCCCAAGGTGGTTCCTTTCCGCATCTCTAAATGTCTGGGTCTGACCCAGCTCTAAGCTCTGAACTGCATTGTGTTGAGCTCTACTGAGCTGTTTCTCTTTCTTCCAACCTCTCCTCTTAAGCTACACTCGTTGCAGAAGGCACTACCCTGAGCCAACCAGAGATATAACTAGCCATAGATGAATTTCACATGCTGATGATTTACGTCCACAGCAACAGAACAGGGTACCACCACCTGGCTAAGATGACACCTGAATCTAATCACTACAGGGGTCCTTTCCCTTTCCATACAAACTTTAGAAACAATGTGTCAATATCGACAAAATAGCTTCCTGAAATTTTCGTTGGGATTGGGTTAAAGCTATATATTAATCTGGGAAGAACTAACATCTTAAAAATATTGAGTCTTTCAATCCATGAGCCTGGAATATCTCTTCAATTATTTAGATTTTCTTTGATTTCTTGCATTAGAGTTTTGTAGTAGTCTGCAATGGATCCTGAACATATTTTGTATTTATGCCTAAATATTATATTTTGGGGAGTGCTACCGTAAACGGCATTGTTTTTTATTTCAAATTCCAATTTTTCATGTTGATATATAGGAAAGCAATTGATTTTTGTATCTCAACCTTGTATCCTAAGACCTTATTAGTTTCACTTCAGGTTTTTTCTTCCCCATACTTTCGGATTTCCGACATAGACAATCATATCACTTGCAAACAAAGAGTATTATTTCTTCCTTCCCAATATGTATACATTTTATTTCCTTTTCTTTTTTTTATTGTATTCCTATAGATCTTCCAGTACAATGTTGAACAGGAGTGGTGAGAGGGGACATCCTCTCTCTGGATCTTAAAGGGAGAAAAAACTAGTTTCTCATCATTAAGTATGATATTAGCTGTAGGGTTTGTGTAGATGTTCTTTATCAAGTTGAGGAAGTTACATTCTATTCCTAGTTTACTGAGAGTTTTTATAATAAATAGATGTTGCAGGCTGACATGGTTTGGAATTGCGTGCACCCCAGAAAAACATGTTCTTAAACCCTATTCCTACGAGTGTGAATCTACTACGACTTTTGATGAGGTCGTATCAAGTGACATGTGGCCTACCTCAATTAGGATGAGTCTTGATTGTATCACTGGAGTTCTTTATAGCTGGAATAACATTCACACAGAGAGAAAGCCACAGGAAGCAAGAAGCTGAAGGTCAATGGAATGCGGAAGAGAAGAAAGAAGCCAAGAGAGACCACCATATACACTACCGTGTGACAGAGGAGCCCAGGACTAGCAGCCAGCCAGACCCAAAACACCAATCTTCTGGGAGAAAGCATGGCCTTGATTTTTTTTCCTGGCCTCAACACCGCGAACCATTAAATTTCCAGTGTTTAAGCCAACCTATTGCTTGTATTTTGCTTGAGCAGTCAAGGAAACAAAAACAGAAGTAGATACAGATTTAAAACCTTGCATTAAATCAATCTATCCTAGAACTTCTAAGCAACCTAGGAGGCAAACAAGACAGGTAAGAAAGAAAGCTATTTAGGCAACTGTTTGTGATAATTGCCTACTTCAACCAAATCAACATATGAATACTGTAGAAGAGTCCATATGAAGAAACGTGCTGAGCACAGGAACCCCAGAATGGAAATGACAAAAACCTGGCGCTTTAATTAGACACTCACTTAAAATTAGCATTGTCTTACAGAATTATATCTACCTGTACTCTGTGTTCTTTCGCAAACATATATTTTAATTATAAAAACTTAATCCATACACAACAGGCAATGCCTCAGAACCAGAGACGACGCCCAGAATGCATGCCTCCGTAATTATCCTACGTGGAAAGATGAATGGATTGATCAATAGGTATATGAGGCGTCTCTGTATCAAATACTAAAGATAATTTTTTTACTAAAGATAAATTTTTTACCCGCTTCCTTTTATACCAGCTTCCCCATCTTCTCTTCCAAAAATCACAGCTTGATTTTAAAACATCCCGAATCTGAAATCGATCCCTAGTTTAGAAATTCAGCTCCCCCGGTTACCGACTGGATAGCCTTTGGTAAGTAATTAAAAATGATAATAAACCTACGACCTGTGTGGTTTGCGATTCAAATAAGGTAACGTAGGGAGAGAAAAGTACTCAAATGCAGCAACATGGAGCGTTATTTCCTACGCACTCTTTTCCAGGCTGGGTCTTTCCCAGAGCCGCCCGTGGGGCGTACGCTGTGGTGTACACGTGAGTGCAACGACTACAAGACTGCTCCGACGAATCTGAGGGGAAAATGGAGGTTGTGGTGTGAGATTCGAACAGAGGAAGGCATTTTCCTCTCTTTAATGCGCCGCCAGACTCTGGGCCCAAGATGAACCCGACAGGACTTGAATCAGACTACACACTCACAACAGAACCGCCCGGAGACTGGCTTTCCCTGTCTGTCTGTCTCTCTGTCTCTCTCTCTCTCAACCCCGCCCCTTCGACCCGCCAATCCCGGACCGGCATGCACTGCGCCAACCTTTTCCTTAGGCGACGACCCCCACCTTCGGCGCCTCCCAATGACAAGCTGCGCGGAGCATTGTGGTCTCAAGCGCAAAAGCGAGGCTGGGGGAAGGAAAAGGAAAGCAAAAGACCTGGGAGAGGCGGTAGGGCGGCTCCCGCGCATGCGCACGGACGGCAGCGGGAAGGGGGAAAGGGGCGGTGCGTGGTCTACGGCGAGCGGAGTGGGGCGGGGTCGCGCGGCCTTGGCAGAGGGTCCGCGAGCCGGGAGGGGCGGGGGTGGATGAGGGAGCGGGCGGAGGAGGAAGTGTCATGGCGTCGGGCCGTGGAGCTTCTTCTCGCTGGTTCTTTACTCGGGAACAGTTGGAGAACACGCCGAGCCGCCGCTGCGGAGTGGAGGCGGATAAAGAACTCTCGTACCGCCAGCAGGCGGCCAACCTCATCCAGGAAATGGGACAGCGTCTCAATGTGTATCCTTTCCTATTCTTGGCCCTCCGCCGCTCACGCCCTGTCCCCTTTACTACTCGCCCGATCGCCGGCCTGGTACTTCTTGAACATGGCGCCGCCACTTGGCCTTCGCTGGGCCTCGGCCACGCTGAGAGAAGGCAGGCTCGGGCTCGGGAGGCCGCGAGGAGCCAGCAGAGGAGGGAGGAGAAGAGAGGAGCTCGGGAATGCGGGCCGGGCCGGCTGCGTTGTGTAATCTGTTTGGTGCGGCGCGTGGTGGTGGCGGGGGATGGGAGTGCCGCCGAGGTGAGAGAGGCATATTAAGGATTATCACAGAGAAGAGACGACTTCTTCGACCTCTTCCCGATTACGGAAGGGTTGAGAAGTAGAGTTAGAGGTGCTGAAAGGCTTGCGTGCTCTCCTTTGCCTTTCGCCGCGCTCCTCCCCGGTTGATGGCGACTCTTGTACCTGGGAGCGCACTAGAGGTCTTTTATGTTCTCGGCGTGGCTTTGTATGGATGTGTGTGCGCGCGTTTCGAGTGTTTGATTTTGAGTTCGGTTATTTGAGTGAGTGTAACCGTTGAGAAATACTTTCTGGGCTCTTTAAATAGCGACATTAGAGTGAAGCGCCCACCAGGTAATATTGTTACTATATATTTGGCCTTGAGCCTTTCTCCCTCCCTTCCCCCTACCCCGCGGGTTTTTATTTATTAACAGCTTCTGATTTGGTATTGAGTGAATGGGAGGCATTAAAAAAGAAGAGTAGATGGGAATTTTCCACCAGAATTGCTTTGGAAACGAAATCTTATTTTTCTCAAGTATTTCCTAAATGTTATGTTCCAGCTCTCAGCTTACAATAAACACTGCGATTGTTTATATGCACAGGTTTTATATGCACCATTCTTTCACCAAATTCAATAGAAATGTAAGTACTATTTTATTGCTGTTTTACTACTACAAATTTTAAGGTAAATCCATATGCAGAAAAAGTTAGTTGCTCATGGATTTTACTGTTGGATTTAGTGTTCTCAGTTAAAGATAAATCACGTGATTAAAATTTTGCTTCAAGTGCGAGTCATCGCATTAATTTGCGATGGATTAAACTGCCGAGTCTCGAGCCAAAAGATAAGAAACGTTTCTTTTATCAGAGAATTACTACCTCGGTATTCTTCATTTAAAATTTATATTTAACGTTTGAATAAGTACAATTAGTAATGTACAAAGGTAAGCCTGGTCATATCTGATTTAATTTAATTATGTTAAACACATTGTTTCAAATATTGTGACCTGATCATAATTTAATTGTAACTTTTTTTGAAATGGTCTTTTGAAAGAGTTGTTTAGCAGAAGCTATCTTATTTGTAACAGGGTCATTTCTTAAGGTGTCAGACATTTCTGTTCATCACACACTGGTATTAGTTGTCTCCTTTAATTTTTGTTGATTTACGTGTCACTTCTTGCCTCAGACATACTGCGTCAGAAGTATGTTTATATAATTAGTTTTGAAGTAAAATTTACACTCTAATGCTGGGTACTGATTTCTAACATGACCTGTAAGTCTTGACAAAAAAGAATAATGGTGCTCAGTTAAAATTTTTAAGTGATGAAAGACCTGAATTTGATGTCTATTCTTTCAGAGTTACATGCATCTTGTTAACAAAGAAAATTGTATAGTGTTTAGAGATAATTAACCCTTTCTTAATTCACACTATCCTTAATGTTTACTCTTATATCATGGTTGTGTTTAGAATGCTATTTTGAAAGGTACGGATTAAAAAATGGAGCATTGAAGACATTAATGCCGTTTGTGGATAGTCATTAAGACTTTGTTAAGAAAACAAGTCTTTGAAAATGTCCTTTGAGTATCTTTTGAAATGAAACGAAAAGCTTTCTTTATATATGGTTGAGATGAAATCTGTTTTAATCTTTTGTGATCAAATATCTGACTTGTTTTATTAGATTGATATATAGGTTTATCTTGAACAGTATATGATTTCATATACATTTTGGTCTCTTCCAGCCCCCTTGCTTCTCTTACTCTTTTAAATCTGTTTGATTTTTGTTCTTTTGTTTCCATTTTTCTAGTTTTTTTTTTGTGCACAGCACTTAAGTCAACACTAGTGTTATGCAATAGAGAGGGAGCCGCTGGTAATAACATTTCGATCGGGAAAATTAAATTTTTATTTAAATTTTCTTCAAAGGCTGTAGTGAACTAATGAGTAGTAATATAAATGTGACTTTGCTAAAGTGTCAAGTAGCCTTGGAAGATGCTGTTAGAAATCACAAGTCAAATTAGTTCTGGAAGTTCTTTATATGGCTCCGGATGTCCCATTTGCTGAATCATTTTTTACTTTTATACTTTTGGTAAATGATCTCACCACAAAATTTCACTTCTTTTACTGAACCCTCCCTCTTTCATAATTTGTCTCTATGGTCTGGTTGGTGTGCCTTGAAACAAATAAAAGCCAGAATTCACAGTTTTAACTTTAAATTTACTGGTGAAGCCCATGTCTCTAGCAGTCTATTTCACTATTGTATTTAAATGTCATCATTCAATTAAAAAGCCAGAGTATTAATTTTTAGTACCTGACTTAATTCTTATGTCAGTATTAGAAGGATAATTGAAATGTGATGTAAATTTCTATTTTGAAAAGTAACATTGCACCCTTTATATCTTACTGTTGTCTTTTATATCTTTGCTATTACAGTATCAAAGTGTTTTTGATATTTGTGTTGGTACACTTAACATCAGTTGCAGAGCCTCATTTCTTTTATCTCCCCACCCCCATTCTTTTAGGGTGAAGGGGGTAGTCTCAAATTAAATGAGTCACTTTTAAATTCATACTCGCCCACATCTTTGGAAAAAAATTTCTTACAGAGTCATAATGGAATGTCATTAAACTTGGGAAAATCATGAAGACCACCAAGTAAACTGAACACCATTAGGTAAATTAAACCCTATGGAATAACAAATTTAAATGTTAAGATGGTAGTGACAAATTATATGTAGTTCATACATAAGTATTAATTATATTAAAATTGTTTAAAGGTGTTTATTTAGCATACAGTGGCTTCATTTTATTTTCCCATGTTAATAAACTTAAAGAAAAATTCCTCTTGAAAAGCAAAGCATTATTGCATTTAAAAGTAAAATCAGTGTCAAGATGTGTGTTGGTGACTCAGAAACTGCCTCATAGTTGAGTTCTATTGTCAGTGCCTGAAGGATTGGCCCACTATATGCAGTGAATCACTTTTATGTTTAATCTAATAACTAGATAAATCTCTTATTTGCTTATTGAATACAGTGAGGTTGTTTTTTGTTTGTTTTTCAGTAAGGTTTTATGTCATTGAGATTAGAATTACCTTACTGGATCAGTCTCATGGTCAGTTTAGTAAAGTATAAAAGTCTGGGGCCAACAATGCCTCTTACATATGTACTAGGGGAGAACATCTTCCCCGGTGTCAACCTTAGAAACTTGGTTTATTAATTTGGTTAGTCAGGTTTACGATGCATTTATTTCTTATGCCAATTCCAAGTCTGACAGGGTCTCTTAAGATCTCCGTGTAAACACACTCTTTTCTATGTTTTTTCTGGTGATGGTTTCATCTCATAGATCCTACTTATTCCATGTGATCATTTTAATGTCTTCATTCTTTTGCCTCTTTCTTGAGCTACAACAATCATGTAATCTTCTATATAATCATTTAGTGTTATACAATGTATATTATACATTGTATATTATATAATATACATTATAATAATATATCATTATGTAAGCAAAAAACCACATGTAGTATGACATTTAAATGTAGTTCTGTTTAATCCCAAGAGAATACATTTGGTTAAAGACTCCTTGGATTGCAAAACTACTCAGGACTAATGATCTTAAAGAATGACCATAGTGACTTCCAAGAATACATGATCTATGTTGTTAACTGCGTTTCATCATATACATCTAAGTTAGATTGATTTGCTACTCATAAGCAAACCTGTATTTGCTTATGCTACAGTTTGATTACCACATTGTTACTATAATTTTTCACAGTTGACTTGGCTCTTGACCAGTAGATGTCATTTGAAAATTTGAAGATGTTCTTTTTGTGTTCCTTTCTTCCCCATATAAAGACTAATGATTTCGAAGAGGGACTTTTTTTAATCTAACAAGAGAAGTACTCAGTCTCTGTTTTTTTTTATGCTAAGATGGCACCCTCCCATTATTTTTAAAACGAGTCCTCACAATAGAAATCCATTTGAGGCATTCTTTTTAAAAGTAGATTTTATCCAGTTTACAGTATGTTTGTTTATACTCAAAGATCTTAGTAGGTTGTCATCCGTAATTGCCTTTTGTGAAAGAAAACCAACCTTTGGGGGGAATTGGTCAGATAGAATTGTTTTAAATTTTAATGTGAAAGCCCTAAAAATCTCAAATACAGGAATGTAAATAAAGTTTAAAAACTTCCCCCCATGCAAACACTTAAACTAGAGGATAAGCACCATGAGGGTAGGGGCCTTTTATGTTTTTCAGCTTTACTGGCTGTTATATAATCATTTCTAGGAGAATGTCTCACATATTCCACAAATGTCTGTCAAATTATCCTGTTGCTCACAAGTCTATTGAGTAAAGCTTTCTGCATTTTCCTCTATTTATTATATTAAGAACAACATAGGCAGGTGGTGAATAAAAACAGAAGAAAGGGGGCTGTAATAAACCTACTCAGTCTGAGCCCCTCCCTTCACCCCACAACATCTGCTAGTAACAGTTTGTGTATAAAGAATGATAATTTTTGCATGTGTAATGCATATATGTAAATATCTTTTTCACACAAAAGAGAGTTTTTTCCCCCACAGTGTTTAGATCTGGTACACAGCAACAATGTGAGAACATAATACGGAAACATAAAGAATTAGACTCATCCTAGTTGGAGTTGGATGTGGCTACCCTGCGGAAGTAATTTTTAAGATGGCACCAGAAGGAAGTTTTACCACCACTGCCCCCACCCCCACCATGGAGCATTTGGCAATGTCTAAAGACGTTTGGTGTCACAACTGGGGAGTGCATAGTGGAGGGGACTGCTACAGGCATCTTGCAGGTCAAGGCCAGGAATGCTGCTATCCATTCTACAACTCACAGGACAGGCCCCTACAACAAATAATTACCCTGTCCGAAGTGTCAATAGGGCTGAAGTTGAGAAACCCTATGTTAACCTAAAGAGGTAATATTGAGTGAAGGAGAAAGTATATTAAAGCTTTATCATAGCCACAAGATTAATTTTGAGTGTTTAAAGTCTAAAATTTAGTTTGTTAATAAATGCTGCCCTTCTGAGAGGTAGTAATGTGCTTCTTAGCCTCGTTTGAGCTTGTAATGAATCATATCACATTAATTTTGTTTATGGCATATTTTGGGGAGTTATCAAATCCACCAGCCTTTAATTTTTCTTTATTATATTTATTTAGAGATAATTATATATATAAGTTAAATAATATCATGGAATGGGGTTTTTTGGTTTTTAATTTAATCTTCAAGTTTACTTTGTGGTTCCTAAACATTTATTTGAGGTTAATAAGCCTCTTTTAAAAGCATATAAAGAAGATAAGAACTATAAAAGTTGATTGCTTTTTCTGAAGTCATACAGCAACAGGATGACAAAAATACAAGTCACACCGAGATGTAGGCTCCATAGCCCGTGCGGTTATCCATATACCTCCCTCCACGAGTATCTTTATAGCCCTGAAATTTCTCACTGAAAGCAGTATCTGTAAAGCCTTTGTGATGAATTAAGTATGGGTCACCAACTCCCTGAATCAGAATTATCAGGATGCTTGCTAAAATATATATGCTTTACTGGGATGTAACTTAGACCTATGGAATCAGAATGTCTGTGGTGGAACCTGGGATTCTTTACACTAGGGCTTTCCAGGTGATTCTGATGCCTGCTAAGTTGAAGAACATTGGTTTATATTTTGCTTTTTTCCATGTGTGTCTCATGATCCATTATTATACTGTGATCATGTTTTATGGGAATCAAATCAGCATGTGTTTTATTTCTTTAACTTCTAAAGTGTCTTGTGAACTCTGAGTAGGTGTTTATCTCATATCTCACTTCTTTTTAATTTTATAAAATAAATAATCTAAGAATAATCTTATGCCAAGAATCCATTAGTACTACCAGGGAATACTGCAGTGCTGACCAGTAGAACTTTCTGTGATAATGGTCAGATCCTGAGTCTGTGCTGTCCAATATGGTAGATACTAGCTAAATATGTTAAATATATTATTAATTTGAGATTAGAGTAGATTATTCCAAAATTCTTTTCAAATATAAATTGTATGGATGAAAATTTAATATCTCACTATGTGTCAGGCACTTTAAAATATGTTGCTCTTGTTTACTCATCACAGATAGGGTATTATCCTCTTGAGGAAACAGACTCAGTTAAAGTGATTTGTCCCAAATCACAGAAGCCATTATGTGATTGGTACTTGATGCCAGGGATTTCTAAGGAGGAGATAGGTTACCCGACAAGTAAAAAATGAAAATATTCTACATTATTTTGATTTGCAATGAAGCCCTTTTTATAAGCCCCAGATTCTTTCAGTAATACATCACTTTTGTATATTAGCATTTATGCATTGTACATGGATGTTTTTCCTTATTGTCTTCTCTTTGAGTTCCATGTGACCATGATCGATCAGATTTTAAGGCTCAGTGGAACTTCCAACTTCTTCAGAAAGCATTAAAGCTTCGCTCTTCCATTTCTGAATTTCTATCTCTGATCTTATCCTGTGTTTCCTAGTCACATCCTATTATATTCCATTTTGTTGTTCTTCCTTATTGCTGTGGTATAACTGTACATGTATAAGGTAAGTTTTTTTTTATATACCACCAAACAAATGTATAACTTAGTGAATTCTTATAAGACAAACAGCCTTGTAACTACCACTTAAGGAATAGAACTTTGCCAACTTCCCTAGAAGCTCTTCCACTTGCCCTATCTCAATTTCAACCCCTTTTCCTCCCTCCATGAAGTAATAAGTATCCTTGCTGTAGAAGGAATCACTTTAAGTTTCTTTTTACAGTAATTCTGTACTTATAGACTTCATAGTTTATTAGTCTTGCCCATTATTAAAATTTTGATGTCTTTTAAGTCTCAATATACAGGTTTCCCCTTAATCCCTTTCTTTCACTTAAATTTTATTTGTTGGTAATACCTAGAACATTTGACCTTGTAGAGTTTCTACTTGTCTGGATTTTGCTGATTGAGTACTTGGTGCAGCTTATCATATTTTTCTATTCTATATTCCCTGCTAATTGCCAGGTGGGTCCAGAAATTCGATCAGGCTCATCATGTTCAGTCCCTTTGGCAAAACTATATAGGCAGTGTTCTTTCATCAGGAGTTGCCTAATATTTGATTGTTTCGCTTTTTGTGGCATTAACAAATGTTGGTATTCATTGCCTAGATACTTCATTTGGGGATTGCAAAGTGATGATACTCTATTCTATCTTTTCGTTTTCGTTTATTAATTGGACTATTTGTACAATGAAATGCTTTTTTAAAAATTTTTTTATTAAAAAAATTACAGAAAGAAACACAAACATTCCCAATATGTGATCATTCCATTCTACATATATATTCAGTAATTCTCAGTATCATCACATAGCTGCAGATTCATCATCCTGATCATTTCTTAGAACATTTGCATCAGTTCAGAAAAAGAAACAAAAAGACAACAGAAAAAATAAAATGAAAACAGAAAAAAAACTATGCACACCATACCCCTACTCCTCCCTTTCATTGATCACTAGCATTTCAAACTAAATTCATTTTAACATTAGTTCCCCCTATTATTTGTTTTTATTCCATATGTTCTACTCCTCTGTTGACAAGGTAGATAAAAGGAGCATAAGACACAAGGTTTTCACAATCACAGTCACACTGTGAAGGCTACACCATTATACAATCATCATCAAGAAACATGGCTACTGGAACACAGCTCTACATTTTCAGGCAGTTCTCTCCAGCCTCTCCATTTCCTCTTAGATAACAAGGTGATATCTACTTAATGCATAAGAATAACCTCCAGGATAACCTCTCTACTCTGTTTGAAATCTCTCAGCCTTTGACACTTTGTCTCATTTCACTCTTCCCCCTTTTGGTCTAAAGGATTTTCTCAATCCCTTGATGCTGGGTCTCAGCTCATTCTAGGGTTTTTCTCAATCCCTTCATTCTGAGTCTGAGTTCATTCTCGGATTTCTGTCCCACGTTGCCAGGAAGGTCCACACCCCTGGGGGTCATGTCCCACGTAGATGGGGGAAGGTGGAGACAGGGAAAGGTGGTGAGTTTGCTTGTTGTGTTGACTGCAATGAAATGCTTTGATTCATCTACTGTTTGGCTACCCATTGGTCCAGTTCATTAGAAAAGGCAGGATAATTGTCTTTCACTAATACATAACAGCTTTGCTGAGATATAATTTGCATACCGTATATTTTGCCCATATATTTGGTGACTTTTAGTATACAGACATATATTGGAGATATTATTACTTTGGTTCCAGACCACCTCAATAAAGTAAATATTGCTATAAAATTAGTCACGTAAATTTTTTGGTTTCCCAGTGCATATAAAAGTTATTGTTACACTATACTGTAACCCAGTAAGTGTACAATAGCATATCTAAGGAACAGTATTCTTACCTTCATTAAAATGTGATACAGAGACAAAAAATGAGTCCATGCTGTTGAAAAGATGGCAATGAAAGACTTGCTTGATGCAGGTTTGCCCCAGACCCTCAGTTTGTAAAATCACAATTTGTGCAAAGTGCAATAAAGCAAGGTATGTCTATGTTTATAGAATTGTACATCTCTCAACATGTCAGTTTTAGGATATTTTCATTATCCCAAAAAGAAACTCCTTACCCCAATCTATTTTCTGTATAGACTTGCCTTTTCTGAACATTTCATGTAAAAGAAATCATATAATATGTAGTTTTTTGTGACTGGCTTCATTTAGCATAATGCTTTCAAGGTTCATCCATTTTGCAGCATATATCCCTACTTCATCTCTTTATTTCCTACAGTTAGGAAAAATATATATTTACTATGCATGTTGATTTAAGTATATGTTATTCATTTATACGTTAAACATTACATGAAATGTATTTATGTTAGCCACATTTTTGGATGAATTTATTTTTAAAAAATATATTTTTTAAATACCTCATAATCTGGCGCAAGACAGCAGGGTTTTTACTTAACCTTTTCTGTATTACATCTCTATCACCATTCTTTCACACCCAGAGTCCTAGTTTTTAAGAATATAGGATAATAAAATTTAAATATCCCGTAATTATTCAGTAATTAATCTACGTTACACAAATAACAGGCTCAGAATAACACTACTACCACCACCAACATAATTACTGAGAACAGTTAAATGTGTCTCCCTATTTCTCCCCTCCCACCCCTGGTTTTTAAATGTTGTACTCTATACAATCTCAATATAACTGTGTTTTGGTTTGCCACAGCTGCTGGAATGCAGTGTACCAGAAATGGATTGGTTTTTACAAAGCAGATTTATTAAATTACAATTCTAAGGCCTATGAAGATGTCCAAATTAAGGCATCAACAAGAGTATACCTTCTCAGAGGAAAGGCCAATGGCATGCAGGCTGCCTCTGTCAGATGGGAAGGCACGTGGCAACATCTGCAGGACCTTCTCTCCAAAATGTCTCTCTCCCTTAAAGGACGCCAGCAAGTGGATTAAGACCCATCTTGAATGAGCAGGTCACATCTCCATGGAAACAACCTATCATAGGGTCCCACCCAACAATAGGCCTGCCCCTATAAGATTGGATTAAAATAACCTAGGCATTTCTGGGGTACATAACAGATTCAAATCAGTACAAGCTATAAAACTCTCCCTTTTAATCATCACTTAATCCTAGTTCTGTGGGTAATTGCAAGTCTATTGTCCACTACCAGTTTATGTTGAATTCTATAATAATTTTATTTGTCTGAAGTTCTCTTGAAGATCATAAAAATATTCTCATGTTGCTGTACTTAGGGGTTTTTGCTGAATATAAAATTCTTATCTGACTTTCTTTTCTTGGAGATCTTAAATATGTAACTGCATTTTTTTTTTTTTGCTAGCATGAAGCATTGCTGACAGTTTAGTTATAGTCTAATTTGCTTTCACTTTTGTTTTTGCCTAAAGGATTTTTTTTTTTCCTTTAAAGTCCCATAATTTTACAGCAGTATATCTTAATGTTGATTGTTCTGGTTTGATGTACTCAGATGTGGTATGTTCTTTCAATATGTGGTTTCAGTTTTGGGGGGGTTGGGAGAGTACAAGGGCCTGGAATCGAACTCCGGTCTCCCACATGGCAGATGAGGATTCTACCACTGAACTACCCGTGCACCCCTCAAATAGGTTTTTAATTTTGTTGTTCTTGTGTTTTGATTCATTTTCCTAGCGTGTTTAACTTTGGAAATACATTGCAATTTTATTTAGCAATTCTTTCTGTTGTGATTTTCTTGCTTTAGGGACAGCTCTTCTAAAAATTTTTTCTTATAATTTGTTTGTATGAACTAAATATTCTTCTGTTGCTCCCTTCTGTGATAAATTAGTCTTCCTGAACTTTCAGACGAAGGCTCTTGGGATAGCTTGTCTCACTTCACAAACAAGGATCACTTTTTTGTTGTTTTCTTATAATATTCAGAAATGTGGCAGCTTGATTTCTGAGGTATCTTGCCTCTGTTCTCTTCCTGTGCTTTTATTTTCCCTTTCCCTTGTCCCTATTCTGCCAAATTTGCTTTTGCTCTCAGAGGTTTCTCTCCAATATGGAACCCTGCCTAGGGGGAGAGCTTGACAGATAAATTTTTAAAGTCCACAGAAGATATCTTCAATCTTTTAGGCCTTGCTGTATATAGGCGTCTTAAATTCAACCACTATAGGCACATGTAGAATTCCTCCCAGTTTCAGCTTCTGTTCTCACATTGGCCCACCATAATTTCCACTGAATGCCTGTTGCCATTTTGAGGTTCTTACTAAGTCTGGTGCATGCCCTAATACTTCTCTTTGCTTCTTGCTGCTCAGATGCTAAAAACTATGAGTTTCTGGTTTTCTATCTTGTTGCTCTATTTTTCTGGGTGAAAGGTTTTTATGGGTGAAAGGTTTTCTTCAGTCACTTTTAGAAGACAGTATACTCAATTCTAATGGCTTACATTTAGTAACTTCTGTATATTTGTGACCATATTCATTGCCCAAACATTGAGTGCATAGTACTGTGACAAACAGTATTAAAAAAATGGTATTTATTTTCTTTTAAATAAATAGCACAGTGCATAGCACTTTGCATACGGGACTTATATTCTCATGAGAGAGAGAGAAAATACTTAGTGATTTATTTAAACTCCCCTAAAATAGAAATGACTAGAAACAGTAGTCAATTTGAGCTGTTTTGTGGTAACTTATGAACATTTAACACGTTTTAAATTAATGTAGTTTTAGTGACTTTTCAAAATACCAACTGTGGGTCTATGTTGTCTAATATGACAGCTGCTGAGTACTTAAAATATAGCTGATGCACAAGGAACTGAATTCTAAAATTTTACTTAATTTCAATTAATTTACATTTCAATTAATTTAAATTACCAATTAAATAATATATATCTTCTGAAAACTTAAGCAATATAAAATATTTTTCTGATAAACACAACTTTATTGTTTTGATAGGACTGCATTTAACTTGAAAAATTAACATATGGATTAAGATGTGCTGTTAGTGTTAAATACACATTAGAGACTTAGTTTGGGAAAGTGGAAAATATCACTTTATTTTTATATGGGTTATATGTTTGGATTAAATAAAATACGTTAATGTCCCATGCTTCTTTACTTTTTTGATGTGGTTACTAAAAAAATTTTAATTATGTTTGTGGCTCACATCCCTGGCAGTGCTGGTTCAAACAATAGGAAATTATAGCGGTGAAATAATGGAAGTTGTGGATATTTGTATCCATCAACAAATAAAATAGCTGTTGGGGGTTACACAGCAGTAATTTGTTCTGTAGACGAATTTGAGCATTCAAACTAATTTTTAAATTGAGAGTTCATTTAGAAGTTGAAAAAATGGGAAAGGTAATTTTTTCTGATCACAAATCAAATTTGGAGATTATAAAAACAAATACAGTTTGATGCTTGAAAAAAAAGGAAAAAGGAAGTTCTGGGGATTTAGGGACAGTCTAAATGGTACATTCATTCAGGGAGGATTGAAAAATACCAGATTTTTCCAAGACCTCCACATCCCGAAGTAGTGTTTTAGGTGCTGTATGTTGCTCTAGCTTAGTAAATGATATACTGAATGCCTATTATGAGTAGCTGTTTAAATTATTAGATATCAGATTCTCTTTTAGAGGCTTATAAATCCCTTCTAGTTATTTTTGCTAACAAAATGAGCACATTAATGGTTTTCTGAACTAATTAGGTAAATTAAATTTCCAGCTTAATTACTAATTAAATAATTGAGATATATCTTCTGAAAAAGAAACCTAATTCTGGTTTTTTTTAATTAAAAATTTTTTTTTTAAATACCAAAAAAACACCACACAAACGCGAACATTCTTATTTTGATCATTCCATTCTGCATATATAATCAGTAATTCACAATATCATCACATAGTTGAATATTCATCCTCATGATCATTTCTTGGAACATTTGCATCTATTCAGAAAATAAATAAATATAAATAAAACGAAAACAAAAATAAATTTATACCACCATGCCCCTTCCCCTCCCTTTCATTGATCACTAGCATTTCAAACTAAATTTATTTTAACATTTGTTCCCCCTATTATTTATTTTTATTCCATATGTTCTACTCGTCTGTTGACAAGGTAGATAAAAGGAGCATCAGACAGAAGGTTTTCACAATCACACAGTCACGTTGTGAAAGCCAAATCATTATACAGTCAACTTCAAGAAACATGGCTACTGGAACACAGCTCTACATTTTCAGGCATTTCCCCCCAGCCTCTCCATTATATCTTGACTAACAAGGTGGTATCTACTTAATGGCTAAGAATAACCTCCAGGATAACCTCTTGATTCTGGAATCTCTCAGCCATTGACACTTTGTGTCATTTCACTCTTCCCCCTTTTGGTCCAGAAGGTTTTCCCAATGTTTTGATGCTGAGTCTCAGCTCATTCCAGGGTTTCTGTCCCACGCCCCCAGGAAGGTCCACACCCCTGGGAGTCATGTCCCACAGAGACAGGGGGAGGGTGGTGAGTTTGCTTGTTGTGTTGGCTGGAGAGAGAGGCCAAACCAACAAAAGAGATTTTCTTGGGGGTGGCTTTTAGGTCTAATTTTAAGTAGGCTTGACCTGTCCTTTGTGGGGTTAAGTTTCATATGAACAAACCCCAAGACTGGGGGCTCAGCCTATAGCTTTGGTTGTCCAGTCTTGATTACTGTAGCTTCATAGTAAGTTTTAAAATCAGGAAGTATGCGTCCTCCAACTTTGCTCTTCTTTTTCAAGATTGTTTGGCTATTCTAGATCCCTTGCATTTCCATATGGATTTTAGAGTCAGATTAGTTTCATAGAAAAGAAAGCTGAAATTTTGATAAGGATTGCATTGAGTCTGTTAATCAATTTGAGGAATACTACGATCTTTGCAATATTAAGTCTTCTGTAACATTAGTTCTTTTATTTGTCTCCTAACAATGCAGGTCACTTTTAACATTAGTTCTTATTTTTTTAGCAGTCTGAGAGAAGGTGGCCTTTGTAAGATTTATGTAGAATTTTTGAATACCTATGCAATGTTAATATTCCTCTTTCACAAAACTATATGAAGATAGTATTTTTAGTGGAGTGCATATTATGACTGATAAGAGCCAAGTTAAGGGAGAGTTAGTCTTAGCTATAATACTTTAAACTCTAAGTTGACTTTTTTTTTTCATTTTAGAAACACATTCATAGTACTGAAGTCGTCTGCAATGAATGTCAGATTGAAGCATATTCAGTATATTGTTTAACTATAAAGTAGATACTCTCTCAGAATCAAGCCTTGTTCTTTAGGCTGTACTGCTTTCAGCAGTACTGTTTATTTACTATTATTATTCAACCTTTTAAGCCAACTCTCTTTTAATATATAATTAGATGTCCCAAATAACATCCAGCCTAAAGATTTTATAAGTTTTTTATGCGGTGGTCTTACTTTCACACATATTAACATGGGTAAGAAAACAGCTAATATGCCAGACTGAGTTTATGAGATTTTTGAAAGTGCTGTAATGCCAGTGTTTTCAGCACAGCAAATAGGCATTTTGACCTAATCCACTCTCTTTTGTTTTTTTGAAGCTGTGCTTCCCTTTATCTTTCCTTACGTTTAAGTTTCTCCTTACCTTTTCTTTCTGTGAGCCTTTGCTAAGGTTATATACCATTACCAGTTTTTCCTAAACTTAAACTATGGTATTAGGCAAATAATTTCCAAAATCTGAATTGTGATACCTAGAAGTAGCTGGATATTTATTGGTGAAGCCCTTTCCAAAGCACAGAAAACAGTCTTAGTTTGGGGTGTGGTATGTGTTAGGGGCAGTTCAGGGCCAGAAGGGAAATGGCTTTACCAGCCATTAGTAGAACATAAAGACGAAACACAAGGACAAATTCAAATGAACTTCTTGATAATATGTTAGCAAATGGAAAGCAGACTTGGAAGCCTTTTCTCTGTTTCTGTTGATATTTTTCTGGATTAAGAAACTGTAAGTGTAATAAACAGCTGTGGCTAGTTTTTTGAAACAAATGTGCAAGCACTACATTAAAAGAATAAGGAACACAGGAAAAACCATTTCTTGTACAGAGTGATTAGTTTGAAAGTGACTGATACAGCCATCTTCAGTGACTTAGAAATCACCCAGGTTTTCTTGTTCGTTCAAACTAACCTTGCCTCCACCTATCAAGATGGAAGCCAGCAAGAGAAAGTGAAGAATGTCACCAGTGGGGCCAACACCAACACTGACAATACACGAATAATATTTAGTTGTTCAAGATAGTAATACTACAGACTCATTGCTCTGTTCCAGCTAATATTCTGAGTGCCTTACATATATTGATTCGTTTAATCTTCACTACAACTTTATAAGTAGGTGCTATTTCTCCCATTTTACAGATGTGGAAACTGGGGAACAAAGAATAATTTGCCTAGGCTAGTCACATATCAGCTAGAATTCCACTGAGGCATTCTGACTACTGTGCTACAGTTGGTTTTATCACCACTACTTCCTCCTGCTTCTAAGACTTGTATATTTTGTAGAAATTTGTCTTGTTTTAAGAATGTAATATCCCTTTAAAATAGTTACACATCTGCTAGAGTGACAAACTGGACACTATTTCAAAATCATTGTTTCTTCCCTTTAGTACTGTTAATTGACAAAGCTTATTCAAGTAGGTACCAGAACACCAAGATAGTCCCTGCCCTCAGTGTACTTTTAACTCTAATTGTTTGCTCACTAAACCAAACTGAGTTTCTGTATTCCTCCAGCAATATTGGTGTGCATTCTTTGAAACAGGTTTATGTGTGCCAATGAATGTTTGTTGCCTTTAAAAGAATTATGTTTATCTTTGAAAGCCATGGACCAACAAGTAATACTGCTATTACCCAAAACTTTGGAAATTCTTTTCTTTTTTTAATAAGTCACAAAACAAATCAGCCTTCCATTAAAAAAAAAACAAAGTACCTAGTTTGATCCCCTTCCATATTCATCCTTAAAATTAAAGCCTCACATGGTTATTCACAAAGTATTTTTCTAAAAAGGTGTTCTGTTTTGTTTTGTTTTTACAGCCCTGATGGAGTAAAATGTTTGCAGGCTGTAGAGGAGGAAATATGAATGGAGTTAGTGGATTTCACCAGGAACTTTGGAAGAGTGTTGGGTATTAGTGTTGCACTGGAGGAGGAGAATGAGAATTGAGCCCTGTTTAGAGGGAACAGAAAGACTTCTGTGAGGAGTATGGGTAAATAAACCAGGAATCTACCCTGAAAATCACTGCTTTGCTCCCTCAGTGTCTAATTCTTAAAAAGTTATTAGTAGATTTTAGAATCATTTATTAGTATACACATTCTTGGCTTCCAAGAGACCGTCTTTTATGGAGAAGCTGTGTAGTTTGAAAGTATGCCTTTGATATCATGGCTTACAATTACCACTACTAAAAGTTTGAAAAGAATGTTGTGACTGGGTCTTACGAGATTTTACCAAGAAAGTCTCATTGGAGACTTTCATAAGTGTTGAGCAAGAGAAATTGGACCATCTGACAGTTAGGAAAGTCAGTCCAGTGTGACTTTTGACTTAAGCTTTTATTGCTTCCCTCTTTGATAAGTAATGCTAGCATTTGAAGTGTGGGAGAAAAGGTCAGGATTAAATTATTTTTCCCTCTTAGACATGATTGAGATAATAGCTGAAAGATTGTGGGAAACAAAAAGTAACTTCATTTTATTGATGTTTCTTGCTTTTCTTATATTGATATTGGCTCATGGATTTTTATTGTGGCCTTTGGAATACTTCTAATTTAATATTGATGCTTTTGTATAATTATTCACATCACAGTCATTCAGCATTGAACAGCAACCACATAATGCTAGATAGTAGGAACTCAAATGAATAACTCAGTCTCTTTGTTCAAGTCACTTCTAGACTGGCAGGCAAAAACTAATAAACAGTAATTAGAATACAATATAAGTACAGTGATAGAGGTATGCATAAATTCCTGTTGAATGAAGGAGGGCAATACACTCTGTCAGAAACTTCTCTTAGGGATGAGGTAATCTTTCATTTAAGCCTTTGAGTAGAAGAATCATTAAAGTAGGTGGTAGAGTTTTAGAACTTTAAGTATGTGAAAAAAATAACAGAGAGGAAATAATTTCTGTTCTCGGTTTCTTCATCCTTTCTATCTCTCTCAGCTTACCCTCCTGGAAGACTGCTGTTTCAAAAATGTTAACATTTTAAAGTTGGTTAAGTAAATCTGTCATAAAGAGTAAGTGATTTATTCAAAATCTTTTAAAACTAAGAATAAGTTGCTGTTTTTTAGCATTCTGTATTTTTCCTTGTAGTAGTTTCAATTTTAAAATATGGAAATTAATTGAAAGTCCAAGTTGAATTTGCCCAGTCTTTTTAAGCTGTAAAATTAATTTTGGTAGTTGGGAGCCAAACTTAAAAGACCTCAAAATTATTTTTACTCCATTTACTCATTTGCAAATGCCGCTGGACTAGAGAAAGTCCTTTTCAGATCTGGAATCAATGGATAAGTTTTGTGTCTGCAGTATTTCTAAGTTTGATTGTTTTAAAAGCTCTCAAAGGGAAAGGTTCACCTTCTCTTGTATCAGAAATTTGTTACTTACCCAAATTTTGTTGTGGCATGACTTGTGCCTTGCTCTCTGTTTGTGTGTGTCTTTCTTTCTTTCTCTCTCTCTTATTGTTTCTATGTTATGATTGTTGAGACCCCCAAGATACAGTGAGACTGAGGTGTTCTTCTCTTGAGAAATATGTACCTGATTCTTGACATTTAGAATTGCCATTCCATGAGAAATTTTTTTAATGTAATCCTAGAATGTTATTTGAATTTGAAGTCTGCCTGTTTTCTGAGTCACAATTGTTGTTTCATTACTTTTTAATTAAGTATTTGCTCCAAATTGGTGTTTATCTTACTTTGTAGTACTAAGTCCTTGAACTTCTATTCCAAAAACATAAATACTAAGCTAAGAAGAAATTGCTGATTTTTTGCTCTCCATTTGACAGAGTTTCTATTCTTGGTTTGTTAATCTGCTTTTAATACTACTGTAGTGGAGTAATAGAGATATTAGGTAGTAGTTTCATATTCAACATTCTCTTTTCCTTACTTTGCTCTGTAGTTGCTTTTTCTGTCCCTAAAACCAAGATTGTACAGCTCTTAGTTATATAAGGAATCACTGTCTAATTTAAGGATCCTAGAAAAGTAGTGACCCTGTGCCAAAAATAAAAGAGTACAATGGCTGTACTTTACCCATTTTTCATCTTTTTTTGAAGCTGTGGCTTCATTAGTTTCCTTCTCCTTCTTTTCCCTTTTCCTCCCAATGCAAATTAGTATCATTTAAATTTTCTCTTATTTAGCTAAAGCATAAGTCTTCTCCCTTTTCTTCTTTGGCATTCTGCTTGTAACATAAATAGAATAGGTATAGATGGGGTAACTGGTTTTCTACACTTTATTAAAACTCATATCAATCTTGTCCTAACCCAACTTGAAAGTCGTGCTATTTATTCAGTTCAATTCCTCTGCTTGCTCACCCCACCCCCTTAGAAAGTAAAGGTTTTTTCAAATCTTAATTTATCTTAAATTCACCAAGTTTTAATCTTTTCTACAGATAATATCACCAACCGCATTATTTTTGGCTGCAAAAGTGGAAGAACAAGCTCGAAAACTTGAACATGTTATCAAAGTAGCACATGCTTGTCTTCATCCCCTAGAGCCACTACTGGATACTAAATGCGATGTATGTTTTTGGTTTTTCTTTGTAAATTTGAAACTTTTCATAATTTAGGTCTAATAAGCATACACTTCAATTAGTGTTGCCTTCCAAAATGCTGCTTATTTTTCTTACCACTAAGGAATGTGATACCAGGAAGTAACTTAGCAGAAGCATATTTCATATAAGGCTTTGATTCAGACTACTTCGATTCAGGGGTACTTCTGTTTCACATTTTGTTATTTATCCTTACAGCAAACTTGTAATATATTTAAAGACTAAGTTATGTCACCTCTGTTTGTGTCTGACACCAAAGGATAACTTACTTTCTCATGTCAGATTGTCAGCAGATGAAGGAATAGAACAGCCTGTGGATTTGCATCTAGACTAGCCTATTTAGTGTTGTTTTAATGCAAAAACAAACTAATCTTTCTGATAACTGCTTTCTGGCCAGCATTTTTAAGTATTTTAATTTTCCTAAAGTATAATGTTAGTTTCCAAACAACTGGAAAACTGGTTTGTTATCAACATTTTAGTTGCACTTATTTTATTTTTTTTTTAATTTTTTTATTAATTTTTAAATATTTTTAAAAAGAAATCAGCTTAGTGACCTTTTGAAAATGTGGGGTATTATTAGCTTTCAATCTCTGGGTTAAACAGTATGTCCTTATATAATGACTATTTAAAACTAGCTCCCTCATTTACTGTGACTTTCAAGGAATTACCACATGAAATGTTCTAGAAGGAATTTAGAATCCTTTTCATTTCACATTTTCTTATTTCAGATTAAAATTTTCTCTTCTTACCTGGTTTAGTACTTCCTGTCCTTAATGTGTTTTGAAGTGCTTCACTATTAAATGCCTAGATTAAGTTTTACTTTACAGACTTATAGGTTTGTTTTTTCAATTAACTTACCCCTTTCATATTATCTTTTGTTTTGGTTTGGGTTTTGCTTTGTTTACATTTCCTATATTAGAAAATAATTCCGTTTAGACTTCTTACGGAAAATTGCCTTTATCATCTTCAGTTTATTTCCCCATATTTCTGAACTACTGTAGTTCTTTTGTAATCAGTCCATAATTCTCAGAGATTTTAATGGCCCTATAATCTAATAGTCGTGTTTATCTTAAGCATTTTAATATTATTTTCACATGACAGGCTTACCTTCAACAGACTCAAGAACTGGTTATACTTGAAACCATAATGCTACAAACGCTAGGTATGTACTTCCATGCAATATTTCAATTCGTCTTAATTTGAATAGCAAACATAGCCTTCAGTGTAATTTTTTAGGTTGTCAAATAGTTGAGTGACTGAACCATAACTGTTTTTGTATTCATTCCACCTGTGCACTATGCTTGGCTCTCAGTGTATACTGGAGTGTAAAATGGTCCTTTAGGACTATTGCCATATGATTGTGATGTATACAGGCATGCACAGCAGTCCTTGCTCTCTTTGAGCTTATAATGAGTATTTAATGAATGTAGCATGTCTTCTATAAAAGTAAAATGTAATTATTTCAATGTTAATCTTCCGTTTCTAAAACTTACATTATCTTATGCAAGGTTCATGCAACTTAAGCCATCTTTAAAAATCATTTACTCTTAACTTTCACACTACTGCTGAGGCTTAAGTAGATTGACTTGCCTAAAATCATAGTTAAGTGGTGGCGGTTTCCATATTTGGGTGTGTGTACAACTGGAAACTCTAGTCTTCACTTTGAATGAACCTAGCAGGGTGTGGTGGGTAGAACATGCCCTTTGGGTAGATCTGCAGGCCTCTGACTTGCTTTTATAAACATGGGCAAAGTTCCTTTACCTGTAGAACCTCCATTCTCTGTGTGTACAGTGAAATGATAATACCTGCATTGCATGGTGAATTTGAAGATGAAAAATAACCATTGCCACATAGTTGATATAACATACATAGTTATTGATTATATTTTTATTTCATTATACCATTCCCAAGTGTTGAACAAAGTGTATTATCAGCACAGCTTCTCATCATGACAGGTTCTTTTTAATATAAAAGTAGCTTGTTTGAAGTTTTTATAACACAAAAAGATGCAAAATAAAAGTAAGAAATTTCTTATTCCCTCTAAATGATTTGCAATAGTTATTGTTCCGTTACATAAATGTATATGTAATAGAAAAATTGCAAACATTAATGTAATATTGAAAATGAATAATTAGAAATTGCATTATGTACCAATTAATACTTAATGTTTTACTGTATAAAATTTTTGTATAATATCCATATTTAAGACAGATTCTTAAACAAAAAGAATGAATAGCACTAATTTAAGGGAAACATTAGAATTTAGAAGCTATACCTCTGTGGCTTTCTTTCAACTATTATATTGCAGATTTAATTGTAATAGAAAGACTGCACAGTAACTTAATAAGTGAAGGCACTAGATACAGCATCCCCTTTTAAAAAAGGAAAAACCTTACCCTTCCTAAGGGTTTATTGAACATTAAAAGCTTTTAGCAACCGTGATTTCATGAATCTTGAGACCTAAATGATTAGCTTACCTTAATGATTTTCAGTAATAAAAAAGTTATAAACTAACTGGTTGAGACCCTTTGACCTAAGATATGGTAGGAAAATAAGGAAACTATATCACTTAAAAGGTCATTTTTACGATTGTGGTCCAAAGATTTATCTTTTTGAAAAATGTTCTTTTTAACTTGAAGATAATCTCAAATTAATTATAATTCAAGAAGTTTAAATGACTATTCCCTGTTCTTCAAAAACTTTATTTTCGTAATTGGGGCAGTTTTTTTTAAACAAATTATTTGTTATCATTGAGTATATAATGAGCATAACAGTAATGAGAAATTTAATTTTGTCTTTGAAGTTTTTAATCCTGAAAAATATGTTTTACATATATGGTTAATGATGGATAGCATTTCTGAAACAGTATTGTAGATGATAAGTGGTTGTAGGTGGTGAGTGATGGGGGAAAAAAGTACTTTTCATTTCAGGTTTTGAGATCACCATTGAACACCCACACACAGATGTGGTGAAATGTACCCAGTTAGTAAGAGGTAAGTGATCTTTGAAACTTCTATCATGAGTAGTAATGCTTTTTATCATCAGTAATTGATTTGTATGCTATTTTGTGCTTCTAGCTTTCCTCTGGGTTGTACAATGGGAGAAATGTCTTTTTTTTTTTTTTTTAACTGTTCTGCATCTACCTAATTCTCTGGTTTCCTTTGTTTTTCTATGTACTAAACTAGCTTCCTTTATACTTAGGTGAAGAGTCTCATTCCATTAAAACTTGGAGGGCCTCCAAGTTAGGCTCTGCCAGTCCCATTTCAGTTAATAGTTAAGATGTGGCCAGTAGCACACAGGTGTGATAAATAATGCTAATTTCTGGTTTATGTGAAATTTTCATTGGCTTCTTGAAGAATGGTGACAGTTTAAGAATTTTGAGGTCAACTTCAGATCTTTCAGATAAAAATTGCCTTTGTTAGCATATTTGTCTTTTTTCATTTTTGAAATGTTTTGCCCATATTCATTTGAGCACAATTGATTTAATACCTTTTTCAAACTTCTTTTATATTCCTAAAAATGTTTTTCTTTTAATGTATTTCGGGAAAATAATTATATAGTACAGCATGGTATAGTTTGTGATGTGCGTTTTACACCTTTATAAACAGAAGTACAAAGTTGTTGCATTGTTTACTGCTTGTAAAGCATGCAGTACATTTTTCTGCTCGTTAGTGAATCCTATGTATCTATTGTTGCATCCTAGAAATATTTTTTACACATCGCATGTGTTATGCTTCTACTTTTCCTTTTTCCCTTTTGAAGTGTATGAACTAATAACAACTCACTTGTGACTTTTAGTGTGCCTTTTTCTGTTATTTTTGAAAATGAAATTTTGCATTTTTCATTCTTTCGCCACACTTCTTTAGATTTACACTGAACAGAATGGGTGAGGCTCTTAAAGTCTTATTTTATTTTTATTTTATCTTTACTTAAATATGTTCACACTTTATTCATTCTAAGTTGAATTCGTTTTAAGCCCAGGCAAATTCTTATTACATTAATGGCTGCATTTAAAAATATATGTATATTTATCATCTGGCACCACAGTGTCATTGTTTCAAGCTAACTTCTAAAATCCCATTTTTTATCCTAATAGCACATGCTATCATTTTTAAACTGAAATATATTTAATTATAGTTGCCATTCCTTATGGTTATTATGTATATATTTTATTTTTTTGTATCCCCAGTACTACAGTGTAAGAATTACATAGATAACCATTGCAGCTGTTGAATTAAGAAGCTTAGAGTACATGAGAAACTGTAAGCCATTTTGTCACAATAATGGAAAGCCATATACTTTGTTTTAAATTGAGAACCTGTTGAAAGAAGATAATATAGATTAAATATATATTCTTATAAGTGTAGTAAGAAATGAAACTGTATTTTCAGCTTAGTATTATTATTTGTGAAATTTGAGTCAGCTTTTTATAAATAAACATTTTTAATACTTTCTGTATATGTTCTACATATAAAGAATCTAGAAAACATGAAGTCATTTCATTTGAAAACATTAATAAAAGCTGTAGACTTGATATATCAGCCAAAGCAAAATATTTCAATCTGATTTTTTTGTTGTTAATGTTTAAAATGTGATCCATTCTTAAATTTGAGTACAAACCACACATATGTAACTGCATTTTGTGTGACTAACATTTCAGGTAGCTATATTTTGTACCTCACTCCATTTAAGAAATGTTGTCATGTTTGTTGTTGTTTTTTTGTTTTCTTTAATCTTTTATAACTTTCAGCTAACAAAAGAACATTTCCCCCTGCATTCTTCCTCTGTTGCATAATGTATGTTTATGCAACATAATGACTTTATAGGTCACTGAATATAGATATGTTCCTCATGAAATCACCTACAGCTATTTAAAATTATTTTTACTTCTCTACATTATTGTTTTATTATTTTTGTAAATAGGTCTGGTTTCTGTCAAATCCTTTTCCCCCTTGGAGATGAAAAGTTGTTATTTTGCTACTTTGCTACAAAATTGGCTAATGTCATTTTACAGGGACCTTTCACTTCTGTGATTTCTCCTTCCTTCCCTACCAGGAAAGAATGCCATACTTAAGTCACACTGCCTCCAAGACATCTGATGCTTTGACACTCTTCCTTAGCACAACTCTGCTAAGCTCAAATCCCCCCCAAAACTTTATGTTGATGATCCACATGGGCAACAGGGATTACAGGTGCCACAAATAAAAATAGGAGTTAGAAAGGAATTTGAGACCTATTAGAAAGGAAAGGAGGTGGAGTTGAGGTGTACTGATCCTTAGATGAACAGATGGGAGAGGTCTGTCAGTGATTATGGTTATAATTGAAAATGGAGAAACTATAGCAAGGATCTTCCTGTTAGTAAGAATAATATGAGGCAGAAGAAGGAAAAACAATTTGTTTCAATGCCTTAAGTTGAAAATTGCTTTTCTATTGGGAACCATTGTTGAAGCATCCTCATTCCCCCAGAGTACCTATCTTTTAAAACATTGTTTTAATTGGATTCTATAAATAAACAATACAGTGGAGCTTCATATATATACACACACACACTTATGATATTTCTAGGTTGTTCTCTGTTGATGCTTAGTAGTAGCATGATGAAAAACTGAGCAGTTTTTGCTCTCTGAGTTTTGGGGGGTGTGGGGGCTTATTTTGTTTTATTTTCTTTTGATGGAAGTACTTAAGCCAACTTAAATATGACTGAGCATTAAGTCTGGCAGGCAACTCTGTATTTTGTATTAGACTTCAAAATCTTTTCTTCTTCTTCTTCTTCTTTTTTTTTTTTTTTTAAATCCAGGAGAATGCTTTATTGCAACTTTTAGCTGACTAGATGCTTAACTTAGTAACAAGTTTAGCCCTTGTAACTGGCTAGCTAAAAGCAAATCGGCTTGTTTCTCAGATCTTTGGGGGATAGCAAGAAACATTTGAGTGAATGTTGTTGAAGATTTTCAGTAGTATAGAAAATGATGGCGCTCTTGTGATATTTGTAAGTAGTAAGTAAAATTTACTTTTTGTGTACAAATCTTTGAAGTTTTTGTTGTGTTGAGAACTTTCTGATGGTAGCCTGTTAGAGCTGATATTATTGTCTTCATTTTTTTCTTTTCTTACAGCAAGCAAGGATTTGGCACAGACATCCTATTTCATGGCTACCAACAGGTTGTTATCCTGACCCTCTTTGTTGCACTGTTGTAGCACACTATAGCTTCCTTTAATGCAGGGCCCCCTCGATGTGTCGCTTACCCTTGTTGCAACAGGAGACTGGACCATCTACTGTGGTGGTACCTTCCTGTTTGCTTTGCGGTGTATTGTACAAGGGACTTTTGGCACAGAGGGGTTAAATGCACAATGTGAAGTGTAGTGGTGCTTTATGATGACATATTCTCGATTTGTGAGTGCATAAGTCTAAACTTGGTAGCCTGAATAGCAGCTAAAGATTACAAAGAGCTAAACTTAACGTAGAAATTCGAGCAACTTGGTAAGTATAAAGCTATTTCTAGTTTACAATTATAGTTAATAACATTTTTTAAAATTTTCACATTGATCCAATCTTAAAGTTTTTTTTATAAATAAAATTTATATATAGCAGGACTTTTTTTTCAGTTAATACCCACTAGTAGTAAACTAGAAGTAGTCTGGTCCTGTCAGTGCATGAATTTACATAAATACAATTTTTACTTTTAAAAAAATCTTCCTTCCTATCAGTTTATATAAAGCAAATTCTGTATGGGTTTCAGGCAGATCAATAAACATTTTTATCAGTTCCAAAATTACTGGAAGGATAGTTTTAAAGAGCCTTTAGTATCTAGTGTATTTTTCAATTGATTATATTAATGGTTTGATTGTTTATTAATGTGTTTTTCGGGAGGAGGGAAGCAAACCAGCCTTGTGTGGTTCCTTAATTTCTTGTGACACTAAGAAGTTTTATTTAAATTTTTGGGTTGGCAAATACCTATCCATTTTTTTAGATGCATGTTGTTGGGATTTAAAATTTATTTGGGTATTATAAGCAAAAATAAAAGACTTTAAATTCAAAATTTTGTAGAAAAGACTAGGTGTGGCATGTTACATGCCTAGTTTTGGGCATATAATGGAGGAAGATGGGGGTAGTATTTTTGTAGTGTTTAGCTTTGGGCCTTGAAGCTTTTCAGCAGAAGGTAAGTTTTTTTTATAGCTTTGCTGAAAAGAAGATGGATTTACATCAACCTTTGACTTCCTTGAGAATTTTGTTAGTCATAAGAATATTAGTTAAACTGAAGTGATATAATCCCTGATTATAATATGCCATTGAACTTATTTTGTCAGTTTTACAAAGTAGTCCACTTTTCTTTACATTTTAGCCATGAAATTACAAAAGAAACAAAAATACCACATAAAAGTTTGAAGTGTTATACTTGTTTTTTTGTTACTAAATAGTGACTATTGCAAATATACTATCTTCCCCTCCCTTTATAAATAAGTAAAAATACTTTGAATTTAGATCTAAAAACAAATTTTTAAAATATTAACGTAATAGTGCTGATAAAATATTAAGCTTTGGGGTGGGGGCAAGGGAAATGTTCATAAAACCTCTTGTAGGTTTTAATATTAGAATTGTTTATAACTATTGTGTTAGCTTTTAATTTCATAAACATAAGGTTTTATTCTGTAGACTTGATGAAGAAAACCTTTATAATTTTGTTTTTACGCTAATCTTACTGGTGAATGTTTTTCTTTGTTTTGCATATTTGAATTTCTGTGGATCTTCATTTTCAAACTTGCTCTACAACAGTCTGCATCTTACCACCTTCTGTCTTCAGTACAAACCAACAGTGATAGCATGTGTATGTATTCATTTGGCTTGCAAATGGTCCAATTGGGAGATTCCTGTGTCTACTGATGGAAAGCATTGGTGGGAATATGTGGATCCTACAGTTACTCTAGAATTATTAGATGGTAAGCAGAATCTAGGGTTTTTGAGAAAAATCTTTTTTTTTACTTTCAAAATATTTCTTAAACTTTTTATTGCAGAAAAATTCTCTCCACTTCTGTATTCTGTATCTGTTGCCCAACTTAACAGTTATCAATTCTGGCTATTCTAACTTCCTCCCTGCCATTATTTTGATGCTCACCAAATATCATTTCATCCATTAATTTTTCACTTTGTATTCGAAAGATAAGGACTTTTTAAGACACATAATTATCCCATTTTAACAATTTGACAGTAGAATTTTTTTAATATAACTCCATGATTAAATGAACAGGCTGAAAATAGAGATTCATTAGCCTAAAGTAGAAAATAATTGAAGGCATATTAACTGCCACTGACTATCTAAAACCCTTTCAAGACTTTTCACAGAATGTGGTTTATAATACTAGGTTGATAATGCAAGTATACCTACTTTAAAGTATAATAATTTTGTTGAGTTTAAAATGTCTAGACTCAAAGTTGAGTGTTAACTTATTGAATAATTGCTTCATACTGCCACTCATGGTAAAGTATATCATTACATGTGAATACACAAGGGAAAAGTGTGGAATAAGCATTTTGTAAATTATGAAGGTGAAATTTGACGGTCCCCTGGTAAAAAAGAAATTTCTCTCATTGAGAAAGAAAGCTTGGCCAGAGATAGAAGATTCTTGGGAATTAGGATATTTAACCAGTTACTGATTTCATAAAGGAAATAGATACACTATATAACTGGCCTAAACTGCTCAGTAACTTGTAAATAAGGTTCTAAGCTTATTCTTTCTGTGAGCTTTTCCCAGCTTCTTTACAAAATTGAAGCTAATGGGAAAACCAAATTTACCTCTGTTGCTACTGAGGACATCTAATACATAAAGTGAGAGACCCCTGTAGCTTTGGAATGTGGTCTTACTATAATGTTTCTTTTAGATGGGGGTTAGCAAACTCTGTTAAGAAGCCAAATAGTAACTCTTGTAGGGTTTTTTTGGCCATAATGTGCACAGCACTACCATTGTAGCTGGAAAGCAGCGATAGACAATTTGTAAAGAAATACATGTGGCTGTGTTCCAGTAACTTAAAAAGTGATAGCAGGCCGTATTTGACCCACTGGCCATAGTTTGCTGACTCCTGTTATAAAATATGCTCCTTATTGAGACCTTTATTTTCTGATTATTTTTTCCTTCCTAATAAATTGCTCCCAGGGTGTGTGCAGTATTACTGTCACATGACTATGCTATTTTCCTTAAATTATCAGAGGTGTTTAAAAGAACTTGTCCAGAGTGAGAGGAAATCTTAAATGAATTGAAAATCTGTAGATTTTTTGTTTGCATTTTTTCATCTGATTTGAGAATCAGTTTATGCTACTTTCTTACTTGTAGTACTGAGTAGGTTAAGATAAAGTAGACATAACCTTAATAAAATTAGTTTATATGCATGGTGCTGAACTAAAGCACACCAGAAATAAGTAATTTGCCTTTTTTCCTGTCCATAAAGTTGTGGATTTCTCTTTGTTTTTGACACAAAAGGGACCACTTCTGCTTCCATGATTTCCATGATGAAAGAGTCCAACTCTGTTATTCTTTTGGACAGCAAAACTTGAATTTTGGAAACTTTTAGTATAATGTTTGTGTGTCATCCTTTTCTCAGTTTTGGTCACACATGTAAAAAGGCACCAAAGGTATCTGAATTTTAGCTTGGTATAGGAAGCATTGAAGTCTACTGAAATAATTCACTTAATGACTATTCTAAAAACAGCTGGCTTGGGAGACAACCTCGCTATAAGGTTTTTTGGTTCTGTTTTTGTTTTCTGATTAATAACAAACCGTTCCATGTGTTTTTTTTGTATTTTTAAATCTTTCTTTGCATTAGCTTTGAAGGAGAGAGCCCTCTATTTTTTATCATAACAGTGATTATTTGGCAGATTCTATTGTTCCTCTTCTCTGAAATTTAAAAGAGTAGTATACTTAAGAAAGGAAAAATGAAACTTACATTTTGTACCTTCCATATACCAGTTTTTGAACCAGGAACTTTAAATGCATTAATCATAACCATTCTGATAACCATCTTTGATAACCATTCTGTGTAAAAACTGAGTCAAAACAATTTCTTGTTAATGTTGGACCCCAAAGTATTTACCCCAGTAAATCTGCTAGATTTACTATGGTAGAGAAAAAAGATTGTCTTTTCCACCTAGATCTGGATCAAAAAGCTCATAAGACTTTTCCAGTGAACAGTAATGAAATTGCCAAAGAAGTTGCATCTTGAAAAATTACAAATTTTAGTTTATGGGGTAATTATTAGCACACCTTTTTCACAGGTTGCTTTTAGAGAGCTCATGAACTATATTATTGTGCAGAATTTTTACATGTTATTTATTTAACTAATATATGTTTGTCTTAAGAGTGGCCAGTAACTTTTATTAACGCTATTGTGGGATATAAAACTATAATTCATCATAACCTTACTACTTTGGAAAAGTGAGTCATGTTATTATAATCCTAACTTTAAGGAAAAAAATGGTATAAAAATACAACCAATGTGATATACTAATAATAGTATTAATAGTATTTCTTGCTAGAAAATGTGATCGTGGGTGGAGAAATTTCTTCCACTATTTAACATCTGATTTTAAACTACCCTTCACCCAGCTTCTCCTAATGATAACATTTATATTGAGGTATAATTATCAAAGCCAGGAAATTAACACTGATAAAATATTGTTAACTACACTCTAGATTTTATTTGGATTTCCCCAGTTTTTCCATCAATAACCTGTTTTGGTTCCAGCATTCAATCCAAGAGCCTATGTGGATTTAGTTTTCATGTTTCCTGTCTCCTCCCATCGATGATAGTTTTTTGTGATTTGACAGTTTGGAAGAATAAATGGTCAGGTTTTTTTCTTGACATTATAGACTGTCTCTCAATTGGTGTTTGTCTATAATATTTTCTCAAGATTAAATTGAAGTTATGCATTTTTTACAGTAAGACCACAGAAGTGAATTGTGCCCTACTCAGTCATCATTAAATCAAGGGATACATCGTATCATGTTTGATTATTGACAACCATGATCACTTGGTTAAAGTAGTTCCTGCTGGGTGCACTGAAAAGTTACTGTTTGTCTTTTTTGTAATTAATAAATATTTAGTGGGGATACATTGGGATTATATAAATAGTCTGTTTTTCCTCAAACCTCTGTCAGTAATTTTAAAGAATCCACGTAATGGATCTTGCCTGCAATAGTTATTACTATATTGTTTGTTTGCCCAGTAGATGTTTTCCCATTTGGGGTTTTTTGTTTTTGTTTTTTTTAATGCTACTAAATTCTCCACAGATTTTAAGTTCAAAGGGAAAAGTAATCTCTAAAAAAAGGATTCAGCTTTGAAAATAGCATCAGGTTGATAATCTACTTCTGTATATGCTGTTGAATAGTAGATAGCAGTGAAGTACATGAACTCTTGAGGTCCTTTTTAATATTGCCCACTTGAGAGAAATATAATTCCTAAAGGCACCTTCTAAGTTTTAAATTTAAATTTTATTTTTAGAGCTAACACATGAGTTTCTACAAATATTGGAGAAAACGCCTAGTAGGTTGAAGAGGATTCGAAACTGGAGGGTAAGATAATTGGCAGGGTTTAACAGAATAATAATATCAGTTTGTCACTTGTCTAACAGTTATATAGCTAACCAATTTGAATATTTATGGTTAAATATTCTTCCAGTGTTCCTAAATTATTATAGTGTATCAAATTCTTAAGTTACATACACTCATAGTTTATTCAACTTAGTATTAAGTCTGTCCAGTGGACTTTGCTAAATACCTTATACATTTTCTTATTTAATTCTCACAGCAATTTTGACAAAAGTCAGAATTGACAAAAATCATTTTTACAAATGGGGAAACTAAGACCTAGAAAATTACTTTTTCAAATGCTGGGCTAGGATTTAACCTGGATCTTATTCCAAAACTAGTGCTTTTAACTTCTTATCACCTTCTATTATGCCTCTGATAAGACATTTATGTATTCATTTATTTACTGGCAACATTTATTTGCTTCAACTGCAGGTGATTTTATTTCTGTATATTTGATATAGAATTTTTATAAGCAGAGAAATTTTGTATTAAATTCCTCTGCTGTCATTACTTCTTTTGTGTTTTATTTAAATAGGCTAATGAGGCGGCTACGAAACCAAAAGTAGATGCACAAGTATCAGAGACACCACTTCTTGGTTCATCTTTGGTTCAGAATTCCATTTTGGTAGATAGTGTCACTGGTGTGCCTACAAATCCAAGCTTTCAGAAACCATCTACATCAGCGTTCCCTGCACCAGTACCTCTAAATTCAGGAAATATTTCTGTTCAAGACAGCCATACATCTGATAATTTGTCCTTGTTAGCAACAGGAATGCCAAGTACCTCATACAGTTTGTCATCACACCAAGAATGGCCTCAGCATCAGGAATCAGCAAGGACAGAACAGATATATTCACAGAAACAGGAAGCATCTTTGTCTGGTAGCCAGTACAATATCAGTTTCCAGCAGGGGCCTTCTGTACCAGTGCATTCAGGATTACATCACAGGTCTGACAAAATTTCTGATCATTCTTCTATTAAACAAGAATATACTCATAAAGCAGGGAGCAGTAAACACCATGGGCCAATTTCTGCTACTCCTGGAATAATTCCTCAGAAAATGTCTTTAGATAAATATAGAGAAAAACGTAAGCTAGAAACTCTCGATCTGGATGTAAGAGATCATTATGTAGCTGCCCAGGTAGAACAGCAACACAAACACATGCAGTCACAGGCAGCCAGCAGCAGTTCTGTAACTTCTCCTATAAAAATGAAAATTCCCATCACAAATACTGAGAAACCTGAGAAATATATAGCAGATAAAAAGGAAAAGAGTGGCTCGCTGAAATTACGGATTCCAATACCACCCACTGATAAAAATATCAGTAAAGAAGAACTGAAAATGAAGATAAAAGTTTCATCCTCAGAAAGACACAGTTCTTCTGATGAAGGCGGTGGAAAGAGCAAGCATTCAAGCCCCCATATTAGCAGAGACCATAAGGAGAAGCACAAGGAGCATCCTTCAAACCGCCACCACACCAGCAGTCACAAGCATTCCCACTCATATAGTGGTAGCAGCAGTGGTGGCAGTAAACAGAGTGCTGATGGAGTACCACCCACTGTTCTGAGGAGTCCCGTTGGCCTGAGCAGTGATGGCATTTCCTCTAGTTCCAGCTCTTCAAGGAAGAAGCTGCATGTCAATGATGCATCTTACAACCACCACTCCAAAATGAGCAAAAGTTCCAAAAGTTCAGGTAGTTCATCTAGTTCTTCCTCCTCTGTTAAGCAGTATATATCCTCTCACAACTCTGTTTTTAACCATCCCTTACCCCCTCCTCCCCCTGTCACATACCAGGTGGGCTACGGACATCTCAGCACCCTCGTGAAACTGGACAAGAAGCCAGTGGAGACCAACGGTCCTGATGCCAATCACGAGTACAGTACAAACAGCCAGCATATGGACTACAAAGACACATTCGACATGCTGGACTCACTGTTAAGTGCCCAAGGAATGAACATGTAATCATTTGTTTAGGGCAGTTTATCCTTTACTTTTTTTAATTTAAGAATTGTTAGAATGGAAAACTTCCTCGTGATCTAGCAGTGGTAACATCTGCTATTGCTGCCACTGCTTCAATATTTGTAAGTGCTGCTTTATTCTTCATTCTGAAAAGAAGAGATTATAGTAAACAAGTCTTTATCTCCACATATGATAGTGTTATAAATACTGTAAAAGCATGGAAGGTGCAAAACTCAGTATTTCCACAATTGCAGCTAAGAACATTAGGATGAATGGCTGGCTGCTTCTAGGCGTATAAGGTGCCTCAAGCATTTGTTATTTATAATTTGAATACTGTAGCTAATTTTTGTTGTTGTTGCTTGGCTTTTGAATGAGTGTAAATTGTTTTCTTTTGTGTATTTATATCTGTATGTATGATTTGCATGTTTCAATGATAAAGGGATAAAACAGTATACTGACAACTGTTTACCAGAAAGTGGAGAAAAATGTACATACATTTTTGTATGTTTAGATATTACCATAAATACTCAGGATTGGAGCTGCTTGTAAGTATAACAATATACAAAATAACTTTATTTTATCTTGTGTCAGAGTCCATCACTAATCTAAAAAAAAAAAGTGGCACTTTTTCATGTTAACCTTAAACTCTAGGCCTTACTGGAAGCCACTGAAGGGGGACACTTCACTACATGATGGGTATACAGTGCCGTGATGGTCATTTACACTGTGGGGCACTGAACTTTTGCCTTCAGAGGTTCTGACCAGATTGGCTGCTGAAATAGCCCCTAATTTTCTGAAGGCTTGAAGAGGAAAAAATAAAGTTTACATACTCTTGATGTGAAGTGCATTTAAATGTTTGTTGGCTTGTTGCAGTACTATAAACACAGAGCTGTTAATAATGGTTATGTAGATTACTGTGATTTGAAAACTAAATTCACAAAGACTTACATAGTGAAAAATTAGTAAGTTTTGTTTCTTAAGCAAGGAACTTTAACACTACATGTTTGTTTAACAGTAAACAGGGATCGCTTTTCCTGTAGCATTCAGAATAACAGCATATTCTTAAACATAAACCTCCCCTGAAGCGTGTTTGTGTGATGCCGTATTTCTTTTTCAGGTGAATGCAGTCTTCCTTATAAAAATGAAACTAAACCGATTGCTCTCAATTCTTTTATATTCTAACAATAAATAAAAAGAAAAGATCACTGACTGTGCATTGTTACCTGTATTAATAGCTTATGAGTCTTATCAGGAAGCTCTGTGAGAAAAAAAGGTCAGCCTCCAGGTAAACTATTAGTGGAGGCTTTACATTTGTTTGCATGTCTCAGTCTATTCTTGTTGAGATGATGTTTGCACAGTCATCTATCTGACTTCTGAACAAACTTTGAACAGACTTTAACTTGCTTAAAGTTTCTCTTAAATGCCAGTAATATGGCTCTGATTTATCAACTTATCTTGAATTTATTCTGTGGTAACTCTTTGAGCAGTTTTATGTCTCTAAGCTGGATTCAATTCAACTTCTATTGAACAGAAAACTGTCTTAATTTTTCCTCTATATGAATTATTTTTGTTACAAAGCCACTGATATGTGCACAATTGTAATTTTACTCGTTTGTTGCAGTTGTAAATATTAGAGTTTAATCTTGTGCTTTACCTTTATTTAGCAGTTATCAACTTTGCCAGTAGCTTTATGATTTTTAAGATAATTGTTCATTCTTTTGTCAATGTTATTTGAATTTAGGATAATAGGAGCCTATTTCTAGGGACTTTGCCTAGCTAGCATGTCCTAACATTTGTTCTTGTCTTGCATACCTTTAGTAACTTTGTCATTACATGTAACTTTGTTGCTCTGTGTGGCATATTATCATATTCATAAACATGGTAATTTTGATACAGTTACACTTTTTACAGTGGTACATAATCCAAGGACTAGTGTAGAATTAAGCTGAGTTCAAGATGAGGGAGGGAAGGGTTTTGTTCTTGGTGATTTAGATGTGAAACCTCTAAAGAGCTATCATGTGAAACAGCATAGGGTGGTTGTGCTACTGTATAATTGGGAATGATAATACCAGGAGTTTTAATATGATTTTGTAAAGAATATCCAGAAAAGTAGTGAACTTATTTTCAGTATGACATAGAAAACAATGTGAATATTTAAGGTCTGTGACTATACTTAAACTTCACTAAAAATTTGCAGAATTGTTTTGAGATGTGGGAATAAAGATAATTTTGTGGAATCTTTATTGGTGCTAATGATGGACAGTTTAAAAAGGTAGCTAGTGTATATTGTTATGGGTCAGTACTTAATAGTACTTCCAAAATTGAATTTGAAATGCTGTGTATTCATTTTTCACTCTGTAAATGTAATTCTTTACAATGACTATTTATTAAAAGGCAGCCAGTTGTAATTTTTACAGGATTGTGTGAGCTATTCAAACTCTTTAACCTCTAACAGGGTATATATATAAATATATATATATATATATATTAAGCTTCCAAAACCACAATGGGGATAAATATGGAAATCCTTCTGAGTTTCATTTCCATCAAATGAAAACCCTTATAATTCATATTACCATGAATTTACTTTATCCCAGTTACATAAAATAGTTCATCATCTTGGCCCCAATAGACTCAACCAAAGAAAAAGACTCCAGTAAATGGACATTATGACTGAGTCTTGTAAATAGCCATAAATAAACCAAAATAGTATGATCAAATTTAGGTATGAAAATTCCACATGTGCAAAGTAATGTTAAGGTGACACATTTTGATGAGATTTTTTTTTAATTTGAAATATTAAAAAGCATTATCTTTAAACATCCTGTAAAAGAGTGACTCATTTTTAAGTTCTATTTTCCCTAGATTACAGATACCTTTATGCTGAAGCACACTGAAAAGAAAGACTTTACTTCTACCTCTTTCAACTAATTCTCAAGCATTAGCTGTGCCCCTAAATATTTGCCTTAGCTACTTTGAAATCTGCTGTTACTGGAACCAAAGCAAAAGAGGGTATTGGTTCACAGAAATATTCTCAGAGGCCTACTTTTACAAAACTAGTGGTAAGGCCTTGCATTTTCCTAGTTCCTCCTGTTTAACCTTGATCCATTTGCAGGTGTTTGTGGAAAAGTCATGTAATTATCTCTAGGTTCCTCTTTGAAAACAGTTATATGTGCTTGATCTTCCTCTGTGTATGCAGATTCATTCTGGTTAAAGTTCTTAATATTCAGAGTCATGTATAGAAAATTGCTACCTTGTCATGAGGGACCACTTACATTACTTTATACCAGTAGGTTGTAATTATGTATTACTTTTTTGGCCTGTCTGTTCTCTTGGAACTAAAAAACGACTAATTTTGATCTACTTCAGAGAACCAAATTTGTTTTTGTTAGTTAAAAAATGCCTTGCCTTAAAAGCATTTCAAGCACATTTTTTTATACTTGAGAATTTAATTGCTGATTTTTATTCCTTAAACCTTTGAAATAAGGAATTTGAAACTGCTTATATGTGCGTGAATACGTATTATATAAGTACCCTTGGTTGATTAGATATTCCAGGGATTTTTGTATTTATTAAGGAGAGGAGTGAGAATTTTTTTAACGTAGTAAGATCTGTAAAGGAAGATAGTTTCATTTTCAAACTATCTCACTATTCTCAGATTTTATTTAAACAGAAAGATAATGTTTCTTGCCTTCTACTTTGCTTAAATTTCCGATGTTTTTTTAGGTCTCCTTACTTGAGAAAAATTGGGAAACTCCTCTTATGAAAAATCCTTGATCGTTATTTCTAGAATTCCAGAAAGCTGGCAGTCTCCCCCAAGAGACAGTCTTGGGAAGGAATCGAATTCACTATCTTGCTTCATTTACCCAGATGAAGTATCGAGAAATCCCATTCTTGGGAATCTTGCATTAACCGAGCTCATGAGATGAAATGTGCGCGTTTTTGCATTGGAAAAGCAGCATTGTCCCTGTCCTTGTAGGGTGTCAAGTTGTGAATATTAATGTGTTATTTTGAGAACTAACAGCTATTTGATTGCTGTACGTTGCTTATTTTGTAAGAAAAGTTTGCCTGAAGTAATCCATCTTTTACAGTAGATATGAGCTTAACAGGCTAGAATGTTCAGTGCTTTGACTCTGAATGCCATGCATGCAACTCTACAGTGTTGATTTGGGCACAGCCAGTTTTTGCCTTCTGACTCCCCTTTTTGTGTTTTGTTATTTGCCAGTATCTGTTCTTTCTCACAGATTCTGTAGGTTGGTTAATAAGCAAGATACGTTGAAGGTTTGCATGGCTAGGAGTAACTCTGTTCTCATAAAAGGTGACTTAACCCATTGGCTGTGATCTCAAAAATAAATTCTGAGGGCTGTTGACTTTCTTGCAAGTTTGGGGAGGAAACCTCACTTAAACCCCCCCCCTGAGTATTGGCACTTAAGTTTAATAATTGGTTTAATTTAATTTGTGGTTTTCTTTGCTAGGCAATGAGTACATTGTTATTATAAGGTGCATTTGTTTTTCAAGCAGTTTCACTTGGTTTGAAAAACTTCACATGTACTCATTTGTTGTCAGCAGTGACTGGAATTTCATTTTCTGAATGTACTCAAAACACCCAATTGAACAGGATGTTTGCTGATTGAAGATCCATAACAGGAATATGTGTATACGACATGAATTAGTCATTGGATTTCAGCTTCTTTGTTTCCATACAAAGAATTATTAATAAAATTTACTTATTGACAACATAAACCCCAGGCTCTAACATGTCTTGTTAATGTGAATCAGAAATAACTTTTCTGTCCCTGGGAAATGTGGGAAATGAAGCCTCTAATTAATTGACTCAGCCTAAGTTACTACATCCTCAGAGAGTATGGGCTCTGAAGTCAGATTTACTTGCCCTCTTTCTCAGCCTTTCCATTTAATAGCTAAATGACCTTGGATGAATTACTTCTTTGGGCCTTGATTTCCTTACCTACAAAATGTCAGAAATGGTATCCATCATGGGGTTGTGAGGTTTTACGGTCTGGGTGGTCAGGGAGTGCAATATAGGAAAGATGTTATTAAAGAATGTTGATTGAGAAGGTAGAATTTGGATATTAGAGGCAATGGTGAAAGCCAAATCCAGGTACTTAAAACCCGAGAGTGAATTAACACTGCTTGCCTACTCTGTGCGGAATTATCTTTAAATTGTTCAATCTAATTCGTACTTTGGATTTTCTTGTTGAAACTCGTCTCACCCCAACAAAAACATGACTGGAACTATCTGAAAGGAGAATTAACTATGAAAACAATATTGTCATAAAGTGCTTTTTAATACTGCTGCTTACCCTGTCTCCTAATATTTTTCCTGCAGTTTCCATTTGACGGGAAATGAAAATTAACTGAAATAGTTTTCATAAAATAGAACTAAGAATCGTTAACTTCCTCTAAAATGTATTTTAAGCCTAAATGTGAAATGGTTTTAAATCACATTTTTAAAAATTTGTCTTCATCCCATGTTGGTGACATCAGTAAGGGTTTACTCCTTTATTTATTAGCATGTAATAAATTAGATGGGTAATACTCAAGAACTCTACAAAGTCTGTAATTCCACTTAACCACAGTCATCAGGTTCATTTTTTTTTCTCTCTCTTTTCCCCCCCTTGCTGTTTTCAGCACAATGAAAAACATTTTTGTTTGTTTTAGCTCTAGTTTATGGTCTGCCTATCCCTTTTCCCCCAAACACCATCTCCCGAAAGAATATAGGGCCTCACTAATGAGGATTTTGATCATATTGCCATAAAGTTAAGACCAGGCTTATTTAGACCCTACAAATATCCATGCATAAACAAGCCCAAGTTTTCAGGTCATCATCCAAAGAAGTATCTACTTTAGTGACCAATTAAGCCATGGGTTTTGTTTGTATTTTTTACAAGTTTGAGCAGTCATGACAATAGCCTTGCCTCAGGACTATTTGCTATTTCAATTTTTCACAGTACAGCAATATACACAAAGTATGCTGTAGTTAACTGTTGATTACACCAGGAACTTTAAACTTGGATAATCACCCAGAAAGCTTTTTAAAATGCACATCTCAGCATTTGACTAGCTGCTTTAAACAGAGTGCAACAAGTATGAAGACTAAAAACTGGAGCCAGTAGGAGTTGAAGGCTCCTGGCTATTCATTAAGCAGATTAAATGAGATTATCATTACACTTGAAAAGGTCCAGAGCCACTGTTGTGGTCATGCAGGAAGGAATGGATAAAGCTGAGATGGGATACTGCATGTCTGTTCCCATATTCCAGAACTCATTTTCAGTGGCAACTCCTAATTCAGTCACTGAGAAATTGCAGTCACTGAGAAAAGGGTATAGGACTAAAGTAGTTTAAGAGTTAGAGAAATGCTGTAGAATTGGGACTATTTTTGAAGTTTAAAATTGCTTTGGTTGATTTTGAGTTCACAGCATAGAGGAAGATCCAATACATAATAAAATGTACTTCTAAATGTGATTGATGTAAAAGCCCTCACAAAGGGAAAGTATTCTGCTGATAAAATGTTTTTATGTAATTCAGGTCTCACAGCTTTATCTAGCCTTTCTTGTATTGGGCAGCATCCCATTTAGAAAGTAGAATGGAGTTCCAACAAAGGGGTAGAATGGGAAAATTCATAAAGGGAGAACACAGGAGTATTTCTCTTTAAGTTTATCCCATTTGTTCGATGGGCTTCTTAGATGTCCATATTCATATCTTCTGTAAGTATAAGACTCACAAGGACAAAATGGCCAAGGAAAGTCCTACATTATCAGTAATGACATTAAGTATAAATGAATTAAACCCTCCAGTCAAAAGGCAGAGATTGATAGAATGTATAAAAAGTTCAACCCAAATCTACAATGTTCACAGGAGATTCGCCTTAAATTCAATGATGTAAATATGTTGAAAGATGGAAAAATATGCATCATGCAAGCAAGCTGTACCCAAGAGTGCTGAGGTAGCTATACATCAAGTAAAACAAAAAACTAAGAGGACAAAGATGGTCATAATATACTAATAAAGGGATTGATTCAACAAGAAGATGTGACAGTTAAAGATAAATATGCACCCAGGATGGGCCACAGTGGCTCAGTGGCAGAGTTCTCGCCTCCTATGCCAGAGACCCGGGTTTGATTCCTGGTGCCTGCCCATGCAAAAAGAAAAGAAAAATATGTATGCACCCAATAGCAGAGCCCCTAAAATACGGAGATTTAGAAGGGAGATACAGATGGTTCTCCATTGACTGTAGGAGACTTTAATATACCAGTCTCGATAAAACATCTGGTCAGAAGATGAACAAGTAAGTACAAGTCTTGGATGATACTCTAGATCAACTAGACCTAACAGACATATGTACAACACTTCACCCAACAAGAGAATACACATTCTTCACAAATGCACATGGATCATTCTCCAGGATAGAGCATATCTTACATAACAGAACAAGTCTCAATAAATTTAAAAATATTGCAGTCATACAATGTATCCTCACCAACCACAATGGAATGAAGCTAGAAATTTAAAAAAAAAAAAAATATTCACATATATGTGGAAATTAAAAACAACTGCTTAAACAACCAATGCGTTAAGGAGGAAATCACAAGGAAAATTTGGAAATACCTTGAGGCAAATGTAAATGAAAACACAACATACCAAACTTAAGGAATGCAGCAAGACAGCGCAGAGAGAAATTTATAGCTCTATATGTGTACACTAAAAAAGAAGAAAGATGTCAAGTCAGAAACCTAACTTCAAAACTTGAAAAAATAGAGTAAGAAAGGCATTTGATTGCAACGAATCAGAAACTAGTAAAGAAATTTAACCAGTAATCAAAATCCTCCCAACAAAGAAAACCCAGGACGAGAGGATTTTACAGAGGAGTTTTACCAGGCATGTCAAGAAGAATTAACACCAATCCTCAAACTCTTCCCAAAAAAGAGCACTCCCTAATTTGTTCTATGAGGCCAAGATTATCCCCATACCAAAGCCAGATACTGATACAAAAAAAAAAGGAAAATTATAGACCAGTATTACCTATGAATATAGATGCAAAAAATCCTCAACAAAATAATAGCAAACTTAATCCAACAGCACATTAAAGAATTATACACATTGTGGTGTTAGGTTCAGGTGTAAACTTGGCTAGGTGAAAGTGCCTAGTTCTATTGCTATGAACATGAGCCAATGGCATGTGAACCTCATCTGTTGCTGAGTACATCTGCAATTGGCTAGGAGGTGTGCCGACTTCAATGAATGATTATTGATTTAGTTGGCTGGTGCTTAAATAAGAGAGCTCAACATAGCACAGTTAAAGCATCTCAGCATACCTCGTTTCAGCACTCACAGCTCAACCCAGGCCTTTGGAAATGCAGGAAGGAATCACCCCAGGTAAAATTTTTGGAACCCAGAGACCTGTAGAGAAGGCCAGCAGAGATCACCAAGTGTCTTCCCACACAAGAAAGAACCTCAGTCGAAAGTTAGCTGCCTTTTCTCTGAAGAACTGTACATTAACTAAATAAATCCCCTTTTATTGAAAGCCAATCCGTGTCTGGTGTTTTGCATTCTGGCAGCTAGCAAACTAGCACACACATCGAGTGAGATTTATCCCAAGGTATGCAAGGGTAGTAGAGTATAAGAAATCAGTTAAAGTAATACACCACATTAACAGAATGAAGGGAAAAAAATATGTGACATCTCAATTGATGCAGAAAAGGCATTTGACAAAATCCAGTACCTCTTCTTGGTAAAAACACTGATAAAGCTATAAATAAAAGGAAACTTCCTCAACATGAAGAGTGTATATAAAAAATCCACAGGTAGCATCATATTCAATGGCTAAAGACTGAAAGCTTTCCCTCTAAGATCAGGAACAAGACAAAGATACCCACTGTCACCACTGTTATTCAACATTGTACTGGAAGTTCTAGCCAGAACAGTTAGGCAAGAGAAAGAAAAGGCGTTCAAATCAGAAAGGAAGAAGGAAAACTTTCCCCACTTGCAGATGACATGATCCTATATACTGAAAATCCACAACAAAGTTCTTATAACTAATAAATGAGTTCAGGAAATTGATGGGTACAAGATCAGCCCTCAAGAATCAGTAGTGTTCTATACACTAGTAATGAACAATCGAAGAAGTCAAGAAAAAACTGCCATTTTCGAAAGCAACTGAGTATCAGATCTAGGGTTAATTATGAGGATGTAAAGGACATAAGCAGAAAAATATAAGACATTGCTAAAATAAATCAAAGAAGACCTAAATAAATGGAAGGACATTCTATGTTCATGGATTGGAAGGCTGAATATTGTTAAGATATCAGTTCTACCCAAAGGGATTTACAGAGTGAATGCAATACCAATAAAAATTCCAACAATTTCTTTGGAGAAATGGAAAAGCTAACCATCAAATTTATATAGAAAGGTAATGGACCCAGAATAGACAAAAGCATTTTGATAAAGAGAACAAAGTTTGAGGTCTCACATTTCTTAATATTAAAAGTTATTATCAACTTTAACAAACCAATCACATGAACATGCTCGATTGCTGGGGAAAAAAAATGCATTTGACAAAATTCAACATCTTTTCTTGAAGAAGACACGTTAAAGGATAGGAATAGAAGTGAACTTCCTCAATGTGATAAAGGGAATATATGGAAAACCCACAGTTATCATCCTTAATGGTGAAAGCTTTCCCTCTAAGATTAGGAAAACAAGGATGTCCACTGTCACCATTGTTATTCAGTATTGTGCTGGAAGTTCTAGCTAAAGCATTTAGGCAAGAAAAAGAAATAAAAGGCATCCAGATCAGAGTGTCAGGCTACAAGATCAACACCCAAAAATCAGTAATGTTTCTATACATAGTGATGAACAATCTGAGGAGGAAGTCAAGAAAAAAACTCCATTTACAATAGTAGCCAAAAGAATCAAATATTTAGGAATAAATTTAACCAAGGCCACAAAAGACCTGTAAACAGAAACTTACAAGAAATTACTTTAAAAAAAAATCAAAGAAGACCTAGGACATACCGTCCTCATCGACTGGAAGGTTAAATGTAGTTAAGATGTCCTATCTACCCTAAATGATTTATAGATTCAATGCAATACCAATTGAAATCCCAACAACTTGCTTTGCAGAAATAGAAAAACCAGTAATCAAATTTATTTGGAAGGGCCAAGTGCCCCGAATAACTAAAAATATCTGGAGAAAGAAAAATTATGTGGGAGGTCTCACATTACCTGACTTTAAAGCATATTATGAAAGTACAATGGTCAATATAGCATGATACTCACATAAAGATAGATATACTGCTCAACAGAATCTAATTGAATGTTCAAAAATAGACCCTATCATCTAAGGACAGTTGATCTTTGATAAGGTGGTCAAGTGAACTCAACTGGGACAGACTAGCCTCTTCAATAAATTGTGCTTGGAGAACTGGACATCCATATTGAAAAGAATGAAGGAGGGCCCCTATCTCATGTCTCATACAAACATTAACTCAAAATGAATCAAAGACCTAAACAGTAGAGGTAAGATCATAAAACGTCTAGAAGAAAATGTAGGGAAACATCTTATAAATCTGATAATAGGAGGTGGTTTCCTAGACTTTACACTCAAAGCATGAGCAATGAAAAAAAGAAATCATTAAATGTGATCTCAAAATTAAACACTTTTGTGCATCAAAAAACTTTGTCAGACAAGTGAAAAGGCAGCCTACCTAATAGGAGACAATATTTGGAAACCACATATCAGAAAAGGGTTTAGGGCGGGCCACAGTGGCTCGGCAGGCAGGAATGCTTGCCTGCCATGCCAGAGGACCTGAATTCGATTCCCAGTGCCTGCCCATGTGAAAAAATAAAATAAAAATTAAAAAAAAAAAAGGGGGGTTAGTATCCGGAATATATAAAGGAATTCTTCAACTCAACAACAAAAAGAAACACCCAATTAAAAAATGGCAAAAGATATGAACAGACACTTTTCAGACAAGGAAATAACAAATGGCTAAAAAGCACATGAAAAGATGCTTCACTGGCTATTAGGGAAACAAATCAAAACCATGATGAGATATCATCTCAGACCTACTAGAATGACCATTATATATATAAATATATATATATATGTACATATATCTCATCTCAGACCTAGAATGACCATTATATATATATATGTATGTATATAAAACAGAAAACTACAGGTGCTAAACAGGATGTGGAGAAGGAGACACACTCATTGTGGGAATGTAGAATGGTGCAACTACTCTGGAGGGCAGTATAGCGTTCCTCAGGAAGCTAAGTATAGATTTGCTGTATGATCCAGCAACCCCATTACTAGGTATATATTCAGAGGAACTGAAGACAGACAAAAACATTTTCACACTGATATTTGTAGCAGTATTATTCATGATTGCCAAGAGATGGAAACAGCCCAAATGTCCATCAAGGAAAAAGTCGATAAACTGTGGTATATACATACGATGGAATATTATACAGCTGAAAGAATACAGTCATGAAGCATCCAACAGTGTGGATGAAACTTGAGGACACTGTTGAGTGAAAACAGCCAGAAACAAAAGGACAAATACTGTATGGTCTCACTAATATGAACTAACATTAATGAGTGAACTTTGAGAGTTAATGTTAAGAACACAGGTTATCAGGAGATAGAAATAAGGTAGAGATTGGGCATTTTGTGCTGAGTGAATACCAGTTGTGCAACAGGACTGATTGCAAAAATTCAGAAATTGAAAGCACAGTACAATGTGATGGTAGTACAACACTATAATGAATGAAGCTGAATGTGAGTGTGGTTGAGGGAGAAGGGCTGGGGGTATGTATGAAACAAGAAGAAAAGGTAGAGGATAAATACTGAGATGATATAACTTAGGAATGCCTAGAGTGGACAATGATCGTGATTAAATATATATATATAAACTTTTTCAGAGGGAGAACAAATGAATGTCAACATTACAAGGTGTTGAAAATGGATGGTATACAGGAAAAAGTACAATCAATGCAAGCTAGGGTCTATAGTCAACAATAACATTGTAATAAGCTTCCACTAAATGTAACAGAGGCATTATGCCAAAACTAAATGTCAGCAAGCTGGGGGATACAGGGGAGAGGTATGGATTCTTTGTGGAAGAAAAAGAAATGTCTTCATGTAGATTATGGTAGTGAAGGCATGGCTATTTACTTAGGTTGGATTGTATGATGTATACAGTGTGAAAGAAAATGCAGAGAAAGAGATGTCCCTATTCACTATTGGTAGGGAAGCTGAGAGGTGCAGCCCCTCTGGAGGGCAGTGTGGTGGTTCTACCATATGATTCTGCAATCCCATTGCTAGGTAAATACTTGGAGGAACTGAGAATGGGTACATGAATGGACATTTGCACACTAGTATTTATGGCAGCAGTGTTTGTGATTCACAGTGGATGGAGGTGTCCTTAGGGTACAGTAATTGAGGAAAGGAAGGGGGAACTGTGATGTATACATACGGTGGGACTACTGAATGGCTGCAAGAAGAAATGAATTTGTGAGGCATGCAACTAGGTGAATGAACCTTAAAGACAGTATATTGAATGAAATGTCAGAAACAAAAGAAATATTTTCATACCTCATTCATATGAACTAAGCATAGCATACTAACTGAGAGAATTGAAGTCAAGGGCATGGATTATCATATCAGTTTGCAGCCTATTGTAAGGGTCTTAGATTGTAAACTCTTCAGCAGTCACAACTATTCTGGAGTTGTAATTGTAATGTCTAAATCCTGAGATACTTAGGATTTAGCTATTTGCATATAACTTGGTCATTCCCTGAAATTTGGTGTATATTTGTGACATCTGAAACTGAGTTGGAGCACTGACGCTATGAAAGTCAGCATTACCCCATACAGCAACTGTTTAGAAAGCTGAAAAAGTGATCAGACTTCGACTACAGATATGAATGGAACTGATTTGGGTAGGACTAAGGTGAATCAGAATACAGGGTAAAGGATGATATGGTCCATATTTTAAAACTTCAACTTCTGCATGAGACCGAAGGAAGGGATCTTTGTGTGGTGCAAAATTTATATTTTGGGTAGTGCATTATCTAATTTGACTCGTATAATCAGTTTATTAGGACACCATGATTACATGGAATCTTGAATAGGGCATGAGATCTTCTTGGTTTGTCCAGTTAGAATAAAGATGTATCTGCAAGGTCCCCTTTGAGGACTGGGAAGAAAGGAGGAAATATTAAACTTCCCCATCTGGGAAATTCTTGATATTCTCGCAAGCAGTGGGAACAACCAATTCAATAGGCTGAGCCCTCCATCTTGGGGTTCACCCCTATGAAAGTTATTCCTGCAAAAGATAGGCTAAGCCTACTTAAAATTAGGCTTCAGTCACCTCCAGAGAACCTCTTGGTTAGACTCTAGGCTTAGAGTCACCCCCCAGAGAACATCTTTTGTTGCTCAGATGTGGCCTTTCTCTCTAAGCCAACTCCACGGGTAAACTCACTGCTCTCACCCCTACATAGGACATGACTCCCAAGGGTATAAATCTCCCTGGCAATGTGGGACAGGACTCCTGGGATGAACCAGGACCTGGCATCATGGGATTGAGAAAGCCTTCTTGACCAAAAGGGGGAAGAGAAATGAGACAAAGTTTGAGTGGCTGAGAGGTTTCAAACAGAGTTGAGAGGCTATCCTGGAGGTTATTCTTATGCATTATATAGATATCCCTTTTTAGTTTATGGTATATTGGAGAGGCTGAAAGGGGAAATACCTGAAACTGTTGAGCTATGTTCCAGTAACCTTGACTCTTGAAAACAACTGTGTAACAAGCTTTTGCAATGTAACCATGTGATTGTGAAAACCTTATGTCTGATGCTCTTTTTATCCAGGGTATAGATGAGTAAAAAAATACAAGGATAAAAATAAATATTGGGGGAGGGTAAAGTATAAAAAATTG